>NC_072398.2:99285000-99910000 GCF_028858775.2 Pan troglodytes | reverse complement strand
AGCATAAAATGAGAGCAGCTGAGGTTTGCCAATTTGTAATCTCCTTGTGGACAAACAGGGGAAAACACATCTCAGCCTAATAAGATTTATCTACTAAAGAGTCTAGACTTGATCCATTTGTCCTTGTAATTCAAAAGCTAATTCAAATACTGATTTGATGTATTGTGTGAACAACCATTGCTGATTATCATCACATACCTGGCATTATCTTGTATCTGATATCTAAAATATTTGGTAATTCCTGGACTTTCTCTTTTCAAACCCAGTACGGTTTAATTTGAGTGTTAGAACAGTTGTCTTTGAGAAATTCTTCCCTCTACTGCATCTGTGAATGGGCATAGCATGGTTACATACATACTGTCACTGCATAGAACATTTGTTAAATTAAAGCCAAAGTTTAAAACAAGAGTTTTAACTTACTGGTTTTACTAATGGTTTCCTCCCCAATAGCCACAACAATATTGATACCCTCACACCTTTTAACATAAAGCTTGGTGTTGTCTATTTTTCAGGTGCTGTCATCTATATGATCTTAATATTTTAAAAATCAGCTTCCATCCCGTATGGTGGTTCATGCTTGTAATACCAGCAGTTGAAGAGGCTGAAATGAGAGGATTCCTTGAGCCCAGGAGTTCACAAGCAACCTGGGCAACATAGCAAGACCCAGTCTCTATCAAAAGTTAAAAAAAATAAGTGGGCATGGTGATGTGCACCTGTTGTCCTAGCTATTTGGGAGGCCAAGGTGGAAGGATTGCTTGAGCTTGAGAGGCTGAGGCTGCAGTGAGCAGTGATTGCACCACTGCACTCCAGCCTGGACAACAAAGCAAGACCCTATCTCAAAAAATATATATAATATAAATAAAAATCAGCTCTCATTGATTTCTATGTAAATATGCACAGGTGATGTCCATATAGACATAAATAATAATATTTCTGACAATGGGTCCATATGATCTTCAAAATGTAAAATGCCTGTCTGTGTAATTGACTGGTTAGTCTCATTAATGAATACAGATTCAAGTCTACTTTCTTGTTCTAGACAAATTATATATAATCTAGCTTGCATTTCACATATTTACTGGTAACAACAGGAAGAATGACAAGATATCTATTTTGGAAAATTACTCTGGTAGGAGTAAAGATGAAACAATGATAGAATTGCATGGAAAACTAGAAAAAAGTATGGTCTTCTGATATTCTATCACATCACATACTAAAGGCCTCATAAAACTCAGATATTTTATCTAAAAATGTTGTTTTCATCATAGGAATGATCAAAGCATGAGACTACAGTTGTATTAAAATGTGCTTGTATCACAAGCACAGGTGCTAAAAAGGAGGGGAAAACATCCTTACTGATATTTTCAACGTATGCTTTACTTTTCATCAACATGAACCTCAACTTGATATGATGCAGATTGAAGGAAATCACCCATAATTCCATAGGAAGAAGGCCTGTGATATTTTATGGGAAAATACATAGAGAAAATGCTAACAGAAACCCTGTTAAGCATGAAGCTTTATGGAGCAAACACAAATCCAGTGGTGAAAGATACACACTCGAGTTCTGTTTGTTGTCTTGGAACAATACGGTTTAGAGGTGACTGGCGGGTGAGGAGAACATATGCGAGTTCACCTAAGAGAAAAGCTGAATGAGGCAATGCCTCTTCCTGACCATATCTCTTACTCAGATAACTATAGAATTTATTGTCCAGTAAAGGGTATATTTAAAAATCATATTAAAAGTCATACAGTGAAGTTGTCCAGGGAAATCAAGACTTAACAGTCTCACTCTGACAATAATGAACAGGGGGATTCCCTCAAGATAGACTAGGACATGACCCCACACTGGCAGGTAGCAGTACCAGAAAAGAATGCATGGAAAATCTTTACCTTATGCTTGAGGTAGGGACCAGGCTAAAGTGAAAGCCAGACCTAAAATTCTATCTAAAATAAATCCATAATCGAAGAAAATATGTGGTGTACAGGCATAGAATGTCTTTACTGGAGCATTGAAATAGTAAGATAAATTCAACTTTTTACATTGTTTTCTTTTCCTCCAGTTAGGGCTTGAGGTTTGTCTCTGGAGAGTGACTGTCAATTGGAGCCCTGCCTTTCTGGGGTCCTGGTCAGGGGGTTGTGGATGCTTAATATGTGCCTTTCACAGGACACTTCCTTACCCCAGCAGTGGCCAGGTGTGCATCCCACGACCAGGCCTCCCTCTCACAGAACATCTGTTGAGACTAGGAGATGCCTGGTGACTGTTTCCTGACCTGTCTCCTGTGTATTTCTGACAAGAGCCACTCTCAGAGACCCTGGCCAGGAGGAGAGTTAGGTTCCAGTGTAGGTCAGCTCAGACACATGGAGCCCACAGAACCAAACATGGGAAATCACAGAAGTAGGTTTATTACTCACAGATCCAGAGAGAAGAGGGTAGCTGAGAAGAGGGTTTAGCTGTGTCCCCAGCCAAATCTCATCTTGAATTCCCACATATTGTGAGAGGGAACAGGTGGGAGGTAATTGAATCATGGGGGCAGGTCTTTCCCATGCTGTTCTTCTGATAGTGAATAAGTCTCACAAGATCTGATGGTTTTATAAAGGGGAGTTTCCCTGCACAAGCTCTCTTGTCCTGTCTGCTGCCATGTGAGACGTGCCTTTCAGCTTGCGCCGTGATTGTGAGGCCTACCCAGGCATGTGGAATCGTGCATCTATTAAACCTCTTTCTTCTGGAAATTACCCAGTCTTGGGCATGTCTTTACCGGCGGTGTGAAAATGGACTAATACAGTAGCACACCTCATAGGGCTGAACAAAATGGGGAAGATGAATGGGGAGCAGGAGAGAGAAAAGGGGTCTGTGGGACTCCAGCCTTTATTGGGCCCAGAACATTACCCAAATAAGTTCTCCACGGGGCACTAGTCGGTGGGGTGAGTGCCAGCAGGCACATTTCTTGACTCCCGTTGCAACCGAGGAGGTTACTGTGGCGTGTGGGGCTGTCCATGTGTGCTGTGAGGTCTGTGGGGTGAGTCAGGTAGGTTGTATCCAACGGTTCCATAGCTGGTAGTCACTAGGAGGAGACAACTCTGCAGGGTCAATATCTCGGCCAACCACACTGAGGAACTGTGAGGGTTAGAACTGGAAATTGTCAAGGGAATCCGAACCCAGCTACCATATGAGAGAGTTCAACTTATGTTCAATGTGAATGCCATGGCAATATTAAAAGGTAAGAATTCGCTCCATACGTGCTTGAGGTAAAGAGGAGAAACCTAGAATTTATGTAAACAGTGAGAAGATTGTATGCGTTTTCCGTCTCATATTTTAATACTAGCAGTATATTATATATGTCAATCCATCAGGCATTCAGAAATACATGCTTATGAAAATTTTTTGCACCATCAGACAAAAGACAAGGGTAGAAGACATTTGTAACCCTATAAACACTAGTAAATTAAAAACAGAAGGACCTTTATGTCCTAACATATCTGTGTTGTGAAAGGCTGCCCTGTGAAATACGGGCTTTCTTAAACATATTTTAAAAATCACAGGTGACAATGTTTTTTAGAAATCCATTTAAATTTTCTCTTGCTATTTTACAATGCCTATTTATTTATTTAGTGGCTCTGCTGATTTTGATGTATATCCTAAACTTTACATTTTCTTTAAAGGATGTTTTATACAACTTTATGTAAAATGTTTCAGTATCTTCACATTCTCTCCCTGTCCTTTTGTTTTGCTCTTATATGGTGGTCTTGAGTCTTTTCTCTGGCTTTTCAAACCTAGTAAGACTAAGACACTTAAGGAACTTTGCCCATGGTTTGGTAATGCCTTCCAAAGCACATCCTAAGCTCTCGTGCATACAGGGGTCTCCTTTGAGCTCTGTGCTTTTGAGATCCCATATACCTAAATTCCAGTACTCCAAATCAGTACTGCTCAGTTTTACTAAGTTTAAAAATGTATTTTAATAGCAAGTTAGTTTAGTGCACTCTTGCTTCTTTCTTGACTGCTTGTATACATGTATATTCCTTTAAATGAATCTTGGAATGTATTTAAAAATTTTAAATTATACTAATGAAACTGTATACTGTTGTGAATTCATAAGTGAATTTGGAAAGAATTTGTCTTTATGATAGTAAGTCCTTTTTATCCAAGAATCATATATGTCCTTATATTTATTCCAGTCTATATTTATATCACTGAGTAAATATGTAGAAATGTGGATACATACAGCTATAGTTATAGATACAAATATAGATATAACATGTTAAATCTATATCTATCCCATATAACATATATACATGTTATATGTGTGTGTGTATATATATATGTTTACATTATTAAAGAGCTCCCTTAAAATTTTTCTTTTATTTCCCATATAATTTTAGGTCGAGCTTGAATTTTCCTTGTATAAACAAGCTAATATTTATACTAGTTTTAATACTGATGTTTAGACATTGTATCTTATTTTAGCATTGAGTATTTTCACAATTATTATAAATATTATCTAATATTAATAATGTACCTGTTAAAAATATTTAAAATTTTACCTTTGAATTATTTTATTGTTGAATTAAAATTCCTTTAATATGATAGTCAATTTCTATTTTATGGTTCCTCTATGCATATACAAATTAATCGATCCACTTCTCTATCTCTATGTAGTAACATATGAAAATCAGGCCTCTCTTCTTCTAATGGACATACACATGATTGCATATAGAATATCAGACCCTTTATAGCATTTAAAATCTGTAAAGACATGAATATTGCCTTTTAACGAATATATTTTAGCATGTACTGAGAATCCCCTATTTATTTTTCATTTGGGCTAATCAATATGATTATTAATATTATTGGATTACCAAATTTAGAAACACATTTTCATCCCCAAGGTGGACATCTGGTTTTTTTTTTTTTTTTTGCCAATTTCTTGTCTTACTGTTTCAAATGTTGTTGGATATTATTTTTATTTTATTTGGCCTTTTAGTATCAACATTTGTAATTGAGGTACTCTACATATTTTTTCTTCAATATCTCGTGGGTTTTATAATTACTGCTATATTTGATTTGTAGTAGACATTGACAAAAATTATTCCTGTATGTTTTATAGCTGTATGAGGGAAACTAATATATTTTACCCCTAAATATATTTCCTTGGTATATTTCAAAATGGCTATTGAGAAGGGCTGGAAATGCAAAGTTAGCTGCAAAGCTGTCTTGGGGAGATTTGCATCGGTAGAGAATCTGCCTTGATGCAGCCAGGCTTTCTCTGAGGTCTGCACCCTTGTCTGGATCTAGGAAAATTTAACTGAGAGTCTGAGGTCTCCAAAGGTCTGAAAGAAACATTTTCTGTCTATTCTCTCTGAGGACTGCTCCCAGTGAGGTTCCACCTAGGTAATAAGTCCACTGCTGCTAGCCAGGGTCATTTTCTCACATAACCTTTCCTTTTTTTTCCCTGTGATCCAAGACCCCATTCTTTTGTAAACTTCATGTGGTAGATAAGCTTCTGCACGCATCGTGTGTCCGGGTCTTCGTTCTAAGGGCTCCAGTGTACACACATTGCAGAAACCTGTATGCCTTTTCTACTATTTATCTGCCTCCTATTAGTGATTTTCAGGGAAACTTCAGAAGGCAAAAGGGACATTCTCCTTTAGCCCATTCTCAGACAAAATCCCCCAACATTTAACTGATTCCTAATAGCTTAAAATCACTTTGAAAAATCCATATATTTATAAGCTTTTCTTCCCTCTATGATTTCTGGTCAGCTTGGGTTTTGTTTTTCATTCCATTTACTTCATCCTCGAAAAGATCTATTTTACTTCTATTTATTCTCATTTAGGGACATTGAGAAAAGAAAATAACTTTCATGTGAGAAATGCAAGTCCTTTTAAGTAATCAGGCCCAGAGAGATATTCAAATGAGACAGCAGTTCTTTCCTGCTCCTCTTTGAGCTGTGTGTTCATCTAGGCTGCTTGCTGTTGCCACAGTAGCTATAAATTAACCAATAACGGCACACCAGACACTATAATCCACACCCCATAATAGTGTAACAGTGTATAGCCAGTCACTAATAAATGTTATTTCCATAAGCCAATGAGAATTTGTGACAAACCTCTTTGCATCATCCCACTTCTGGACCCTTTTTTGCCTTTAAGAAACTGCTTGTTGCAAAACTCCAAAGGGAGTTCATATCCAAGGATACTTGGGTCTGCTTCTTCCAGGCAGCTGTCCTCATTGTGGCTCAAGTAAACTCTTTGAATTACGTTTTGTGCTTCAGCCCCTTCCACTTAGATTAACAACATGGATTTGTGTCACCATGTACAGCAATTAAAATGTTTACGCTTTTCCCCTCGAGGGCACTGATGTGTTTTCCTGAGCACTTGGAATAGCTACGTAGGGTTTCCTGTCTAGATTATAGTTTCTGAACCTTGGTGCTACTTACCTTTAGGACCAGAGGACTCTTTGTTGTGGGAGGCTGCCCTAGCAATGCTAGGTGTTTCGTTTGACCTCTAAATTTCACGTCTCCACTAGTCTTGACATGAGCACAATAACCCTAGACATTGACAAATGTCTCCTGGGGAAAACTCTCCACCAGTTGACAGGCAAAGTTCTGGAAATATTGGAATTGTCAATTGAGATTTTATGTTATCCAAAACAAATATTTTTCTTTGTTTTTAAACATCTACTTCCATCTACTTATCTACTTATTTTTACTTTTATTTGCAACTTAATTCCATCAAGGAGAGAGAGTGCATTTTCTGTTATGCTAAATTTTTGAAGAATGTATTGATTTATGACCTGATATATGGATGATATGTAGATATTACATGTTTGTATTATCAAATTTCAGGGTGATCATAAAATAAATACTTATAATATTTATATTGTCACTGTATATTAGTTATTTTCTTTCTTCACTACAGGAGTTTTTCAACCTATAGGCTATTTATCAATTCTAGGTTATCCAGTACATTTTGAAATTTTATGATTTAATATCTACTTCTCAAGCATTCATCTTTGCAAATGAAACAATCCCAAGCTCTTATAATACACATCATATAAAGGGCAGATTAGCCAATATATGGTTCAGAAATAATTATGTAATATTTATAAGAAAATTAAAAATTTAGATCCTTAACTCAGATAACAATAATCCAAATTAAAATTTGATTTCATTACATAATTTAAAATGACACCAGAATACTAGTAAAAATTATATTAAAAAGTTTATGTAATCTTATTAAGCTGTAGGACTTTATTAGCATAAATTCAAATACAGGAACCAAAGTAAGATTCAGACCTATAGTCAAAGGTTAAAATGTACACATTATAGGGGCATGATTAAACTAATTTAAAGCATAATAACATGGAGAAATATTGCTAAACTTACATTTTACTGAATTAATTGTTAGTATCTAATGATTTTGTGAGAACCAAATTAAAAAGTAGCTACACACGCACACACCCACACACAAGTGCAATATTGTCAAATAAACGATGTTCAGCTACACTAGAAATCACACCTGTGTTTTCTCCACAGAAAAGATTAAAATTCGCAATAATTTTTATTGTACACATGGAGGTAAAGATACTCAAAATATTACCCTAAAATACATTATTTTTTGAGATGGAGTTTTGTTTTTATTGCCCAGGCTAGAGTGCAATGGCACAATCTTGGCTCACTGCAACCTCAGCCTCCCAGGGTCAAGTAACTCTCCTAGCTCGGCCTCCCAAGTAGCTGAGATTACAGGCGTGCACCACCACGCTCGGCTAATTTTTTGTATTTAGTAGACACGGGGTTTCACCATGTTGGTCAGGCTGGTCTCCAACTCCTGACTTCAGGTGATCTACCCACTTCAGCCTCCCAAAGTGCTGGGATTACAGGCATGCGCCTGGCCAGCTTTTTGACATATTTCACGATGGCTACTCGGAAGACTGGAGATAGCTTCTTCTACAAGAATAGCTGAAAAGCTGTGTTTGTTGGGGAGATTTGCATTTGTAGAGAAAATCTGCATTGATATACAGAGGCTTTCCCTGAGATACTCCCTTGTCTGGGTATAGGAATGATTAACTGAGCCTGACATGTTTACATTTCTAAAAACCATTTCCTATCTATACTTCCCAAGAAGAGGGCTGCTCCCTGTGAGGTTTCATCCATGTAACAAGACCACCTCTGCTGTCAGGCTCCTCTTTCTTCCTTGTCGTCATCTGTCTTCCACAAAGCCTGATTTACCAACCTACAGCTCTGTGTTTTCTGAAACCTCAAGACAGCATAGGCGTGTTGAGTACCCTCCCTTTCCTGGAGTTTTTATATAAAGAGTATATATTTGTATATCTCTTTATAATATACAAATATTTGTATAGATATATTTATATATATTATGTAAACTCCAAGTGCATACTTGTGCACATATCTGTAAACCTTTTTTTCCTACTAATTTGTACATTATCAGTTTGTTTTATAGACCCAAATAAAGCTTCAAGGGAAAAATTTAAACTTTCTTTTTTTTTTTTTTTTGGTTTTTTTTTTTTTATTATACTTTAAGTTTAGGGTACATGTGCACATTGTGCAGGTTAGTTACATATGTATACATGTGCCATGCTGGTGCGCTGCACCCACTAACTCGTCATCTAGCATTAGGTATATCTCCCAATGCTATCCCTCCCCGCTACCCCCTCCTCACCACAGTCCCCAGAGTGTGATATTCCCCTTCCTGTGTCCATGTGATCTCATTGTTCAATTCCCACCTATGAGTGAGAATATGCGGTGTTTGGTTTTTTGTTCTTGTGATAGTTTACTGAGAATGATGGTTTCCAGTTTCATCCATGTCCCTACAAAGGACATGAACTCATCATTTTTTATGGCTGCATAGTATTCCATGGTGTATATGTGCCACATTTTCTTAATCCAGTCTATCATTGTTGGACATTTGGGTTGGTTCCAAGTCTTTGCTATTGTGAATAATGCCGCAATAAACATACGTGTGCATGTGTCTTTATAGCAGCATGATTTATAGTCCTTTGGGTATATACCCAGTAATGGGATGGCTGGGTCAAATGGTATTTCTAGTTCTAGATCCCTGAGGAATCGCCACACTGACTTCCACAATGGTTGAACTAGTTTACAGTCCCACCAACAGTGTAAAAGTGTTCCTATTTCTCCACATCCTCTCCAGCACCTGTTGTTTCCTGACTTTTTAATGATTGCCATTCTAACTGGTGTGAGATGATATCTCATAGTGGTTTTGATTTGCATTTCTCTGATGGCCAGTGATGATGAGCATTTTTTCATGTGTTTTTTGGCTGCATAAATGTCTTCTTTTGAGAAGTGTCTGTTCATGTCCTTTGCCCACTTTTTGATGGGGTTGTTTGTTTTTTTCTTGTAAATTTGTTGGAGTTCATTGTAGATTCTGGATATTAGCCCTTTGTCAGATGAGTAGGTTGCGAAAATTTTCTCCCATGTTGTAGGTTGCCTGTTCACTCTGATGGTAGTTTCTTTTGCTGTGCAGAAGCTCCTTAGTTTAATTAGATCCCATTTGTCAATTTTGGCTTTTGTTGCCATTGCTTTTGGTGTTTTGGACATGAAGTCCTTGCCCACGCCTATGTCCTGAATGGTAATGCCTAGGTTTTCTTCTAGGGTTATTATGGTTTTAGGTCTAACGTTTAAATCTTTAATCCATCTTGAATTGATTTTTGTATAAGGTGTAAGGAAGGGATCCAGTTTCAGCTTTCTACATATGGCTAGCCAGTTTTCCCAGCACCATTTATTAAATAGGGAATCCTTTCCCCATTGCTTGTTTTTCTCAGGTTTGTCAAAGATCAGATAGTTGTAGGTAAGCGGCGTTATTTCTGAGGGCTCTGTTCTGTTCCATTGATCTATATCTCTGTTTTGGTACCAGTACCATGCTGTTTTGGTTACTGTAGCCTTGTAGTATAGTTTGAAGTCAGGTAGTGTGATGCCTCCAGCTTTGTTCTTTTGGCTTAGGACCAACTTGGCAATGCGGGCTCTTTTTTGGTTCCATATGAACTTTAAAGTAGTTTTTTCCAATTCTGTGAAGAAAGGCATTGGTAGCTTGATGGGGATGGCATTGAATCTGTAAATTACCTTGGGCAGTATGGCCATTTTCACGATATTGATTCTTCCTACCCATGAGCATGGAATGTTCTTCCATTTGTTTGTGTCCTCTTTTATTTCCTTGAGCAGTGGTTTGTAGTTCTCCTTGAAGAGGTCCTTCACATCCCTTGTAAGTTGGATTCCTAGGTATTTTATTCTCTTTGAAGCAATTGTGAATGGGAGTTCACTCATGATTTGGCTCTCTGTTTGTCTGTTGTTGGTGTATAGGAATGCTTGTGATTTTTGTACATTGATTTTGTATCCTGAGACTTTGCTGAAGTTGCTTATCAGCTTAAGGAGATTTTGGGCTGAGACGATGGGGTTTTCTAGATAAACAATCATGTCATCTGCAAACAGGGACAATTTGACTTCCTCTTTTCCTAATTGAATACCCTTCATTTCCTTCTCCTGCCTGATTGCCCTGGCCAGAACTTCCAACACTATGTTGAATAGGAGCGGTGAGAGAGGGCATCCCTGTCTTGTGTCCGTTTTCAAAGGGAATGCTTCCAGTTTTTGCCCATTCAGTATGATATTGGCTGTGGGTTTGTCATAGATAGCTCTTATTATTTTGAAATATGTCAAATCAATACCTAATTTAATGAGAGTTTTTAGCATGAAGGTCTGTTGAATTTTGTCAAAGGCTTTTTCTGCATCTATTGAGATAATCATGTGGTTTTTGTCTTTGGCTCTGTTTATATGCTGGATTACATTTATTGATTTGCGTATATTGAACCATCCTTGCATCCCAGGGATGAAGCCCACTTGATCATGGTGGATAAGCTTTTTGATGTGCTGCTGGATTCGGTTTGCCAGTATTTTATTGAGGATTTTTGCATCAATGTTCATCAAGGATATTGGTCTAAAATTCTCTTTTTTGGTTGTGTCTCTGCCCGGCTTTGGTATCAGAATGATGCTGGCCTCATAAAATGAGTTAGGGAGGATTCCCTCTTTTTCTATCGATTGGAATAGTTTCAGAAGGAATGGTACCAGTTCCTCCTTGTACCTCTGGTAGAATTCGGCTGTGAATCCAACTGGTCCTGGACTCTTTTTGGTGGATAAACTATTGATTACTGCCACAATTTCAGCTCCTGTTATTGGTCTATTCAGAGATTCAACTTCTTCCTGGTTTAGTCTTGGGAGAGTGTATGTGTCGAGGAATGTATCCATTTCTTCTAGATTTTCTAGTTTATTTGCGTAGAGGTGTTTGTAGTATTCTCTGATGGTAGTTTGTATTTCTGTGGGATCGGTGGTGATATCCCCTTTATCATTTTTTATTGTGTCTATTGGATTCTTCTCTCTTTTTTTCTTTATTAGTCTTGCTAGCGGTCTATCAATTTTGTTGATCCTTTCAAAAAACCAGCTCCTGGATTCATTGATTTTTTGAAGAGTTTTTTGTGTCTCTATTTCCTTGATTTCTGCTCTGATTTTAGTTATTTCTTGCCTTCTGCTAGCTTTTGAATGTGTTTGCTCTTGCTTTTCTAGTTCTTTTAATTGTGATGTTAGGGTGTCAATTTTGGATCTTTCCTGCTTTCTCTTGTGGGCATTTAGTGCTATAAATTTCCCTCTACATAGTGCTTTGAATGCGTCCCAGAGATTTTGGTATGTTGTGTCTTTGTTCTCATTGGTTTCAAAGAACATCTTTATTTCTGCGTTCATTTCGTTATGTACCCAGTAGTCATTTAGGAGCAGGTTGTTCAGTTTCCATGTAGTTGAGCGGCTTTGAGTGAGATTCTTAATCCTGAGTTCTAGCTTGATTGCACTGTGGTCTGAGAGATAGTTTGTTATCATTTCTGTTCTTTTACATTTGCTGAGGAGAGCTTTACTTCCAAGTATGTGGTCAATTTTGGAATAGGTGTGGTGTGGTGCTGAAAAAATGTATATTCTGTTGATTTGGGGTGGAGAGTTCTGTAGATGTCTATTAGGTCCACTTGGTGCAGAGCTGAGTTCAATTCCTGGGTATCCTTGTTGACTTTCTGTGTCGTTGATCTGTCTAATGTTGACAGTGGGGTATTAAAGTCTCCCGTTATTAATGTGTGGGAGTCTAAGTCTCTTTGTAGGTCACTCAGGACTTGCTTTATGAATCTGGGTGCTCCTGTATTGGGTGCATATATATTTAGGATAGTTAGCTCCTCTTGTTGAATTGATCCCTTTACCATTATGTAATGGCCTTCTTTGTCTCTTTTGATCTTTGTTGGTTTAAAGTCTGTTTTATCAGAGACTAGGATTGCAACTCCTGCCTTTTTTTGTTTTCCATTTGCTTGGTAGATCTTCCTCCATCCTTTTATTTTGAGCCTATGTGTGTCTCTGCACGTGAGATGGGTTTCCTGAATACAGCACACTGATGGGTCTTGACTCTTTATCCAACTTGCCAGTCTGTGTCTTTTAATTGGAGAATTTAGTCCATTTACATTTAAAGTTAATATTGTTATGTGTGAATTTGATCCTGTCATTATGATGTTAGGTGGTGATTTTGCTTGTTAGTTGATGCAGTTTCTTCCTAGTCTCGATGGTCTTTACATTTTGTCATGATTTTGCAGCGGCTGGTACCGGTTGTTCCTTTCCATATTTAGTGCTTCCTTCAGGAGCTCTTTTAGGGCAGGCCTGGTGGTGACAAAATCGGTCAGCATTTGCTTGTCTGTAAAGTATTTTATTTCTCCTTCACTTATGAAGCTTAGTTTGGCTGGATATGAAATTCTGGGTTGAAAATTCTTTTCTTTAAGAATGTTGAATATCGGCCCCCACTCTCTTCTGGCTTGTAGGGTTTCTGCCGAGAGATCCGCTGTTAGTCTGATGGGCTTCCCTTTGGGGGTAACCCGACCTTTCTCTCTGGCTGCCCTTAACATTTTTTCCTTCATTTCAACTTTGTTGAATCTGACAATTATGTGTCTTGGAGTTGCTCTTCTCGAGGAGTATCTTTGTGGCGTTCTCTGTATTTCCTGAATCTGAACGTTGGCCTGCCTTGCTAGATTGGGGAAGTTCTCCTGGATAATATCCTGCACAGTGTTTTCCAACTTGGTTCCATTCTCCCCATCACTTTCAGGTACACCAATCAGACGTAGATTTGGTCTTTTCACATAGTCCCATATTTCTTGGAGGCTTTGCTCATTTCTTTTTATTCTTTTTTCTCTAAACTTCCCTTCTTGCTTCATTTCATTCATTTCATCTTCCATTGCTGATACCCTTTCTTCCAGTTGATGGCATCGGCTCCTGAGGCTTCTGCATTCTTCATGTAGTTCTCGAGCCTTGGTTTTCAACTCCATCAGCTCCTTTAAGCACTTCTCTGTATTGGTTATTCTAGTTATACATTCGTCTAAATTTTTTTCAAAGTTTTCAACTTCTTTGCCTTTGGTTTGAATATCCTCCCGTAGCTCAGAGTAATTTGATCGTCTGAAGACTTCTCTCAGCTCATCAAAATCATTCTCCATCCAGCTTTGTTCCGTTGCTGGTGAGGAACTGCGTTCCTTTGGAGGAGGAGAGGCACTCTGCGTTTTAGAGTTTCCAGTTTTTCTGTTCTGTTTTTTCCCCATCTTTGTGGTTTTATCTACTTTTGGTCTTTGATGATGGTGATGTACAGATGGGTTTTCGGTGTGGATGTCCTTTCTGTTTGTTAGTTTTCCTTCTAACAGACAGGACCCTCAGCTGCAGGTCTGTTGGAATACCCTGCTGTGTGAGGTGTCAGTGTGCCCCTGCTGGGTGGTGCCTCCCAGTTAGGCTGCCCGGGGGTCAGGGGTCAGGGACCCACTTGAGGAGGCAGTCTGCTGGTTCTCAGATCTCCAGCTGCGTGCTGGGAGAACCACTGCTCTCTTCAAAGCTGTCAGACAGGGACATTTAAGTCTGCAGAGGTTACTGCTGTCTTTTTGTTTGTCTGTGCCCTGCCCCCAGAGGTGGAGCCTACAGAGGCAGGCAGGCCTCCTTGAGCTGTGGTGGGCTCCACCCAGTTCGAGCTTCCGGGCTGCTTTGTTTACCTAAGCAAGCCTGGGCAATGGTGGGCGCCCCTCCCCCAGCCTCGCTGCCGCCTTGCTGTTTGATCTCAGACTGCTGTGCTAGCAATCAGCGAGATTCCCTGGGCGTAGGACCCTCCAAGCCAGGTGTGGGATATAGTCTCGTGGTGCGCCGTTTTTTAAGCCTGTCTGAAAAGCGCAATATTCGGGTGGGAGTGACCCGATTTTCCAGGTGCGTCCGTCACCCCTTTCTTTGACTCGGAAAGCGAACTCCCTGACCCCTTGCGCTTCCCAGGTGAGGCAATGCCTCGCCCTGCTTCGGCTCGCGCACGGTGCGCGCACCCACTGGCCTGGGCCCACTGTCTGGCACTCCCTAGTAACATGAACCCCGTACCTCAGATGGAAATGCAGAAATCACCCGTCTTCTGCGTCGCTCACGCTGGGAGCTGTAGACTGGAGCTGTTCCTATTCGGCCATCTTGGCTCCTCCCCCCCCTAAACTTTCCTATAGAGAAAAGACAAATGTATAGGTGACAAATAATATTTAGAGTGTAAGACGCTTTTTAAACGTATATTTGCAATTTGTGTCAAAACTTTTAAATATACATTTGTTATTTTAACTATAAAATTTCAAATAATTTAAGCCAAATACATAGTATATGCAGAAAATTTAGCAATGTATCTATGTAGCACCTTACTGTGCATTACTGTAACCAGCCGTCTAATATAAAGAATTAATTAAGGTAGCAGCTGCTTTTCAAATAGCGCATTTTTTTCACAGACCTATTAAATAAGACAAATAACATTTAAACTTTATTTTTAAATTTGCAGAATAGCAGTTTTCAGCAGATGGTTTATTTTGGCAAATTCCATCTTCACATTGTGCTATGCTTTTATGAGTTCCAGCTGTTAATGGATAATATTTTACTGCTGAAACTATCATGTGTGATATAATTGCTCATTATGTGCCTTAAAACACAAGCAATATAATTATTTTCAACTTGGAGCAAATTAAAATCTTATCAGCAATTTAAAATCTCTAGAGTCGTCTTCTTCTGGTTAATTATTTTAAACTTGTATTTTTCTCTTTATGTTTTTAGTGAGTTCTCTTATCAAGGAGAAGATCTCAAGGTGATTCTTTTTTTTCTCTTCCATGCACCTCGCAGGTGTGTAAATAATTTCATTTCTCAGAAAATATTATTTCATATCTATCTTACAAGATGAGAGACCTTTTAACATCTTCCATTCGGATGTGATACCAGTAATGGAAAATATTCCAGCTTCATGAATATGGTGATACAAATAGTTATCCGTCTAACCTCTTTCAGTGCCAAATGTTTACTATACTCAGTGAGTTACTCAGTTGACTGGTAATTTCTTCTGAAATCACTAATGAGAGAATCAGAGGTCTGGCTGTTGTCTGTACCTCATATGACTCCCAGTGCAGACAATTGTTTCTATGGAGCAAAGACAGTTGAAAGGATTGACTTCCTGCCTAGAATAGTTTCTGCTGTGCTTCTTATCCTTCTTGCGGAGATTTCAGATTACCTGAATTGCTTTTCTAACTTAAGAAAAACCGCAACAATTCTCCCACCTGAGAGGAATGTAAACTGTAGTAAGTAGAGCAGAACCAATCCGTAAAGTTTTTACATTGTTTGTTGCAAAATGCAGCGCTGGTGTCTCCATCACTAACCTTTTCTACCCCTCATTGCTCTTTCTTTGACTGCAATAGGATACCTCTATGCAAATCTGTATTCCCGAGACAGAGTGCCCTTTTGGTGAGCTATAAGCACGCTCACTGGTAGGCTGAAATACTAGCTTTTATCTATGGCGAAATGGAATCATATCAGTGAATTTTTTAAAAAGGAAATTTAACTCTTGCTATGGTTTGAATGCTTGCCCCTTCCAATCTCATGTTAAAATTTGATCCCCAATGTTGCAGGTGGGGCTCACTGGGAGGTGTTTGGTCATGGGGTTGGACCTTCACGAATGGATAATACCCTCCCTTAGAAATCTAAAGCTATCCTCCCTCCTCGGTGCCCTCAGGAATGAGTGTACCATTCTTTATTCATCTGTAATTACCCCACCCATCCTTTTTGAGATATTGATTACATGTATGTTACACTGATGCATATTGTCTGACATATCAGTGAGTTTCTGGTTTTCTTATTTTAGTTTACCATTTGTCCTTTAGTTTGTAATGCTTCTAATTTGTTGTATAAATTTTCTGATGTTAGGGTAAAATCCATTACTTATTCTATCTCATGGAATTTTTATTTCAAGTATTTATTTTTCATCTATATATGTCACATTTTTCATTTTATAACTTTTATTTTTCTCCTATGTTTAATTTTCATTTAAGTACCTTGACATATATATGTATTTATCTATATGTATTTATAAAATATATTTACTTTAAGGACCTTGAAATTTCCTTCTTTTCTGTCATTTATAAATTACTTATTTTTATCCTGTTAATATATGTCTTAATTATATATGTCTTACGGCTTCTTTGCATTTCAGAGTTTTTTTTGGGTATTGTGATGTTATGCTATTGAATATCTAGATTTTATTGGCTACCTTTGAACAATGTTGTGACACGCAGTTCAGTAACTTCAGGATGAGTATTTGTCTGTTGTTGTTTTAAATCTTCTCTTTAAACTTTGTTGAGTTAGTCTAGAGCCATCTGTAATTTGGAGCTAAATGAGCACTGTCACTAGGGCATGAACCTCCAGTGGTCTTTACTGAATATCTTGGAGGTACAGAGGGGATTCCCTTCTCTGATTAGAATTTGGAATATAAATAGAAAATAGAAAAACAGAAAGCTATGCATAAACACGTGCATTAAAATGAATTTTATGTGGGCTTTTTCATGAAAATGTTCCTAAGGTATTTTATTTTTTTATTGTGGTAAAATACACATAACATAAAATGTACTCTGTTAACCATTTTAAGTGTACAGTTCAGTGGTACTAAATATAGTCATAACATTGTGCAGCCGTCCCTACCATCCATCTCCATAAGTCGTTTCATCTTGTAAAACTGAAACTCTGTACCCATTAAACAACACTTCCCCATTTCTTCCTCCCCCCAGCTTCTGGCAACCATCAATGTACCTTCTCTATAATGCTAATGAAGCATAGTGGCTGTGTTTCTTGCTTCCTCTAGTCCGCAGGTAGCATACAAATGTAATAATCTACTTATTCATGTCACATCTATTTATTTTCTGCCTTATACCAAGCTTGTGGGATTCTCTTAAATACAACATTTTTATACTTACACCTATGCAATACCCATTAGCATCGCCTTCCTAAATCAGGGGAAATTGAGCCTCTGTCAGGTGGAGTAACTTCCTAAGATATATAACTCAGCATTGAAGTCTGTATACTTCAATATCCTGCAATCTTCTCATGTGTCTTTACTGCCTTTTATGTATGTGTTAGATGTTCAATAAATTCTCTTTTTTTAAACTGAATTTAAGCCATGGAGCAGTGTTTTGTTGAACAATAAATATGATATAGGACACTCTTCCTCCTTTTCATGTATGATCCTGTTCATGAAAAAGAGAAATTCTTTCATTGTGCTAGAAGCTTAAAATAATGAAAATGCCACTTTCTACATTAAACAGAAACTGAAGGGAATCAAGGTGAATTGCATGAGACATAGAAAACAAGTGGGAAAGAAATCTAGTATAATTTGCCCTTTGTGTACCTTTATTATTTAGCGTTTGAGTAAATGATTCCCCCAAATATCTTCCCATCTTAATTCATGTCTATAAAGTAGACATTTATGTCTCACCTTGTCAAGAAGGGCAAACTCTAACATAAACATTTCCCAAAAATGCTTCCTGCTAAAACGTAAGCTCAGTCTGGCTAAAAATGCAGCTCACTTCATAAAGATTAATTGGTAGCTAATTTTGCATGCTGTTCTCTGAACTTGAGTGAAACCTGTCCATCAGGCATACAGGGAATGACGGGAAAGGTGACAACAGAAGATGAATGCTATGTCACTAACCTTCAAAGATGACCTGCCTTTTCTTTCAAATTCTTGATATCTTAAGACTTCATTAATTCATCTCTGTTTTCCCTTGGTTCAACATTTTGCTATACCAAAACTCATGTGAAACAATGACCTAATGTAATAAAAATGGCATTTTTCTCTCATGTAGTTGCAAGCTAACTGGCATTTTTACAATCCACATATTTCCTTTGTCAATTTTTCATTCTGTATTGGAAGTAATTGATGGGAATTTCTGAAGGGATGAAGGTTTTTCTGTGTTCATTGTGATCCAAACTATTTTTAGACCTAGGGGCGTTTGTAAAACAATTTGTGCCCACTGACCAAGGATCACTGTGGCAGAAAGCAGCAAACTTGCATAAAATGTCACTGCTTCATAGGTTGGCTTTGAAAACTAGGGGCTTACTCTATACTCTTATGAATAAAAGACATTGATAGATGTAGTATAAGACTACAGTCATATTTTCCTTTTGACAGTCACATTATAAAGCATGATGTATTGCAATTAATCTCAATTAGCTGATCACAATTACAATTAATAATGTTTATTATTGCTGATAAAAATCATGTCTCTCCTGTTCTCAAATGTGCAAGTAATTCTTGTAATTTTAATACAAATTTGCATATTATTATTAATTGATTTAATCTCATTGGATTTGGTTCATGGATCCAATTTATTAAAATATTGATAATGGGATAATGATTTGTCTCCCCATTTCATGTACACTAGAAACAACATTTCTTACAATGGTCTGCAAGCCCATCATCATCTGCTGCATGTTAACCGCCAAAATTATTTTATATCTTTACCCTTGATCTTACCAATGGTCCTGGCCACCTCACTGTCCTCTAGACATGCCAACATGATGCTGCCTTATGATCAAGACTCTAGTTAATTTCTTGGCTTGGAAAGATAGCCCTCCATATATCCATTGATCAGCTCATTCAACTTCCTCAAGTCTTTACTGAAACTTCACATTCTCGATGAGGCCTATTCAGTATTTCAAACTGCCTCCCAGCTGCAACATTCCAAAACCCCTTACTCTTCTGTGTATTTTTGAAAGGATTTATTGAGATATAATTTACATAGTGTAGAGGGCACACTTTAATGTCTACAAGTCAGTGGCTTTTAGCATATGCACAGATAAGTGGAGCCATCATCACAATGAATTTTAGAGCATTTTCATCACTTCAAAAAGAAACCCCACCTTCTCTAGCTGTTAACCTCCTATGCACCCATCCCCTACTCAATCCTAAGCAACCACAAATCTGTTTTCTGTCTCTATAGATTTTCCTATTCTATTTTCATCTAAATAGAATCATACAATAGGTGGCCTTTTGTGCCTGGCTTCTTTCAGTTGGCATAATGCTATCAAGGTTCATGTACGTATTGGTACTTTATTTCTTTTTATAACTGTATAACATTCAATTTCATGGATATAACATTTTGTTTATCCAATAATAGTTTTATTGACATTTGAGTTGTGTTCAGACTTTGGCTATTTTAAGTACTGCTGCTAAAAATACTTGTGTACAATTTGTGTTTGAACACCTCTTTCCAATAATCTGGGTGTATACCTAGGAATAAATTTCTGGGTCATATGACAATTCTATGTTTCATATATTTAGAAGCCATCAATTTATTTTCCAAAGTGGCCAGTTGTAGCCATAGAGTATCTAACTGTGGTTTTGATTTGTAGTTGCCTGATGAGTGATGCTATTGAGTATATTTTTATGGGATTATTGACCGTTCGTGTATCTTCTTGGGAAACACATCTATTCCTATCATTTATCAGTTTTGAGTTGGGATATTTGTGACGGAGTTAAAACAATTTTTCTATATTCAAGATACATATATATATACAGACATATAGATACGTGTTTTTCAAATATCTTCTCACAATTTTTGAGCTGCCTTTTGACTTGCTTGGTTGTCCTTTGAAACACCAATGTCTTTAATTTTTAAGAAATTTTAAATATCTAGTTTTTATTTTGTTGCTCATGTTTTTGGGGTTACAGCTATTTCTTTGCTAGATCCAAAATCCTGAAGATTTTCCCATATGCTTTATTCTACCTCTTACATGTGTGTCTTTAATTCATTTGAGTTAATATTTTTGTATGCTTTGGGGTAAGTGTTCGAATTTATTATTTTGCAAGTGGTGATCCACGTGTACGTTGTTGACCCAGTGTGTTCAAAGACTGTCTCTTCCTCATTGAATTGCACATGGTACCACTTTAAAAATCCATTGACTGTAGACACATAGTTTTATATATGGACTCTCAATTCTCTTCCATCAATCTGTATATTTTTCCTTCATCAGTATTGTGTTGTCTTGATTACTGATACTTTGCAGTAAGGTTTGGAGCATGGGGGTGTGAATTATCCTAATATGTTTTCTTTCTTCAAGATGATTTTAGCTATTTTGAGTCCCTTACAATTCCATGTGTATTTTAGAAACAGCTTGTCAGTTTCTAGACAGAAGTCTGTTGGGATACTTGCAGGGATTTCATCAAATCTGTAGTTCAAATTGTAAAGTACTACAATATTAAATCGTCCAATTCATGGGCGTAAGGTGTTTGCTAATTATTTAAATATTCTTTAAACAATAATTTTTAATTTTCAGAGTAAAATCTTGTATCACATTTTCCAAATTAATTATTATTTCTTTTTTTTGATGCTATTTTAAATTGAAGTGTTTTCTTAAATTCATTTTGGGGTTTTCATTGCAGATGTGTGCATTTGATTTTTGTACATTTACCTTGTTTGCTGTAATATTGCTGAAATAATTTACGAGTTCTATCGTTCGGTGGATTCCTTAAAATTTTCTATATACAACAATGTTATTTTCAAATAAAGTTTTATTTCTTCCTGTTCAATATGGGTGACTCTTATTTTTTTAGTTGCCGATTTGCCCTGCATAAAATCTTTAGTACAGTGTTGACTAGAAGAGGTCAAAGTATATATCCTATTCTTATCTCTGACCATAGTGGGAAAGCATCCTTTACCATTAAGTTGCATGCTTGCTGTTGGCTTTTCACAGGTGCCATGTATCTGGTGTAGAAAGTTCTCTATTCCTAGTTCATTGAGTTTTTATTTTTATTTTTAATCATTAAAACCTTTGGATTTTGTTAAATGTCTTTTCCGAATCTATCGACATGATCATGCAATTCTCGTTTCTTATTCTATGGATAAGATGTATTACCTTAATGAATTTTGGGCTGTTAAACCAACCTGGGATTACTTGTATAAATTTCACTTTGTCATAGTGTATAATTCTTTTATATGTTGCTAGATCTGATTTGTTAGTATTTTTTAAGGAATTTTGCATTTATACTTATAGTAGTTTTATTTTTCTATGCTATTTGGACTAATTTTTGTATCAAGGTAACACTGGCCCCACAGAATAAATTGGGAAGTGAATATTTCTCTTTGTTCAAAAAGCTAGTCAAGAATTAATATCAATTATTCAACACTAACAAATATTATTATTATAAATTATTAATTTCTCTAATTTTAATTTTCTTCCTTCTGCTTGCTTTAGGTTTAGTTTGCTATTCGTTCCAGTGCCTTAATATGGAACGTCATCTTATCTCATCCTTTCATTTGTCTTTTCATTTTGTAAATAGTGTCTTTTTAGCATCAGGTGAGCTTCCCAGGTTGGTAGTACTCCATGTTTGTTGCTGTACAACAATGACAGGTAATATGTCCTGAAGGCAATGGAAACTTAACATTCAAAATCTCCTAGATTCCACCTTATATGATATGTCTTTTCTATTGGTCCTAATTTCTACCCTTTCTCTATTATAAACCATGAGTACAATGGCATTCAATGAGTTCTGTGAGTCTTTCTAGTAAATTCTTGAAACTGAGGGTGTTCAGGGGAAACCCCTGAACTGGCAGTTGGTGTCAGAGGTGAGAATCATCTTATATGGCCTCTCCCTTTGAACTGTGCAGCTGGACGCAAACTCTGCACAATTTGGGCCAGAAGTCTCGTGTTGACTTTGCAGCCTAAAGTATCTTGTAGTTTGTCTAACCCTCAATAAATTTGCTTTCATCAAATATTGTGTTTGTTACCCCAAAATTACCATCACGTTTTTTTCTCCAAATAACTAACATTGGGAGAAATCGCCAGCTGAGTCTGTAACTCAACAGAAACAAGTGATCCTTATACCATATACCATATAAGTGGCCATTTCATTTTGCCTACTTCCACCAAATCTTAGCAACCTCAACCATTGCCATGAGCTACTGTAGGCCTACCAGCTACAAACAAACAAGTATCTTGTAAAAACACTTCATACTCCCATTTGATAAATTTCCCAGCAAAGAGATGCCGACTTTAACTCTATGCAAGAAAATCATCCCAGCGATGCCAGCACATTCTCCTTCCCATGATCTGCTAAGTTTGCAAACATATTCAGGCCATGGGTGAGAGATTTGTATTTCACAGTACAACAATTTTATGGAGGGCACTGAAACTTACATTGAACATTTTAGTACAGTCACACATCACTGAATGGTAGGGATACGTTCTAACAGATGTATCCATAGGCAATTTCATCATTTTGCAAACATCACAGAGAATATTACGAACACCTAGATTGTACAGCCTACCACGTTTAGGTTATATGGTATAGCCTCTTTCTCCCAGGCTATAAATCTGTGTACTCCATTACTCTACTGAATACTGCAGGCAATAAGAACACAGTGGTAAGAGGTTATGTATCTAAACATACTTAAACGTAGAAAAGTATGTAAAAATATCTATTATAATCTCATGGGACCACTTTTGTATATGTAATCCATCTTTGACTAAAATGTTATTATGCATGACACGACTCTATGACAAAAATAAAATAACACATTGTAAAAAATGTACACAAGTATCAAACATTAATATTGTAAAAATAAAAATATTTATTCAGTGTAAGAATTTGTAATGATCACAAAATGTTCACAGCTTATATTTTAGTAGTTTCAAATGCCTAGTGCAATTGCTATTTATTTCTGTGTGTATTTTAAACATGTATATAATACATATTTTTCAGGTTCAACAATATATATCAATTCAACTGCCTCTTATAAATATTAGTTAACATCAATTAGTAAATTCATATATATATATACACACGTGAATCAGTCTGTATGCATGTATGTGTGTGTAAATGTAACTGGATGCATCCTAACATTTACCCTTATCTACAAGATTTCCAAGATTCATTTATTATCTTTAAATGGTGTGCATTTAAAGATTTACCAAATAAAACCGCAATCGTGGAAAATATCAAGATGTTATTAAATTCATCTTGTGCACATAATTGTTTCCTTAAATTTATGTTTCTTGCAAAACTTGCGGTAATGCTCATGCACAAAATAATTTTCTAAATAAAAAATAAAAACATTTTCTCAGTCATTAATTCTTAATAATTATTTCTCCCCAATAATTAATGTGAATTAATTCTTAATTCTTAATAATAGAATAATGTTGCCCTTCAGAGTTCTGAATCTTTTGCACGTTGTATACATTTCACTAACTAGAACATCTTCTGGAATATTGGCATTAATTAATGTCACTCAGCAATTAATGATTTCAAAGAAATTAAATACCATTCATATTCTGAATCACAAGGGTACTTTGGCATCTAATTTAATCAAGCTCTTTGTATCATCATCTACAGTTTAATTACTTAACAAACATTTCTCTGTGTGAGAAAGATTGAGCAGGTTATTGTGCTTTTCATTGTATACATTTCACTAACTAGAACATCTTCTGGAATATTGGCATTAATTAATGTCACTCAGCAATTAATGATTTCAAAGAAATTAAATACCATTCATATTCTGAATCACAAGGGTACTTTGGCATCTAATTTAATCAAGCTCTTTGTATCATCATCTACACTTCAATTACTTAACAAACATTTCTCTGTGTGAGAAAGATTGAGCAGGTTATTGTGCTTTTTTATGATGCAACTTTTGCTTAATCTAGATATAGGCAATGCTCCCTATAAGGGACAAAGAGAAAAATGAAAGAGCAATAGAGATGTGACAGGCATGGAAAAAGACAATACATTTATCAAACAAATAGGGCCACAGATGATGATAATGGGGATCAAATCTTGAGATACTGACTCAGTTTATAACCGCACTGTACAATAGAGCAAATCATTTGTTAATTATTTTACAAATGGAATCTAATTTAACAAAGATGAATAGTGTTTTAAACAAGGCAGGTCATCTTAAAATAGTGGGAAAAGTGATAAAACCAATGTAAAAATCATAAACATTTTATAAAGAATTTTTGTCATGTAATTTAATATTTTTCTTTATTTAAAATCACCCAAATCAAAATAATTTTATCTTAATTAACAAATAATCATCAGAAGTTAACTAATTTTTACTTTATAATACTAGGTTTAAAAATTCTTCACTATATTTTTAATCATACATGCTTATACATAAAATAGACATAGGCTATATGTTTACATGTTCACAATATTATATTGTAATTGTTCCTATGGATGTGGTTTTTCAAAAGAATTAATAAGTACTTTTAAAAAGTTTCCATTTCAATGATATATATGTTTGATTTTTCTTTGACAAAGCATATGTATATTGATAGGTAATAATAAGAAAATCTTCTAAAGACATTACAGGAACATGAATAATTAATTAAATCCTCAATAATTTGTAATGTTTTATGTAAGCGGAAGACATTTAACTGAAAATTGCTTTTATATAATACTCAAACGAGACTAAAAACATATTAACTAGAGGAGTAAGTCTTCAAATTGATAATCTGAACTATAGAAGAGGAGAAACTTCAAGCACTCAAATATTTGAAATGCTACAAAATATTTATATAAACTATTATTTAACAATTTCTGTTTATAGAGTGCTATACAGTAATCAATATAAATGACATCTCAGCCTTTCTATAGCTTTGACCACATTTACCTCCTAATTTTAATTATTAATATGTTGGAGCAGTTCATACAACTAGATTCCGATCTTCCTTTTTAATGAGTAAAAATATGTCCTTTGAGACAGCATTAAAGAAAGAGCACTTTGTATAAATTCAATGCCAAGAGAAAAGATATTCTTGATTCTGAAGTCTTGTTCTTTTATACAGCAATGTAATTAATAAGAAGAAGGAAAGCAGGACATAGATATGCAGTCTATTTTCATCAAAAATTGTCTATAGATTTTGATGATAAAATTTAAAACTCTACTATATTTAGTTAGTCACAAAAAACTAGGTTGTGGGAACATATTTGGTCAATAAAACACCCCTACCAAATGCTGACAAGAAAAAAAGTTAGGTACCACCTTTCTTCTCTGCAGATGGCCTGAGACGAGTTAATTTGAAAGAATGCTTCCAAACCTGAGGTGACCCCTGAGAACAGCATAATCCACCGCTGTCTCCCACATTCAGTTTCTCAGTTTGTGCTCTTTTCATTTTGGGGGGAGGGAAGCCAGTCCTTTAAAGCGATCTTCAGCATGATGGCAGAGCCAAGGAGTGTGGACAGGTGGCACGATGTCTGACTTTGTTCCAGCAGCCACTTGGGCTTTCTCTGGGTCTTCTCTGCCCTAGGGATAGCACTACTATTGAAAACATGTCTTTGTGACATTCTCTATACCAGGAACTCCCAACATATTTTCCCTGAAACTGATGAAATGAATAAAAATAAACCAAGAGGTGTGCTGTTTGTTTCTGTTTCCTCCTTTCTGCAGCCCTTCTTGATCATCTAATATTTTTAAATACATTGTCGATCACCAAAAGGAGCATAAGGGCTTTATTGGTTTGTAGCAGATGTATTAAGAGCCCAGTCCCTATTCCTTACCTGTAGCTGCTGGGAAGAAAACCATTCTTAACACTCTACAAGGTCTCATCTCCAGAATTTGCACCAGTTTCTAGCTGAGGACTTTCTCTAGCAGCACGGGAGCTTGTTACTGGGCATGAAGTGGGAAGAAAAGTTGAGGGTAACTAAGAAGAATCTCCCTGGATTCAGTGATGTAATTCTGAGGCATGTTCCATATAGCTTCCCATAGAATTAAGCCCAGATATCTAACACAGGAACTTACCTCTTAACACGTGTGGTATTGGCTTTTCTCTCTTTCCTGTTTTATTTTCTTCTCTTTTCCTTGTCTCACTTTCGCTGTGTCCTCACTCCTGCTTTAAGAATACCCAAACAAATACGTTCATTTATTTTTTTAGACTCTCAGAACACAGTTGATAGTTGAACTTGTAATCTATGATAATCAGCTTGGATGCTGTATTGACAGGAAGATGGTGAACTCACAATGTCTAATTAAGATACAATTTAAAAAATATATTGAATCATGTCCAAAGACTTAAAAAGCCTAAGCGGCAGCGTCACAATTTCTTCTTTTTAGTTTACATGGTTTCTTAAATGCCTACAATTATTTTAAAGGAAGCGTTGAGTCTAGGAAAAATTGAGACGTATGGAATAAATTACTAACCCATTTCTCCTTGAAATCCATTAGATGTTTGATGATTCTTCACATATATTTCTGAACTGAAAAGCTAGTTGGGAATTATTTTTATAAGCATATCCTTATGTAATATTTTGTTTCTAAGAGTGAATTGAAGGTTTAAAGATTAAATTATTCTATCCAGAGAATAAAAAGCAATTATTTCACAAGGAGAACATGTGTATGTTGACACGACATTTTAAAATCTAGATTTTAAAATAGGTCCCATATACTTTTGTGTCAATTAGAATATGTTTGTATCAGTCTGTCTACCGTTTTACACCTGTCCAAAGGTACTTGAACTAAAAGAAGTACCTTGAACAATTTTGAAATTTATTATTCCTCTGAAACTGATTAAAAGAATGACGGTAGAGCGAAATTTGGATTGGCATAATTTAGGAGAGAAATTATTCCTTGGAGATCAACCTCTGCCAAGATAGTTTATAATGACATTGAGACTTTTTGATTTACACAATTTGTTATATAAAAAATACTAAGACGATAACAGATAATACGCAGACCTTAATTAAAATTGTACTAAAATTAAAAGTCTAAATAAATTACAAGGGTACGTGGTACATCTAAACGTGTGTTTATATATTTTATTTGTGCATTTTATTCCTAGGGTTGCTTTTGCTTTAGTTTGTAAAACGTTCTTATTTTTATGACAATGTAGTATATAATAAATAAAGAAAAATCAGGAAATAGAAAATGAAGAAGAAAACATTAGCTATTTTCAACCAAATAAAAATTGTGCAATCTCTAAGTACATGAACGATGTATTATTTGTACAGCATGTACAATCTTTATGCTTCACAGGGTGAGGTAGAGACTGCAAAACATTGAACCTCGGACAAAGAAGAAAGTAAGGAAATTTTCACAATATATTAATATTACAGAAAATGTTGAACTTAACAGTTAAGATACAAGTAGTGAAAAATGATAGTATTTAAGGAGATCTAGAAAATTTAATCTATATCAGTAATGTGTGAGAAGTATTAGAATAATGCTTGTATTTCTGGATTGGCATCGATTTCTATTGAGACTGGAAACATAATAGAAGTGAGCAAAAAAGAATTCAAATCGTGGATACTTGAGTTTTATACCTAGGAGTTCGAGAAATACATTTTGTTACTATCAAAGCAGTTGGCACAAGAGTGTACAAAATTCCCTAATTATGCCTATGTGGTGAAGACATAGACAAACAGAGAATAGCAAAACAGAAATAGCAAAAAAGCACAAATAAATTTTACCTGTATTTTTACATAAAAGCCAATTAGAGTAGGAAAACATGAAATTTGTGTTTTATCAAAATTTTTCTCTTATAGTATAGTTGATTATATTACTGGAAAAAAACTGAAGCATTGGTATGTTCACAAAAAAAAAAAAGTAAAATATAAGGTCAAAACCATGGGAATGCAGGGAGCAGACAAAATACACCTAAACACTGAAACTGATTTTGCCCTACGGACATGTAGCAAAATGAATGAGTGCAGATTCCTACTGTCATACATCACATAGGACAGTAAAGAAATAACATAGTGTTTCCCAAGATAGGGCATCACACAGGAGCTCTTCCCTAAAGCTAGCACCAAAATTTATATCCTCAGTATAAAGAAGAATCAGAGGTAAATTAGTCTCATTTCACATTCCCTGGAAATGGCAAATAAAAATGTCTTGAGATTGGACAGATTTAAAGAGACTCAATCATTAATGATTTACAGCAATTAATTTAAAAATTGTTTAAATGTGCTGTCCAAACATACGTCCAAACACCTTTAGGCCAAGAATTAATATAATGTGGCCCCAGAATGGTGGTGCCTTTAGTAGACTCACAAAAAATTCAAATTCTCTTTGGCAAATTTTCTTCTTACTAATATGCAAAAGTGCACAATAATAATTTTCAGAGAAAAATAAATCTTTGTCATTCAAAGGCATCTAAGTACGCAAGGAAATGATATTCCGCCATTTGAAAGCAAAGCAGAAAAAGAGTACAAACAGATCCACAAAAGTTCATTAGTAGAAATATCACTGTTAGATTATAAAGCACATTTGCTTTCAAAAAATTTTAAAAAATGAATATATTTTTAGGAGACTAAAAAATTGATGTAGTAAATTTGAAAAGTAGTTTGTGTATAGTATTTTCAATTAAAAACTCAAAAATGAACTCATCAGATTAGACATGGCCATGGTGGGAGTTCATAAATATTTCAGAATGCATTACAGAAATTTAAAAAAAGGCACAATGTGGACAGAATCATGAAGAGACATGGAAGATACAGTGAGAAAGTGTAGCATGTGTTTAGTGAGTGTTCTCATAGAAGGGAACTGGGAAGGGACAATACGTGATGGTATTTTGGCTGAAAGTTCTCTAGACCTTTCTAAGACATTAATCCACATATTCAAAACTTCTATGCATGCTAAGCAAGCTACAATGGAGATAAACCTACATCTACATATCTCCTAGAGAAATAGTAAACAATCAGGAAGGGAAAAATATTTCAATTAGCACCAGAAAAATCAAATTACCTTTAATCATATTGAAATCTGAAAGCATGAAAGGTAAAATAAACAATATTATTTGTTAAGAATAATAATGCCATTCTGAAATTCTCAACCAAGAAAAATATTCATCAACCTCTGGCTAAATCACTTATTTAGAGACAAAAAAACAAAACATCACCAGCAAAATTCCACTAAAGAAACTAAAAGGAAGCTCTGAAAACATGCTTTAGAAAGATTGAAGTTCTGAAATCAAACAAAGAACACAGAGCAAAATATATTGTAAACATACAGATAGATCAAAATAGAAAATTAGGTGTTGAAACAAAAGGATATTTAAAATTAGATAAGCACTGCAATATGTATTTTAGGAAGCAAATTATAAGGGCTGAAGTATTCAAAGACCCTTTAATTGTCTGACAAGAGCAGAAAGGTATGACTTTGCAACTCTTTTTTTTTTTTTTTTTTTTGAGAAGGAGTCTCATTCAGTCTTTCTCCCAGGCTGGAGTGAGGTGGCGTCATCTCCGCTCACTGCAACCTCTGCCTCCCAGGTTCAAGCAATTCTCCTGCCTCAGCCTCCTGAGTAGCAGGGATTACAGCTGCGTGCCACCATGCCTGGCTAATTTTTGTATTTTTAGTAGAGACGGGGTTTCACCATGTTGGTCAGGCTAGTCTCCAACTCCTGACCTCGTGATCCACATGCCTCGGCCTCCCGAAGTGTTGAGATTACAGGCGTGAGCCACTGCGAGCCACCGACTTTGGAAATTTAATAAATTGACTGGACATTATGCATCTCTCTGTTGTAACTATGAAAACAATAAAAATGAAAGTCATAATTTTAAAACAAAGAGACAGAAAGTGATAGGAGAAAATGAGACATTATATATATATATATCTATACACAACAAATTAATAATACAAAATTAAGTATAAATGATCAAAGATTAACTTAAACCTAAGTAGACAATGTTTTTGTTAAAATACAAAGATTGGCAAAATTTAAAACATCCGTTTCTATCATAGTTACAAGAGACACAACTAATATATAAATTTACAGAAACTTTTTTTTATGAGGCCAGCATCATTCTGATACCAAAGCCGGGCAGAGACACAACCAAAAAAGAGAATTTTAGACCAATATCCTTGAAGAACATTAATGCAATAATCCTCAATAAAATACTGGCAAACCGAATCCAGCAGCACATCAAAAAGCTTATCCACCATGATCAAGTGGGCTTCATCCCTGAGATGCAAGGCTGGTTCAATACACGCAAATCAATAAATGTAATCCAGCATATAAACAGAGCCAAAGACAAAAACCACATGATTATCTCAATAGATGCAGAAAAAGCCTTTGACAAAATTCAACAACCCTTCATGCTAAAAACTCTCAATAAATTAGGTATTGATGGGACGTATTTCCAAATAAAAAGAGCTATCTATGACAAACCTACAGCCAATATCATACTGAATGGGCAAAAACTGGAAGCATTCCCTTTGAAAACTGGCACAAGACAGGGATGCCCTCTCTCACCTCTCCTATTCAACATAGTGTTGGAAGTTCTGGCCAGGGCAATCAGGCAGGAGAAGGAAATAAAGGGTATTCAATTAGGAAAAGAGGAAGTCAAATTGTCCCTGTTTGCAGACGACATGATTGTTTATCTAGAAAACCCCACTGTCTCAGCCCAAAATCTCCTTAAGCTGATAAGCAACTTCAGCAAAGTCTCAGGATACAAAATCAATGTACAAAAATCACAAGCATTCCTATACACCAACAACAGACAAACAGAGAGCCAAATCATGAGTGAGCTCCCATTCACAATTGCTTCAAAGAGAATAAAATACCTAGGAATCCAACTTACAAGGGATGTGAAGGATCTCTTCAAGGAGAACTACAAACCACTGCTCAAGGAAATAAAAGAGGACACAAACAAATGGAAGAACATTCCATGCTCATGAGTAGGAAGAATCAATATCGTGAAAATGGCCATACTGCCCAAGGTAATTTACAGATTCAATGTCATCCTCATCAAGCTACCAATGACTTTCTTCACAGAATTGGAAAAAACTACTTTAAAGTTCATAAGGAACCAAAAAAGAGCCCGCATCGCCAAGTCAATCCTAAGCCAAAAGAACAAAGCTGGAGGCATCACACTACCTGACTTCAAACTATACTACAAGGCTACAGTAACCAAAACAGCATGGTACTGGTACCAAAACAGAGATATAGATCAATGGAACAGAACAGAGCCCTCAGAAATAATGCCGCTTACCTACAACTATCTGATCTTTGACAAACCTGAGAAAAACAAGCAATGGGGAAAGGATTCCCTATTTAATAAATGGTGCTGGGAAAACTGGCTAGCCATATGTAGAAAGCTGAAACTGGATCCCTTCCTTACACCTTATACAAAAATCAATTCAACATGGATTAAAGATTTAAACGTTAGACCTAAAACCATAAAAACCCTAGAAGAAAACCTAGGCATTACCATTCAGGACATAGGCATGGGCAAGGACTTCATGTCTAAAACACCAAAAGCAACAAAAGACAAAATTGACAAATGGGATCTAATTAAACTAAAGAGCTTCTGCACAGCAAAAGAAACTACCAACAGAGTGAACAGGCAACCTACAACATGGGAGAAAATTTTCGCAACCTACTCATCTGACAAAGGGCTAATATCCAGAATCTACAATGAACTCCAACAAATTTACAAGAAAAAAACAAACAACCCCATCAAAAAGTGGGCAAAGGACATGAACAGACACTTCTCAAAAGAAGACATTTATGCAGCCAAAAAACACATGAAAAAATGCTCATCATCACTGGCCATCAGAGAAATGCAAATCAAAACCACTATGAGATATCATCTCACACCAGTTAGAATGGCAATCATTAAAAAGTCAGGAAACAACAGGTGCTGGAGAGGATGTGGAGAAATAGGAACACTTTTACACTGTTGGTGGGACTGTAAACTAGTTCAACCATTGTGGAAGTCAATGTGGCAATTCCTCAGGGATCTAGAACTAGAAATACCGTTTGACCCAGCCATCCCATCACTGGGTATATACCCAAATGACTATAAATCATGCTGCTATAAAGACACATGCACACGTATGTTTATTGCGGCATTATTCACAATAGCAAAGACTTGGAACCAACCCAAATGTCCAACAATGATAGACTGGATTAAGAAAATGTGGCACATATACACCATGGAATACTATGCATCCATAAAAAATGATGAGTTCATGTCCTTTATAGGGACATGGATGAAATTGGAAAGCATCATTCTCAGTAAACTATCGCAAGAACAAAAAACCAAACACCGCATATTCTCACTCATAGGTGGGAATTGAACAGTGAGATCACATGGACACAGGAAGGGGAATATCACACTCTGGGGACTGTGGTGGGGAGGGGGAGGGGGGAGGGATAGCATTGGGAGATATACCTAATGCTAGATGACGAGTTACTGCGTGCAGCGCCCCAGCATGGCACATGTATACATATGTAACTAACCTGCACAATATGCACATGTACCCTAAAACTTAAAGTATAATAAAAAAAAAAGATGTGATGACTTAAATGTGCATTAGCCTGATACATACATATATATACACACAAACCACACACTCTCTCACACACACAGACACTCACGTATTTAGAGAGAGTCAAATTATATAAAGCAAAAATATCAGAAAGTAAGTAGAAATGGATAAGCCCCCAAATATTATAGACATTTCAAACACACGTCTTTCAGTAATAGATAAAAGAAAAAATTAAAAGAGTAAGTTTTAAAAGAAGCTAGTGGATTTTAAAAAGGGCAAATATTATATAAGGAACATGAATATTATAATTCATGTTATTTTCATGTTCATACAGAATACTTACAAAAATTAACATTTTCTAGACCATACCACAAATTCAAACAATTTTCACGGAAATAACGTGACACAGAATATATTTCCTAAACAAACAGCAATGAAGGCAGATATCAATACAAAAACGAAAGTTAGAAACATAAGTGTAATAATATTGGTTGGAAGCTATTTTAATGAATATTGAAATATTTTAAAGGTGAATAGTCAATACAAATAAACCAAACACTTTTGTAAGGCCACTAAGATGCATGTGTAATGTGTAATGCCTCCTTTTATAAGGAGTAAATCTGTAACATCACCTGGGCTATTTGACAACTGCAAAGTGAATGTGAGAAGGAGAGAAACAGTGAGAGAGAGAGACATAAAACCAGTAAAATAAACATAAAGAATAAAGGAGATAGCCAGGCGCCATTGTTCACGCCTGTAATCCCAGCACTTTGGGAGGCCGAGGCAGGTGGATCACCTGAGGTCAGGAGTTCGAGACCAGCCTGGTCTAACATGGTGAAACCCACTCTCTACTAAATATACAAAAATTAGCCTGGCATGGTGGCATGCATCTGTAATCCCAGCTACTCGGGAGGCTGAGGTGGGAGAACTGCTTGAACGTGGGGGGTGGAAGTTGCAGTGAGTAGAGATCACACGACTGCACTCCAGCTTGGGCGACAGAGCAAGACTCCGTGTCAAAAAAAAAAAAAAAAAAAAAAAAAAACGAAAAAAACGAGGAAATAGTACAAGAAAAAGCAGAATTAAAGCAACTGGGTATATATTTAAAAATGCAAAAGCTCACTTTTTCAGAAAAATATTAATATATTAAATCTAACAAATATCTAGGTAGACTGATGGAGAAAAATACAGAAAATGCACAAAAAAACAATTACCTGGAATGCGAACGTTACAAAACGTCAGCAGTTGTAGATTTTAAATAAGCAATGATTTTTGAGTTCAACCATGATGGGGTATATTGAAAAGAATCTCTCAGAAAAAAAGAAAAAGAAAACTGTTATAAAGGTATGTACAAAATGTTAAGCACTATTAAAGTCTTCCAAATCTGCCAGTTACGGAGTTATTGGTCTTGGACTAACACTCCTGAAAAGAAAAAAACCAAACAAAAGAAGACAAAACCTAAAAATGTGGATAAAATGGCCTACCGTGGGCACTGGCAATGCATCCAAGCAGGTAGGACCTGGGTGCTACATTCTCTTTGTCAGAACACAAAGCATTCACACACTCTTCTCACCCTCACTTTCACCTTTTAATCTTAGATCTACTATTAAATGTATTCAACATTACTATCAATCCTTTGGTCAAAATTTCTTTACTCACATTTTGCTTGATGCACTTGGATAGACTGTTCAAGAAAGTGTGAGTAGTGAATTCCTCAAACTCTTGCATATTCAAAATCACATTTTTGAACCTTGATGCTTGAAGTGTAGCTTCGGTAACAGATGGGCTTTAAGCCAATTTTGGCATGCAAGGGGTTGAGTTTATTAGGCATCAGCACCGCTGAAAATCGTGGGGATGCAGGCTTAATTTCAACACTATTCTAAATACTTGAAAGATATTATATAATTCTTTAATAAACTCCTGTGTCTACAAATGGTTCACATTAACTCAATATCCATGATTAAACATCTATAAAATCAAGGCACTGTTCTTTAGTGGAGACTTGCTGGCTATTCTATGAGAGGAGGTATTGTTATTGTAATCTCATCCTCTCATAAAATTGTATCATATTACTCATAACCAGCCCTTCATATTCTATTCCTATTTTGGTATTTTAAAATAAGATATCTTTGAAACTCTTGAATTCAAAGAGGGAATCTGAATAATTTTTAAAATGTCAATGAAATGCCATTTCTTCATGCTTCAACAACTAAAAATTGACTAAAGTGCTTCTCTTCAATCTTTCTGGAACATTTTTTATCTAAATTCTAAGAACAATCACAATAGGTTTTAACCACAAATGTGAGAATATTCTAAATGTTAGGGTGGAACAATTTTTTAAATATTTTATAGTAATTTTTTCATCATGGTGACAGTGTGCTAAGTTTTTTTAAGCCAACTATTACTGTAGACATTTAAGTCAGGATTCTAAGAAGCTGTTCTAAAGTCCAAAATTTAGTGTCATATACAGTGATATTATATATATATTTGCTTAAAAAATTAATACATGTGAGCTGTGTTTCAAATAGTTGAGAGATTATTATATCAAAGATTCTTGATTATATAAAATGCCAATTACTTATAGGCAGACATGTTTAAATAATTACTAAGGCAGTTGTGGTTGTTTCTACTCTTGCTACTGGCATTTATATGGACATACTATTATGGTCTGAAGAATATTTAGGCAAATTTATCCCTCATATGATCAGAAGAACAATGCAAGATAGTTTATATCTGAAAGGAAAAAAATCTTTTTATGGTTCTGAAAGCGTAAATCATTAACAACTTGGATAATAATTAGCATAAAAATACACAAACATGCCCTCTTCCTAGCAGTAAGTACGCAGTGACAACGGAATCAAAGCATGTGGCTATGTGCATGTTTATATTTCAAGACGCAGAGCACTCTATTCCTCCTCTCTGCCCTTTCTAGATAGCACAATTCCTCATGAATCTAAGTGCAGTCATAGGGTGGATTAGGGTGACCTGCCATTTGTATGCAACTGATCTCTAGTTTGGAAGTAATTAATGTCAAAATATATTTTTAAAAGATAATGTCAAATTTCAGGGCAAACTAGCATGGTTTCACCCCTTTTCTTTGGAACATTTTTTCTAAGGTTGGAAAAGTAAGGTAGGCTTTAGTACGATTTTAAATAATGAGTTTTCAAAGTGAGACGCAAAATGGTGGCGCCAACACATTTCAAATCTGCTACATTTTGAAGACACTTATTGGAGAAAAGATCTTCTCATCATTTTTCTCTTACAGGAAAGGAAATAACATGTACAGTTGACCCTTAAGCAACACGGAGGTTGGGGTGCTGGCCCCCCTGCACAGTAGAAAATCCACTATAACTTTGACTACCCCAAAACTTAACTACTAATAGCCTACTGTAAGCCTTACAAATAACACAGTCAATTAACACATATTTAATATGTTATAGACTGTATTCTTAACAAACATGCCAGAGAAAAGAAAAAAGAAAATCATAAGGAAAATATATTTACTAGTTATTAAATGGAAGTAGATGATCAAACAGGTCTTCATCCTCATCCTTTTCATGGGCAGGGTGTGGATAAGGATGTAGAATTGTTGGTTTTGCTAAGTGGACGTGCACAGTTCAAACCCCTGTGGTGCAAAGGCCAACTGTATAGCCATTGAATAGCAATTTATTTTTAGAAATTAACCTCACTAAAATATTCTTAGAAGGATGCCAAGAAAAAAAGCGAATAAGTATTTTTGGTTCATCTATTACATCATTTCATTTCATTATTTCATTTCTTTTCATCATTTCATTTCATTTCCTCATTTCATCCTTTCATTTCATCATTTCATCTCATTTCCTCATTTCATCATTTCATTTCATCCTTTCATTTCATCATTTCATCATTTCATCTCATCATTTCTTCTCATTTTATCATTTCATTCTTTCATTTCATCATTTCATCTCAACATTTTATTTCATCATTTCACTTCATCTCATCATTTCATCTCATCATTTCATTTCATCTCATCATTTCATCTTTTCATCTCATTATTTCATTATTTCATTTCATCTTTTCATCTCATTTCATTTCATCAATTCATCATTTCATCTCATAATTTCATCTCATTTCATTTCACTTCATTTCATTGTTTCATTTCATTTCATCACTTCATCTCAACATTTCATCATTTCACTTTATCTCATTTCATCATTTCATCTCATGATTTCATTCCATCTCATTCCATCTCATTTCATCTCATTTCATTTCATCTTTTCATCTCATCATTTCAACATTTCATCTCATTTCATTTCATCATTTCATTTCATTTATTTCATCATTGCATCATTTGACTTCATGTCATCATTTCATCATTTCATATCATTTCATCATTTCATCTTTTCATTCCATCATTTCATCATTTCACTTCATCATTTCATTTCATCATTTCATTTCCTCATTTCATAATTTCATTTCATCCTTTCATCATTTCATCTCATTTCATCCTTTCATTTCATTATTTCATTTCATAATTTCTTCTCATTGTTGCATTTCGTCATTCCATCATTTCATCATTTCACTTCATCTAATCATTTCATCATCTCACGATTTCATTTCATCTTTTCATCTCGTCATTTCATTTCATCATTTCATTTCATCTTTTCATCTCATTTCATTTGATCATTTCATCAATTCATCATTTCATTATTTCATCATTTAATCATTTAACTTCATTTCATCATTTCATTTCATCATTTCATATCATTTCTTCATTTCACCATTTGATCTTTTCATTTCATTTCATCATTTCATCATTTCACTTCATCATTTCATTTCATCATTCCATTTCATTTCCTCATTTCATTTCACAATTTCATTTCATCATTTCATTTCATCATTCCATTTCATCATTTCATTACATTTCATCATTTCATCATTTCACTTCATCTCATCATATCATCCTTCATTGCTTTATTTCATTTCATCTCATCATTTCATTTCATCATTTCACTTCATCTCATCATTTCATTTCATCTTTTCATCTCCTCATTTCATTTAATCATTTCGTTTCGTTTCACCTTTTCATCTCATTTCATCAGTTCATCATTTAATTTCATTTTTTCATCATTTCATCATTCACTTCATCATTTCATTTCATCATTTCATATCATTTCCTCAATTCACCATTTCATCTTTCATTTCATTTCATCATTTCATTTCATTTCACTTCATTATTTCATTTCATTATTTCATTTCATTTCATTTCACCATTTTATGTCATCATTTCATCATTTTTCATCATTCCATTTCATCATTTCATTTCATCATCATTTCATCTCATTATTTCATTTCTTCATTGCATCATTTCGTTTCATTTCATCATTTCATCATCTCATCAGTTCATTTCATTTCATTGATACATGTATTTAATTGCTAATGCGATGCCCAGAAGACACCCTATTTCCCTTTGTAAAACACCTCCTTCAACAAAAGGCAACTTCTCATGGCTGGCTAAGTCTACAGGGATACCAGCCTCTCTTCAACCACCCAATTTCATTTAGAACCTCAAACAGCACCTCAGTTTCATAAAAACCTAAAACACAAACACAACACTTGGTTGTAAGTGAGCCAACAGTTTCTTGTCTCTTTCTCGCTCAAGGCTTAAGGCCGTGTCTCCCCAACTACATTCAGTGGAAGAAAAGACCCCATGGACAAATAAGTTTGAGAATTGTTGTTGCAGGAATTCTCAGAACTTTCAAAACACAAATCCTCATCCGCAGGGATCTTCAGGAGGGAGATGGCTGATGCAGCACAACTTTCTTTCACAGGAGTATCTTGCAGAATACAGTATGAGATACAGAAAGGCTCCATTGAGTCTTTTTAATGACCCGGGCCTTGGTGGGGGTGGGGTAGGAGCTCTCCAGACAGCATCTAATGAGTAGGAACATTCAGGTGGCTTTTTTTTTCCTTATTGGCAAAACTGTGTGTACACCATGAATGAAGCTGGTCTCCCTTATCCATGTCAAAACTAAACCCAAATTAATTGGCTAAATTGGGACTCAACACCTCCAGAAGCCACGCGGCAGGAAGCCCCAACACACTTTAAATTAGCTTACCTCATCATATTTGAGGAAAGCAAAACGCTTATGACCACTATGCTGCTAATACAAGTCTACAGATAATGCTGTATGAAAAACTAGTTTTCCCAATCATAGCTGGCATAGTCCACATTTTGCATTACACTTTCCCCCGTTTTTTTAAATTTTAAACACAGGTCTTTTTCTCTTCTTTTTTTCAATTTTAATTAAATTATACAAGACCGAGTCTCAGTATGTTGCCCAGGCTGCTCTTCAACTCCTGAGCTCAAGCGATACAGCTGTCTCCGCCTCCCAAAGTGCTGAGATTGCAGGCCTGAGACACTGTGCCTGGCCTTAAACACAAATCTTAATTCATTCTTACAATTATTCTGAGATTACAAAAATGGAAGGGGAAGAAAAATGGCAAGTAGGTAGGCTGACTTCGGCTTCATTATTTGGAAGGACAGTTTGCTCGGTTAAAACACACTACTGCCTACAAAGGCCAAGACAACAGAAAAATACAGACTTACATAAATAGATTTTATATGTGACAGCAGTTTGAATGGAGACTTTTTCAATGCAATGAGAAACAGCTGTGCTTGGGAATAAATGACAATGAATTTTTTTATCTCAACAGCTGTCCTGAGAGCATGTCTCTACATCTCTACCTGCATTCTGGAATCAGGGAGAAAGCCAAAACGGACGACAAGACACTAGATCAGCCGTGTCCAACCCTTTGACTACAAGGACTTTTCCACCTATCTGTGGTGGTGGGTAGCATGAAAATTATGCACAAACCTTTTTTTTTTTTTTAACCTCATCAGCTGTTGTTAGCATTCATGTATTTTATGTGCGGCCCAGGAGCATTCTTCTTCCAATGTGGCCCTGAGAAGCCAAAAGACTGGACACCTGTGCACTAGATCAGAAGGCTACTCCTTCTGGAAGCAATTGTAAAGAATTTCTGACATTATCTTGACATGAAAACCAATGGATAGTGGGACAGAATGCAAAATCTTCAACAATTTTTCTTGTCTTTTTTTTTTTTTTTTTGAGTCACGGTCTTGCTCTGTGGCCCAGGCTGGAGTACACTGGTGAGATCAGAGCTCAGTGCAGGATCAAGTGCTCCTCCCGCCTCAGCCACAGTAGTAGCTGGGACTAGAGATGCGCACAACCACCCCGGCTAATATTTTATTTTTTGTAGAGATGGGGTCTCATTATATTGTCCAGGTTGGTCTCAAACTCCTTGACTCAAGGGATCCAGGAAAGGATAACAGGTGGGAGCCACCACACCTGGCTATGTGCATGAACTTTTAAGACAAACACAAGGCCCCACAAAAGTTAAGGTTTTTCCCACCTAATTTCCAGGGGGATCTTTTGGTGCAAGGCTGAGAAGCCCTTAAAAGTACACAGACAACTCCAAAGATTCAAGACAGTTCATTCGGGCTGAGCCAGCCCACTGGGCAGACTGACCTTCAAAAAAGACCCACCCATGACATACACCAGATGGCTCTCCAAGAGTCTCTTCAGTCCTCAGAGTCCCTAACGTACTGGACAGAGCTAGGAAAGCAAACCCATTTGCTTCTTCCCGCAGGAAACCCCTTGAGGTTAAGACCCCACAATCACATGAGGATGGAGCGGCTCACCCTCAGTCAACAGGCCAGACTCAAGGTGGCATAATGTCTTCAACAAGGGTGCGGGCCTCCAGGTCTGACTCCCAACTCAGTTCTTCTTTAATAACCACACTTTGTTAATTTTCCTTAACAGGGGTTCCTGGCAAGTCATTTCTCCCTCAGGCCTTTGGTTTCCTCACCTACAAGATGAGAGGGCTGGACCAGATGGAAATTCAGGGGGTAAGGGGATGTCCTCGCGCAGCCCACCCCCACCCCCACAGGACCCTGGAGCCTCCATCCCAGTTCCCACCACGCACCCGCTCCACAAATCCTGCCCAAGGTGATGGCTGGTCCCGGGTCCTCTGGCTGCCGTGTCAGTGAGTGCAGGAGGGAGGGGAAGCCTCCAAGGGGGTGACGTGGGCTCAAGGATGCAACTCGGCCAGGAGTGAACTGGGGCCCCGAAGGAGGTGTCTGGGCCGCTCCTGGAGCCCAACCCGGGTCCCCGAACCCCTTACCTCCAGGGTCTGTATCTCCTGCTGGGTGAGGTCGTTGGACACAGCGCACTTGGTGCACAGCCCGCACAGGCTGCCAATGAAGATGACGATGAGCTTCTGGAGCTGCTCGCACTGCTGCAGCGCCCGGCTGGCCGCAGCCCCTGAGCCACCCTCCGTGGCCGCCGCATCACCCCCGCCACCGCCCTCCTTCTTCTCTCCCATCGCCTCCGCAGGCAGCGCCGCTCTATACAGGCCACAGGGGCCTAGGCAAGGAGCCCAGGGCGCCGGCGCCTAGGCAAGGAATCCCTGAGCCAGGAGAGCTGGACCAGGAGCACCCCTCGGCGCTGCCCTTGCCAGGACGCCAGTAGAGCTGGCAGCCGAGTCTGCTGCTCCCGCCCTCAGAGCCGCGGTGGCGGGTACAAAAATACTCGGCGGCGGGGGCAAAAAGTCGCGGTTGCAAAAAACGGCGGCGACGGGGGCAAAAAGTCGCGGCGGCAAAAAGCCGCGGCGGCGGGGACAAAAAGCCGCTGCGGCGGGGACAAAAAGCAGCGGCGACAGTGGCAAAAAGTCGCGGCGGCAAAAAGCCACGGCGGGGAAAAAGTCGCTGCGGCGGGGGGGCAAAAAGCCGCGACAGCGGGGGGCAAAAAGCCTCGGCGGGTAAAAAGCCGCGGGGTCAGGGGGGAAAAAGCCACGGCGGGGAAAAAGCCTCGGCGGCGAGTGGGGGCAGAAAGCCGTGGCGGCGATGGGGCAAAAAGCCATGGCAGCGGCGGCTAAAAAGCCGCTGCGGGCAAAAAGTCGCGGCGGCGGGGACAAACAGCCGCGGCGGGCAAAAAGCCGTGGCGGCGGGGGGGGCAAAAAGCCGCGGCGGCGGCGGGGGGGGTTGGGCAGAAAGCCGCGGCGGGCAAAAAGCCGAGGCGGGGTGGGGGCTAAAAGCCGCGGCAGCGGTGGGGCAAAAAGCCACAGCGGCGGGGGGTAAAAAGCCGCTGTGGGCAAAAAGTCACGGCGGCGGGGGACAAAAAGCCGCGGCGGCGGGGGGGTGAAAAGCCGCGGCGGCGGCGGGGTCAGAAAGCCGCGGCGGGCACAAAGCCGCGGCGGGTAAAAAGCCGCGGGGGCAGGGGGGAAAAAGCCATGGCGGTGAAAAAGCCGCGGCGGCGGGGGGGCAAAAAGCGGCGGGGGGCAAAAAGCGGCAGGGGGCAAACAGCCGCGGCGGCGGGTGGGGGACAAAGCCGCAGCGGGCCAAAAGCCAGGGCGGCAAAATTCGCAGCGGCGAAGGTCAAAAAGCCGCGGTGGTCAAAAAGCCTTGGCGCTGGGGGGGCAAAAAGCTGCCGCAGGCAAAAAGCCGAGGCGCAGTGGGGGGAAAAAGCCGCAGCGGCAGGGGGGGCAAAAAGCCGCGGCGGTGGGGGGGGGCAAAATAATGGAGATGGGGTAGAAGGCCGGCACAGCTTGGCATTGCTGGAATGCTATGTGATAGGAAATGTGCAGCCAAAGACAAAAAAAGATGTAAGTAGGCTTGACTCATTGAAGCTAAGAACCCAGATGTTATCTGGAGGGTATTAACTAATAAGCAGTTTAAATCAGAATGGCACATTCTGATTTGTTTTTTGTGTGTTCACATCTGGCAGGCATAGATACTGTTTGAAGAGAGAAAAGTCAGTAGAGAGAGGTAACAAACTTAAATATGTGCCAAGTCTAGAAACAAGAGACCAGGGGGATAAGGACCTTTCAAAATAAAATGCAAGATTTAAAAACTGATTGGCTGGGGGATGAGGAAAAGGCAGGTCTTTAAGGTCAATCCCTGTTTTGCTTTAAGTTGTTAGGGGGTGGTTTTATCACATGTTGTAGAATATGTCATTTCAGTTTTGAACATCTTGAGTTAAATTGTCCTAACATATCATGAATTTGATTTTCTTCCCTGGGAAGCTAATATTTCAAACACTTAAAGAGTATATAGATTTCCAACTTATATCCCGTTTATAAAACTATCTCTAGGCTGCTGATTTCAGGAGGAGGCTCATGAATAGTCTCTTTGCAGAGAATATATCAGGAGTTAACAACAGCTTCAATATTTGTGGACGACCAGTTAACTAAGCCACCTCTTAGTGTCTTTAGTTGGGAAATCTTAGCTGAAGATATTCAATAATGAACCAAGAGTGACTAAAAAATTCAATATTTAAGTATATTTCGTTGTAATTAATTTGAATTGAAGTAGCCATATACAGCTAGTATTTACTATATTGAACAACGCAAATAAGAGGAAAAAATTAATAACCATCTCTAATACCACATGCCAAAATCCTCATCAATTTATTCTAGCTAAAGGAGTTGATCAGAAGCAGCAGTTGAAAGCACCAACTAAACTAGCTGGGGTTAGTTCACTGTCATTCTCTCAGAACCATCTCTTCTCTGAACAAAACAAGTACAAGAGTTCATTGTGAATCTGCATTCTCCTTGCCTATTTTAAGGTTTTGATGTTGACACTAATTTGTGAAATCCCTCCTGTGGTGTGATATTTCGTTTTCCTTGCTTTCTGTTAGGACAAGAATGCTTCAGCTCTTAATTTAAAATTATGTTTCTCCCTCCTAGGTTGAGTGAACTTAGAATGCATTCTCTGACATATCCAAGATTTTGTTAATATGAATTTCGGGAAAAAAGCATACTTAATTAGCTAAGATGTCTTATTCTAAGCTTGACCCTATGTTCGACATCTTTTGAATTTCTAGTTGCATGGGCTGCTCTCTGACACTGGTTAGTGACCTGGAAGCTATATTAATGTTAAGGGAGGTGGTGTATGAGCATTAGAGGTATCCTTGCAAGGAAAGACTTGTCTTATCTCAATACGTCTTTTTTTTTTTGGCACACAAGAAAGTCAATGTCTGAGTCTTCTAAAATCTTCCTATTTCCAAATTGCAGATTACGATTGATTCCTAAACAAAGCCCTAATTTTTGACTCAGAGACGTGGCAAGGTAGTGAATCACCATTATAATTTAACAATCTTCAAGATAAAATTATCTCTGATATTTAGATTTTGCCCAATTATTAAGATATTTGGGTGTTTCGTTAAGAATGGAAGACTCTAGTCTCTTGAGCAGAGACTATAAAGGCCTCAGATGATCATTTTAAATTGTATGCCCTTTTCTTTAACACCTTCAACACAGTTGGAAGCAGCCGATATTCCCCAGAGTTGTTGTGTTTTTTAAACCAAATGCATGGTTCAGTGGTAGAAAACTGGGCTGATCCAAGCTGTTTTCAGTAAACACTTCATTTCAGGTGACCTATTTCATATTAAATAATCTCTAGATCCTGTCTTTGAAACTAACTAGATCAGATAACCTACCCTGGATTTTCTCCTTTTAGGGTCTGTGAGCTGCAGTCACTTTTTTGAAAATGATTGCAATGACAAGATAGAGTTGTAGATGGGGAAAATGTTTTGACTAATTTAAGCATAGTGGTATTTCATATGAGAATTTAAGTTACACACATTTGAAAATTATAATGGAGTCTCTTGGCTGAGCTTTAAAAAAACATAGCGTTTAGGCTAAAAAGAGAACTGCTACCTCTCCTAAAATCAGAAAGATGTTACAGTAATTCTCCATTCTCTAGAATTATCAAGAAGCACCTTTGTGATGATTTACTTTTGCTCTTGGGAGTGTGAGCCCGTGCAGTCGTGGAACCATCAATTAGAATGGTGGCTTTCTGATCCCAAAGTCACTCGTTCTGAAAACAATATTTTTCATAAATTTGAAAGTGAGAAGTTTTGATCTTGCCATTCCCAAGTAACTCTCTTAATAAGAGGCATCAGCATGCTTCAGTGACAGCTGTCACCTTCCAGTGCTGAGAGTCATCTTTGAGTTCTCCATTTCACTCCCTACACTCCAATTTAGCTGCAGTTCTCTTGGCCAGTCCTATGAAATACATCCATGGCCTAACGACTTCTCACCACTACTACCACTCATCCTGACAGCATTCTCACCTAAGTCACTACCTTTTTTCTGTGGATTAGAGTAGCCTCCCAATTTATTTGCTCACATAACCTATTTATTCTACACAGTGCACCAGATACACCCCTTTGAAATGCAAACACAATCATGTTATTCTCTGGTGAAATTATCTCATATATTCCTATCGCATTTAAAATTAATTCAGAATCATCCCATGATTATCAAAACCCTACATGCTCTTCCACAACATGGTTTACTTCCAAGATATCTCTTCAACTTTTTTTTCACTGTACTGAATTGGTGACTAATAGTCATTTTTCTTTGTTTTTGCTCAAAAAGTCTTGACTTGTAAATTTTTCAGTTTCTCCTTTATCCACAGGTAACTCTTTCCTCATAAGGCAAATTGCTTGCTTTCTTGAGTTCTGCTCTTAAAGATACCCTTCATTGTCTACCTAATATTAATAACTTTAATCATTCATTATTCCATTACTATGCTCTATAGTGTATACAATTTCTGTTCTTTGTCATGTTATTAACTAAATTATTTATTGGGTCCAGTAACGTATTCCATAAATATTGTACACATAAAAATTGTGTTATTTTTATTCCTGTATGCTCAGCTGCCCAATAACAGTCTGAGGATTAACATATTTGTTAAATGCACAAATACATTCTTTCACAAATATTAGTTTAATAATTTTATATTAAACTCCCTCTATACTTACAATATGAATTAGATAATTCAGAATAAACATTCCATTGGCAAAAGCTACACAATTTGTTATAAAACATCCTTAAAAGCATCAGAAAGTTAATACAGCAATGAAGAATTACAGGACCAAATTAAGAATGGTATGAAAGCCTGTTTGTGACGCTTATGTTTGGGTTATCTCTTTATTTGAGTGACTATAAATCTCAAAAGAGAATTAAAGGGAGAAATAACCGTATCTACTAACATGGTAAGCGTACTTAAACATCTCTTAGTAATTGAGAAAATTGAAAGAAAAGAAAAAAGAGAAAGGGAGAAAGAGAAACAGCGAAAGGGATAATGAAGGAGAGAAAGAAGAAGAGAAAGGAAGAGGAAGAAAAGTAAAAAGGAGGAGGAGAGGGAAGGAGGAAGGAAGAAAGGTGAAAAGAAAGAATGGTAAACTTTTTAACAACATAATTTATCCTTCTAGAATATGAATGTTGGTCTATTTGATGATGTCCCACAGATTCATTAGTCTCTGCTCATTGTTTATTTTTTATTCTTTCTGTTTCTCAGAGTTAGTATTTTCCATTTTCTTCTCTTCAAGTTCATGGCTTCTTCTGTGTGTGCAAATATACTCTTAAATCCCTCTGGTGATTTTAAAATTTTTATCATTGTAGTTTTCCACTCCAGAATTTCTGTTATCTCTTTGCTGATATTCCTACTTTTTAATATTTTTTCTGATTCCTTTATTTCTTTCTTTATGTTTTCCTTTTGACATTTGAGTATAATGAAGAGAGTTGTTTTAAAGTCTTTGTCTGGTAAGTTTGATGTCTGGGTTTCCTTAGGGATATTTTCTGTCAATTTATTTTGGTCCTTTGAATGAGCCACACTTTCCCATTCTTTGTATGCCTTGTAACGTTTTTTGAAAACTGGACATTCTAATAATTATAATTACTATGTGGTTACTCTGTAAATCAGCCCCCCCCTACAAACACAGTAATGTTTTGTGGTTTTAAATTTTCTTTACTTATTATATTGTTAAGGATTTTTTTTTTTTTTTAGTGAAATTTTCCAAAGTGATTTACAAAACTGTTTGGTTTATAAGGTGTGGTCACCAAAGTCTTTTTGTTTCCTTAACAAATGTTAAGCTAATGTTTTGACAGTGATCTTCTGGTATGTCAGGAACCAATCAAACAGGCAAATACAAGAAAAACAAAAAGAAAAACAAGTAATCATTGTCCAGCAAAATATGTCTCTAGGCCATGCAGACTGGCTTTGTGCTGGGTTCTTTAAAGCTGGCACAAAGTGTGTGTTCACTCTTGCACTGAGTGAAGTTCAAGTTCACTCTTGCACAGAGCTTGCACTGAGGGGAGGGATCAGCCAAGGTAAAAGTGTAGGGTCTTCTTATGACATTTGTCAGCATGTGGCTTAACCTGTGAATACATGTGACTTTGTAGACTCTCCCATGTACGTGAATGATTTTGTATGTCTTAGTTTTTGAAATACTCTTCTCCAACTTTTCTTGCTGTGCTGAAGGTGATCTACTATATGCATAAACTTTAATTTTTGCCCTAAGCATCTGTGGTTTGTTAGGTCTCCTTGCAGAGTTTCTTAATAATGTCCATTCCTTATCTGTTCTGTATTCTAGCAACACAGAAAAAAAAAAAAGCCTTTCATGAGTCCTTTAGGTATCCCCTAGACCAGTCAGAACAGACACATAATAATTTGCGGGTAAGATCTTCTCTTGTTCCTTTGGACCATGGACCAGGCTTCCTCACTGGGAACGTGGGCTTCTGACCCTTCAGAACTGCCAATTTGCTGGGGCAAAGGCAAGTTAAAAATGTCGTAAAGTTTTCCAGTTGTCTTTTTCTTGAGTCTGCTTTCACTTGGTTGTTGTAATCTTTTGACCATTTTCCAGAGTTTTGGCGAAGTTTATTCGGACAGTTTCTCTTAGTTGTGTGATGTTTCTGTGGGGAAATGAAAGATTGCAGCTGTCTCCACTGCCAATTTGCTGATGCTCCTCTTTTGTCAATTTTTGCTTCATGTTATTATGCTTTGTTATTAGTTCATGTATTAGTTTTCTAGGGCTGCCATAACCAAGTAACACAAACTGGGTGCCTTGAACAACATACATTTATAGTCTTATAGTCTTATAGTCCTGTAAGCTAAAAGTCTGAGACTGAGGTGTCAGCAGGGATGGTCCCTTCAAGGGCTATGAAAGAAAGCCTGCTCTGTGCCTTCTTTCTCACTTCTGGTGGTTTAGTGGCAGTCTTTGGCATTCCTTGGCTAATCTCTGTCCTCATAATCACGTGGTACTCTCCCTGTGTGTATGTCTCCCTCTACTCAAATTTCTTCTTTTAACAAGGACATCAGTCATATTGAATTCAGGCTCATCTGATTGTATCTTAACTTGATCAGCTGCAAACAACCTATTTCCTAATGAGGTCATATTCAGTGGTTAGAATTTCAGCATCTATATAGAGGAAACAATTTAGCTCCTATCTGTGCATACATGATTGTAATAGCTATGTCTTCCTAAAGCGTGGACCCCCTTTTTACTGCAATATAAATTTTTAAAATCCTATTCACATATGTAATAGTCTATATTGTGTGTTATGAGTATAATGAGTTCAGTGTTCTTATGATTGCTCTTTGCATGATATTTTTTTGTCATCTTTTTACTTTCAATCCATTAGTATCCTTGCATCTCAGCGTATATTGGGATCACTTGTTTTAATCCAGTCTGACAATCTCTGCCTCTGGAATGGATTTTAATCTGCTCACATTTAAGATTATAATTGGTATAATTCTATTTATGTCTGCCATTTTACCGTTTGTTTTATATATTTCTCAAATATTTTTCTTTATTGCTTTATTTTGCAATGAAAGAATATTTTCTAAAATAGGGAACTTTAGATTACTAATGAATTATTTTATTAGATATTTTTGAGAATTTTTGTTGTTGTTGTAAGTTTACCATATAGTTATATGGAAAATTAATTATTCAAACCATCTTCCAATTTATACTAGTAAACTTTTAGTAATACATAGAAACATCATTCTTATATAAATCTCTTTTGTTTCCTCCATTTTAAAGTATTATCACTTTACACATTACATCTATTAAAGTTACAAAGCCAACAATACATTTTAGTAATTATTACTTTACCATCTAGAGTTATTACCTTATCACAATACATTTTTCTTCCAACTACCTCCTTTTTGATGTTACTGGAAAATATGTTATAGACGTATTCCATTTCTACATGTCAAATACTCAGCAATACATTCTGCACATATTATTATTATTATCATTGAGACGGAGTCTCCCTCTGTCACCCAGGCTGGAGTGCAGTGGCACAATCTCCGCTCACTGCAAGCTCCATCTCCCGGCTTCATGCCATTTTTCTGCTTCAGCCTCCCAAGTAGCTGGGACTACAAGCGCCCGCCATTACGCCCGGCTCATTTTGTGTATTTTTAGTACAAACGGGGCTTCACTGTGTTAGCCAGGATGGTCTCGATCTCCTGGCCTCGTAATATGCCCGCCTTGGCCTCCCAAAGTGCTGAGATTACAGGTGTAAGCCATCGTGCCCGGCCATTATACACATGTTATTTAATAAACAATTTATGATAAAGAGAAAAAATGCATTTTTACTGTCTTTTATAATGTCATTACCTATACCAGTGCTTTTTTAAAAATGTGGATTCAAGTGACTGTCTTCTGTAACTTGCTTTTAGCCTTAGGAATTTATTTTAGAGTTTTTTTTTTATATAGTAGGTCTGCCAGCAACAACTTCAGTTAATATTTCTGTTTATCTGGGTAAGTCTTTGTGTTATCTTCATTTTTGAAAAATAATTGCTGGATAAGGAACTCGTGGCTGAGAGTTTTTTTTCCTTTGCATCTTTTGAATATATTATTCTACTGCCTCTTGCTTCTATTGTTTCTCTTAAGTCAGCTGTTAATCTTACAAAACATAGGTGCTCAAAAAATAAACATGTGCATGAATATTTACAGCAGTAATATTCATACAGTCAAAAAGTGGAAACAATCCATATGCTTGTTGACTCATAAATGGACACCCAACTTTCAGCTATAACAAAGAATGAAGTACTTATATATGGTATAATATTCGTGAAATTTGAAAGCATTATGTTAAGTGCACAAAAGGACAAATATTACTTGATTTTATTCACATGAAACATCAGGAATTGGCAAATCAATTGGGATATAAATCAGATTAGTGGTCATTAGGGCTCAAGGAAGCAGATTAGGGTGTAACAACTTTATGCATAATGGGTTTTTGGAACAGGCATGATGAAATTGCCCTGGAACATTGTGAATATGCTAAAAGCAAGTGCATTGTATGCTTTAAAATGGTGGTTATTAATTTTATATTATGTGATTTTTACCTTAAAAAACAAAAAGAGAAAATAGCCTTACTCTATACATAATAAACTCAAGATATGTTACAAATTTACGTGTGAAATCCAAAATACTATAATATTTAAGGAATAGCTAAGTAGAATAACACTGAAATTTAACATAATGAAACATTTCCTTAGAAAAGAAAAAAACACAGTAATTAAAAAGGGAAATATAATTAATATTTTTTCTCTCCATTAAGCATGCCATTAACTGAGTAAAAAATCAAGCTGCAATTATGTGAACTACAGTTTCTAAAACCATAATGAAAGGAAGAAATAAAAAGGTATTTGGGAAAAAAATCCAAAGTTACAGTCAACTACACAAAAAAAGCTTAGTCTCATTAATCATTATGAAAATGCAAATGGTAACTGAAAGAAGATAAAACTACAATTCAAAGAGAAAGCCTAAAATTTCAACCCCCCAAAAAGTCTGGGTTTTGGAGATCTGGGATGGAATAGGGTTCCTAACCTGACAACAATGAAAGACCCAAACTAACTTCAAAGTCATGACTTTATTTTTATAGCAACGAGGTTGCCAAGAACTGAGTCAAAATGTGAGGGAAAAAAAGCACCTGCAAGGAGAAAGAGGACGGATGCACTTACATAAGACAGATGCAAATAGACACCATTATGACAAGTAAAGCTGGAATAATCAATAAATTCCTAAAGGCAAAGTGGGGCTGGTGAGATTGGGAGACCGCTGACAGCTGCAGAAGTTGGGAAAGATCCATCATCTTGAAAACTTTTTCCCCACAAACCCACTGCGATCTCTCAAGCAATTGGTAAGGAATCCAAGAGAGTCTGTATATGATACAGATCAGGGAGAGCAGAACACTTGGGAGGTGACCAGGTCTTGGGGGCCGAGCCCTTATGAATGGGATTAGTGCCTTTATAAAAGAAGCGCAATGGAGTTCTTGTGTGCCTTCCACTATGTGAGGACATAGAAAGCAGGCACCACCTATGAACCATGAAATGGGCTCTCATCAACACTGAATTTGTGAGCATCTTGACCTGAGTTCTTACAGCCTCAAGAAGTGTGAAAAAAGAAATATCTGTTGTTTTTTAGTTACCCGGTTTATGTTATTTTGTTATAAGAGTCCAAATAGAGCAAGATATTCCACTTAATATGTAGGGGAAAGCAACAAAAACTGCCACACTTAGGATCCTCCTGATGCTGGGAGTATGAAAACAGGAAAAACAAAAGAAAACTACTCTTGAAGGTGAAGGAGGAATATCACTGAGCTCACCAACACAGCCAGGAAAAGAACAGCAGTGTGAAAAGGCTACATTCCTGAGACCCTGAGAAAAAGTACCTGCATAAGACTGAGATGAAATTACCTACTCTAGTTATGATTGAAATCCCAAAAAGAAAAGAGGGAAAAATAATGGAGCAAAAGAAATATTTTTCAAAATAACTGCCAAAAATATTCTAAACGAAGTGACAGAAAATCAAACTTCAAATATAGGAAACTCAGAGAATGTCAAATAGAACCAAAAGAAATAAGAATTACATCTTGAAAAATCTTTTAAAAATCAAGTCTAAATTTTATATCTTGCTCCAAATATATAGAGATATAAAGAGGTTATCATCAAGATATGGAGAAAGCCATATCATGGAAACACTAAAATAAGGCTGTGGAAGGACTACATTGATATTAGACACAACAGAGTTCGGAACAGGAAATAGTATCAGAGATGAGAGATAATAGATAATAGAATAATCAATTCTCAAGAAGATGTAAACATCCTACTAATTAGGGTATGCAGCTAACAACAGAATCTCCAAATACATGAGGTAAAACAGGAAAGAAATCAAAGGTGAACTGGAAAAATCCAAAATTATATTGGCCGACATCAACACTTTTGTCTTAGAAATGGAAAGACTAGGCACTAACTCAGTAATCATGTGGAAGATAAGAACAACAATATCACCAACAAGACATCCAATCTTCAATGGCAGATACTCTTTCCTTTCAAGTGAAAAAAAAAAACAGTATGGCATATTCTCTAACAAACCCAGAATTTATAACATTTGCGTTTTTCCTTCTTTCTTTCCATCTTTCTTTCTCTTCTCTTCCCTTCGCTTGCCTTCTTCCTTCCTTTCTTCTTTTCCTCTTCCTTTTCTTTTTTCTTTACCTTTGTTTCTTTTCTTTCTTTTTTCTCCTTCCTTCCTTCTTTCCTTCTTTCTTTCTTATTATTCTTCCTTCCCTCCTCCCTCCCTTCCTTTCTCCCTCCCTTTTCTTCCTTCTTTTCTCATATTCTTTCTTTCTTTCTCACCTTCTTGCTTTCTTTCCTTTTTTCTCCCTTCCTCCCGCCCTCCTTTTCTTCCTTCCTCCCTCCCTTCCTTTCCTCTTTTTCCTTCCTTCCTTTGACTCTTTATTTTCTTTGTTTCTGTGCCTTCCTCCCTTTTACCATTCTCTCTTCCTCCTTTCCTTCCTCCCTTCCTCCCTTCTTTCTTTCTTTCTCTCTTTCTTTCTCTTTCTTTCTTTCTTTCTCTTTCTTTCTTTCTTTCTTTCCTTCTTTCTTTCTTTTGTTCATGCTTTCTTTTTTCTCCCTTCCTGCCTTTCTCCCTTCCTCCCTCCCTCCCTTCCTTCTCTCATTTCCTCCTTCTTTACTTTCTTCTTTCTTTCTTTATTTCCTTCCTTCCTTCTTTCCTTCCTTCTTTTTCTTTCTTTGTTTTCTTTTCTTTCTTTCTCTTTACTACAATTAATATTATTTTAAAAAATTAAGAGAGGGAGACAGAAAAATAAAGAACGCTTTAATCTGCAGGTAAACAGATTTTGTCTGCTGTAGGCCAAAGAATGGCCTCCCAAAAATTTTCATGTCCTAATTCCCAGAGTCTAACATGCAAATATGTTAGGTTGCACGGCAGTGTGAAATTAGATTTCAAGTGAAATTAAGGTTGCGGAAAAATGATAGAGAGATTGTCTTAAATGGGTGGGATCAATGAAATCACAAACTTCCTTATAAGTGAAAGAAGAAGGCAGAAGAAAGGCAACCTTGGAGGTGGTGGCATGAGAAATTACTCAACATCACTGACTTTTAAGATACAAGAATGAGGACCCAGCGTGGTGGCTCACGCCTAATCCCAGCACTTTGGGAGGCTGGGGTGGGTTTATCACGACATCAGGAGATCGAGACCATCCTGGCTAACATGGTGAAACCCCATCCCTACTAAAAATACAAAAAATTAACTGGGCGTGGTGGCAAGTGCCTGTAGTCCAAGTTACTCAGGAAGCTGAGGCAGAAGAATCACTTGAACCCGGGAGGCAGAGGTTACAGTGAGCTGAGATTGTGCTACTGCACTCCAGCCTGGGTGACAGAAGGAGACTCCATCTCAAAAAAACAAAAAAAAGAAAAAAAAAGAAAAATAGGATCTAAGAATGAAGTCATGTTCCAAGGAATAAAGGTGGCCTCTGGATGCTGAAAAAAATCAAGTAATAGATTCTGCCAAATAGCCCTCAGAAAAACTGCAGCCCTGCCCAAAACTTGATGTTAGCCCTGTGAGTTTAATTTAAGGCTTCTGAACTACAGAACTGTAGGATTAACGGTCGTAAGATATGAAGTTTATGGTAATTGGTTACAGCAGCAAGAGAAAGTTTATATTGTAATTGTATCATGAAAATGAGAACCATAATTTACAACTGCTTTTAATACTGCACTTGGATGTTTGAAATCACGTACATGGAAATGATCTCTATGTGCATGAGGGAGGATAGCAAATTGATGCCAAAATAATGCAAATGCAAATCTTACACTCATTTCTATGTAGGTTTCATTTAATCTTTGAAATTAAAATGAAATTAAAAGATTGTGATCTTTTGATGAAATTAGACTAAAATGAACAATAACAAAATAAGAACTTACTTATATTCTTTATATGGTCAATAAGAAGTGATAGTGGAAAAAAACAAGATCAAATGAAAGTGATGATGTAGGAAGTTGGAAAGATAGCTGAAACTACAAAATGGTATATAACCAGTAAACACTTAGACACACTGATTGATGAACTTCAGCTTTTGGCTTGGTGAGAGCATAAAATGAGAGCAGCTGAGGTTTGCCAATTTGTAATCTCCTTGTGGACAAACAGGGGGAAACACATCTCAGCCTAATAAGATTTATCTACTAAAGAATCTAGACTTGATCCATTTGTCCTTGTAATTCAAAAGCTAATTCAAATACTGATTTGATGTATTGTGTGAACAACAATTGCTGATTATCATCGCATACCTGGCATTCTCTTGTATCTGATATCTAAAATATTTGGTAATTCCTGGACTTTCTCTTTTCAAACCCAGTACGGTTTAATTTGAGTGTTAGAACAGTTGTCTTTGAGAAATTCTTCCCTCTACTGCATCTGTGAATGGGCATAGCATGGTTACATACATACTGTCACTGCATAGAACATTTGTTAAATTAAAGCCAAAGTTTAAAGCAAGAGCTTTAACTTACTGGTTTTACTAATGGTTTCCTCCCCAATAGCCACAACAATATTGATACCCTCACACCTTTTAACATAAAGCTTGGTGTTGTCTATTTTTCAGGTGCTGTCATCTATATGATCTCAGTATTTTAAAAATCAGCTTCCAGCCCATATGGTGGTTCATGCTTGTAATACCAGCAGTTGAAGAGGCTGAAATGAGAGGATTCCTTGAGCCCAGGAGTTCACAAGCAACCTGGGCAACATAGCAAGACCCGGTCTCTATCAAAAGTTAAAAAAAGAAAAGTGTTCCTATTTCTCCACATCCTCTCCAGCACCTGTTGTTTCATGACTTTTTAATGATTGCCATTCTAACTGGTGTGAGATGGTATCTCATTGTGGTTTTGATTTGAATTTCTCTGATGGCCAGTGATGAGGAGCATTTTTTCATGTGTTTTTTGGCTGCATAAATGTCTTCTTTTGAGAAGTGTCTCTTCATGTCCTTCGCCCACTTTTTGATGAGGTTGTTTGTTTTTTTCTTGTACATTTGTTCGAGTTCATTGTAGATTCTGGATATTAGCCCTTTGTCAGATGAGTAGGTTGCGAAATTTTTCTCCCATGTTGTAGGTTGCCTGTTCACTCTGATGGTAGTTTCTTTTGCTGTGCAGAAGCTCTTTAGTTTAATTAGATCCCATTTGTCAATTTTGGCTTTTGTTGCCATTGCTTTTGGTGTTTTAGACATGAAGTCCTTGCCCATGCCTATTTCCTGAATGGTAATGCCTAGGTTTTCTTCTAGGGTTTTTATGGTTTTAGGTCTAACGTTTAAGTCTTTAATCCATCTTGAATTGATTTTTGTATAAGGTGTAAGGAAGGGATCCAGTTTCAGCTTTCTACATATGGCTAGCCAGTTTTCCCAGCACCATTTATTAAATAGGGAATCCTTTCCCCATTGCTTGTTTTTCTCATTGTTGGTGGGAGTGTAAACTAGTTCAACCATTGTGGAAGTCAGTGTGGCGATTCCTCAGGGATCTAGAACTGGAAATACCATTTGACCCAGCCATCCCATTACTGTGTATATACCCAAAGGACTATAAATCATGCTGCTATAAAGACACATGCACACGTATGTTTATTGTGGCATTATTCACAATAGCAAAGACTTGGAACCAACCCAAATGTCCAACAATGATAGACTGGATTAAGAAAATGTGGCACATATACACCATGGAATACTATGCAGCCATAAAAAATGATGAGTTCATGTCCTTTGTAGGGACATGGATGAAACTGGAAACCATCATTCTCAGTAAACTATCGCAAGAACAAAAAACCAAACACCGCATATTCTCACTCATAGGTGGGAATTGAACAATGAGATCACATGGACACAGGAAGGGGAATATCACACTCTGGGGACTGTTGTGGGGTGGGAGAGGGTGGAGGGATAGCATTGGGAGATATACCTAATGCTAGACGACGAGTTAGTGGGTGCAGCGCACCAGCATGGCACATGTATACATATGTAACTAACCTGCACAATGTGCACATGTACCCTAAAACTTAAAGTATAATAAAAAAAAAAAGTGGGCATGGTGATGTGCACCTGTTGTCCTAGCTATTTGGGAGGCCAAGGTGGAAGGATTCCTTGAGCTTGGGAGGCTGAGGCTGCAGTGAGCAGTGATTGCACCACTGCACTCCAGCCTGGGCAACAAAGCAAGACCCTATCTCAAAAAATATATATAATAAAAATAAAAATCAGCTCTCATTGATTTCTATGTAAATATGCACAGGTGATGTCCATATAGACATAAATAATAATATTTCTGACAATGGGTCCATATGATCTTCAAAATGTAAAATGCCTATCTGTGTAATTGACTGGTTAGTCTCATTAATGAATATAGATTCAATTCCACTTTCTTGTTCTAGATAGATTATATAATCTAGCTTTTCATTTCACTTATTTACTGATAACAACAGGAAGAATGACAAGATATCTATTTTGCAAAATTACTCTGGTAGGAGTAAAGATGAAATAATGACAGAATTGCACGGAAACCTAGAGAAAAGTATGGTCTTCTGATATTCTATCACATCACATACTAAAGGCCTCATAAAACTCAGATATTTTATCTAAAAATGTTATTTTCATCATAGGAATGATCAAAGCATAAGACCACAATTGTATTTAAATGTGCTTGTATCACAAGCACAGGTGCTAAAAAGGAGGGGAAAACATCCTTACTGATATTTTCAACGTATGCTTTACTTTTCATCAACATGAACCTCAACTTGATATGATGCAGATTGAAGGAAATCACCCATAATTCCATAGGAAGAAGGCCTGTGATATTTTATGGGAAAATAAATAGAGAAAATGCTAACAGAAACCCTGTTAAGCATGAAGCTTTATGGAGCAAACACAAATCCAGTGGTGAAAGATACACACTCGAGTTCTGTTTGTTGTCTTGGAACAATACTGTTTAGAGGTGACTGGCGGGTGAGGAGAACATATGCGAGTTCACCTAAGAGAAAAGCTGAATGAGGCAATGCCTCTTCCTGACCATATCTCTTACTCAGATAACTATAGAATTTATTGTCCAGTAAAGGGTATATTAAAAAATCATATTAAAAGTCATGCAGTGAAATTGTCCAGGGAAATCAAGACTTAACAGTCGCACTCTGACAATAATGAACAGGGGGATTCCCTCAAGATAGACTAGGACATGACCCCACACTGGCAGGTAGTAGTACCAGAAAAGAACACATGGAAAATCTTTACCTTATGCTTGAGGTAGGGACCAGGCTAAAGTGAAAGCCAGACCTAAAATTCTATCTAAAATAAATCCACAATCGAAGAAAATATGTGGTGTACAGGCATAGAATGTCTTTACTGGAGCATTGAAATAGTAAGATAAATTCAACTTTTTACATTGTTTTCTTTTCCTCCAGTTAGGGCTTGAGGTTTGTCTCTGGAGAGTGACTGACAATTGCAGCCCTGCCTTTCTGGGGTTCTGGTCAGGGGGTTGTGGATGCTAAACATGTGCCTTTCACAGGACACTTCCTTACCCCAGCAATGGCCAGGTGCGTATCCCACGACCAGGCCTCCCTCTCACAGAACATCTGTTGAGACTAGGAGATGCCTGGTGACTGTTGCCTGACCTGTGTCCTGTGTATTTCTGACAAGAGCCACTCTCAGAGACCCTGGCCAGGAGGAGAGTTAGGTTCCAGTGTAGGTCAGCTCAGACACATGGAGCCCACAGAACCAAACATGGGAAATCACAGAAGTAGGTTTATTACTCACAGATCCAGAGAGAAGAGGCTTTTTGCTGCTATTTGCCCCTGCCACCGCAGCTTTTTGCCCCCGCTGCCGCGGCTCCTTGCCCCATACGCGGCTTCCTGCCCCCGCCGCCGCGGCTTTTTATCACCCCAGCTGCTTTTTGCCCCCGCCGCCACGGGTTTTTGCTCCTGCCGCTGAGGGTTTTTGCGCCTTCATGTCACCACCATCGTGGCTTTTTGCCGCCCCTGCTTTTTGCCCCCTCTGTCGTGGCTTTTTGCGGCTTTTTACCCCCTCCGCCGCGGCTTTTTGCAGCTTTTGGCACCAGACGTCGCGGCTTTTTGCCCCCGCCACCGCGGCTTTTTGCCGCCGCCACACCGTTTTGCCCCCGCTGCGCCTTTTTGCCCCCGCCGCAGCATCTTTTTGCCGCCGCGGCTTCTTACCCCGCCACCGCGGTTTTTGTCCCCGCCGTCGTGGCTTTCTGTCCCCGATGCTGTGGCTTTTTACGGCTTTTTGCCCCCGTCACCGCAGCTTTTTGCCCCCGCCGCCGCGGCTTTTTGCCCCCGCCACCGCAGCTTTTTGTCGCCGCGGCTGTTTGCCCCGGCCGCCGTGGCTTGTTGCCCCGGCCGCCGTGGCTTGTTGCCCCCGCCGCCGTGGCTTGTTGCCCCCGTCGCCCCGGCTTTTTCCCCCACCGCCCCCGGTTTTGGACCCCACCGTTGCGGCTTTTTGCCCCCATCACTGCGGCTTTTTGCCGACGCGGCTTTTTACTCCTGCCGCCACAGGTTTTTACCACTGCGGCTTTTTCACCCCGCGGTCGTGGGTTTTTGCCCCCACCGCCCTGACTTTTTGCCCCCACCGCCGCGGGTCTGAGGGTGGGATCAGCAGACTCAGCTTCCAGATCTCCCTGCGTCCTGGCTAAGGCAGCGCCGAGGGTCACTCCTGGTCCAGCTCTCCCGGTTCGGGGGTTCCTTGCCTAGACACCCGCGCCCCAGGCTCTGTTCCTGGGCAGCTGCAGCCTGCATAGAGCTGCGCTGCGCTCGGCCCGATGGGAGAGAAGAAGGAGAGCGGTGGAGGGGGTGACGCGGCTATCACGGAGAGAGGCGCAGGGGCCGCAGCCAGCCGGGTGCTGCAGCAGTGCGGGCAGCTTCAGAAGCTCATCGGCATCTCCCTTGGCAGCCTGCGCGGGCTGCGCACCAAGTGCGCTGTGTCCAAGGACCTCACCCAGCAGGAGATACGGACCATGCAGGTAAGGGGATCAGGGACCAGGGCTGGGCTCTAGCACTGGACTGGACATCTCCCTCGGGGCCCCAGTTCACTCCTGGCCGAGTTGCATCCTTGAGCCCGCGTCACCCCCTTGGAGGCTTCTCCTCCCTCTTGGAGTCGCTGATGCGGCGGCCGGAGGACCCGGGACCAGCCCTCACCTTGGGCAGGATTTGTGGGGCGGGTGCGTGTTGGGAACTGTGATGGAGGCTCAAGGGGCCCGTGGGCGGGGTGGGCTGCGCGCAGACATCGCCTTACGCCCCGAATTTCCATCTGGTGCAGCCTTCTCATCTTGTAGGTTAGGAAACCGAAGGCCTGAGGGAGAAATGACTTGCCAGGAACCCCTGTTAAGGAAAATTAACAAAGTGTGGTTATCAAAGGAGAACTGAGTTCGGATTCAGACCTGGAGTCCCACACCCTTGGTTAAGACATTATACCACCTTGAGTCTGGCCTGTTGACTGAGGGTGAGGCACTCCATCCTCGTCTGATTGTGGGGTCTTGACCTCAAGTGGTTTCCTGCAGGAAGAAGCAAATGGGTTTGCTTTCCTACCTCTGTCCAGTACCTTAGGGACCCTGAGAACTGGAGAGATTCTTGGAGAGCCATCTGGTGTATGTCATGGGTGGGCCTTGTTTGAAGGTCAGTCTGCCCAGTGGGCTGGCTCAGCCCGAATGAACTGTCTTGAATCTTTGGAGATGTCTGTGTACTTTTAAGGGTTTCTCATCCTTGCACCAAAAGATCCCCTGGAAATTAGGTGGGAAAACCTTAACTTTTGTGGAGCGTTGTATTTGTCTTAAAAGTTCATGCACATAGCCAGGTGTGGTGGCTCACGCCTGTTATCCTGTCCTGGATCCCTTGAGTCAAGGAGTTTGAGACCAACCTGGACAATATAATGAGACCCCATCTCTACAAAAAATAAAATATTAGCCAGGAGTGGTTGTGCGCATCTGTAGTCCTAGCTACTACTGTGGCTGAGGCGGGAGGAGCACTTGAGCCTGCACTGAGCTGTGATCTCACCAGTGTATTCCAGCCTGGGCCACAGAGCAACACCTTGACTCAAAACAAAAAACAAAAAACAAAAAACCAACAAGAAAAATTGTTGAAGATTTTGCATTCTGTCCCACTATCCATTGGTTTTCATGTCAAGATAATGTCAGAAGTTATTTACAATTGCTTCCAGAAGGAGCAGCCTTTTGATCTAGTGCACAGGTGTCCAGTCTATTGGCTTCTCAGGGCCACATTGGAAGAAGAATGCTCCTGGGCCACAGATAAAATACACTACTGCTAATGATAGCTGATGAGCTTAAAAAAAAAAAAAGGTTTGTGCATAATTTTCATGGAACCCACCACCACAGATAGGTGGAAAAGTCCCTGTAGTCAAAGGGTTGGACACGGCTGATCTAGTGTCTTGTCGTCCATTTTGGCTTTCTCCCTGACTCCAGAATGCAGGTAGAGATGTAGAGACATACTCTCAGGACAGCTGTTGAGATAAAAAAAATTCATTGTCATTTATTCCCAAGGACAGCTGTTTGCCATTTGCATTGAAAAAGTCTCCATTCAAACTGCTGTCACATATAAAATCTATTTTTGTGTCTGCATTTTTCTGTTGTCTTGGCCTTTGTGGGCAGTAGTGTATTTTAACCGAGCAATCTGTCCTTCCAAATAATGAAGCTGAAGTCAGCCTACCTGCTTGCCATTTTTCTTCCCCTTCCATTTTTCTAACCTCAGGATAATTGTAAGAATGAATTAAGATTTGTGTTTAAGGCCGGGCACAGTGTCTCAGGCCTGTAATGTCAGCACTTTGGGAGGCGGAGATGGATGTATCGTTTGATCTCAGGAGTTGAAGACCAGCCTGGGCAACATACTGAGACTCCGTCTTGTGTAATTAAATTAAAAATTTTAAAAAGGAGACAAAAGGACCTGTGTTTAAAATTTTAAAAAAGGAGGGAAGTTGTAATGCAAAATGTCGACTATGGTAGCTATGATTGGGAAAAATAATTTTTCATACAGCATTATCTGTTGACTTGTATTAGCAGCATACTGGTCATAAGCGTTTTGCTTTCCTCAAATATGATGGGGTAAGCTACTTTAAAGTGTGGTGGGGCTTTCTTCTGCATGGCTCCTGGAGGTGTTGAGTCCCAATTTAGCCACTTAATTTGGGTTTAGTTTTGATATGGATGAGGGAGACCGGCTTCATTCATGATGCACACAAAGTTTTGCCAGCAAGAAAAAAAAGGCAACCTGAATGTTCCTACTCATTAGATGCTATCTGGAGAGCTCCTACCCCACCGCCACAAAGGCCCTGGCCATTAAAAAGACTCAATGCAACCTTTCTGCATCTCATACTGTATTCTGCAAGATGCTCCTGTGAAAGAAAGTTGTGCTGCATCAGCCATCTCCCTCCTGAAGATCCCTGCGGATGAGGATTTGTGTTTTAAAGGTTCTCAGAAGTCCTGCAACAACAGTTCTCAAACTTATTTGTCCAGGGGTTATTTTCTTCCACTAAACGTAGTTGGGGAGACACGGCCTTAAGCCTTGAGCAGAGAAAGAGACAAGAAACTGTTGGCTCACTTACAACCAAGTGTTGTGTTTATGTTTTAGGTTTTTATGAAACTGAGGTGCTGTTTGAGGTTCTAAATGAAATTGGGTGGTTGAAGAGAGGCTGGTATCCCTGTAGACTTAGCCAGCCATGAGAGGTTGAGTTTTGTTGAAGGAGGTGTTTTACAAAGGGAAATAGGGTGTTTCCTGGGCATCGCATTAGCACTTAAATACATGTATCACTGAAATGAAATGAAATGATGCAATGATGACATGAAATGAAATGAAATGATGAAACGAAATGATGAAATGATGAAATGAAATGAAATGATAAAATGATGAAAAGAAATGAAATGATGAGATGAAATGGAATGGTGAAATGATGAAATGAAATGCTGAAATGAAATGAAATGATGAGATGAAATGAAATGATGAAATGATGAAATGGAATGCTGAAATGAAATGAAATGATGAGATGAAATGAAATGATGAAATGATGAAATGGAATGATGAAATGAAATGATGAAATGTTGAAATGAAATGGTGCAATGAAATGAGGAAATTAAATGCTGAAATGAAATGATGAAGTGAAATGGTGAAATGAAATGAAAGGATGAAATGATGTAATGAAGAAATGGTATGAAATGAAATGATGAAATGTAGTGAAATGATGAAATAATGAAATGAATGGTGGAGCCAAGATGCCGAATAGGAACAGCTACGGTCTACAACTCCCAGCATGAGCGATGCAGAAGACGGGTGATTTCTGCATTTCCATCTGAGGTACCGGGTTCATCTTACTAAGGGAGTGCCAAACAGTGGGTGCAGGACAGTGGGTGCAGCCCACCGTGTGGGAGCAGAAGCAGGGTGAGGCATTGCCTCACTCAAGAAGCACAAGGGATCAGGAAGTTCCCATTCCTAGTCAAAGAACGGGGTGACAGATGGCACCTGGAAAATCGGGTCACTGTCACCCTAATACTGCACTTTTCCAACAGGCTTGGAAAACGGCACACCAGGAGATTGTGTCCCACACCTGGCTCAGAGGGTCTTATGCCAATGGAGTCTTGCTGATTGCTAGCACGGCACTCTGAGATCAAACTGCAAGGTGGCAGCGAGGCTGGGGGAGTGGGGCCCGCCATTGCCCTGGCTTTCTTAGGTAAACAAAGCAGCCAGGCAGCTGGAACTGGTTGGAACCCACAACAGCTCCAGGAGGCCTGCCTGCCTCTGTAGGCTCCACCTCTGGGGGCAGGGCATAGACACACAAAAAGTCAGCAGTAACCTCTGCAGACTTAAATGTCCCTGTCTGACAGCTTTGAAGAGAGTAGTGGTTCTCCCAGCATGCAACTGGAGATCTGAGACTGGGCAGCTGCCTCCTAAAGTGGGTCACTGAACCCCGAGCAGTCTAACTGGGAGGCATCCCCCTGTAGGGACAGACTGACACCTCACTCGGCCGGGTAGTCCTCTGAGACCAAACTTCCAGAGGAATGATCAGACAGCTGAATTTGTGGTTCACCAAAATCCGCTGTTCTGCAGCCACCGCTGCTGATACCCAGGCAAACAGGGTCTGCCGTGGACCTCTAGTAAACTCCAACAGACCTGCAGCTGAGGGTCCTGTCTGTTAGAAGGAAAACTAACAAACAGAAAGGACACCCACACCAAAAACCCATCTGTACATCACCATCATCAAAGACCAAAAGTTGATAAAACCACAAAGATGGGGAGAAAACAGAGCAGAAAAACTGGAAACTCTAAAAAGCAGAGTGCCTCTCCTTCTCCTAAGGAATGCAGTTCCTCACCAGCAACGGAACAAAACTGGACAGAGAATAACTTTGACGATTTGAGAGAAGAAGGCTTCAGATGATCAAACTACTGCGAGCTACAGGAGGAAATTCAAACCAATAGCAAAGAAGTTAAAAACTTTGAAAAACAATTAGACGAATGTATAACTGGAATAACCAATGCAGAGAAATGCTTAAACGATCTGATGGAGCTGAAAGCCAAGTTTTGAGAACTACATGAAGAAGACAGAAGCCTCAGGAGCCAATGCAATCAACTGGAAGAAAGGGTATCAGTGATGGAAGATGAAATGAATGAAATGAAGGGAGAAGGGAAGTTTAGAGAAAAAAGAATAAAAAGAAATGAACAAAGCCTCCAGGAATTATGGGACTCTGTGAAAAGACCAAACCTACGTCTGATTGGTGTGCCTGAAAGTGACAGGGAGAATGGAACTCAGTTGGAAAACACTCTGCAAGATATTATCCAGGAGGACTTCCCCAATCTAGCAAGGCAGGCCAACATTCAGATTCAAGAAACACAGAGAATGCCACAAAGATACTCCTCAAGAAGAGAAACTCCAAGACACATAATTGTCAAATTCACCAAAGTTGAAATGAAGGAAAAAATGTTAAGGGCAGCCAGAGAGAAAGGTCAGGTTACCCACAAAGGGAAGCCCATCAGACTAACAGCTGATCTCTCGGCAGAAACTCTTCAAGCCAGAAGAGAGTGGGGGCCAATATTCAACATTCTTAAAGAAAAGAATTTTCAACCCACAATTTCATATCCAGCCAAACTAAGCTTCATAAGTGAAGGAGAAATAAAATCCTTTATAGACAAGCAAATGCTGAGAGATTTGCTTGCCCTAAAAGAGCTCCTGAAGGAAGCACTAAACATGGAAAGGAACAACTGGTACCAGCCACTGCAAAAACATGCCAAATTGTAAAGACCATTGAGACTAGGAAGAAACTGCATCAACAAACGAGCAAAATAACCAGCTAACATCATAATGACAGGATCAAATTCACACATAACAATATTAACTTTAAATGTAAATGGGCTAAATCCTCCAATTAAAAGACACAGACTGGCAAACTGGATAAGGAGACAAGACCCATCAGTGTGCTGTATTCAGGAAACCCATCTCATGTGCAGAGACACATATAGACTCAAAATAAAGGGATGGAGGAAGGTCTACCAAGCAAATGGAAAACAAAAAAAGGCAGGGGTTGCAATCCTAGTCTGTGATAAAATAGACTTTAAACCAACAAAGATCAAAAGAGACAAAGAAGGCCTTTACAAAATGGTAAAGTGATCAATTCAACAAGAAGAGCTAACTATCCTAAATATATATGCACCCAATATAGGAGCACCCAGATTCATAAAGCAAGTCCTGAGTGACCTACAAAGAGGCTTAGACTCCCCCTCAATCATAATGGGAGATTTTAACATGCCACTGTCAACATTAGACAGATCAATGAGACAGAAAGTTAGCAAGGACACCCAGGAATTGAACTCAGCTCTGCGCCAAGCACATGTAATAGACATCTGCGGAACTCTCCACCCCAAATCAACAGAATATACATTTTTTTCAGCACCACACCACACCCATTCCAAACTTGATCACATAGTTGGAAGTAAAGCTCTCCTCAGCAAATGTAAAAGAACAGAAATTATAACAAACTGTCTCTGAGACCACAGTGCAATCAAACTAGAACTCAGGATTAAGAAACTCACTGAAAACCGCTCAACTACATGGAAAATGAACAACCTGCTCTGGAATGACCACTGGGTACATAACAAAATGAAGGCAGAAATAAAGATGTTCTTTGAAACCAACGAGAACAAAGACAAAACATACCAGAATCTCTGGGACACAGTCAAAGCAGTGTGTAGAGGGAAATTTATAGCACTAAATGCCCACAAGAGAAAGCAGGAAAGATCCAAAATTGACACCCTAACATCACAATTAAAAGCACTTGAAAAGCAAGAGCAAACACATTCAAAAGCTAGCGGAAGGCAAGAAATAACTAAAATCAGAGCAGAACTGAAGGAAATAGAGACACAAAAAACCCTTCAAAAAATTAATGAATCCAGCAGCTGGTTTTTTGAAAAGATCAACAAAATTGATAGACCACTAGCAAGACTAGTAAAGAAGAAAAGAGAGAAGAATCAAATAGACGCAACAAAAAATGATAAAGGGGTTATCACCACCGATCCCACAGAAATACAATCTACCATCACAGAAAACTACAAACACCTCTATACAAATAAACTAGAAAATCTAGAAGAAATGGATAAATCCCTCGACACATACACTCTCCCAAGACTAAACCAGGAAGAAGTTGAATCTCTGAATAGACCAATAACAGGCTCTGAAATTGTGGCAATAATCAATAGCTTACCAACCAAAAAAAGTCCAGGACCAGATGGATTCACAGCAGAATTCTACCAGAGGTACAAGAAGGAACTGGTACCATTCCTTCTGAAATTATTCCAATCAATAGAAAAAGAGGGATTCCTCTCTAACTAATTTTATGAGGCCAGCATCATCCTGATACCAAAGCTGGGCAGAGATACAACCAAAAATGAGAATTTTAGACCAATATCCTTCATGAACATTGATGCAAAAATCCTCAATAAAATACTGGCAAACCAAATCCAGCAGCACATCAAAAAGCTTACCCACCATGATCAAGTAGGCTTCTTTCCTGGGATGCAAGGCTGGTTCAACATATGCAAATCAATAAACGTAATCCAGCATATAAACCTAACCAAGGACAAAAACCACATGATTATCTCAATAGATGAAGAAAAGTCCTTTGACAAAATTCAACAGCCCTTCATGCTAAAAATTCTCGATAAATTAGGTATTGATGGGATGTTATCTCAAAATAATAAGAGCTATCTATGACAAACCCACAGCCAATATCATACTGAATGGGCAAAAACTGGAAGCATTCCTTTTGAAAAGTGGCACATGACAGGGATGTCCTCTCTCACCACTCCTATTCAACATAGTGTTGGAAGTTCTGGCCAGGGCAATCAGGCAGGAGAAGGAAACAAAGGGTATTCAATTAGGAAAAGAGGAAGTCAAATTGTCCCCGTTTGCAGATGACATGGTTGTATATCTAGAAAAGCCCATTGTCTCAGGCCAAAATCTCCTTAAGCTGATAAGCAACTTCAGCAAAGTCTTAGGATACAAAATCAATGTACAAAATTCACAAGAATTCTTGTACACCAATAACAGACAAACAGAGTGCCCAATCATGTGGGAACTCCCATTCACAATTGCTTCAAAGAGAATAAAATACCCAGGAACCCAACTTACAAGGGACATGAAGGACCTCTTCAAGGAGAACTGCAAACCACTGCTCAATGAAATAAAAGAGGATACAAACAAATGGAAGAACATTCCATGCTCTTGGGTTGGAAGAATCAGTATCGTGAAAATGGCCATACTGCCCAAGGTAATTTATAGATTCAATGCCATCCCCATCAAGCTACCAATGACTTTTTTCACAGAATTGGAAAAAACGACTTTAAAGTCCATATGGAACCAAAAAAGAGCCCGCATCGCCAAGTCAATCCTAAGCCAAAAGAACAAAGCTGGAGGCATCACGCTACCTGACTTCAAACTATACTACAAGGCTACCGTAACCAAAACAGCATGTTACTGGTACCAAAACACAGACATAGATCAATGGAACATTGATCTATGTTGATGAAGTCAACATTTGAACTTACTGCTCCTATTCCCACTCCCCAAATAAATGCTGTTAGCAGAAAAACAGGCTTTTCCAAAGTAGGAACTCAAAATCAAAGCAGACAACATTGATGTGGTCACATATAAACGATATTCTGACCACAAACACTTAACACGCGCATTATCCAAACCCCATGAGCAATCGCAGGGTACAGGATAGAGTGAATCTTTCAGGGCGCCAAGAGAAAGAAAGGTCAGCGAGTCATACATTTTAGCTCCTGAAATGAATATCCAGCACTGCCAATATATTCATCAAAGTGCCACAGTATTCTCTTAGATTACAGAAGCAGGTCTCCTAAGAGCTTTATACTATACCATTTCACTACTTAGTATATATTATCTTCATGATGGAGAAGTCATTTATTGAAAATACTCCAGGTATGTCTGGGGAGGGGAACAGTTTAAACTGATTGAAGAAGACATGTTTAAAAATAATAATAAGAACAACTTAAGAAGAGGGACCCGCCTTATTTATCTTTGTAATAATGATAGCTAGGTAGATATTTGCTATGTTATTGTTATTGTTGTTTATATATTTTCTTGAGACAGAGTTTTGCTCTTGTTGCCCAGGCTGGAGGGCAGCGGCGCGATCTCAGCTCACTGCAACCTCTGCCTCCTGGGTTCAAGCGATTCTCCTGCCACAGCCTCCTGAGTAGCTGGGATTACAGGTGCCCACCACCACACTCAGCTAATTTTTTTTGTATTTTTAGTAGAGATGGGGTTCCACCATGGTGGCCAGGCTGGTCTCAAACTCTTGACCTCAGGTGATCCACCCGCCTCGGCCTCCCAAAGAGCTGAGATTACAGGCATGAGCTACGGCGCCTGGCCGGTATTTGATATATTATTATTCTATAACCCTCTGGGGGTTGCAGTTTATATAAATATGGTCAAAGTTACAGTCTTATACATTTTTCTGTACTAATAAATAGATTTCATTATTATTTTAAATGACTACCTAATTGGGACAAAGAACCAGAAATAGGGTGAGGATAAGAGAAAGTAATGAAGAGAAAAGAGAGTTCAGAGTTAGAACAAACAGGCCTGGCGTCTGCCTAGATAGATATGAGAAAGAGAGATCCCAAAGTAGTATATTGTGACATGTTTTATTTGGCCCACATGGTATTTTTTTTAATGTGAATTTATTGTCAACATTAAAATATTGGGACATTTCACTTAGAGATCCAGATTTCAGGCTTCTCTTAAAACAAATAAACAGATGATGTAGGAATTCTCAGCTTGCATTCCCACTTAGTAAAAATCTGCCGTTGACGGCTCTAGTTTGCCACTGGAGATAATCCCAGCTGCCCACTTAATGCAGGAAGTCTTCCCTGTCTGGCCCTTGAAGGCATTTGAAGAGATGAAGGAAGTTTGGGGCCTGAAAAAATAGGAAGCATGGAAGAGGAAGCTTATTTTGGGACAAAGAACATGTAGACATGGAAAAGGTGTTGCAGGCAATCAAGAGAAACTAGCTAGCTGGTAGCTAATGAAGACACAGACTTGGGATTCAAGTGAGGTTTGGGTCTGAGATGTGGAACTGTGAGTTACCCATGAAGTTAAATTTAAAAAGCAGATGAAGTGGTTTAAAGAAAAGTTATCAAGGAAAAGAGAGCAGAGGACTGAGCCTTAAGTATTGTCCTCAAAAGACAGGGGGGCCACGTGAGGTGGCTCACGCCTGTAATCCCAGCACTTCGGGAGGCCGAGGTGGGCGGAACATGAGGTTAGGGGTTCGAGACCAGCCTGACCAACAGGGTGAAACCCTGTCTCTACTAAAAATACAAAAAAGTAGCCAGGCATGGTGGTGTGCACCTGTAACCCCAGCTACTCAGGAGGCTGAGGCAGGAGAATCGTTTGAACCCAGGAGATGGAGGTTGCAGTGAGCTGAGATCACACCATTGATCTCCAGCCTGGGCAACAGAGCGAGACTCTGTCTTGGAAAAAACAAAAACAAAAAGAGAGAGAGAGACAGAGGAAGAGGGAAAAAATGAGAGGCCATGGAGAACAAAACAATCACCATAGGTTCCATGATCTGGTCCCAGCCTGCCTAGCTTCATTTTCCACGCCTCTCAGCAAGCAGCCTTGATCCCAGCCAGACAGGCTATGTCTTAGAGAAACCTGGTGCTGTCAATGCCTTCTTCGAATCTATTTCCCATTGCCTGGAATGCTATTTTCTCCTCTCTGCCTGTGTTACATATTTGTTTGTTTTTTGAAACAGAGTCTCACTTTGTTCCCCAGGCAGGAGTGCAGTGGCATGATCTAGGCTCACTGCAACCTCCGCCTCCCGGGTTCAAGTGATTCTCCTGCCTCAGATTCCTGGGTAGCTGGGACTACAGGCGTGTACCGCCACGCCTGGCTAATTTGTGTATTTTTAGTAGAGATGGGGTTTCACCATGTTGGCCAGGCTGGTCTTGAACTCCTGACCTCGTGCTCTGCCCACCTTGGCCTTCCAAAGTGCTGGGATTACAAGTGTGAACCATCGCACCCGGCATGCGTTACATTTCTATTCACCTTTCTCGAATGAGCTCGGGCCCACGCTTCACCACTATGCTATATACGTATGTAAGAAGTCTGCACTTGCAGTCTGTAACTATATACAAACAAAAATCTTTTAAAAAACCAAAAAATAAGCCCAAGAGTTGCCCCAAATGCCCAAGAGATGCCTGTCACAGTGTCCCCTGCACCACTATCACATTGTTCTGAGTCTGCTGCCTTCCCATTTGATTGAGCCCTCCATGAGGTAAGGGACCAGGACTCCTTCATTTTATCCTCAGTGGAGTTCAATAAATGATAACAGAAAAAAGGAAGGGAAGGAATGAGCAACTGATGTGGCGGGATAAATCTTGACATAATGCTGGGTCACAGAAGTCAAGGAAGAAGAGCTATTTCTGCCAGAGAGAACCATCTCAAATATGAGATTCCATACGATGATGATTCCATTCGATTCCATTCGATGATTCCATTCTATTGCATTCAATAATGATTCTCTTCGAGTAAATTAGATGATTCCATTCGATTCCATTTGATGATTATTCTATTCGTGCCCATTAGATGATTCCACACAATTCCATTCGATGATGATTCTATTCGAGTCCATTCGATGATTCCATCCGATTCCATTCGAGGATGATTTCATTCAATTCCATTCATTGGTGATTGCATTCAATTCCATTCATTGATTCCATTCCATTCCATTCACCAATGATTCCATTCGATTCCATTCCGTGATTCCACTTGATTCCAGTTGATGATAATTCCATTCAATTCCATTCGATGATTCCATTTGATTCCATTCGATGATGATTGCTTCGATTCCGTTCAATGATTCCATTTGATTCCGTTGGATGATGATTCCGTTCTATTTCATTTGATGACTCCATTTGATTCCATTGGATGATGATTCCGTTCGATTTCATTTGATGATTCCTTTTGATTCTATTCGAGGATTCCATTCGATTCCATTCGATGATGATTCCATTTGAGTCCATTCGATAATTCCATTTGAGTCCATTCAATGATTCCATTTGATTCCATTTGATGATTCCATTCGTGTCCATTTGATCATTACTTTCGTATCCATTCGGTGATTCCATTGGATTACTTTTGATGATGTTCCCATTCGAATCCATTTGACGATGATCCCATTCGATTCCATTCAATGACGATTCCATTCGAGTCCATTCAGTGATTCCATTTGATTCCATTCAATGATGATTCCATTCATGTCCTTTTGATGATTCCATTCGAGTCCCTTCATTGATTCCATCTGATTCCATTTTATGATGATTCCATTCGAGTCCATTCGATGATTGCATTCGATTTCATTGGTTGATTCAATTGGAGTCTATTCAATTATTCCATTCGAGTCCATTTGATGATTCCATTTGATTCCATTCGATGATAATTCCATTCGAGTCCATTCGATGATGATTCCATTCGTTTCCATTCGATGATTCGGTGCGATTCCATTAGATGATCCCCTGTGATTCCTTTCCATGATGATGCCATTCCATTCCATTCGATGATTCCATTCTATTCTATTCCATGATGATTCCTTTTGATTCCATTCGCTGATGATTCCATTCGATTCCATTCAGTGGAGGATTCCATTCAATTCCATTCAATGATGACTGCATTTGGTTCCATTCGATGATGATTTGAATGGATTCCATTTGATTTCTCCATTCGATTACATTCATTGATGATTCCATTCTCTCCCAATACATTATTATTCCATTAGATTCCATTTGATGATGATTCCATTCGATACCATTCGATGACGATTCCATTCGATCCCATTTGATGATGATTCCATTCGATCCCATTCAATGATGATTCCATTCGATTCCATTTGATGATTCCTTTTGACTCCATTCAATGATTATTTCATTCGAGTTAATTCAATGACTCCATTCGATACCATACAATGATTATTCCATTCGAGTTAATTCAATGACTCCATTCGATACCATTCAATGATGATTTCTTTCGAGTCCATTCATTGATTCCATTCCAGTCCATTTGATGATTCCTTTCAATTCCTTTCGATGATGATTACATTTTAGTCCATTCAATGATTCCATTTGATTCCATTCGTTGATGATTCCATTCGAGGGCATTTGATGATTCCATTTGATTTCATTTGATGACGATGCCAATTTATTGCATTTGATGATTCCATTCTATTCCATTTGATCATGATTCCATTCGAGTCCATTCGATGATTCCATTCAATTCCATTCGATGATGATTCCACTTAAGTCCATTCGATGATTCCATTCGTGTCCATTCTATGATTCCATTAGATTCCATTCGATGATGATTCCATCTGATGCCATTCGATGATTCCATTTGATTCCATTCAAGGATGATTCCACTCGTGTCCATTCGATGATTGCATTCGATTCCATTTGATGATGATTCAATTCGTGTCCATTCCATGATTCCATTCAATTCCATTCGATGATGATTCCCTTCGAATCCATTCGATGATTCCATTCAATTACCATCAATGATTCTGTTCAATCCCATTCTATGATTCCCTTCGATTCCATTCGATGATCATTCCATTCGATTTAATTCAGTGATTCCATTGGATTCCATTCGATGTTGATTCCATTAGATTCCATTCGATGATGATTCCGTTCGACTCCATTCGATGATGATTCCATTCGATTTAATTCGATGATGACTCCATTCAGTTCTATTTCATGATGATTCTATTTGTTTTCATTCGACGATGATTCCATTAGATTCCATTCAATGATTCCATTCGATTACATTTGTTGATGATTCCATTCGATTCCATTCGATGATTCCATTTGATTCCATTCAATGATGATTCCATTCTGTTTCATTTGATAATGATTCTATTTGATTCCATTAGATGATGATTCCATTCGAGTCCATTCGATGGTTCCATTCCATTCCATTCGATGATAATTCCATTCGAGTCCATTTGATGGTTCCATTCAATCCCATTCGATGATAATTCCGTTCATGTCCATTCAATGATTCCATTCGATTCCATTCGATGATGATTGCTTTCGAGTCCATTCGATGATAGCATTCGAGTCCATTCGATTATTCCATTCAATTCCATTGAAAGTTGATTCAATTCTAGTCCATTTGATAATTCCATTCGATTCCATTCTCCGATGATTCCTCTCGAGTGCATTCAATGATTCCATTCAATTCCAGTCGATGATGATTCCATTCGATTCCATTCCCTGATGATTGCATTCTATTCCATTCGATGATTCCCTTCGATTCCATTCAAAGTTGATTCCATTCGCGTTGATTCGATTATTCCATTCAATTCCATTCTCCGATGATTTCATTCGAGTCCATTCGATGATTCCATTCAATTCCAGTCAATTACGATTCCATTCAATTCCATTCAATATTTCCATTCGAGTCCATTCGATGATGATTCCATTCGTGTCCATTTGATGATTCCATTCTTTTCCATTCGATGATGATTCCATTCGAATATATTTGATGATTCCATTCGAATCCATTCTATGATGATTATATTCGATTCCATTCGATGATTCCATTCGATTCCATTCGATGATTCCATTCGAGTACATTTGATGTTTCCACTCGATTCCATTCGATGATTATTCCATTGGAGTCCATTTGGCGATTCCTTTAGATTCCACTCGAAGATGATTCCATTCAATTCCATTTGATGATACCATTCGATTCCATTCATTGATGATTCCATTCAAGTGCATTTGATGGTACCATTCGATTCCATTCGATGATGATTCCATTCGTTTCCATTCAATAATTCCATTCGATTCCATTCAATGATGATTCCATTCAAGTCAGTTCGATGATTCCATTGGAATCGATTTGATGATGATTCCATTCAGTGATTCCATTCAATTCTATTCTATAATGATTCCAATCGATTCCATTCGATGATGATTCCATTGGATTCCATTCTATGATTCCATTGGATTCCATTAGACAATGATGCCATTCGATTCCATTCGATGATTCCATTCGATTCTATTTGATGATGATTCCATTCACTTCCATTCGATGATGATTGCATTCGATTCCAATCGATGATTCCGATCGATTCCATTCGATGATTAGATTTGATTCCATTAGATGATTCCATTTGATTCCATTTGATAATGATTCCATTCGAGCCCATTCGATAATTCCATTTGAGGCCAATCGATGATTCCATTCAATTTCTCCATTTGATTTCAATCGTTGATGATTGCATTCATTTCCATTAGATGATGATTCCTTTCGATTCCATTCGATGATGATTTCATTTGATAACATTCCATGATGATTCCATTCGATTCCTTTTGTTGATTCCATTCGATTCCATTTGATGATGATACCATTTGTGTCGATTCTATTAGCCATTTGATTCCATTCGATGATGATTCCATTCAAATCCATTCAATGATTTCATTCAAGTCCATTTGATGATTCCTTTCAATTCCATTCGATGATGATTCCATTCGATGATTCCACTTGATTTCATTCGGTGATGATTCCATTTGACTCCATTCAATGATTCCACTCGAGTCCATTCAGTTATTTCATTAGATTCTATTTGATGATGATTCCATTCGATGCCATTCGACGATTCCATTTGATTCCATTCAATGATGATTCCATTTGAGTTTATTTGATAATGACTGCATTCGATTCCATTCGATGATTCCATTTGATTCCATTTGATGATGACTCTGATCAATTCCATTCGATGATTCCATTTGGTTCCATTTGATGATTCCATTTGATTCCATTCAAAAATGATTCCATTCGAGTCCATTCGATGATTCCATTCGAGCCCATTCGATAATTCTATTTGAGTCCAATCCATGATTCCATTTGAGTCCATTCGATCATTCCATTTGAGTCCATTCGATGATGATTCCATTCGAGTCCATTCGATGATTCCATTCGAGTCCATCCCATAATTCCATTTGAGTCCATTTGATGATGCTTTTGATTCCGTTCAATGATATTCCATTCGAGTCCATTTGATGATTCCATTCGATTCTATTTGAAGATGATTCCATTTGTGTCCAGTCGGTGATTCCATTTGATTTCATTCGATGATGATTCCTTTCGAGTCCACTCGATGATTCCATTCGAGTCCATGCAATGATTAAATTCAAGTCCATTTGATGATTCCCTTCAATTCCACTTGATGTTTCCATTCGAGTAAATTCGATGATTCCATTTGATTCCATTCGATGATGATTCCATTCGAGTCCATTCGATGATTCTATTCGAATCCATTTGATGATTGCTTTTGGTTATACTTGATGAAGATTCCATTTGATTCCATTCGATGATGCTTCCATTCGAATCCCTTTGATGATTCCATTAGATTCCATTCTCTGATGATTACATTCAAGTCCAATTGATGATTCCTCTCAATTCCATACGATGATGATTCCATTCAATTCCATTCGATGATTCCATTCTATTGCATTCAATAATGATTCTCTTCGAGTAAATTAGATGATTCCATTCGATTCCATTTGATGATTATTCTATTCGTGCCCATTAGATGATTCCACACAATTCCATTCGATGATGATTCTATTCGAGTCCATTCGATGATTCCATTCGATTCCATTCGAGGATGATTCCATCTCAAAAAAAAAAGAAAGAAAGTTTCATTATAATGTGTTTTGCTATATGTCTCTTTAAGTTTATCTTACTTAGAGTTTGTCTGGCTACTGTGTTTGTATTCATGTCTTTCATCAAATTTGGGAAGTTTTCAGCCATTATTTCTTCAAATATTCTCTTGCCCTCCTCTCCCTCTTCTTTAGAAATTCCACAATGCAAGGCTGGATGCTGTGCCTCATGCCTGTAATATCAGCATTTTGGGAGGCCGAGGCAGGAGGATCACCTGAGGTCAGGAGTTTGAGACCAGCCTGACCAACATGGAGAAACCCCATCTCTACTAAAAATACAAAATTAGCCAGACATGGTGGTGCATGCCTGCAATCCCAGCTACTCAGGAGGCTGAGGTGGGTAAATTGCTTGAACCCAGGAGGCAGAGTTTGTGGTGAGCTGAAATCGCACCATTGCATTCCAGTCTGGGCAGCAAGAGTGAAACTCCATCCCCCCACTCCCCACCCCCAAAACAACAACAACAAAAAAGGAATTCCACAACGCATATATTGGTCCACTTGATGGTCAATTAGGCTCTGTTCACTTTTCTTCAATCTGTTTTTATTTCTGTTCCTCAAACTGGATGATTTCCATTGCCTTATCTTCGGGTTCACTGACTGTTTCTTCTGCCTGCTCAGCTTTCTTCAAATTTGACTTTGAATCCCTCTAGTTAATTTTTTATTTCACTTATTTTACTTTTCAGATCCAGCACTTCTTTTTTCTTTCTTTTTTGATTTTCTATCCTTTATTTATATTTTCATTTTGTTCACGCATCATTTTCTTGTCTTATGCTACCTCTTCCTTCAGTTCTTTGTGCACCTTTAAGACAGCTGTTTCAAAGTCTGTCAAGTAGCACTTCCAGCAGGTTTTTTTTCTCCCTCTCTCTTTAATTATTTATTGTTTTTCTTTTCATTATTTCCCCCATGGCCTAATCTTAACTTGACTATCAGGCATTTTTCAGTAAGAGTCTCTATTGGTTCATTTTTTATTTTTATGTATTTTTATTGTTGTTGTTGAAAACTGGACATTTGAATCTACTAGTGTGGTTAACTCTAGAATTTAGATTTTCCTCCTTCCTCAGGGTTTGCTGTTTTTCTGTTATTGTTTTGTTTTTTGATTATTGTAGGTTGTCTCTATGCCACGGATCAGCCTGAGGTATAAGCTTATGGTCTTCACAGATGTTTTCTGAGCCTGAACCTTTCCCTGGGTGTGTGGTCACTCTCTAATTTTATCTATATTTGCAGTTATTCTTGAATATTTTATACTTTAATGTCTGGCTCCCAAAAGGGGAAAAAGAGAAAAATTGAGGGAGGGTGAAAAAAGGGTACCATCCCTTTAAACTTTCTGGAAGTTGCTTCAGCTTAGGGTGAGGACCTTGCTACAATGGGGGAAGGTACAGCAGTAGCTGCCAGCCTCTTTGTCTCTGTGCTGCAATTAGCCATTAGACAACAGAGCCCCAATGTGTGTGTGTGTGTGTGTGTGTGTGTGTGTGTGTGTGTGTGTTTTGAGATGGAGTCTTGCTCTGTTACCCAGGCTAGAGTGCAGTGGTGTGATCTCAGCTCACTGCAGCCTCCGCCTCCTGGGTCAAGTGATTCTTGTGCCCCAGCCTCCTGAGTAGCTGGGATTATAGGTGCCTGCCACCACACCTGGCTAATTTTAATAGAGAGAGAGTTTTACCATGTTGGCCAGGCTGGTCTTGAACTCCTGACCTCAAGTAATCCACCCACCTCGGTCTCCCAAAGTGCTAGGATTACAGGCATGAGCTACTGCACCCAGCCCAGACCCCCAATATTTGGAGACAGCATCCTTTTTGCCCATTTTGGATCCTGAAAGATGTGTGCAGCTTACTGTAGGAACACAAGCTGACTGCCTTGGGGGTAGTATTGGGTAGCTGCCATTGTGCTAAGGGCTGAAATTGACTGAAATTACCTATAATTTTACCATCTGGGCCTTCCTCTGGAAGTTGCAAGCCTTCAGTAGGCTCCAGAGTTCTGAAATATTTACATCAGACAGATCCTGCCCGTGCAGTTGTTGTGTAGATTCTAGGTTCTTCTCATTCTGCCATCTTCTCAGGATACCCTCTGACCTTCTGGATTTTGAATTCAGTCAAGCTGTTCTGTAACAGCTGGGGTGAAAGCCAACAAAGATCCTGCCAAGAAAGCTCCCTGGAAAAAAAAATGTTCAAAAGTAACACAAATATCAAACTGGAAAGAAATTGATTTAGTAACCGAACCCAGGTTGTCATGGTGAAAAAAGGGGCAGAACCATAGCTACTGAACTGCAGCCTGGGGTATGAGGTGACTACCATTGCTTTTTTAGTTTGGTTTGGCTAGCAAAGATGGCTTTGTTATATAAATAAAGCCCCTCAGGTAGTCAAAACCTTTATTTTCTCTTCTTTCTCTCTCTTTTTTTTTTTTTTTTTTTTTTTTTTTTTTGAGAAGGAGTCTCACTCTGTTGCCCAGGCTGGAATGCAGTGGCAGGATCAGGGCTCACTGCAAGCTCCACCTCCCGGGTTCACACCATTCTCCTGCCTCAGCCTCCTGGGTAGATGGGACTACAGGTCCCAGCCACCACGCCCGGCTAATTTTTTTGTATTTTTAGTAGAGATGTATTTTTAGTAGAGTTTCACCATGTTAGCCAGGATGGTCTCAATTTCATGACATCATGATCTGCCTGCCTCAGCCTCCCACAATGCTGGGATTACAGGCGTGAGACACCGCACCCAGCGAAAACGTTTATTTTCTTGATGGCTGCTTATTTTTTTTTTTTTCTTTCCCTGCTCTCCCTCTTTTTAATTTTTTATTTTTTATTTATTTATTTTTCTGCAGAGATTTATCCAATTCAGAGGACTTGTCCCTGTAATTTGGAACTTTCCTTTGGATTTGATCAAGTCAGATAGAACTGGTCAAATCCAATGGGGAAAAGAAGGAAACAACAATAAAAACACAAACAAAAAACAGTTCAGAAAATTAATGAACACACAATTTATATGATTGCTTAGCACTCTAATGGTGCTAAGAAGAAATTATGATCAGTTGGTTGTTAATCTTAACTTCAGTCATTTAGGAGAATTTCCAAGACAAAACACAGATTCAGTTAGTTACCCAGGAATGGGGCCCAGGCTGAAGACTGATCTATACCATCCTAGAAGCAGGAAAAAACTCAAACTCTCCTTCTCTGTTAGAAGCGAACTGAAACCCCAGAAAGGAATTGCCTGCTCTCCATCACCATGGAAGCAGGAAAACTTGCCTTCATTGTTGGAAGCAAGTAAAATTCCAGAAAATGAGTTGTACAGCAAAATATACCTTGGATCTCAACCAAATTTTGGGAAGTCAAGGATTCTCTGGAGGGGCTGGATCTCTGAGGCCTCAGCAAATTGTCCTATTGGTTTGAGCAATAAAGATAGCTCAAGCTGGTACCAAGTACAGATAGGAGATTTTTCAAAGGTCAGGGCACCTCCACTCAGAATTCCTTCATGGTTATCAATTGTAAACCAAAAAGTAGGTGAGACAGGTCTGAATTGATTTAGAAAGCTTATTTTGGACTCTTACTCATAGGTAATTCTAGTCTTCATAGAGGTATAGCAGCCAGGTGCAAATTGTGGGGGCCTGGCAATAATTTTGTTATAACAGAGATTAAATAATTTATCTAAGCAATAGCTTGGCAACTTTGGGAGCCAAATTGTAATCCTGGAAAGATTAATGCTTGGCCTGAGATGTAATAGCCACTCCTCCAGGTTGTCTTTTAATGTGGGAAGTAAGTTCTAGTGTGTTTCTGTAGTGTGGAACTTTTAGAAATAATATTCTTGTCACATTTGACAATACCCATGGCTGATCTAGACAAAATACCATACAGTCACTGTTTAGCCCTGATTTGCATATGAGGCTTTGTGCTGGTCATCTGGTAACTTTTCACTTGGCAGTAGGGATGAAGTAACTGAAACTCCAGAAAGAAGAGTTACTAGATACCTCAAAAATGATGAAGATATTAGAAGCCCTGGCCTTAGGGGTCCAAGGAGGAGCAAGGTTTGTGGGTAATAATCTGTGTAAATCTGATAGGAAGCTATAAGGAGGAATCTTAGGACTTTGAGGTGGGTGAAGGTTAGAGACTGGATTAATCAAGGGCCTGTGGCTTCTAACACCATCAGTTGCCTGTACTCAGCCACCTTCAGCAGTGCTATCTGGCTCTAGAGAGCCATAGCATTCCAGGAAAGGAGAGAAGGCTGCATAAAGCCCTGGTGCTTGTGTACCCCCATCTAGACAGTCATGGTAGCATGAAGGGACAAAGTGAAAGAGAAGAGTAGGCAGAGACAATGTGAATCTGTTCACCACATATTGTAAATGCATTTAAAAATATTGTTAGCCCATATTTGCAGGTAGCACTAATTATGAAGTTGTTGGACTGAGGACTTTATATATTTGTGACTCTCACCGTCATCAAAGTCAGCAATAAAGAGTTTCTTCCTCATTGAATCACTAACATGTTTTGGATCTCTCTGACTTCCTAGTTTGCTGACCTCTGACCTTTAGACCCAGACTTTAAAGGCCCATGTTATTAGATTAGTCAACCTTTATAATCTCCCCATTTTAAGGATAATTTAATTGTATCTGCAAAATCCCTTTGCCATACAATGTAAAATAATTACGTAATTAGCAACCATAAGAAAGCTAAAGTGACTTTTAAACCAACCCAACTGTCCCGTAGAACTGATGTTAACTGTTTCTTTTGAATAAACATAGAAATTGACCCTTACAGTCTTGAAATTTGAGAAAGTTACATTTGTATTATCTGAATTCCTTTCTCAGGAAACCAACCATCGTGCCTTCCAGATAGTATCAAAGAACTGAAATTTACCAGAGTACCACATCTGGACAATGAAATGTCAGACCCGTTATCCCATCATAATTGCCTAAGTGACCACCTGCTTCCTGTTGACCAATTCCTCTTTCTTACCTCTCCCTAATTCCTGTTTTCCTGCATGTAGTTCCATTTCTTCCCTGCTATCTAAACCCTGAATTTTCATCGGTCAGGAAGATGGATTTGAGACTGATATCCCATCTTCTAAGTTGCAGTACCTGATGAAAGCCTTCTTCCCTGGCAATGCTAGTTGGCTCAGTGATTGGCTTTCTGTGCAGTGAACAGCAAGACTTAAATCAAACCTCTGGTGTTTCAGTAACAACTATCCTAATACCAGACAAAATAAACAAGAGACTTTAAGACAAAAAAAGTTATTAAAGACAATGAGGGCTATTTCATAATGATAAAAGGGTTAATCCATCAGGAAGAGAGTACAGTTATAAATAACACAAGCATCTAACAGAGCCTCAAAACACAGGAAGCAAAAACTGACAGAATTGAAAGGAGAAATAGACAATTTAACAATAGTAGATGGAGACTTTAATACCACAACTTTCAATAATGGATAGAGCAACTATGCAGAATATCAATAAAGAAATAAAAGATTTAAACAGCATAACCTACCAGACATCTATAAAATACTCACTCAACAAAAACAGAATACACTTCCTCTCAAGTACACATGGGATGTTCTATAGAATAGACCATATGCTAGCCCTTAAAATAAATCTTAGTAAATTTAAAAAGACTAAAATCATATAGCTTCTGATATATCTCATAAACTAATACTATCACACACTATAGTTTCAGGTTAGCATGTAGGGTATGCAGTTTGTTGGTCCTGCTTCCTTCTGTTTGTCATGAATGTGGAGGTGACCATGGTTACATATGTGTAGGCCAGTAGCCCAGGAAAGTCAGGCAGCTGAAGGGAAAGGACAGATATTCTGTAAGAGTCTCCCTATCTCAGTCTCAAAAAACCAGGGAGGAATTGATACATAGGAAGTGAAGAGGTACATCAGGGGATGACTTCTCTTCTGCCTATCTATGCCTGTCTTTAAAACCTCAGTTTCTATCCCACTAAACCCCATTGCACAGGAATACTGTTGATCACCACCAACCACCACAGACTCATGAACTTGATTTTTACCATGCTCTGTCTGAGAATATATCCTCAGGCCAATGGCTTTGGCTCAATGCAAATCATTAGTGTTCCATAAAACTGCTTCAAACGTATAAAATAGTAACAGTTTATAAGTCATTCCAAATTAGGTGGCAACTACATGTATTTAAAGAGATATACATAAATTATTTCAGCGATTGTGACAAATTGGAAAGAAAGCACGTGGAGTTAGAATGAAAATCATAAGTGAAAAGCACAAAATATGTATTTAGAGATTATAACACAAAGCAACCCACATATAGAAGAGGAGAGGGGTTAGGAGTTATGAATATCAAGCTTGTCCTCAAGTTAAGTGAAAAGCCAGCATGGGCCAGGTGTGGTGGCTTACACCCGTAATTCCAATACTTTGGGAGGCCAAGGTGTGAGAATAACTTGGGCCCAGGAGTTTGAGACCAGCCTGGGCAACATAGTGAGACCCCATCTACACACACACACACACACATACACAATAGCTGAGTGTGATGACATGTGCCTGTAGTCCTGGCTATTCAGGAGGCTGAGGCAGGACGATCCTTTGAGCCTGGGAGTTTGAGGCTGAAGTGAGCTGTGATCACGCCATTGCACTCCAGGTTGAGCAGCAGAGCTAGACCCTGTCTATTAAAAAAAAGCAAAAAAACAAAAAACTAACATGCTTCCCCAGTGGGGGAAATGTGCCAGTATAACATTGGTTTGAAGCAAGAAGTATATTAAGACGTTGACCAAAATCCTTTTATTATTTATTTTGCTTTTATTTTTTGAGACAGGGTCTCACTTTGTCATCCAGAATGTAGTGCAGTGGCATGATCTTGGTTCACTACAGCAAAAAATACCTGGACCCAAGCTTGCAGTGAGTGATCATGGCTCACTGCAAGCTCCACGTCCCAGGTTCATGCCATTCTCCTGCCTCAGCCTCCCAAGTAGCTGGGACTACAGGCACCCGCCACCATGCCTGGCTAATTTTTTGTATTTTTAGTAGAGATGAGATTTCACTGTGTTAGCCGAGATGGTCTCGATCTCCTGACCTCATGATCCACCCGCCTCAGCCTCCCAAAGTGCTGGGATTACAGGCATGAGCCACCGCGCCTAGCCCTATGCCCGGCTAATTTTTTTAATTTTTTTTTATAGTGGCAGGGTTTCGCCGTGCTGCCCAGGTTGGTCTCAAACTCCTGAGCTCAACTGATCCAACCACCTTGGTCTCCCAAAGTGGTGGGATTACAGGTGTGAGCCACTGCACCTGGCCTCTAAATCCATATAAATCAATTATTCACACACCAAGCAGAATATTCAGGATTTTTTTTCTTATATTATAAATGATGTGGGAAACTGGAGAACCAAAGAAGAATGCCAGGACTATCTAAAAGTGTTAAATTTTTTCATTAGGAAGAAAATGACTTCATGACAGTCCTTAAGACAACAATAGAACTTGGGCAAATATGTATTCCTTGATATTTTCTAAGCATTTGCAATAATAAACAATGAAAATATGGTTGAATTTTAGAAAGAGATAGGCCTGCGGTATTTTCACAATGGTATGCAAATACTGAGAATGACTGCTGAGGCAGTGCTTTCCATTGGTGGTGACCTTCAGAAGAGACCTGTGTCTCCACATGGCCTAGACATCTGGAAGGCAGAGATCCTAACATTCCATGACACCCCCACCTTCTGATTGTGACTCCAGACCATTACCTGGCACTTGGTCTTACCTCTGGCATTCCTATCAGAGCCTGAATCACAGACAGTACCTTAGACTCTAAGCTTAGGCACCTTGTGCCTTGTTTCTGTGGCTAAGGATTCTCAGAGTTGTGGGATGCTGAAGAAGTTTATCCCAAAAGTAAGTTATGAATCAGATCTCCTTTCTTTTGACTCATTTAACTCCTTTGATTAATGTAAAGAAATTTATTGAGGTATAATTTACATACTATAAAACTTACCCATTATAATTGTACAGTTCAATAATTTTTAGTAATTTACCCAAGTAGTGCAACCATTACCATAATCCATGCATTTGTTTTTAATTTATTATTTGTCTGGGTTTATTCTCCTTAGGCTCTCATTCTACTTCCTCAACAAACTTCATCATGGCATTATCTCCCACCACTTGTTTTGGTCCAAGGGCAGAAATGAGCATCCTGGAAACCAATCAGTACTTGCTCTCTGAACTGGAAAAGTGCAAAGAGAACTTCCAAGACCTCACAGAGAAATTCCTGACATCCAAAGCTACTGCCTACTCCCTGGCCAATCACCTGCAGAAATACAGTAGGTCCCATAGGGGCATGGTCACCAAAGTGATAAATGATTATCCATCTTTCCTCTGTGAAATGAAACACTGCAGGCTTTATTCTCTATCAAAATTAATTTTATCCTAACTACACTCCCAGAAAGGTAGAAGTGGGCATTTTACTCTCAATTTGCCAAGGACAGAAAAACTGAGGCACAAAGGTGTAAAGTTTGCAGGGTGAGTGTAGTGAGGAATAGAGACTAAAACTTTGGTTTAGGCATGAAACTGTCTTTCCCCTCTCAGCAATGAACATCAGCTTCTACAAACATGTAACATCACTGTTGGTTAAAACATCTCAGGATTCGATTTAAACTTTTTTAAGAGCACCCATTTGCAAAGCACTGTGCCAACAGCACCACAGCACCAGGGATGAAAGAAGTAATAGGTAAAGAATAGGTAAAGTTCCCTATTCTCAGCTGAGTCACAGATATGTGGAGATGTGAACTTCAATAGCAGACAAGGAGAAAAATCTTTTTTTTTTTTCTTAATTTTTTATTATACTTTAAGTTTTAGGGTACATGTGCACAATGTGCAGGTTAGTTACATATGTATACATGTGCCATGCTGGTGCGCTGCACCCACTAACTCGTCATCTAGCATTAGGTATATCTCCCAATACTATCCCTCCCCCCTCCCCCCTCCCCACCACAGTCCCCAGAGTGTGATATTCCCCTTCCTGTGTCCATGTGATCTCATTGTTCAATTCCCACCTATGAGTGAGAATATGCGGTGTTTGGTTTTTTGTTCTTGCGATAGTTTACTGAGAATGATGGTTTCCAGTTTCATCCATGTCCCTACAAAGGACATGAACTCATCATTTTTTATGGCTGCATAGTATTCCATGGTGTATATGTGCCACATTTTCTTAATCCAGTCTATCATTGTTGGACATTTGGGTTGGTTCCAAGTCTTTGCTATTGTGAATAATGCCGCAATAAACATACGTGTGCATGTGTCTTTATAGCAGCATGATTTATAGTCCTTTGGGTATATACCCAGTAATGGGATGGCTGGGTCAAACGGTATTTCTAGTTCTAGATCCCTGAGGAATCGCCACACTGACTTCCACAATGGTTGAACTAGTTTACAGTCCCACCAACAGTGTAAAAGTGTTCCTATTTCTCCACATCCTCTCCAGCATCTGTTGTTTCCTGACTTTTTAATGATTGCCATTCTAACTGGTATGAGATGATATCTCATAGTGGTTTTGATTTGCATTTCTCTGATGGCCAGTGATGATGAGCATTTTTTCATGTGTTTTTTGGCTGCATAAATGTCTTCTTTTGAGAAGTGTCTGTTCATGTCCTTCGCCCACTTTTTGATGGGGTTGTTTGTTTTTTTCTTGTAAATTTGTTGGAGTTCATTGTAGATTCTGGATATTAGCCCTTTGTCAGATGAGTAGGTTGCGAAAATTTTCTCCCATGTTGTAGGTTGCCTGTTCACTCTGATGGTAGTTTCTTTTGCTGTGCAGAAGCTCTTTAGTTTAATTAGATCCCATTTGTCAATTTTGGCTTTTGTTGCCATTGCTTTTGGTGTTTTGGACATGAAGTCCTTGCCCACGCCTATGTCCTGAATGGTAATGCCTAGGTTTTCTTCTAGGGTTTTTATGGTTTTAGGTCTAACGTTTAAATCTTTAATCCATCTTGAATTGATTTTTGTATAAAGTGTAAGGAAGGGATCCAGTTTCAGCTTTCTACATATGGCTAGCCAGTTTTCCCAGCACCATTTATTAAATAGGGAATCCTTTCCCCATTGCTTGTTTTTCTCAGGTTTGTCAAAGATCAGATAGTTGTAGGTAAGTGGCGTTATTTCTGAGGGCTCTGTTCTGTTCCATTGATCTATATCTCTGTTTTGGTACCAGTACCATGCTGTTTTGGTTACTGTAGCCTTGTAGTATAGTTTGAAGTCAGGTAGCGTGATGCCTCCAGCTTTGTTCTTTTGGCTTAGGATTGACTTGGCGATGCGGGCTCTTTTTTGGTTCCCTATGAACTTTAAAGTAGTTTTTTCCAATTCTGTGAAGAAAGTCATTGGTAGCTTGATGGGGATGGCATTGAATCTGTAAATTACCTTGGGCAGTATGGCCATTTTCACGATATTGATTCTTCCTGTCCATGAGCATGGAATGTTCTTCCATTTGTTTGTATCCTCTTTTATTTCCTTGAGCAGTGGTTTGTAGTTCTCACAAGGAGAAAAATCTTTATCAAGATTCTCTTCCCACATAAGTTCAGATATGCCATTCCTCATGTTCTGGTTAGATTGAGGGTATTTCCAGAAAAATCAGAGACTTTGTAACACCCTTTATGTCTCTCTCTGAGTATCAACTTTACAGACAGCAAGCAACTGCAGGTGGACTTCCAGAATCAGAGCTATGAGACATATGGCCAAAATGAGAACAAAGCCAAATGGAACAGACTGCCGTTCTCAGTAGAAGGCCAGGCCAGGTTAGGGGCTGGCCCTTTCCTCTCCACAGTTAGCTCTCACATTTTTAAATCCACTGTAAAATCCCAAACCTGTTACTAATAGTCAGGGAAGGGAAGCTGTAATGACAAGGAAACATGGGAACAAGAGCATGAGAGGAACAGGGATATTAGAAGAGGATTCTGGTTAACATTGAAATTGAGTTTGCTTTCCAATTTCTACAATTATTTTTAAATAAATCATTGTGTGGGGGGTGGCTAAAAGTTGCTGTCTAACTTACCATCATAGAAAAGTAAAGCCAAAAGCCCACTTATTAAAGAAGTGAAAAGATGAGCTTTGGTGTGTGGAAAAACTAGTTTTTTAAAAAAACCTTCATTCATTACAATTGTAGGAAAACATTTCTCAAGCTAGAGAAGAAGAAAGATATTACCTAAGACCTTAGTATAAAGGTATTATTGTGCAGTGATTAAAGAGCATATACCCTAGGGCCAAATTTCCTGGGTTCAAATCTAACTTATCATCACTGTCCCTCAGTTTTCTCATCTGTAATGGTAATAGAGTAGGAACTACCTCTTTGGATGGTGGTGATGATCGTATGATGATAATTCTTAAAAACCTACTGCAACAGTACCGTGACAAACACTATGTGTTGGTTCTCCCTTTAAAACACCACCTACTAGCTTTTGGGCATATATCATGTGGCTCTTTCTCCTCTATATAGAGTTTTACACAGCAGTATACAGATAAATGTTTAAATCTTTGAAATATTTTGGGATTACTGAGACTCTTGAAACAAGAGGACCATCAGTCCTACAGTTCTTAGTATCTTCCGAAACACATAGGAAGTCATTATTTCATGCGCTTATGTTCATGTTTTACTTAAGAGGCTGTAAGGCTTGGTGAATTGGCCTTAAGATTTCAAGTCATGGCTGGGTGCAGTGGCTCAATTACTGTAATCCCAGCAGTTTGGGAAGCCAAGGTGGGTGGATCATTTGAGGTCAGGAGTTTGACAGCAGCCTGGTCAACATGGTGAAGCCCTGTCTCCACTGAAAACACAAAAACTAGCAGTGCATGGTGGGGCACACTTGTAATCTCAGCTACTTGGAAGGCTGAGGCAGGAGAATAACCCAGGAATCAGAGGTGCACTGAGCAAAGATGGTGCCACTGCCCTCCAGCCTGGGCAACAAAGTGAGATTCCATCTCAAAAAAGAAAAAGAAAAGAAAAGAAAAAGATGTGGAGTCAGACCCCAGGGGATGTGAATTCTGACTGCTTCATTCCAGTTGAATCATCTTGTCAAGTTACTTTATCGGCCTGTGGGCTTTTCTTTCCTCATCTCTAAAAGAGGGAGTAGTTGAGAGACTGAGGAATAAAGATATGGAAATCTCAGTGTAAAGCCTGGTACCGGGGATACTTTTATCCTTGAGATAGACCCTGCCTCCTGCCCTGCAGGCAGTGACCACAGCAGCATATCCAGCCTTCTATGATGCAGGCATGTCTGTCTTTTCTCAGAGTGTGAAGAGTGCAAAGACCTTGTAGAATCTGTGCTGGAGGAGGAGCTGCAGTTTCAGGAGAGAGAGCTGGCTGAATTGCTGAGGCCAGCTGCAAGGCTCCGGTAAGGAGGTACCTCTGTTGGAAGTGTATAAATACTGTTTGAAGTGGGGCAGCTCAGGCAGGTAGAACAAAGAGCAAATTTGTGCTAGGAGAAGGGCAGAAACGTGTGACACAGGCACAGAACTAGATTAAGACACAATGAGGCTATGGTCTAGTTAGGTCTCTAGGGTTTTCCATTAAAGAGCATATTAGTAAAATGGAGACAGCTGCCTGCATTGGAATACTAGCAACGTGGCTTCTATTTGTGTGTCCTTGGTCAAATTTACTGTACTTTTCTTCATGTCATTAACTAGGCTACCTCATTTATAAAATGGAAATACTGACAGTATCTACCTTAGAGGGATATGAAGATTAAATACACAATTGCAAGTAGTTAGAATCATCTCTAACACATATAAAACTCTGAACAACTATTTTCTGTAATTATTATATTTGTTCCCATTTATAGATGTGGTGATTGTCATTAACATTTCCTATAAGAGATATTTTCAAACTTTCAAAAGTGCCTTTCATGATAAGAATGTTTCTCTTCCAAACTTTTTTAAAAAGTATTATACTAGGTGAAGTATTAACTGATAGGGCTATTGGGTAGATAGATGATTGAGCAGCTGTTGTGTGGAAAATGAATTATTAATTTGCTCAAGACCAGCATTGACTATCCTTGGAGGGTTTCAGACATAAGGTAGATTGTAGCATTTGAAACTTCTTTTAATCCTTTGTTGAAATGAAATCATAGAAGCTCAAATGTGTAAAACTCACCAAAGCAGAGATATCTGATTGAAGGGGTATAGGTTTGGGGCCCCTGTTTCTCCCCAGTATGTGTCTTTACTTCCCCTGATACTTTCTAGTAACTCTATGGAATAGAGTTTGAAAGAGGACCTGCAGATAACTACTTAGAAGAATAGCAGGGAGAAAATTCAAGCATTAGATGGGGTAGATGACTGTAAATGTTCAGTCCAGCTCTGGGATTACATGGTTCTAAACATTAACTGAATAACTACTTGTATGTGTACATACTACCAGGTGCTGTGAGTTGGGTAATAGGTGGCACTGTCTTTAGACTCACAGAGCTCACACTCTACATTGGAACCCATGTGTATTAGTCCATTCTGACACTGCTGTAAACATGTATCTGAGACTGAGTGATTTATAAAGAAAAGAGGTTTAATCGGCTCATGGTTCTGTGGGCTGTACAGGCTTCTGATTCTGGGCAGGCCTCAGAAAACTTACAATCATTGCAGAAGTCAAAGGGGAAGGAGGCATGGTTTTCACATGCCCAGAACAGGTGAGAGAGAGAGAACAAAGAGGGAGGTGCTACACTTTCAAACAACCAGACCTCATGAGAACTCACTCACTATCACAAGAACAGCAAGGGGGAAATCCACCCCGATGATCCAGTCACTTTCCAGCAGGTCCCTGGTTGGATTGCAATCCAACATGAGATTTGAGTGGGGACATAGAGCCAAACCATATCACCATGAGAAATATTTAAACAATAATTAGAAAAAAAAGAAATCCCTATAGAGTAATTAAATTACTACTCAGAACTTTATTATTTTTTTTTTTTTGAGATGGAGTCTTACCCTGTTGCCCAGGCTAGAGTGCAGTGGTGTGATCTCAGCTCGCTGCAACCTCCACCTCCCAGGTTCAAGCGATCCTCCTAGGTCAGCCTCCCAAGCAGCTGAGAGTATAGGTGCACACCACCATGCTAGCTAATTTTTGTATTTTTAGTGGAGATGGGGTTTTGCCACGTTGTCCAGGCTGATCTCAAAACTCCTGACCTAAGGTCATCTGCCTACCTCGGCCTCCCAAAGTGCTGGGATTACAGGCGTGAGCCATCGCACCCAGCCAGAACTTTAGTTTTAACTGCCTTCTTACTGATTATAGTCTATCTTTATGTCATTCAAAAGAATACTGCCCTTCTTGAACTTTTCACTTATATTTCTTTTTAACTTTCAATTAATACCAGAGATACCTGCCCAACACTTTTGAACCTGCATTTTTTTTTCTGCCAGTTACTGCATATGAAAATGTACTTGGGCTAAAGTGTGGAACCAAAGGGGCATCTTTTTAAAGGAAAGTTAGTAAAATAACAGACAAACCCAAGACTGTTTCTTCATTCCTTCTGCCACAGGCAATTCACACAACTTGTACAAGTATTCATCTTGGGCCAGGTGTGGTGGCTCATGCCTGTAATCCCAGAAGTTTGGGACACTGAGGTGCATGAATCATTTCAGGTCAGGAGTTCGAGACTAGCATGCCCAACATGGCAAAACCCCATCTCTACAAAAAATATATAAATTATCCTGGCATAGTGGTGGGCACCTGTAGTCTGAGCTACTTGGAAGGCTGAGGCAAAAGAATTGCTTGAACCTGGGAGGCAGAGGTTGCAGAGAACCGAGGTCATGTCACTGCACTCCAGCCTGGGTGACAGAGTGAGACTCTGTCTCAAAAAAAAAGAAAAAGAATTCAACTTGGGAGTTCCTTACAGGGATTCTAAGAGATCTCTCCTCTGAAACTTCTGTAACCTATTATTCACTACATTCCCTCTTACATTTTACTCTTCTTTCCCACCTTAGGATACATGATCCCTTAATTCAGGCTCAGGGTGAAGAACTGACCCACTTACGACAGAAGATACAGGAAGGGAGAGGTGTCTGCTACCTTTTCACCCAGCATGTGAAGAACACAGTCAAGTCTTTTGAGGGCCTTCTCAGGAACACTGGCATTGCCTACTAGAGACAGAGATTCCGTGAGCAAATGGTGCAAGGAAGCCAGCTAACAGAGATCCTTGTCAGAAAACTTGCCACAGGTAAGTTGGCTACAGGCTCTGAAGACCCTTAGCTCCTCCAAAGTGGGGAGAAAAAATGCAAAGTTATCTCCATTGTAGATTTTATTTAAGTTTTGACTATGGTCCTTAATCTGCATTCTATTGTTTCCTCTTTGGAGCACTCAGGTAGTCACTTTTCATATTCTTTCAAGAGTTCTGAGTATTGTTTTTTATTTAGAGACAGAGTCTTGCTCTCTTACCAAAGCTGGAGTGCAGTGACACGATCTTGGCTGACTGCAATCTGTGCCTCCTGGGCTCAAGCAATCCTCCCACCTCAGCCTCCCAAGTAGCTGGGACTACAGGTGTGTGCCACCACGCCTGGCTAATTGTTGTATTTTTTGTAGAGACAGGGTTTCTCCATGTTGCCCAGGCTGGTCTTGAACTACTGAGCTCAAGTGATCCACCTGCTTTGGCCTCCCAAAGTGCTGGGATTACACATGTGAGCCACTGTGCCTGGCCTGAGAGTTCTTAGTTTCAATCAGTAAGAGAGATAGAGTATAGTGGATTACTTCATTTTGATGAGCATAAGAACTCACCTTCATTTCTGGAAGATATTTTCACTGGATGTAGGATTCTAGTTGACAGTTTTTGTTTTAAAAAAGTGTTTGGAAAGTGATATTCCACTGTCTTCTGGCTTACATTGTTTCCAAAAAGAAGTCTGCCATAATTCTTATTTTTGTTCCTCTGTACATAATATGTCTTTTTTCTCTGGCTGCTTTTGAACTTTTCTGTTTATCACTGGTTTGAAGCAGTTTGATTAAGATAAGACCTTGTATAATTTTATCTTTTACATATTGTTTTACTTTATTTAGTTTCTTGCATGTTTATAGTTTATACTTTATTTAGTTTCTGTATATTTATAGTTCTCATCAAATTTGAATAATAAAGACATATATGTCTTATCTATGGCATGTACAATATATTATATTTGGCATATATATACCAAATATATATAATGTATTTTCTATTCTTTCTCTCTATCCTCTCCTTCAAAGACTCCAGTTATATTTGTATTAGCTGCTTTGAAATTTTACCACAGCTGACTAATGGTCTGTTCATTTTTGTTGTATCTTTTTTTTCTCTATTTGTTTCTTTCTCTTTCCATGTCTTGGAATTGATTAATCTTTCTTTAGCAGCATCTAATCTGCTGTTAATCCTATCCAGTGTATTTTCATCTCAAACTTTATTTTTCTTCTAAATTTAATTTATGTCTTTTTTTAAGGTCTTCTATGTAACTCTTCATCATTTCGTATTTTCCTCTAGCTTATTTATTTTATTTTATTCTATTTTTTGAGACAGAGTCAAACTCTGCTGCCCAGGCTGAAGTGCAGTGGTGAGATATCAGCTCACTGCAACCTTCACCTCCTGGGTTCAAGTGATTCCTGTGCCTCAGCCTCCTGAGTAGCTAGGATTACAGGCAAGTGCCTCCACACCCAGCTAATTTTCATATTTTTCAGAGAGACGGGGTTTCACCACATTGGCCAGGCTGATCTCGAACTCCTGACCTCAGGTGATCCACCTGCCTTGGCCTTGCAAAGTGCTGGGATTACAAGCATGAGCCACCACACCAGCCTAGCTTCTTTAATACAAGGAATACAGTTATATTTGTTTCAATGTGCTTGTCTACAGATTTTGTCATCTGTGTCCTTTCTATTGTATTTTAATTCTCACCTGGTGTGTCTTTTCTAAGTCAGTCTAAGTAGATTGATTTTTTTTCCCTTCTTATCATGGATTATAGTTTTCTGTCTGTCTGCATTCCTAACATTATTTGATTTGGAGTTAGACATTGCAAATTGTAACTTATTGAGTGCTGGACTTTTTTGCATTTTGTGTTAAAATTCTTTTAGCTTTGTTTTGGTATACAATAAAGTTACTTAAAAACAATTTTCATCTTTTCAAGCTGGCTTTTTAATTTTTTTAGTCAGGATAATAGCAGCTATTAGTCAATGGCTATTTTTTTCCCACTATGGAGGCAATATGACTTTTAAGAAAATAGACCTTATTTTTTAGAGTAGTTTCAGATTCACAGCAAAATTGAGCAGGAAGTACAAAAAGTCCCCATGTACCCCCTGCCTCCACACATGCATAGCCTCCTAGACTATCAACATCTCTCTCCAGAATGGCACATTTGTTACAGTTGATGAACTTACATTGACATGTCATTATCACACAAAGTCCATAGTTTACACTGGGGGCAATAATCTTTTGAAGATTCTAAGTCAGTGATCTCCCACAGATTTGGCACCAGGGACTGGTTGCATGAAAGACAATTTTTCCACAGACAAGGTGGGGGTGGGGTGGTAGGGATTGGGAATTGGGTGGTTTCAGTATGAAACTGTTCCACCTCAGATCATCAGGCACTAGTTAGAGTCTCATAAGAAGCATGCAGCCTAGATCCCTGGCATGTACAGTTCACAATAGGGTTTGTGCTCCAATGCTAATCTAATGTCATCGCTGATCTGACAGAAGGCTGAGCGCAGGTGGTAATGCTTTCTTGCTGGCTGCTCCCCTTCTGCTGTGCAGCCCCATTCCTAACAGGCCATGGACCAGTGCTGGGGGTTGGGGACTCCTGTTCTAACCAATGCTCCCTCTATTAAAAGGGATTTTCACTCTAGCTGATGGAAACACCAAGTGTTGCAAGCTATGTGTGAGCTACAGAGATTATTCCTTTTGGGAAGTTATTTGCCCTGCTTTGCATAATTTCCTCAAATACATGTACTAATCAGTACTTAGCTGAAGATTGAAGACAGATATCCAAGGCATTCTATCTGTGCAGCAACCTATTCTCTAGTCTGTCCTGTGATGTCTAGCCACCCTGACATCTTCAAACTTACTACCAGGCTCTGCCTGGGTCCTCCCTCCCTGCTCTACAGTTGACAATCTCAGGCAGCAAACTGGAGCAATCATAGGGCTCACCTCTTTTATTTATTACAGTACTGCACTATATCCAATGTTGAAGCTAGAGTTTAAAATACTTTTTCCAGTTTCTTAGTTTAAGGTGGAGGACAAATCTGGTCCCTATTACTCCATCTTGGCCAGAAGCAGAAGTCTCCATTCCATCTTTGTGGTCAGAAAGAAGAGTATGACAGAATGCAGCTTGTTAGAATGGGAAGACCCATGGGCTAAGAATCAGCATTACCTAGGCTCTAGTCTCAGCACTATATTCACTAACTTTGTGCAAGTAATTGACCCTTCTTGAATTTCTGTTTCTTCATTTGTAAAGTGAGTCAAATCATAATTCCACGGCTGCTGTACAGATCAGTTGAAGTAGTATCTTAATGTTCATGAGTGTATCTCTCTTTCAGGGTTATTTATTTATTTATTTTCAGGTCCCAATAAACTGTCCAAATCTTTAGGGGTTAGTTCAGGCACTGTATATAGTAGAAGCTGGTGTTAGAAAAGTTGATTTATACTGGAATATTTTTCATAGAATCACCCCCAATTCTCACTAACAAACTGAGAAGAAAAAAAAGAATTACCCCCAAGAACATCTGAGGAAGCACAACAGCGACAGACTTGAAGGCACCTGGGCAGTCCTCTGGTTTTGGAGTAGAGGTAGGACAGGGCTATTTGTCCTCTCAGAGACTGGAGCAGGTTCTGTGTGTGAGTAGCAATGGGACAAACAGTCATGGTCTGGCAACCAGCCTGTGGCAGGAAGGAAGGTTACAACTGGAGAAGTCCAAAGGGCAGCCAGGCAAGTATTATTTGAGCTGGGGAACAAAAGACATTTTAAACTTTTTGCTCTGCTTCAGGCAGCTGATGTCATGGTGATGATTCACCACATCAGGAACACCCTGTCCAGTGGGCTCAGGCAAGCCTGCCAGGCCACTTCTCTAAAGACACAACCTGAGGCCTCCTGCAATAATTCTCACAGAGCATTCTGAACACACATGTAAAGTGTTATGTCCTTGATCATATAGGGCCCATGTGTGCAATGTGTGAAATGGAACCTGCTTAATTTCTGACTAGCTCTTTCTAATTTTGGTTTGCAGAAAATCACAATGGTAAGAAAAATGAAGACAGGCAAAAGCCACTGGCTCCCAGGTAACTCTAAATGATGAAGGGGCTGATAATGGACTGACCAAGTCTAGAGAGGATTCCAGAAGCAAGGACTCAAGAGGTTAAAGGTCCCAGATCTAGAAAAAGCAGAAACTGCTGATTGTTCCTTTTTTTGTTGACTGATTTTACAATGTGTCCTTTTAAAAATGGTTCTCTGTTCTCTTTGCAGTTCTTCTATTGGTTCCTAGTTCCTAGAAATTTCTCACACTTAGTTAACCAGTCAGTCTTACCAAAAAGTAAACTAACCAGGGATCCCTGGTTTCTGTATCTTTAAAACCTGTATGGTTACAAACCAAAGTGAGATACCTATCTGGTTTCTGCACAGTTGTCCTGAATTATGTTGGCAGATATTTCATAGCCAGAAATTTACCTTGAAAACTAAATTGAAACCATACCAACTATTTAGAGCTAGGGGTCTAAAATCTGCAAAAGCCCTGGGAGGTTGCATTGTCTCAAGAGCCAGTATTCAATGGACCACTCCACATCATATTAAATAAAATTTGGCCACAGCATTTTGAAGCCAATAGTATGGGTCTCTGTGTCCTGTGTGCCCTGAGTGTATTTTAGAGTATTTGTTGAGTCTGCTGCCTTATCTGTGTGTTATGAGGTCAGTGCACTGATCACTTGCTGTTTTCACTTCTATACTAACTCTAGGCACACTCTACTCCCAGTCAAAAGTGGACTGTATACTTCCTCTTTGATATGATGGTCCCTTTGGTTTTGGTGCCTCTTCCATGAGCTTCAGATCAGAGCTAGTTATGAAGCTGTGGTTCCAGGCTACCTTGGTTTATTCCCTTGTCTTGCCTACTCCACCAGGCTCAGGAGGGAAGTCCAGGAGGAAGAAATGGATGAAGTCCTGGAGGACTCACTAGATGAACAGTATTTGACTCATTCCAGCCACCATGACTCCCACCAGCTTCCCAGCAGCAATGCCTTCCTCCCTGATGCACAGGAAGACCCCTCTGCTCTGGATATAGCCAGTGAGTGCTCCTTTGATAAGAAAAATAAAGCTCCATCAATCTCTCAGTAGCTCCTACATTCTACATGCTCACCACCTCTGTCTAAACTGAGATGTTATTCTCTGCAGGCAGGCCCTAAACATTCACTTTAAAAAAGTGATTAGGCTGAACACAGCTCTGTGATCAAGTCTTGAGTACAGGTCCCTGGTGGGTCAGGTAATTTGCTCTATTCCTGTCCTAATCTCAGTCCCTCTGGCCCCCACTGGCATCTGCAAGCTGGTATACTCAAAGCAGGCCAGAATGGAGAGAGTGAAGAGATTATGGCAGACTCTCTGCCACTACTGCCACACATGTACAAATCTGTTTAACAGATCTCCTTCTTTAAAATGGGACATCTTATCTTTCCTGAAATATATATATATATAGAGAGAGAGAGAGAGAAAGAGAGAGAGAGAGACAGGTTCTCTTGTTCTGTCGCCCAGGCTGGAGTGCAGTGTCATGATCTTGGCTCACAACCTACAACCTGGGGTCAAATGACCCTCCCATCTCAGCCTCCTGAGTAGCTAAGACCACAGATGCATGCCACTACTCCTGGCTATATTTTTGCCTTTTTGGTAGAGACAGGGTCTTGCCTTGTTGCCCAGGCTGGCCTCAAACTCCTGAGCTCAAGCAATTCACCAACCCCTGCCTCCCAAAGGGCTTGGATTACAGACATGAGCCTTCCTGAAATATTCTTGATAATTATAGTTCCTGAACAGTTTTCCCAAGCTGTTCTAGCCATCCCAAGAATGTTGGCAGGCTTGTCTATATGTTTGGAGGTGCAATTGTAATGGTTCCTGGGTTTCAAGCTCCAGTCTCCATCTCCCCTCAGGTGCTTGCTTTCCCATAAGGTTCCATCTGACTACTAGAATATCAGGGGATTTCCATAAAGACAAGACTTTGATCTTCGCAACTCTTTGGTAAATAGCCAGGGTTCTCAGTCTTTGTGCAGCACCAAGGTATTTTCAAGATCTCTGTTAGTTTAGTCTCAGTGTTGTAATTCCATCTAAATAAACAATGAGGCTATCTGCTGGAGAAAAGGCTGAATCTAAGAGCAATGCCACCAGCATGCCCTCTTCCCAGAATAACTCCACGCTAGCCATTGGAGCTTCATTAGGTATATAAGAGCCCTTTGGGTTGGTAGCCTCACTGGTGTGAGTATAGATTAAAACCTTGACCTAAATCTCCTCTCCCTTACTTGAATGTTTGCCTTTACTTTGGGGGCAAAAGTTTGGATTGTTAGGTGACTATATGCTTTATATGCTCTTCTACACAATAGAAAGAGATTATATTAATTCACTCATTGAGCTTTCATAGTAATATAAACCATATTAATCTTGTCATTTTGTCAGTGATGGGTATAAGTATGTGGCTTTTATGACTTATACCATCCTCTGACAAAGGCATCCTATTTCTGTCTCCAATTTCACAATAAGGTGCAGAAGAAGGTCTTTACCATCTGTTAAAGATGTTCAGGGCCAGGCATGGCACACCTATAATCCCGGCCCTTTGGGAGGCCTAGGTGGGTGGATCACTTGAGGTCAAGAGTTCAAGACCAGCCAGGCCAACATGCTGAAACTCCGTCTCTACCAAAAATGCAAAAATTTCCCAAGCATACGGGTGCACGCCTTTAGTCTCAGCCACTCGGGAGGCTGAAGCATGAGAATCCTTTGAACCTGGGAGACAGAAGTTGCAGTGAGCTAAGATGGTGCCTCTGCACTCCAGCTTGAGTGACAGAATGAGACTCTGTCAAAAAACAACAACAACATAAAAAGATATTCAGGAGAGAGATTTTGTAGAGAGGAAAACATTCCCTAGTACCTATAAGTCACCTCAAGGAGGTGGTCATAACTTTCCTAGTGCTAGAAAAGCCCTACTCAGAGACCTTCAGTGTTTTCCCACCTCCTGTCAACCTGCTTTATACTTCCCATATCTCCATGTGGGAGGCATCCCTGTGGAGTTTGCTTAGCACTTGGCCATGCTTTGTTTGAAACCTTAAAAGATCTTAAAGAAAGTTGCCTTATGTTCCCTGACGAGAAGATGAAGTTGGCAAAAGAATGGCGAAAGGCAGGGATCTTGATGAGAGGCCCCTGACTACCCCTTTAGTGATTGGCATTCTTCATTTCCCATCTCATTCCATGTCCTGGTGGAATGGCTGCAGAAGATGAGATCCAGAACCAGCAGCAGCACCTGAAGGAGACCCTTTTCATCAACAACTGCCTGTGAGAAAAGCTAGAACGTCATCACAGCAGCTTTGATGAAGAAAATGGTAGGAGAGGCCCAAGTCGGCCTGCTTCTGGCAATATGTATTTTTGTAAAGGTGTGTGACTGGGGCAGTTTTATAGATTTCAAGCACTTTGACATACTTTACTTCACTTATTCATTACAAATGTCCCAGCTAGAGAGGTAGGGCAGCTACTATCATTCCTATTTATAGGTAAATAAATAGGCTTAAAGGTTTGCCTCCATCTTAGAAGTATCTACCTCTAAAATCATTCTTGTGATTCCTAGACTGTCTGCTGTCTTCTGTCTGCTGCTGTACACTGCCTGCTGTCTCTCTGCTTCTTATGTGATTGGCATTCAGTAGAACCCAGGTTTCTCAGCACCTCACGTAGCAGAATGAGAGTCTCCTCTGCTGCCCTCCTCATCAGCTTCCCTTATGTCTCAGTTACTCTTCATTCTACCACCCCAAGGTGGTTCTCTCCAACCCCCCTCCTCTTAGATTGTTCTCACACAGAGGCCATCATTTCATAACATTGTGCTGGGCCAGAAGAACCATAAGCAGGTCCCTTCCCATACCAAAGCAGCAAATATTTCAGAAAAGCCTCCTTCATATTGCAGCCATTGGACATGATAATACATGTGATGTGCTGGCATTTGTTGAGAATCATGAGAAAATTAAGCTACTGCCCCATCACACTAAAGTTCCTGCCCTGAGTCCCCACGGTTTTCTCCCTTGGCTAAGACAGGAAGACACGAAATGAGCAGAAAGCATTCTCTTAAGCAAACGTGTATAACTTGCCTAAATTGTAATTATTTCCTGGAACAGGATGCACCTCTAACCTCCACAGGCAGATCATAGATTCCATTTTCCAGCTGTATAATGAAAACAGAGTTCTCAGAGAATATCGGAGACTCCCCCGACTTGCCTGAATCAAATTTCCAGAGATAAGTGGTAAAAGGCTACAATATGAAGTCACTCTCAGATGGGTCCCTTCTCTTGTCACACTCCACTGTAGAAACAAAAGAGGACGGGGAGGCCAGAGCTGCTCAAAACCTTATAACCCACAATTCTCATAGTTATTCTCAACTTAGAGAGGGCTGATTTCTAGACGCACCCCCTCCAGGCCCCCAGACTGCCAGGCTCCAGGAATAAGTAGCTCTGAGAAATACAGTATTTCGGCGCAAGCCACACTCCACTATTGCAAATTGGAGAAGAGAAGGACAAACTTAAAAGGTGAAAAGATTTAAGAGAACAAAATGGTGAAACCCCGTCTCTAATAAAAATACAAAAATTAGCTGGGCGTGGTGGCACGTGCCTGTAGTCCCAGCTACTCAGGAGGCTGAGGCAGGAGAATCACTTCAACCTGGGAGGCAGAGGTTGCAGCGAGCCAAGATTGAGCCACTGCATTCTAGCCTGGGTGACAGAGCAAGGCTCCATCTCAAAAAAAAAAAAAAAAAAAAAAAAAAAAACAAGAAAGAAAGAAAGAAGAAAACAATTATTTTAATTGAATACATTTTGTCAAGATTAAATCAACTTTCCCCTAGAGTACTGAAAGAATAAGCAATCATAATTTAGATTCTAAGTTACTGGTCTTTGAGAAAGTGTGAAAACCAAAAAGGTGCCATAAGCCAAAAAAGGAGCAAAAGTCCTAATTTTCAAACCGATGAAAATGAAGTACTAAAAAATTGAAATCATCATAGTTCATCTTGGTCCTTGGCAAAATACAAATTTATTGATTGAAATTATAGTATCCTAGCTACCTTATTGTGCCTAGCTCTTACCACTGAGGAGAAAAACCAAACACAAACAAAAGTATGTTCAAATTGGCAAAAATGTTTAGAAACCTGCAAAATCTCTTCAGTCTATCCCTTAAACTCCAGACTTGGTATTTACTAAGATCTGCTGTGTACAATACCCACCTTAATATCCATTCTTGCACAAGTTCTGTTAGGTATAAGCCAAGATCACATGGGATTTTTTTTCCAACCCTCTCCTGCCTATGTTTGTTTTTGCTTCCAAAGACCCTTCTGAGTAAGGACTGTCCTCAGACTACTGGAGTCACTTAGTCACAAGCTTGCCTGAGGCTCAGAGCTGGCAATACCTGGGAGTTTATGTCAATCCCACAGCACCCAGCAACCCTGCCTGCAAAGTATTTACCCATGATTGACAGGTGCAGGTGTATGAAAGTCCAGCTCCTTGGCTTCAGGGGTGCCTTTGTGGTGAATTAGCTTTGGGAAAAGGGAATCCAGAGGCCAACTTTGTAAAAATCCAGATAGATAAATGGAAAGAAATCTTTGCCTTGGAAGTCCAATTGAGAAAGATAGTGATTTACTTGAGACTGTGAAAAGAGAGACTAAAATCTTTACTTTCTCATGGGAAAGAAGCCTATGGTGAAAGAGAAACAAAGAGAATGGTGGGAAATAGGGTGGGTCTACTCAGTAGCTTTAAACCATTCTGTCATATTATAAAGCCTGGTGAGGTTTTAACTAACACAAGTGCCTGGACTCTACACATAGAGATTCTGATTTAAATGCTTCCAGGTGGGTGGAAGACACTAGTAGTCTTAAAAAGCTCCCAAGTAATTTTAACATGTGGCTAAAGATGAAAAGGACCATCTATCTACTAGAATGTCAAGTCACCAGCATAGAAGTGTCCCAAATGTGCAGCTACCTCATAGAAAAGGCTTAACCCCACCCATTGATGGAATTTGCCTTCCTCCCTCCATGGTCTTGTTTGCATAGCATGGAAAAAAAGAGAAGAGAAAAAGAGGTAGATGGATAGATTGAACCAATAATTTGCCTATGTAGAGCAGTTTCTCAAACTTTTCTAACCACAAGATGCAGTGAGAAATATACAATTCTTTGTGATCAGTTTTTTAAAAATCTTTTACTATGTGTAATCCACCCTACCTAGTATTTAAATAAAGCCTGTAGTAGTAAGCAGTCCACTATATTGATTTCACAACCATAATTTGTTCAGAAGTGCACTTAGAAAATTTTTACTTTTGGTCAGGGTGGTGGCTTGTGCCTGTAATCCCAGCACTTTGGGAGGTTCACCTGAGGTCAAGAGTTTGAGACCAGCCTGACCAACATGGAGGAACCCTGTCTCTACTAAAAAAAAAAAAATAGCTTGGCATGGTGGTATATGCCTGTAATCACAGCTACTTGGGAGGCTGAGGCAGGAGAATTGCTTGAACCCTGGGGGTGGAGGTTGTGGTGAGCCGAGATTGCACCATTGGACTCCAGCCTGGGCAACAAGAGCGAAACTGTCTCAAAATAAAAAAGAAAGAAAAAGAAAGAAGGAAAAAAGAAAAAAAATTTTTCACTTTTGCTCAGGCTTTTTATCAAGCAAAATCCCAAAAGGACATTTACTGTAAAAGAACATCGACTATAAACATCTTTCTGTGAATCTTTATTTCTGTCCCAGCCACCATGACCCAATAATCTCTAAAGCCTGTTAGTGTTCTCCAGATTGAAGCCTTCCCTCTAACTGCTCCTAAACTCTGTGATGTAGTGGGAAAGGTTTGAGGCCTCGATTCTCAGCCCAGGTTTTTCACCTAGAGATCATATGGCCTTAGCCTCTTGACACCATTGTCTCCTTATGGCCAAATATGGACCTGAACTTGGGTGGTATCTGAGCACCCTGTTGGCTTTGACATTCTAGGGCTCTTCCCTTGGCACCACTCTCTTATTTAAAAGGAATAGGATGTGGACTTAGGAGGGCTTTTTCTCTGCAAACTATCCTCTCTTTCTTATGACAAGCTATTTCTGAATGTGCATACTTGAGGCTAAGCAAATCCCTTCCTGGGAGGTGTGAAAGATCTTTATTTCTCTCCAGAGGAGTATTATGGAGAGTCAGTTGATGCTGAGGAGGTGGTAGAGACCTAGCTAACTCATCTTCAGCAGCTTTGAGCAAGGCTTTTAGAATCATAAGGTGGCTGGGGTCCTGTGTCCTACACCACAGGCCAGCTAGTTCATTTCAGGAGACTTTCTTTTCAATCTATTATTACTATCTTCTTCTAGACTGTAGTTCACTACCAGAGATTATCCACTTAGCTGCACTCAGTTTGCACCTGGCCTGTATCACCACTTAGCTCTCACTCTAGCCTCAGTTAGGTATCAGCAAGACCTCACCAAAGATTATTGTTTCACTGTATGCGTGTGTGTGTGTTTTTGTTTGTTTCAGATAACAACTAATGTTAGAACTATGGAAAGCTCTTCTCTACTTTTAACAAAGCTTAGTCACAAACAGTTCCCCAGTTGATGAGAAAAACCAAAACAACAGAACAATTGAAAGTCCAAATCTGAAAGCTCCATCTCTGAGAAGCAAATTTTATAGCCACTCCAGATTTGTATCCAAATGGACAGTTTGATTGTAGAAATCACATCCCTTCCGCCTGCAAATGTGATAACTGCCCAAGAGACAGTGATGCCTAGATCCATAGATAATCCCCTTTCCCCCATCCTATGTATAACTGGAGTCAACAGCAGCTAGAGGAAAATGGCAAGGACTTGGAACCAAGATTAAGTTAGAATAACACTGCTGTAGACTGCTTATCAGCTCTTCAGCATATGTCCATTTTCCTTGAGGGATGAGCGTTTAGAAACCTCTGACAATAAAGTTTATTTTACACACATTCTCTTGCCTATGATTTTTTTGTACAAATCACAATTATAAAACTTTCTTGCTCCAGCTAAAAGCACGAAACTCAATCACACATGTGTTCACTACATGTATACCACAGAATGATAGCAGCCAGTCTGATTGCATCACTTGATTTCAAAATTAAATATTAGCACTCAGTAGTGAAACTACATGTATCTCCAACTCTGGAAGCCCCAGGCAAGATACTCCTATTTCCTGCAGGGAAACAGATCTATAAGCAGGGCAGCAGTCTCACACACGTACATTCCTGGGAAACCCAAGGAAACAATGATAGTGACGCAGGGCAGGCGAGCCCCAAAACTGGTTTGTAGCCTGGGAAATTTCTCCCAGACTGTAGTTTCCTTGGCTTTGCCAAGGAAAGAATTCAAGGGCAAGCCGCTGGTGAGAGAAAGCAACTTTTATTGAACTGGTGCTGCTACTTGCAGAGCAGGGCTAACCCATAGGCAGTGTGCCCAGAGTTGGTGCCTGTGGGCTGCTAGCTAGTTGTATTTAGACCCACTTTTAATTACATGCCAATTAAGAGGTAGGTTATTCAGAACTTTCTGGAAAAGGGGCAGGGAGTTTCCAGAACCATATAAAGTAACTTCCAGGCCATTGCCAAGGTGTGTTGCCATGACATTTGTAAACTGGCCATGGTCCCAGTGGTAGTGTCTTTATGCTCATAAGCAGTGAGGGCAACTAGAGGTCACTTTCATCATCATCTGCTGGTTTCAGCAGGCTTCTTCATGGCACCCTGTTTTGACCAGATGCTACTCTATTCAATGGGATTGTGACTGCAAAACAAGTCCTTCTGGTCTCCTACCTCTTTTCCCCATCTGAGATTATATACTCCTCCTTAATCTTAAGGGGCTTGCAGAAGGGTGGAGGTTCATCTTCTGTAACTGCTTCCTGCTGATATTACGGGCATAGATCCTGCCTAGCACTGGAGAAGTAAAGTCTCTGGATACCTGTTGTAAAAGGCTCAAAGCCAGGATGTCTTTATTTTCTGGGTCAGAAGAAGGGATGGGTTGAAAGCCTTGTGCCAGCATCATCTTTACATAGAATTATTGTAATCTAGAAGACACAAACTTTACAAGGAGGTTAAACAAGCAAGGACCAAAGATTAATAATAAGGTATCTGTTAAAGGTCCTAGGAAGGGTAAAAACCAAGTGTCTGCTGGTAGAGATTCCATTATTGAATTCCATCAGCAGGGCAAAGCGGTAAGAGAGAAAACATTATATTTAAGAGTAAGAGAAAAACTTTCATGCTCATCCACAGCATCATGTTATTAATATTTATCTGTGCATTTGCAAAACAATAGCTTTAAGTCTTCTGGGAGTTTGCAAGTATAGGTCATGGCATCTTTCTCTGACATCTGTGAGGACTCATAAGAATCTTTGAGGCTGGGCACGGTGGTTCATGCCTGTATTCCCAGCACTTTGGGAGGCTGAGGCAGGCATTTCACAAGGTCAGGAGTTTGAGAGCAGCCTGGCCAACATGGTGAAACCTCATTTCTACTAAAAATACAAAAAAAAAAAAAATTAGCCAAGTATGGTGGCACGTGCCTGTAATCCCAGCTACTCAGGAGGCTGAGGCAGGAGGATTGCTTGAACCCAGAAGGTGGAGGTTGCAGTGAGCCAAGATCGAGCCATTGTACTTCAGCCTGGGCGACAGAGCAAGACTTCATTAAAAAAAAAAAATTAACTTTGGAGTTTAACAGCAGTGGGAGTGCTTAATAATGCCTGATAGGGACCCTTTCCATTTTGGTTATAATTGATTCTTGGGGGATCCTTCTTTCTAAGTTTTTAGTAAGACTAAGTCTCCTGGTTGAATGGGGGAGTTAATCCTTTTCCTTGTGGGAGGTTACGTTTCATTTCCATATGATTGAAGGGCCTTTTGAACCTGGCCTAAGTTGATAATCTATGTGTCTCTTCATCAAACAGAAGGTCTAAAGTTAAAAAGGGCCTTCCGAGCTGCTCAGGCGACCCAGTGCTCGGTTGGCCCGGGCCGCGCTTAACTGTCGGGAGCCCAGGCCATGGGGCAGCCCAGGCTTTCTTCCGTGTGAGGCTCCGGGCCTCCCGCGGCGCTCCGCTGATGGGCTGCGGGCGGGCAGGCGGGAGGCGTAGCGTGGGTCGTGGTCGCGGCCCCCGCCGCCGGCCCTGGCGGCGGCATCATGAACATAGACGTGGAGTTCCACATTCGGCACAACTATCTCTGGAACAAGTTGCCGGCCAACGTGAGGCAGTCATTAAGTGGAGATGGCTCATCATGGAGGTCTTCAGAGGAGGAGCTTTGTCTTCAAAGCTGAGAAGGAGGAAATACAGGAAGTATTGGTCTTGCTGTTCAGAGTGGCAGAGGAGAAAGAAAATCCCAGCCGTCTTGGAAATTCACAGAGAGAATATGAAAATCAGGTTGTCTGTACAGTATCTGCAATCAGTTACGATACAGAAATAACTTAAACATGTCAAGAAAGATGAACGCAGATACTATGAGGAACTGCTAAACTACAGCCGAGATCATCTCATGCTGTACCCTTACCATCTATCGGATACTATGGTGAAGGGCTTGAGGATAAATCACCATTTTCATATTACCCTGGGATTACGGAGGATATTATGAACAGTGAGAAAAGTTATGATTCATTGCCCAATTTTACTGCTGCTGACTGTCTAAGGCTTCTTGGCATAGGAAGAAACCAGTATATTTATCTTATGATTCAGTGTAGATCATCAAAAAAATTCTTCAGAAGGAAAACAGCCGGTGATCTTCTACCAATAAAGCCAGTGGAAATTGCCACAGAGGCGTGGTGGGTGGTGCAGGCTGGATGTATCACAGAAGATGACATCAAGATATGCACTTTGCCTGAGAAATGTGCTATTGATAAGATCATCGATTCAGGCCCTCAATTCTCAGGATCACTAGATTACAATGTAGTACATAGTTTGTGTAACAAAGGATTTGTTTATCTGGATGTACCAATGTCTGATGACAGTTGTATAGCAGTTGCACCTCTTGGAGGTTTTGTAATGAATTGAGTGCTTATTTTGATTATTTTGAAACTCTGCTCTATAAGATACTTGTTTCAATAGATGAGCACACAAATGTGGCAGAGCTTGCAAATGTCCTCGAGATTGACTTATCCCTGGTTAAGAATGCTGTTTCAATGTATTGCTGATTGGGATTTGCCCATAAGAAGGGACAAGTAATAAATCTGGATCAACTTCATTCATCATAGAAGAATGTTCCACCCGTAAACAGATTAAAGAATACCTTAGTTCCACAGAAGATGCTCTTGTCATGGGATGGAGGGGAATGTAGGAGTCCTATACAAGAAGCTTCATCGGCAACTGATACTGATACAAATAGTCAAGAAGATCCAGCTGACACAGGCAGTGTAAGCAGCCTGAGTCTGTCTACAGGACACACAAAGTGCATCGCATTCCTGTTTGACTCCACTCTTACTGCCTTCTTAACGATGGGATATCTTTCACCAGTTCAGAGCGCTGGTGAAGGAGAAGCACAGAGATATTTTGATCATGCACTTACTCTGAGAAACAATACTGTTTCTGCATCATAACAAAGATCTAGTTGTGCAAACTGCACAGCCAGACCAACCTAATTATGGTTTTCCTCTGGATCTCTTATACTATGAAAGCCTTCTTGGTCTGGACCCTGCAACTTGCAGCAGAGTTCTAAGCAAAAATTACATGCTGCTTGTTTCCATGGCTCTCCTCACCAATGAAATCCGGCCTGTCAGCAGCTGCACCCCTCAGCATAGTGGACCAGCTATCCCAGAAGTCAGCTCTGTTGGTTTAAACTGTACATTTATCATATCACTGGACAAGGACCACCATCCCTTTTATTGTCCAAAGGTACAAGACCTCAAAAACTGCCAGATATATTTCAGAGTTATGATCGATTGCTAATAACATCTTGGGGTCATGATCCTGGAGTAGTTCCTACCTCAAATGTGCTCACGATGTTGAATGATGCTTTAACACATTCTGCAGTTTTAATTCAGGGGCATGGTCTGCATGGAATAGGAGAAACTGTCCATGTCCCATTTCCATTTGATGAAACAGAACTACAAGGAGAGTTCACTCGTGTCAATATGGGTGTTCATAAAGCATTGCAGATACTAAGGAACAGAGTGGACTTACAACATCTCTGCGGATATGTCACCAGGTTGAATGCTTCCAGCCAACTTGCAAATAGAAAACTCAGTGATGCTTCTGATGAGAGAGAAGAACCTGATTTAGCTTCTGGCTCAGATGTAAATGGGAGTACAGTTATTTGAAATGGTCATTGAAGAAGCAACTATAGATTCAGCAACAAAGCAAACCTCTGGTGCCACAACAGAAGCAGATTGGGTTCCTCTCGAGCTGTGCTTTGGAATTCCACTGTTCAGTTCCGAATTAAACCGGAAAGTATATAGGAAAATTGCTACACATGGCCTTTGCAGAAAAGAGAGACTTCAAAACCTCTTACATTCCAGTAGAAAACTCTCTCTGCAAGTCCTTAACTTTGTTCACTCATTCCAGGAAGGTGCTTCAACATTGGATATTCACACAGAGCCCAGTTTTTCAAGTTTGCTTTCACAGTCATCGTATGCTGACATGGGTGTTCCACTTCCTGCAAAAAAAGCTTAATATTTAAAGATGGTGTCTTATCAGAAGGGGGTAGACGGTCACCTTCCTCACTTCTTATTGCTAATCTCCATTTGCAATAATGTGGTTACACTGTTTGCTGCTCACACTTTCTGCCTTTTTTCTTTCTTAACGTTAGCTTTATAGTGTCAGCCACTAAAAAGCATCCTGCTGCTGTGGAGCAATTCTTGCTTAACTAATATTAAAAGTTTGGGGAACATATTCATGTTTTCTGAAGTTTTGCTCATTATTGCACATCTTATTGCAACAAAGGGCTTTTTAGCAGCCAGCACTGTATTTTTTACCTTGAGACAATCTACATTTCTTTTATAAAACTAAGTATATACTTTATAGGTTTTATGATGACTATTACGTTTATAAGCAATCACTATGAAAATTGCAATGGTAATTTTATATGTTAGTTTATCAGACATAAATCTTGTTTAATTTTTTATTTTGTTACGTATACTTTGGGGGATCAAGGGAAGAGATGGAACTCTTCCTCTAAAAAGGCTTCTTGGTACTTAAAGTAGTAAAACTATAAAACAGTAAACATCCAGTATTGAGAGATGATATGATAGGGCATTATGAATTCCTAAGGGTGTCTAAATTATGTATGTCAGTTGGACATTGTAGAAGGTATGTAAATCAGCATAGTTATGTATAACTTAACCTTGATTTATAAGGTCTTAACTCAGATTATGACTATTCATTGACATCTCATGAGAAGCTTTAGAAAACTTTCTATTGTTAAACACCATTTATATGTGGACTTCTGTTGTCACTGACTTTGGGCTTTATATTTTCATAGAGTCTTTATGAAAAAAGTAGAATTTTTTTCCACTCTTGTAGCTATAGCTGCTGCACATTTTCACCCTGATTTATTTTTTTGTTTCTTACCTTTGATGTTTTCAAACCAAGGATTGTGATTTTAGGTTAGAATTACATATTAGAAGCATTAAGACTATGTCTTTGGATCAGAATGCTTTAGTGATTAACCTACTTTGAAGACATACTCTTAAGCAATCTGGATCTTAAATTTATGTGAATACTTTTTTAGAAAATGATAAAGAAAAATGGAATTACTTCAAAGTATTTCTTGAGTCATTGATTCTTTTAGCATCTCAAATGTTAATTAGAATAATTGGAATCACTTTTTAGACCTTTCAAGTTACCTTCCTTGGGAAGTTTGTGTAGTATTACAGTTCAGTTTAGCTCCTCTTATAGGGTAATGGTTTGCTGGTTTAAAACTGTAACCAAACAAACTGGTCAGACAAGTCATATCTAAAACACTTAAAATGTTAGAACGTTTGGGAATGTTATAACCTAAGCGTTTTTGCTGATAACTTTTTGTTATTTATAGACATTTGTGTATTTAACATACTTACTTCTGGAAATATATGCCTTTCCTAAAACTTAACCACACATCCACTACCATGGCCTATGTATAGAATTGAATATTTTGGACCATGTTATCTGTGGCACAGTCAGTGCTGTGTTTGAGGTAAATGCAGTAATGGTTAGTTTTCTACCTTGTCTTATAGAAGGTAGAAACCATGTGTATGTTATGTTTGTCTATAAAAGAAAAAATACTAATATTAAAAAATTTCTTATGACTGTGAGTCACTCACTTATTTTTCCAATAATTGATGTACATTCCTAGTGCCATTAGGTATGTATGTATGCAACTTTTACAGTTTTTCAGATGAAAGTTGTATTTTTTTAAATCAGGGCTCTTTAATCTCATTTTAATTTCCTTTGTTTGAATGAACTGTAGTTATTTTCTTTATTCCTATATTAACCATCTAAACCAACAGTAATGACATGTACACTAATAAAGAATTGAACATTTGTAGTTGTTGGCAGTGAGCCCAGTTGCTGGTGAATTTAAAGCTTAAAATATGGGAGTGATTTGCTGCTATATTTCTTTTGAGAGATAAAGGAAGAAGAAATGGAACCTAATAGTGATCATGAATTTTAGGGAAAGTACTGAAAAACCAAGGGGTTCCCTCAGGTTTCTTGTGTTGAATGAGGCAAGAGTAATCATCTGATTCTGAGCTGAAGACCTCTCGTACTCTCAAGGAGGGAGAGTGCATTTTTAGAGCTTTTACCAAAATGTGAAAAGCTGATGTTTGCCCTTTGCTTTGTGAATTTGGCTTCGTTTTGCTTACACATTAACTCATGTAATCTCTTAAATCTTACAAGTATTCATCCATTTCAACAAAAAGGTAAATTTAAAATGCAGACTTTGTTATTTGCCAAAAAAAGACTCATGAAAAATTTATATCCAATTATTTTCCAAATAGTTAATTTCATTTGGCTTTTTGCCATGTTCCTTCCTTTCTTTCCCCACTTCCTTAATGTAATTTAAACATTCTTTAGAAACCAAGAGGAAAAAAAGAACAAATAACAAAAAAGACACAGAATTTAATATTGTACAATTTCACATCTAAAATGGGTTTGAAGAAATGCAACTTTATATCATTAAAAAATATTATCATCTGATTTCCTTTATTTCTTTTTTAAATTATGTAATCAGATGATTTTGTATTTTTGGGGAGGCAGAATACTGGTTTCTTTTACTTGATGTTTTCAGTTTTCTCTGTCATTCATGTTTCTTTTTTGTGTTCGGTGTTTCAAATACAAATTGTACTTAAAGGATTTTAAAATACCAAACTGTAAATGAGTACAGTGGATCACTTTCTGTTAGGATGTTAATATTATACAATGAAATCTATAAAGTGTTGTCAATTTCATTATTGACACATATAACATGCTTACAAATATACTGTGGTATTGATCAAGGTAAAAAAAAATGGGGGGCCTTGCATAAGTCATTTCAAATGGACTAAGCTTTAAAGTTCCCTTTGCAGCCATCCTTACATGCAAAAGGGCTATGAGTAGGAGAAAAACTCAGGCCTTTGAGGTCCCCTGAAAGAGTTTTGCTAATGTCATGACTGGCTTTCTGTGTTATCTGAAGATTGAGATCTCCATGAGGAGTGAAGATAGGTAACGCTTAAGGCTGAGGCATTACCTCACTGGGTCACCTTGGCTGGAAAGGGAGGTCAGTTATCCCCTTGCAAACCTTTTGGTAATCCAAATCTTGGGATGAGTTGTTTAATAAGAATTTAGACACTTCCAATACTTTTCCTGTCCTTGTGGGGAAAGCTTCTATCCACCTGGTGAAAGTGTCTATAAATACTAGCAAATATTGTAGTCCCCTGTAAGGTGGCATCTGGGTTAAATCTGTCTGCCAGTCTTTGCCATGGTGTGTTCCTTGGTGTTGTACAGGTTTAAGCAGGGAGTGGGGTATGGGGTGGCTTCCTGATTGGTATATCTTTTCATAGTTTGGAACAGTCCCTTCCCCAAGAATATTTAGGAAACTAATTTGAATGGAAAATCCTGTCCCAAATGTGAGGAATCATGAAAAATTTAATTATTTCCCATTTGTCAGCCTCAGGAATAGAGTTTGTTCTTTTCTAGCAACCATCCAGAGGGGTCTCACTGGAAGCCTTTTACTCAGTCCCTTTAATTTCCTTAGGGGTATAGTATGGTTCCACTGACATTGATGGAATACCTGGTAGTAGCGCAGCAGCATGAAATACCAGGGTTTCCTTAGCCGTGGCCTTAGCTGCTCTTTCCACCAGGGAATTTCCTCTAATAAGATCAGTATCTCCCTCTGGTGTCCACTGCAGTGAATACTTGTTATTTCTTTGGGAGTTGGACAGCATCTAAAAGTTCCAAGATCCAAGTAAAGTTGTATGGGGGATCCCTTGGCTCATGATATTCCCCTTTCCTTCCCTATGGCTGCATGAGCATGAAGCAACAGGAGCCCATATTTAGAGTCAGTAAACACATTGACTCTTGAGGGTTTTTTTTTTTTTCTCTCTTTTTGAAATGGAGTCTTGCTCTGTCTCCCAGGCTGGAGTGCAGTGGCATGATCTCAGCTCACTGCAAACTCTGCCTCTCAGGTTCAAGTGATTATCATGCCCCAGCCTCCCATGTAGCTGTGATTACAGGCACCCACCACCATACCCGGATAATTTTTGTATTTTTAGTAGAGACGGGATTTCACCATGTTGGCCAGGCTGGTCTCGAACTCCCAACCTCAGGTGATCCACCCACCTCAGCCTGCCAAAGTGCTGGGATTACAGGCGTGAGCCACCACACCCAGCCTTAAGTCTTTTCACAGTTGGAAGGTCCTGATTAAAGCAGCTAATTCTGCTTTTTGAGCAGAGTCTGAGAAGGTAAACCCTTGGCCTCAGTGACTTCTTGTTAGCTAACCTTCCTTTCTTACTCCTTCATGAATAAAGCTATTTCCATCCTAAACCACTCAACACTCAGGTTAGACAAGAGCTTGTCTTCAAGTTTGGGCCTTCTAGAGTAGATCTCTTCCATGGTTTCCACCCAGGAGTCAATGAGTTGGGGATCTGTTTCTTGGGACGTGAGGTCCAGCAACAGAGTAGCAGGGCTTAAAAATCAGCATACTTTAAGGGTAACATCTAGGGTGTCAAGCAGAAGAGCCTGATATTTAAGTAACTGGCCCCTTGTTAGCCATTGGTGTGCTTTTGCCTCTAGGAACCTCTGTACTATACTTCATGGGGTGGCGGGGGGTGGGGGTGGTATGGCATCTACTTGTTGTCCCAAGGTAAACTTACTGCCTTCTTCTACCAATAGAGTGATGGTAGCCACAGATCTCAAGCGTCCTGGTCACCCGGCTGCCACCTGGTCTAGCTGTTTAGAGAAATAAGCCACTGGTCCAAGGTAATTCCTGAGCCTTCAAGTTAGAACATCCAAAGCTGTCCCTTGTTATTCATCCACATAGAGGGTGAAAGGTTTTTCTAAGTTCGAGAGTCTTGAAGCAGGGGCTGTCCCTGGCTTTTCTTTTAAGGCTAAGAATGCCTTTTGACAGGTTCCATTCCAATTCAAAGGCTTGTGACCAATCCCTTTTGGAGGTTCATAGAGTGGTTTTGCTATGAGCCCAAACCTGGGAATCCAAACCCAGCAGAATCCAGCTATTCTCAAAAAGGCTTCTTAATTTGAGGGACCTGGAGTGCTAGGATGGTCTCTTTTCATCCCTGGTTCAAGATCCTGGTCCCAGGAGTGAGCATGTGTCCCAAATATGTGACCCTTTGGGCAGAAATTTGGGCCTTTGGGGGGATACCTGATACCCTTGTTTTGTTTCAAAATTAAGGACTTGAATTGTATGTTTCTCAGAGTCTTCCCCTAGTAGGGCTGGAAATTAATAGGTGATACACATATGGTAAGAGGGATCCATTAATTAACTGTAGTTTCTTTACCTCTTTTGCAATGCTTTGCCAAAGAGACGGGGACTGTCCTAAAACCTTGGGGACAGGACAGTCCAGGTAAGCTAAGATGCAGCATGAGTGTCTGGATTAGTCCATTCAAATGCAAAAATGTATTGGGTATCTAGGTGTAAAGGTATGTAAAAGAAAACATCTTTTAAATTGAATACTATGAACCAATGAGCATCTTCAGGGACTTGAGTTATTATTGTATAAAGATTAGGAACTCTTGGGTGACTGGAACTAATGCCTCATTAACTGCCCTAAGATCCTGAACAAATTTATATTCCCCATTTGGCTTATTAACAGGAAAAATGGGGGTGTTACATTGGGACTGATAGGATTGTAATAATCCATACTTCATTATCAGGGGATGGAGATGCCCCTCGGAGCCAAAGGCCTAAAAGGATACTGGATTTTTTTTTTTTTTTTTGAGTCAGAGTCTTGCTCTGTTATCCAGGCTGGAGTGCAGTGGCACAAGGCTCACTGCAACCTCTGCCTTCCGGGTTCAAGCAATTCTCCCGCCACAGCCTTCTGAGTAGTTGGGATTACAGATGTGTGCCACCATACCTAGCTAATTTTTGTGTTTTTAGTAGAGATGGGGTTTTGCCTTGTTGGCCAGGCTGGTCTCAAATTCCTAGCTTCAAGTGATATGCCTGCCTTGGCCTCCAAATGTGCTGAGATTACAGGCATGAGCCACCACACCTAAAAGGATATTGTTTTTCCCATAGATAATTAACATTGGGTTTCAAAATAACCTGGACTGGGAGAACATTCACAGTTCTTCCAGGAACTTCCATGTCACAAGCAGACGGGTCTACTTGAGAAGTAATATGTGGTGGAAGGAACGTCTTTTCTTTATCTGTGTTAAGACATGATCTTAGAGCTAGGAGAGGTGTCTCTTCCCAGCCTGTGGCCTTCTCTTGAGGTGCTCCAAATTGAACTGCAGCCTGTTATTGGGAAAGTAAGTCTCTTCCCAGTAAAGGAATAAGGCACTCAAGACTAAGCAAAAATCTGTGGAAAAACATATGGTTCCCCACAGTGCAACTAAAGGAATGGGTGAATCTCCTAGCTTTTAGCTGGTCATCAATCCTTATTACAGTACAGGAGTGGGAAGACAGCAGCCCCAAGGACTAGATCAGAACTGAGAAGGCGGCTCGCATATCCAATAACTCAATATTTTTACCTGCCATGTCAAGAATTACCTGAGGCTCTTCTGTAGAGATGGCAAGGTGTCTGGTGGAAGCTGTAGGGAATCTTGGGCCCTGTCAGTCCTCTGTTCTCTTAGCCATTAGGGGTCCGGGAAGCTCAGGCTCCCTTTGGAGACTGAGGCAGTCTTTCATCCAGCGGCCCTCTTGCTTACAGAAGGCACACTGATTCCAGCCTAGGGGATGATGAGCTGGCTTTTGTCTGGGCATCCCAAAGCCACTCTTGCAACACTTTCTCAGGATGGACAGCTCAAAAGCAGTAGGAGGCTGAAAGCAGCTGCAAACAATTGCACTTTTTGGCTATTTCATTTGGTTTTCTCCTCTTCCTCTGCCCTGTCCTTATTGTTGTAAACTCCAAAGGCCATGTTTAAGAGTTGGCTCATGGAGTTTGGGGTCCCATTCCTGCCTTTTGTAACTTCCTCCTAATGTCAAGGGTAGATTGAGTAATAAAATGCATGCCCAGAAGAGCCCACCCTTCCGGGGTGTCTGGGTCTACATTAGCATATTTCCTGAGCGCCTCAACCAAGCAGCCCTAAAACAGAATGGGATTTTCATCCTTCCACTGAGTTACTTCTCTATCCTTGTCATAATTAACTGGCTTAATCACACACCTTTTCATACTTTCTATTAAACAAGTTAGCATGTGATTTCTATGTTCAAGTTCTTCAGACCACTGAGGGTCTCTATGTAGAACTGCATCTCCCCCTACATAAATGGCATGGCTTTGGATATGAGCAGCTACCCTATCTGCATATTCACAGGCCAGTACCCAGAATCCCTCACTTCTCCTCTATAGTACAGCAAGTGGACAATAATATTTGCAAGTTGTGCCAAGTTAAATCAAAGGACACAATTAACCTAACAAAATCCTCTATAAACTTCCTTAGATCCTTCAAAAACCAGCCACATTTCTCCTTGAACAAAGCCAATTTGGACATAGGAAATGGCACATATACTCTGATTGTTCCCCTATCTCTGCTAGCTAACTCCCCGCAATGGACACAGATTCAATTTCAGGGGCTGATAGAGAGCTCCACTCCTGGTGGTTCTGGTTGGGCTTACTTCCTTGGGCAGTGGGGGATATAGGCTGGAGCTAGCTAAATAAAAGGGAGGGTTTCCTGATGACATTGAGGTGGAATCCCGCACTGGAGAACTGGCAGGACCCCTCGCAGAACTGGGCAACTGAGAAGACCCTGGGGAGGGCATGGGCCTTCCAGGGGGTTCCACTAGGAAGAGAACATTAAGGATATCCCACGCAGTTTCTTGGTGCCTGGAAGTAACATGAGCTAGACACATCCTGCAGTTGACTCTTAAGTCAGAATCCTGGTAGGGGGCCATAGAAGCCTGTACGTAAGGAATTTCTCCTCACTTTCCTTCCTTTTTACTGAATAAGTCCAATTGTAAAATAGTATGATAATGTAAAGAACCAGTTTCAGGCCAAATTTCTTGTTCTCCCAAGAAAATTGTTTCTTTTTCTTTGAGCCATCTCATTTGAATTTGCTCCAATTGCCTTAAAGACACCCTAGTGGGGAGTCCTTTGGGATGCTCGCTGTTGTCCCCACGTCTAACAAGGATCTCTACTACACCCAGAAGTTTTTCTAAGTCTCGCAAAAGCTCAGTTACTTTCCCTTTCAAATTCTCACCTCCTGCAGAGAAGATGTAAGTACAGTTAGCAAAGTGTTATGAAAGTAGATTATGAAATATGAATGTGAAGTAAAATGATGGGTCTGAATTCCACAGAGAGTGAAGAAAGCATTTTAGTTTGGGCAAAGAGGGTTTAAAAGAAACAAGGTGATCATGGAAGGGCAGAAGGGAAGGCATGAACAATGTTGTTTGCTGAGGTGCCAGAAAATCTATCCAACAGCCACAGAGACTGAAGAAAAATATTTGGGCAAAATGTTTGGGTGGCTACTGCTTGCCTGCCACTAGGGGTAGTTGTCACTTGGGTCAGGGGTCCAGGAACCCCTGGTCCCTGTGACCAAGAGTTCAATATGGGCTTGAGCAAGGTCACATAGGAGGGGGCCCACAACTGGCTGTTATGGAAAATTGTAATCTTTTAATTTAAGGGCAGAGAAGATGACATCCACACTCCTCCAGGGGAGGGGCTCTAATCCACAATCCTATAGGGAATGTCAATGCTGCAAACCACAGAGCATCCAGGGAGAGGCCAACAGTGACAGTGGAACTCTCACCACAACAAAATGCCAAAAACCCAGAATACGCAAGTATCAGCCAGTGAGGGTTCCCACACTGAATGCTAAAACTGCAGGGGAGGCAATGGTGAACCCCAAAGGCCAAGTTGGGGGCCACTGAACAATGTGACTTTGGCATCTCGGGGTCAACACAGTAAGGTACTTTTCACAACCAAGTGTCCTGCCTTAAACAGTTCTTGACTCTGTCCTGTCCTGTCCTGTGTCATGTCATGTCCCGTCCCATCTGGTCTTGTCTTTGTGGTCACCAGATGATGCAAGGAAGGACAACCCCAAAATTGGGGCTTAGCCCAGGAGAGTTCTTGGCTTTGCCCAGGTAAGAATTCAAGGGCAACTCAGCAGTGAAAGAAAGCAACTTTTGTTAAACTGGTACTCCTTCTGGTGAAGCAGGGCTAACCCATGGGCAGTGTGTGGGTTGCTAACTAGCTGTATTTATACCCACTTTTAATTAGATGCTAGTTAGGAGGTGGGTTATTCATAACTTTCTGGAAAAGGGATGAGGAGTTTCCAGAACCATATAAGGTAACTTCCTGGCCATTGTTATGGCATGTTGACATGGCATTTGTAAACTGTCATGGCACTGGTAGGAGTGTCTTTATGCTAATGAGCAGTGAGGGCAACTAGAGGTAGCTTTTGTCTCCATCTGCTGGTTTTGGTCAGCTTCTTTACTGCACCCTGTTTGGACCAGATCCCGCTCTGATCAACCAGGCCACAACCGCAAAATAAGTCCTGCCACTTTCCTACCTCAGTAGAATCTCTGCCAAAGAATGATCTTGAAAGTTTGCTGTTTACTCACGGTCTGGAAAAATCTTCCTGTATAGGCCAAATTCCCACCCTTGAGATTTCTGAAGGACCAACAAGTAGAAACAATATACCCCAATGGGACTCTTAGGTTTCAAATAACTTACTCTCCTTTGGATTTCTTTTTCTGAAAATAAATTCTTCATATACATTGACTTGTCTTTTGCAATCCAACGTAAAATGGGACATCTTCTTCAGAAGCTTTGAAACATACAAATTAGCCTCAAACTTACCTACCAGACTTCCAGGCTAGAAGGCTGATTCATGCAAGAAGTACTAAGACACTTCACCCATATCCTGGGTAACAAGAGGAGATCCTTTAGATAGGTTTGTACACTAGACTGGTAACCTACACTTTCTTCTAGCAGTGAGAGGTACTGAGATCCATCACCCCCTCCTGCAAGGCTGAGACCCAGAGAGAGCCAAATTTTAGCCTAGAACTCAGCCAGCTCTTCACAGTCTCCCATGTTTTACATTTTCCTCCACAGTCATTTACTTTGAAAGATTTCAAACCTACAGAAAAGTTGAAAAAAAAAGAACAGCTCTACACCGTTCCCCGAAGTTCAACAATTAACATTCCTGTATCCTTTTTCTCTGTCTACACACACCTACACACACATTCATATTTCATAGTAAATGCAGACCAAAAAAAAAAACTTCACTTCATCCCTAAATAGTTCAGCATGTATTTCATGAGATTAAGGACGTTATCCTATATAATTATAATACAATTCAATTATCAAACCTAAGGATATTAACATTTATTCAATCATATTATCTAATATATAGTCCAGATAAAAATTTTCTAATTGTTTAGAAAATGTCACATCTATACACATATATGTGCATGTATATAGATGTTTATGCATATATAATGTGTGCATGTGTGTATGTATGTATATATATAAGACACATGCACATTACATATGCATAAATGTCTTAATTTAATGATATTTATATGCAACAATATCTTAAAGATATATACATATCGTTAGCTGGAAGCTGCCTCTATCCATATATTAAAGGTTTCTCCATATGTAGTGAACTGTAACCTAACTGGATGTGTAAACAACCTGTAACCTACTCTTGAGCCAATGACTGAGTTTTAGCCAATCAAAGGTGGCCAACTGTTCAAACTGGGTTCAAATAAGACAAACTCAGAGCTGTAGCCAATCCGATTATTTTTGTACCTCACTTCTGTTTTCTGTAAGTCACTTTCCCTTTTCCATCCATAAATCTTCTTCTACCACATGGTAGCACTGGAGCCTCTATGAAACTATTCTGATTCTGGAGTTTTCTGATTCAGGAATTCTTCTTTGCTTAATTAAACTGTGTGTGTGTGTGTATTATATATATTATATACACATGTTATATATATATGTATGTGTATGTATAACATTTCTTTAAAAGAGTGAGAGAGAAGTGACTTGTGGTACAGATGTTGCTTCCCCAGGCTCCAAGTAAAGTTCCTCAATTGCACTTTACTTACCTAGAATTGTCCCTCCATTACTTTGTTCTTGTTGCTAAGTTTTTGAAGTGTATAGGCTAGTTATCTTGTTCATTATCCTGCATTCTGGTCAAACTAAACATTTTTGGAAAGAGCAGAATGTAGGAATTTGTGCTTCTTATCACTCAAGCTGTCAGAAAGCAAGTGATGCAAGAACAAAATATTGTGAATATTTTTACATTGAAAGCATTAAAGAAAACTCAGCATCTGCCAGCAAGTTCATGGTGTGCCATGGTGGTATAATGATTGGCACTTTGTGTTGTGAATGCAGAACCTCGATTCCAATCCAAAATGGTAGTGTGTGGCATCTTTTTGGATAGAAACTGAGCTGTCTTTTGGTTTGTTTTCAATCCGTGCACTGACTGAGTCCTTTAGCAGGGTTTACCACTTACTCCTGCAATGCAGTGCAGTCAGGCAAAAAGGAGACCCCACACTGCACACACCTAGGGCCCAGGACATGCCCTATGTCTCACCATTGAGCAGAAAATATCACAAAGGGTAAAATGCCACCTTTCAATCCACCATGTTGGTAGCTTCCACTAATGCAGCGGTGTGGTCATAACTGGTTTTTACTGCTTCTCACAATGGCTGCAACCCTTATTTGTGACTAGAGAACAAGGCTTACCACTGACTTGCCAGCGTGATACAGCCAGGGCCATCAAAAACACACCTGCACCAGGTCATTGGGAACTTCGGAGGTGCCTCACATCTGGGCATGCATTGAACCACCCCACAAGGTGAAATGCCTCTTCTCAAGGAGACTTGTCTGTAGTTTCCACTAATGAAATTGTGTAGTCATAGCTGTTCTTTTGGTTGAGATATTAGGAGGGATTTTGTGGAGGGTGGGGGGGAATGAAAATGAGCTTTTACTGAGTTTAAAATAAAATCCAAACTCCTTGCCATGGTCTACACTGGCTTGTCTCCATCTTCCATCCCCCACCCCCCATGTTTATGCTAAAGAGCAGACTATTGAAATGTAATTCACACAGTGTAAAATTCAAATATATTAACTAGGACAGGTTATTAAATATTGACAAATGAAATCATCACCCAGATCAAGTTATAGAAAATTTCCAACTTCCCAAAAATGTCTGTAGAGGCCAGGCACGGTAGCTCATGCTTGTAATCCCAGCACTTGGGAGGCTGAGGTGGAAAGACTGACTGAGCCCAGCAATCTGAGACCAGCCTGGGCAACATGGCAAGACCCCCATCTCTATAAAAACTTTTTTTTCAAATTAAAAAAAAAATTTAAAAAGGTCCATAGAATCCCTTTCCAGGCAATCCCACCCTTCTCCCCTTCCCCTTCCAGGCAATCGCACCCTTCTCCCCTAGTTAATTACTATTCTGATGTTTATCACCATAGATTATGTTGCTCTCTTCTTGAAATTCACATAAATTCACTTTTTGTGTTATGCGTTTTTTTCATGTCTTTGAAATGTGTCCATATTTTTATATGTATCTGGTTTATTTGGGTGTTACTGGTGAGTGTTATTCCAATATGTGAATACACCACAGTTGATGGACAATTTGGTTATTTCTAGTTTGGACTATTATGAAGAAGGCTGCTGTGCATGAATATTCTTTTACAAATCTATTTATCAACAAATATTCTGTGTTTTCTTAGATTTTGTATTTGTCTCTATTTGGCATCTATTCATCACAGGACAATTATAACTACATTTTCTTATTTTCTTTATTTTTTCTTAAAATAATTTATAGATGTATGCTTGGTGTACTAAAAGCTGTACATATGTAATGAACACAACTTGCTGAGTTTGGACATAAGTATAGACACATTAAATCATCACCACAGGTCGGGCATGGTGGTTCACGCCTGTAATCCCAGCACTTTGGGAGGCCGAGGTGGGTGGATCACGAGATCAAGAGATTCAGACCATCCTGACTAACACGGTGAAACCCCACCTCTACTAAAAACATACAAAAAAAAAATTAGTCAGGCGTGGTGGTGGTCGCCTGTAGTCCCAGCTGCTCGGGAGGCTGAGGCAGGAGAATGGCATGAACCCGGGAGGCAGAGCTTGCAGTGAGCAGGGATCATGCCCCTGCACTCCAGCCTGGGCAATAGAGCGAGACTCCATCTCGAAAAAAAAAAAAATCATCACCACAATGTATACAATACAACTATTCAGCTGGGCACAGGGGCTAACACCTAAAATCCCAGCAGTTTGGGAGGCCCAGGCTGGTGGATCACTTGAGGTCAGGAGTTTGATACAAGCCTGCCCAACATGGTGAAATGCCGTCTCTACCAAAAATACAAAAATTGGTCAGCATACTGGTGCACACCTGTAATTTCAACTACTCAGGAGGCTGAGACATGAGAATCACTTGAACCTGGGAGATAGAGGTTGCAGTGAGCTGAGATCACACCACTGCACTCCAACCTGGGCAGCAAAGGGAGACTCCATTTCAAAAAAAAAACAACTATTTACCACCTCCAAAAGTTCTCTCCTGCCCTCTTTGCTTACTATTATTATTAAGTTTTATATTCTAATTGATACAAAATAATTATTCGTGTTTATAGGAGTACATATGATATTTTGATACATGCCTGCAATGTGTAATGATCAAATCAGGATGTTTAGGATATCCATCTTCTCAAACATTTTATCATTTCTTTGTGTTGGGAACATTTCAAATTCTTTCTTCTTAGCTCCTTTGAAATGTACAATATACTGCTGGTAGCTGTAGTCACCCTACTGTGCTGTTTCTTTTCTGAGATTCCACCTAACCCCTTGATGTTCCAACTCCTGTGGTTGTCTAAAACTTTGTCCTCTGTTCCTTTAATCTAGGAAGACAGTTTGGTTTTGTATTGTAATTTAGCTAATCCAAGTAAGGGGGAGCAAAGTTTGTTCTATAAACTAAAAATAAAATCCTAAGTCCCCCAACTGACTAAATGGACCACCCGTTGGCCAACAGGACCCTAGGCAAACCTTATAAACTGAGTCCCAGGCCAAGAAGAAACAGAAGGCCAGACAAGCCTCATTATATTCCCACCCTTTTGCAATTTAGACAAAACTGACCAACATTAATGTTATCACAGAGATCATAAGACTGGCGGAACAGACTCTTTATGGCAATAAGACACCAAATTATAATAGGACTTAGGACTATGCCCGGCAAGGATTAACTCACACACCCCATACATGCAAAGAATAAACTATGTTCTAACTGCCACAAGGTTTTTTTTCTAGCAACTAAACAAGCACTGGCCTTGAGAATAGGGAGTGCTGAAGCACTTGCTGCTCACCCCTCACCAGATACTGAACCCCGCTGTTCCACAAGCCATAACTACAGCCTTGACTGACAAGAGACTGATTTCAATAACTTTCTTCTGATGAGAAGACCAGCGACCATGGACTGGTTCTGTCAGTTTTACAGTATCTGTGCATTTGAGTGCCTTTGTGTCCTGAAAAGACCTTTGTGTATAGGGCCTAATTGTAATGCACTTAAATGCTAAGTATCCATAACAAGGTGAACAAGGTTGTATATTACGTGAATGTTTGTTCAATAAGCATGCATCAGGACCCCTTCAGAAATATTCGTGAATCCTCCTATAACTTGTTGAATATGTATTTTAGGCCAACCCATTCAACTTAAATTCCTATCTTGCCCCTCCCTCCCTCAAAATGCCTGCTTCTGGGCTTCCTGTGTTTCCCAGCCTGTCAGGATGACCACCTTACATGCTGTAACCCTTTAGAAGAAATAAATTCTCCTCTGTAACCTCACAAATTGTATGGTTTTTCAGTTAACAGCCCTCTGCTGAAAGTTTGCAAAATGGGAAACTCACTACATGCCATTCTTCCACATGTCTGCCTGCTTTTTGTTCAGTCTTCCAGAACCTTCAAATTATATTTTTATATATATATATATATGAAATAAATTTTTCTAGTTTATAGCCGTTATCTGTGGGAGAGTTACTCTGAAAGCAGCAAGCAGCCATAACCAGACACAGAACTCATTCTGTCAGTAATGGCAACCCAGCAAATAGGGCAGGAGCCCCACCCAGGTGTGGATCAATACATGGCTGTATAACCTTGAGCAAGCTGCTTAGTCGACCTCTGAAGTCAGTACTGCTGTATGAGAAATGGAGATATGAAAAGAACCAGCAGTGCTAGGGTGCCCAAGGGAGAAAAGAGTAGGTAACAAGGTTTTTGGTCAGAAGCATGAGAAACAGGCAGAGGGTCACCATTAACTCCCCTTCTTCACCAGAGTTTTGTGGCACCCAAGACTACAGAAACTCTCGTGCAACTGGGCCTTGGGGCACATCGCAAGTTCCAGTAACAAGGGCTAAGATCGCCTGCTTTTGGAGACCTTACAAAACATATATTCCCTGACAGGGAATCGAAACTGGGTCATGGAGGTGAAAGGGCCGAATCCTAGCCACTAGACCACCAGGGAAACACCAGCAAGTATTTTTCATTCCTCTTGCCTTCCAAAGGTTTCTCCAAAAGGTGAACCTGCCTGCAATGCTCACGAAGACTGCCAGATGCACAAGTCAAAAGTGATCTAGAGATTCTGAAGTCTGCTGTGCTCCCTGAGAAGTGCGGAGCCACTGGAACCACAACCAGCTTCAGACAGGAGCCAGTGGGGCCATCAAAACCCTCAACAGAGGCATCTGTGAGTTCATTGTAGTGGCTGCAGATACCACGCTGCTAGAGAGCATTCTGTATCTCCCACTGCAGTGTGAAGACAAGAATGTGCTGGGCCTGCCTGGAATGTTTGTGCACTCCAGGCAGGCCCTGGGGTGGGCCTGTGGGGTCTCCAGTCCTGTCATCACCTGTTCCGACACCATCAAAGAAGGCTCACAGCTGATCCAGTCCATTCAGCAGTCCATTGAAAAGCTCCTAGTCTAAACCTGTGGCGTCTAAACCTGTGGCCTCTGCTGCACAATCTCTGCTGACTCCTCCCCCTGAGGTTATTCTCAGCTACTTTCTATTGTTATAAAATATTATAGTACTAAATCTGGTTTCTGGGGCTTTGTATAGTTTTTGTTCTGTTTTACAGGGTTGTTTTCCCCCTTCTCCCTGCCCACCCTCTCTCTGCCATCCTTCATCCTCTTATCCTCTCTATTGAAAAATGAACAAATGTTCAGAGCAGAGGAAGTTGAGTGGTGGCACCAACAAAGGCAGGAAGGGCCAGGAGAACTTGATGGGAGCGGGGATACAGACCTGGTTCTAGCTTCCAGTCACTAACTTTCTACTGTGTGCATGGTACAATGCAAGTAAACACCACCCACTATATATCCCCTGTGCCTGGCATAGAGAATCATTCATACATGTTGAAATGATAGAGGGGTTTCCTTTGCTTCTAGGGGATTATGTATCATTTGGGGAGGAAGCATGTATTCTGTGAGGCTCTTTGGTTTATGTCCAAGTGTCATTTACTAATGTAGCCCTGCTGTTTGCTTTCAGTATGTATGTTCTTCCTCCACCTGACCATTGTGCCCCCAGTGGCGGCCAGGCAGCAGCATACCAAAGAGATGTGCTGCAAGATTTCAGAGGTGGGTGAATGAGACATGGGAAAGTGGACTCAGCACTTGAAAGATCCAGGAGTGGCCAGGACAAAGAACATGAACTGGTGCTGGAATGAAGGATTCTGGGAAGGTTGTGGAGACCCAGCTGGTAGCTAGAGCAGAGATTATGCAATCCAAGGAAACAACTTCTCTCTGGTGAATCAAGATTTCTTCAGTGGACACTTAGTCCCAGCTCTGATAGTCCTTACCCCTGTTTCCTGCTACAATGCAGGTCATATGTATTCTTTATCACATGAGGAGATTGCTAATTAATGTGTCATTTATTTTGTGAGCATCCTAATAAATATATTCATATTCCAATTTAATGAAAAAAAACTGATCTAGAGATGCCCCTTTTCAAGATGACAGCATGGCTCTGGAGAGATGGCCACAGGAACCATGGCAGTGGACCAGGTTGCTGGGAGAAGGCAAAAGGGGAGGCACCCAAGCTGAGAAGGGACTAAGCACTCAGCCCCTGGGACCACCAACAGCAGGCCTGAGACCCATACAGGAAACTAGACACCCTGGATGAAATTTCTTTCAAGCAAGGCCAGTGGTCCCTGACAGAACACCAGATTTTTCCCACTAAAACCTTTCGCATCTGCACCATTTCCATCTTAGTTGGAACTCTTTGTTCTCATCCTTGCAATACACAGAGGAAAAAAAATCACAGGTTTTTGTTTGTTTTAAGATAAGGTCTTGCTCTGTCACCCAGGCTGGAGTGCAGTAGCATGATCATGGCTCACTGCAGCCTCAAACACCTGGGCTCAAGTGATTCTCCCATGTTAGCCTCTGGTGTAGCTGGGACCAAAGGTGCTCCACCACAGAGACAGGGTTTTGCCATTTTGCCCAGAATGGTCTCAAACTCCTGAGCTCAAGGGATCAGCCTGCCTAGGCTTCCCAAAGTGCTGGGACTACAAGCATGAGACACCTTGCCCAGCCAACCAGAATTCTTTTTGATGCTGATATTTTACTCAGACTCCACATCTAGGTAGGAATTCATGTTTTCAAGTAGGGAGGTTGCTCTACACAATCCCGTCCTTTCCTGATCACTGAATTAGAGTAAATCACTGTCCTGAAGAAGATACCCTTGGGAGAGTGGGTTGGCCTGTCTTTCCACCCTTTCTTGACTCTGCCCTCACCTTCAAGCCTCTTTCTGGCCTGTGTTCAAGGTCCAGAGGCATGCTTAAGACCTCTCTGTGTGGCTCTTCTTGAAGAGTCAGGAACCCCATACTTCCTGTTCAGCGGGCAGAGAAGCTTCAAGCCGCACAGTTTTGGGTATGCTAGGATCCCACAAGGCACAGATGTGCAGTGGCCCACGAAGTGAGTTTGTGGGTCTCCAGATACCTGCAGCCCTTTCTGCTCCTGTAGGTTAAAGGGCAATTGCCTTTTTTTTTCTGTGCAGGAAGGACCCCAAAATGTTCTGAGTCAGAAAGACAGTGAGTCCTCTCCTCTGGGTCAGTGGGGAGGGAGAGAGAGAGAGATTTCAGAGGGAAGAAAGCAGAAAAAGATGTCACAAAATTGCCTAATCAAAAGTTACCATGATGCCTGCCTCATCTGGAACTGGGCTCCCAGTCTCTAGTGAGGGAGACATAGTCCAGTCCAGTCCCAGTCTCCAGTCTGAGCCAAAGCAGAACAAAGCTGGACACTGCAGCCTGGCATCCAGCGAACATTTTGTCACTTTCCCCAGGGTGGGAGCATTTGAACTTTGGATGTGAAGGAAACATGGTAACCACTGCAGTAAGAAAAGCAACGGCTGGAGAAAATGGCACTTTCTTCCCCAAATTTGTTTTTACACTCATGTCTAAGGAACACCTTAGAAACAACATCAACATCTTTCAGCAAAAGGAAATTCTGCCTGTTGACCGTTTGCTGTGAGACAAACTTGAAAAGTTCACAGACACTGCCTTTCTCTGAAAACTGCCCTTACCTCTTTGTTATAATTCACTTCAAGATCTGTTGAGTAGGAACATTAAAAAGGCAAACAAAAAGATTCAAGTATTATGAAAGAATACAATAAAACTGCCCTTTAAAAAAAATCTCAAGATGGAGGTGGAGATCCTGTGATCATGAAATCTGAATAGGCTGCTCCTGTGTCCTTCAGTGGTGATCGCTCTGAAACCCTTGTGTTTTATAAACCTAGTGGCCTGGTCTTCAAACGTATTCAATGCAGGCCAAGAAGCACAGTTTGGCCTGGGTTGGATGTTCTACATTTTCAAACAGGCAAATGCCTTGAGACACAGCATTTGCTACAGTACCTGCTAAAACTTGAACGTGTGAATAAATGTAGCTTAAATTGAGTCGAATAGACTAAGCGAGAGTGGCAGTGAACGATGCCCTTTGGAAGACTTCGAGGTGCTGAGGCCAAAGGGCTGGCAAGGAAAGAGCATGTGGGTCAGGCCCCTCGGCCTGGGGGAAGCGCTGGCAGGGAGGGTCCTGTGGTTCCTGGGAGGACCCGAAGCGTGATCGCCTGTCAAGAGCCAAGAGACCTGATGGCCAGCGGCGGGGAAAAGGCCCCCAAGGCTCAGTCAGCAGCCCTGCAGGGGCGGCGTCCACACTCCTGTGCGGCACAGGGCACTCAGGGCTCAGACGCTCAAAACCCACCAGCTCCCGAAACTTCTGGGAGCCGGAGAGAGTCAGCTGGGAGAATCCCACACACGGGCACTCAGTTGCTGGAAACCCTGCATAAGATGCAGGATCCCGAAGCCAGATTGGGGGTCCCTAGGGTCTATGGTTTCGGGGCTAGGCGTGGAACCATAAATGAGGGTTCAGCCTGTCTGCCTGAGGGATTGTGTTTTCTGGTGTCTTTTCCACTCAAATTTTGAAAAGCAGTCGAATTTCTTACATTGGAAATTCTAGTAGTTAAAAACGGCAGACGTTAACATTTTCAGGAATATGTCTTGTGCCAGGAACTGTGAGGGGTTTCTATAGTGTAGTGATTACATGTTCGCTTCACATGTGAAAGACCCCCAGTTTGAAGTCGAGCAGCAACACCCTTGCTTTTCTGAAGGCTGGATATCCGTAGGTGATTCTCAAGAAACTTGAAAGGAATTCCATTACTAATCAACAAATCTGCTCACAGCGAACCACACCTCATTCCTTGTCCTGCTAGTCACAGTGGTGAGGAGGGAAGGGCACATATTTCACCGGGCAATCATTTCAGCAAGGGAGGTTGAGGGCAACACAACAGTGTTAAGTTTTAGATCAGGAAATCTCACAAAGTTCTCTTCATTCTCTTCTAATGCCTGAATTTCTCCATGGGCTGACAATGAATAACTGATTACATCTTTGATGGCTCAGGATTTATTTCCTGGGGGTCCTGCTTGGCTGCTCTCCTTCTAGGAGCACAGTTGTGGAACAGGTTGATTTGCCTGAGAAAACCAATCTGAAGCTGCATCTGGACCTCAAGCCAAGGATATGGAGTCAATATTCCATATTCACACCAATTAAGAATAGATAGATAGATATGTTTTTGTTATTGTTTTTCTTTTTTTTTTTTTTTTTTTGAGATGGAATCTCACTGTTGCCCAGGCTGGAGCACCATTTCGCCTCACTGCAACGTCTGCCTCCCAGGTTCAAGTGATTCTCCTGCCTCAGCCTCCCAAGTAGCTGGGATTACAGGTGTGCACCAACACGCTTGGCTAATTTTTGTATTTTTAGAAGAGATGGGGGTTTCACCATGTTGATCAGGCTGGTCTCAAACTCCGTACCTCAGGTGATCCACCCACTTCAGCCTCAGAAAGCACTGGGATTACAAGCCTGAGCCACTGTGCCCCACAAAAGTAATATTTTTAGGCTGGGCTCTGCAGCTCACACCTGTAATCCCCGCATTTTGGGAGATGGAGGTGGGCGGATCATCTGATGTCAAGAGTTTGAGACCAGCCTGGCCAACATGGTGAAACACCGTCTTTACTAAAAATACAAAAATTAGCCAGGCATGGTGGCATGTGCGTGTAATCCCAGCTACTCCAGAGGCTGAGGCAGGAGAATCACTTGAACCCAGGAGGGAGAGGTTGCAGTGAGCTGAGATCATGCCACTGCACTCCAGCCTGGGTGACACAGTGAGACTCTGCCTCAAATATTTTTATATTAACAATGCTTACATTTCCCTACCCCCAAATAACCTTTCTCAGAAAACTGTAATTGCCCAAACCACCCTCCAGAGGCTTCAGGAACCAACAGTTTTAATAGACACAATTCCCAATGTATGGTGTACAGGTCCCGGAAGGCTCTCACCCACTTTCCCACCCTTGTCTCCTGCTTTTGCCTTCTATTCTCCTTGACAGGTTTGGGGTCACTGCATCCAGGACTTGTTTGCCTTGTCTTCTCTGGAGGGAGCGCTTAGGCACTTGGGTGCCAGACTGCTGCTTGGAACCACTGAGTGGCCAGCATTGGTGTAGCTGCAGACCAAGGCATCTGAACCCTCAGGGATCTGCCCTTTACCCAGGTCAAAGGTCCAAGGACTCTCCTCACAGCTTTCTGCCAGCCCACTCCAGATATACACATCTTCCTGGAGGTCCAGTTTCTGCCCAAGGCCCAGCACAAATGTCATGGATCAACTGTGACTTTATGATTTTTTGCCAGGACTTCATGGATCCACCAGGAGTATAGACGAATGTGAAAAGGTTACTAGTTCTAAAGGTTGTAAACCCATAGAAACACACCAGAACTTACCTCCCACTCTGGAAGGTGAGTGGGGTGGGCTGGATGGGTTGTTGCTGCACTTCAGACCAAGCACTAATTCCTTCAGTATCACAACCCCGCCCCCAAGGCAGACACGTTGATGAGGAGACAATGTATTACTATCTCTTATTCCAAAAACACCAGTGGGGCTGGGTGCGGTGGCTCACGCCTGTAATCCCAGCACTTTGGGAGGCCGAGGAGGGTGGATCACCTGAGGTCAGGAGTTTGAGACCAGCCTGGCTAACATGGTGAAATCCTGTCTCTACTAAAAATACAAAAATTAGCTGGGCGTGGTGGTGGGTGCCTGTAATCCCAGCTACTGGGGAGGCTGAGTCAGGAGAATCACTTGAATCTAGGAGTCGGGGGTTGCAGTGAGCCGAGGTTTCACTCCAGCCTGAGTGATAGAGTGAGACTCCTCTAAAAAAAAAAAAAAGGCCAATGGGATTTTTCTTTCCCACATTTCCTCAGCTCACAGTGGCCCTGCTCCTGGCTGCTCAATCTCTATGTAGACCAGACTCACCAGGTGAGTAATAAAGACTCCAACAGATGCAACAAATGAGGTTATGTTGACAGTGAGAAAAGAAAAGAAAAGAAACTACATGTTTTGGCCAGAAACCGAACCTAGGGAAGAGGAAGAAATTCCACCTGAATCACTAATGCTGTTAGTTTAAAAAAGTCTGCTTAGCTTATAATACATTCAATACTTCTAGATCTGATTTTGTTCACCATTCACATTAGGCCTAGGGTTCATTTTCCAGACTCCTTTACAGACATGCAAATCAACTGGTTCAAACTGAATGCAATGGCTCAACTGTTTTCAGTTACACTGAACCCCTTCATTTTTCTGGAGTTCCATCTGGGATGGAAGGCAATGCCAGCCTGCTGCAGAATTGTTTCCAGGCTAGGCACAAAGAAAAGGATTGGTGGCAGACTCCCTGAATTGAGGAAGTGAAGCGAAGTGTCTGGGGAGAGCAAGACAGAGTTCATAGTACAAAGATCCAGTGAGGAGAGAGCTGAGCAGAGAGAGAATCTGGGCATATGTACAGTTTCTGCCACCAGTATTCAGCAGAGCACTAGTCAGTGCATGATTGTGAAAAGAGTAGCTGACTACTGCCAGGGAAAGAAACATCCAAGAAAATCATGGAATTGCATCTGGTACTCACATAGTGCAGAAAACAGTATCTGTTCACACCAGCCAGACTGGAATTATGCATAATTCATAATGCTTTCATAATGGGATATAATCAGCCTTGGACTGAGCACTACTCCTGAACCACATAAAAGTTCATAAAAGCAAGATCCAAAAGGATTCAACTGTTTACAGGTCACTTAAGCGCACCCCAGAAAAAATTCAAGACAATTTATAGGTATTATAAAATATAACTTCCTGCTCACAAGGGAAAAAAAAGGAATTTAAAAATAGCCAGCATGCAAGAAGGTAAACTTCACAATGTCCAGTATCCAATTAAAGAATACCAACTATGCAAAGAGCCAGGAAACGATGACCCATAAAGAGGGGAAATAATCAGTTAATCAAAATGGAACCAGAGCTAACATAATGTTAGAATTAACAGAGAGGACAGCCAGGCATGGTGGTTCATGCCTGTAACCCCAGCACTTTGAAAGGCCAAGGCAGGCAGATCACCTGAGGTCAGGAGTTTGAGACCAGCCTGGTAAACATGATGAAACCCCATCTCCAGTAAAAATACAAAAATTAGCCAGGCATGGTTGTGCATGCCTCTAATCCCAGCTACTCAGGAGGCAGAGGCAGGAGAATTGCTTGAACCCGGGAAGAAGATGTTGTGGTAAGCTAAGATCACGCCATTGCACTCCAGCCAGGGCAACGAGAGTGAGACTCTGTCTCAAAAAAAAAAGAAAAAAAAAATGAACACACAGGACTTTAAAACAGTTATTATGACAATATTCTATGGGTCCAAAGAATTAAGCAGAGGTATCAAATATATAAAAATGGTCAGAATCAAACTTTAGAGATTAAAAACTACAACATCTGAGATAATAAATTCACTGGATGCAATTAACAGCAGATTAGACACTGCAGGAAAAAATATTAAGAAACACAAAGCCATGAATGATTGAAATATCTAAAATACAACTCATGGTAACAATTTTTTTTTTTTAATGAACACGGCATCAGTGAATGATAGCACAAGTTTAAGACATCTAATAGACAAGTTAAAGGAGTCCGCCAGGCAGAAGGAAACTGACACCGGATGAAAATCTGGATGTACAAAAAAAAAAAAGAACACTAGAAATGACATCTACATAGGCAAATACATAATTTTAACATCTGACTGTTTAGCCGGGCGTGGTGGCTCACATGTGTAATCCTAGCACTTTGGGAGGCTGAGGCGGGCGGATCACTTGAGGTCAGGAGTTGGAGACCAGCCTGGCCAATATGGTGACCGCCCCCCCACCTCCCCGCCCCTCTACTAAAAATACAAAAATTAGTCTGGCGTGTTGGCCTATGCCTGTAATCCCTGCTACTCAGGAGTCTGAGTCAGAAGAATCGCTTGAACCCGGGAAGCAGAGGTTGCAGTGAGCTAAGATTGTGCCACTGCACTCCAGCCTGCCCGATAGAGCGAGACTCATCTTAAAAACAATAAAAACAAACAAACAAAAACACATCTGACTCCTTAAACAAAAGTAATAAAGATGGATTGTAAGGTTTATAACACGTGTAAAGTAAAATGCATGACAATAGCATAAAGGCAGGGAGAGGAGTAATGTGAAGAGGTATACCAGTTGAAGGCAGACTGTGATGGGTTAATTTTTATGGAAAGCAAGGCAGAATTTTCGAAGTTTCTTTCAGGTTCCCAAACAACCTAGTTTATTCTGGAGGGATCTTATTTTCTAGGAGGCTCGGAGGGGGACCTTCTGCTTTGTGTCCTCGTAGGATGCACAAGACACAAGGATAAGGGAAGAGCCTTTCACTTTTAAATATAGTGATAGGCCTGAGGAGAAACAACTGCAATTTTTTTTTTTTTTTTTTTTTTTTTAATGAGATGGGATTCTCACTGGTCTCCAACTTCTGAGCTCAGGCGAGGTTTCCCCTACGTCGGCCACTTTTAATAGGCGTGAGCCACCGCGCCTGGCCACAGCTACCAACATTTAAAAATCACGTCCCTGGGTGGGCTCGAACCACCAACTTTCCGGTTAACAGCCGAACGCGCTAACCAATTGTGCCACAGAGACAACCTCAATTGGGTGCATTCATCTCAACACAGATTAAGCAATCACTAAACTCTAGGGGTTGCTATTCGCTTTCTGCAGGACAAGCGTGCAGACTACAAAGCTTCGGAAAACCGGAAAGGCCGAGTCGACTAATCCTGTTGTTGCACGTTGGAAACGCGCGCATTGCCTGACTCTGAAACCAGAAGGGCGGCCTAATGGCCTTCACCCTCCGTTAACCCTCGCCTGCTTCAGAAGCCAGTGCCTCTGGAAATGCCTGGATCTGCGACCCCAGCCTGAGCCTAGTAGGGCCCAAGGGAAGCTGAACGCCCCGACGGCTCTCATGGTAGCTCTTTCTGTTTTTTTGCGCCGCCTTCAGACAATCATCTGCTCCACTTGCTCTCCCCTCACTCAACTCGGCTTCAGTAGATGGGGTCGGTGGGGCGGGAGCGGGAAAGAGGCAGGGGAGTCAAAAGGGAAAACGTGAAAAGCAGGAGGGAGAAAGCAGGGGAGACCAGGACGAGGCAATGGGACAGCCCAGGATGCCCGTGCAGAGGGCACCGGCTGGATGCATAGAAGATGGGATACGTATCAGAATGGAGAGGGGAAACGGGGAGAAGACGTGAGAGAAAATCACAAGAACCTGTAGCTGTCCAAGAATAAAGAAGTAAAAATCGCATAAATTTTTTACATAAAAAAAATAGTAATAATCGGGGGATCCGGCGCGGTGGCTCACGCCTGTAATCCCAGAACTTTGGGGGGCCGAGGTGGGTGGATCACTCACCTGAAGTCAGAAGTTCGAGACCAGTTGGGCCAACATGGTGAAAGCCGTCTCTACTAAAAATACAAAAATTAGCTGGGCGTAGAGGCTCAAGCTTGTAGTCCCAGCTACTCGGGAGACTGAGGCAGGAGAATCGCTTGAACCTGAGAGGTGGAGGTAGCAGTGAGCCAAGATGGCGCCACTGCCCTCCAGCCTGGGCGACATAGCGAAATTCTGTCTTTCAAAAAATATATACAAATAAATAAAAGAGGGGTGGGGAATCAAAACAACTGCAGTAGGTGTGGGGCGCGTTGGGATTCTATAGTGGTTATTACTCTGCGTTGTGCCTGCAGCAACCTCTGAATGGAAAAGGGGGAGCGTGCCCAAGTGCTTGGTAGAGTGTAGACACTGTGGGATTTGACTGTGGTACCATCGCTTCGACGTCCTAGTGCTGATTTTGACATCTGCCTTTTCTGCTTAGGGCACCGACCACAGTTTTCCATTTGTGCCCACTCCACCTGCTGTCTTTGTTGGGTCAGCGAACATCGCCTCCCTCTACCGCTCAATCAGCAAACCAGACCGCCCTCGAGGACCTCACCCGCCGCTCACCCTCCTCCCAACTTCGCGGGCATAGCCTCCGGTCGCCTCTTCCGAAGGCCTAACGAGCATGTTAGCTGCGAACGAAGGTGAGGAGGCTCCGCTGACTGGCCGGTGCCCGTGTCCAGGGCACGCCCAACCGCCACGACTTGGCTTGGCCTCTCTTTTAGTTATTCCCAGCTCAGCCTGATAGGTGCCTCCGGGACGGCGGCGGGAAAGAGGGTGGGCTTATTAGGTGCAGCTCCACGGGGGCTGGCATCTCTGCACGGCTGTGTACACCTGAAGGAGATGCTCAGTAGCTCTCTAAAGCCGCTTCTGCGGATGACCGACACGGAGATAAATAGGAGCGGTGTGTCCTAAGAGGTGGTCCACCACGACTTGCCCTCCTTCGCCCCGGGTTTGCCCCTCTCTGTGGAGACCGTTCTGCATCTGGCCCTTGGAGCAGGCCGCCTGACAGCGTAGTAAAGGGAAATTCCTGCTGGAGGGCGGCCAGTGCAAAACGTTCCCTAACCGGGAATTGAACCCGGGCCGCAGTGGTGAAAGCCCCGAACCCTAGCCACTAAACCACCAGGGAGATCAGGCTGATTACTTTCTCTCCCATCTTCAGTCTGAATGGACAGTTTCCCTGTGCTCTGGGAGGACTTGGGCCTTGTGAGGTTCGCTCTTTGCTCCTGGAGTCCTCTCACAAGGCTGTTCCCTCCCTGCTTTCTTCAAAAAAAGAGCCTGCAGGCGACACGCCGAGGGCTCCGCGAGGGACACCAAGGCCACGAGTCCCGAGTCCTGGAGCGAGTTGCAGCGACCCGGCCGCAGCTCACCACTGGCCTAAAGATGCGCCTATGCGAGGCGGCAGCAACTGACAAGATGGTCGCGGGTCGCCAGGTCGGGAGCAGCGCACCAGGTTGCCAGAAGGAGGCGGGAGCCGGGAGGCGCCCGGGGTGAAACGGAGGCACCCTCTGCATCATAAAGGAATCAGACCCTGGCACCCTCAACATCATAAGGAATCAGACGGATGCGGAAACCGAGACGGGCTGGATGGGAAACCCTTTCCAGGAAGGCTCCGGGCCCCTCAACTGATCTCCGACCTTCCCCTGCAACCTGTGACGCCTGCCATTTTCCCATCTTAGGCGATAGCAACGCCACCCCTCCGTTTGCTCCAGGCAAAACTTTGAGAGTTCCCTCTGATGCTGGAGTTTTTTCCTCAGATCCAAGATCCAATTGGTCACCAATTCGTGATTTCCCATCGGCCAAGTGCGTGGGCATTGATCTACACGCGAGTTTCTCCACCTCCGCGGAATGGCTACTTCGGGGTGGGGGAGGGGCCCTCCCGCGGTGGATCGTAAGGTGTTTAGCAGCATCCTCGCCTCCGCTGACTAAATACATGCCAGGGGGTTAACATTCTCCCTCCCCGCTTCCCCCAGTCGTGGCCTAGTGTCCCAGCGGGGATGGGAGAGGCGTGTGAAGGCGAAGTTGCCGCCTGTTGAGAACCATTGCTGAGCATAGTCCTGCTCTCTGAATTTGTGCAGAGCTCTCCAGGTGAAGGCTCTCCAGGTGCAGAGGACTCTCCAGGTGAAGGCTCAAGGGTGGATACAGCTCCAGACACCCTCGCTCCCCCTCACAGTCGGACCTTAAGATTTGAGGCTTTTAACATCTCCACATCACGAGATTCGAAACCTTTAGGTCTTTTCTTCCGTTCTGTTCTCCAAATCAGCCTCTTCCGAGCCTGTTGACAAGGGCCAGCCAGGCAGAGGGCTGGGCTCGCTCAACGAGACTCCTCTCACCCCTCCTGGAGCTTCAGGCCTCTTTCGGTTGCAGAAAAGCTTTACGGGCCAATTCGTTCGGCATCACCAGGGGCCGGTGCGCGGTGCACGGGGAAGAAGAGGGTTTGACTGCGGTTCTCCACCCCCGGCGCCCAACCTCCACCCCGGTGCGCGCGCTCTTCCAGGCTCCTGCTAGTCGCACTCGCCGGGAGTTAGGTCTTGGGTCAGCCTGAGCTGCCGAGACGCCCAGGCCCGGAAGGACACGTAGGGAAAACCAGCTGCTCACTTCGGTCTTGTCCGGAAGGGATCCCTTTCTGACGGGAAAGAAGGGCGGCGAGAACAGACTCCTTACCGTAGTAAGATACTGTATTATAAACAAGACCTAAGGCCATGCCTGGCAAGGTTAAGTCATGCACCCCTCAACTTATAAAAGAAACTATGTTCTAATTGCCACAGTTTTTTTTTTCTTTTTCCTTTTTCTCTCTAGCTAAACAAGCACTGGGCTTGAGATAAGCAATGGTGAAGCACTTGCAGCTCACCCATTTACCATAAACCGACTGAGCCCTCCCTACAGAAGCCATAACTACCTCTTTGATTGGACAAGAGACTGATTTCAGTAACTTTCTCTTGGTAAGAGACCGCTGGCTGTGGATTGCTTCTGGACAGTTTACAGAGGCTATGCACTTGATTGTCTTTGTGTCCCTGCTTCACCTTTTGAAGCATAAGGCCTAATTATAAGGTATTTAAATGTTGTCTCCACCCCAAAGTGAACATGGGTTGCATGTAACAGGCATGTTTGCTCAGCATGCATGCAGCAGGATCCCTTCACGCATATTCAGAGCTCCAACTATTCCCTGTTGAATATGTATATCTGGCCAACCAGATCAACATAAATCCCTGTTCCCCCCACCACCCCTCCCTGGAAACCTACTTGTCGGGTTTCAGCAGGAGGGTATGCCTCCCAGTCTGTCAGAATGGCCACTTGCAGGCTGTAACCCTTTATAAAAAATAAAATCTCCTTTTTAAATTTATAAATTGTGTGATTTTTCAGTTGACAGCTTTCAGTTGTCAGTCAAGTCACTGACTGGGAAAAGTCATTTGCAATATATTTGTTTGAAAAATGACTCAATTCCTGAATATATAAGAGAACTTTCATAAATCAGTAATATAGAGCTAAGCCAAATAAAATTGGGCAAAATATTCAAATAGGCCTTTAAAAGGAGAATTTCTTATATGCTGGAAGCCATAAGAAAATATGCTTCATAGTATTGCTCATTAGGCAAGTACAAATTAATTCCACACTGAGATACCACTAACCACTCACCAGTGTATGGCTACTTTTTTTTTTTTTTCTGAGACAAGATCTCACTCTGTCACCCAAGCTGGAGTGCAATGGTGCAATCTTGACTCACTGCAACCTCCCCCTCCTGAGTAGCTGGGACTACAGGTGCATGACACCATGCCTGGCTAATTTTTGTATTTTCTACAGACGGGGTTTTGCTATGTTGGCCAGACTGGTCTGAGAGCATAGCTACATTTAACAAAGTTGGTACACCAAATGCTAACAAGAATTTGGTGCCACTTCAACTGTCATTGCTGGTGAAAAACATTCTAGAAGACTGGCAATTTATACTAATGTTAAACTTATACTCAGGTCATGACCCAGCAATTGAGGTACTTCCATGAATCTCAAGTGCACAAAAAGACTTGTAGAAGAATATTCATCACAAGAATTCAATAACACCAAAATTGAGAAGTGACCTATGAAACTACGTGGATATATCTCATGGGTATATGAACATAACTGCAGAAAAAAGGCCAGATACAAAAGATATGTCCATTCACTCATGTGAACTTTAAGAACAGGCAATTGTAACCTATGGGAGTAGACATCAGAATAGTGATTAACTAAGAGGACACAGGGTGGGAATTGCCTGGAAAGGGGCTCTAACAGGCCTTTCTCAGATGATGGTAATTTTCTATAACTTGAACTGGGCGGTGATTACATTTATCAAAATTAAACAAATTGTACTAAAGATTTGTGCACTTTATGTGAACTGTAGTTTATTTACTGTTCTCATTGCTTGAACCCGGGAGACAGAGGTTGCAGTGAGCCAAGATTGAGCCATGGCACTCCAGCCTGGGTGACAGAACAAGACTACATCTCAAAAACAAGAATAATAGTAATAATTTACTGTTCTCATAAAAATTAATGGATGGGGAATGGAGGCAAGCCGGTGTAGACCATGACAACTAGTTTAGATTTTATTGTAAACTCATTAAAAGCTCGTTCTCATTTTGTGTTTTTAAAAAATCCAACTGATACAGCCGTTTTCTCTACCGAAAAAGACTATAACCGCATTATTTCATCAGTGGAAGCTACAGACAAAGGGCCCTTGAGAGGCGGCATCTTCACCTATGGGAATTTTTTCTCCTCCACTGTGAGACAAAGAGCATGTCCAAGTTTTCATTTTGGCCAGGCCACCCCCTAGTTTATGCACTGTGGGCTAAACTCCAGAAGCTGGCCCCCTTCTGGGCCAGCGGTTTACTCTGCTCTCTGGAGGCTGCTAGGATTAAAGGCAAAGCAAATGACAGGTCTTGGAGCTACAATTGCAGGATAGAAAACACTACTGTGACTCAGATTAGAACCCAGGTTGCGGCAACCACAGCTACAAGTATTAACCACTACACGACCACAAAGCCTGCTGACAACCATTGTACTTCTTTTTTTTTTTTTAATGTAAAAACACTCACACTATTTTCTCTGCTTTATTCTTGGATGTCTGCAGATTTTCGTGCTTTTCTCTCTTTCATGTGTTTCTCCTTTTCTCTCTCCTCATTCTGCTACATAATTTTAAAAAATCTCATCTCTCAGGATCCTGCCACTGCCTCTACAACAAGCCTCCTGGGAGGTCTCGTTGTCCCATCAACACTGCCTTCTTTTGCTCCCCCCCCCCTTTTTTTTTTTTTTTTTTTTTTTTTTGACAGAGTATCGCTCTGTCGCCCAGGCTGGAGTGCAGTAGCCTGATCTTGGCTCACTGCAACCTCCGCCTCCCGGGTTCAAGCTATTCTCCTGCCTCAGCCTTCCAAGTAGCTGGAATAGCAGGTGCATGCCACCACATTCGGCGAATTTTTGTATTTTTAGTAGAGACGGGATTTCTCCATGTTAGCCAGACTGGTCTTGAACTCTTGACCTCAAGCGATCTATCTGCCTCGGCCTCACAAAATGCTGGGATTACAGGCGTGAGCCGCCGTGCCCGGCCAAATTTCAGGCCAACACCTGTTGACACACATTGCCAGACACACGGAATCCCTCGCGGAACACCGATGGACCCACAAAACACGCGGAGGCTGAGGTTGCTGACGATGCTAGCAAATTCGGTTCGCGGTGTCTGGGGTACAGCCCCGAGGGTCCACTGGCCACCTCTGCACAAGGACCAGTCTCCGCCGCTCCCCTCATCTCCACGCAGATTCTTCCCCACACACCTCCCTTTTCTTTGGGCCGCTGAGGCCTCTTGGACCTCTGAGGTGACTGCCCCGTCCCCAGCTTCTCTCCTTCCAGGAGCTTCATTTCTTGATCCTCTCCATAGTGGCTCAGCGATAAGCCCAAGGTCCAGCACGCGAATCAGAAACCTGATGGTTCTTTGGGTTTGCAGGGATCCGCCCAGAGAATAGATGAAAGTTAACAGGTACCAATATCAAAACTGCAGTGACTCATCAGAAACACTACGTGCTTGCCACTTTGCTGAGCGGTTTGCTGAGTCCAACGACTGCACAGGTCCTGGGTTAGTCTCCTGAATGTCTTTTGCCCCTACTTTGGGGAGTGTTGTCCTCACTTTACCTTGTGGTAGCCAAGCCCCTAAGTGCACTATTAGCTTACGCAGTATAATTTTGCAGGGAAGACGGGTAAAGAGCCACAGTGAAGTGAAAAAATCCTCTTTCATTGGCCGGGAATTGAACCCGGCTCTCCCACGTCGGAGGCGAGAATTCTACTACTGAACAACCAATGCCTCTCTCGCAACTCGCTGGAGGATTACTGAAAAGAGTATCCAGAAAGACTTAGAAACTTCCAAGCGGCCTTTTCAAGTGTCGACTCAAAGCTAACAAAGACATCCAAGCCAAATGTTTTTATAGGAAACTTTTACTAAACAAAGTTATAAATATCAAAATAGCTCATTTGTTGGATCAAACTCTTAACTCTGAAAAAGGTCTTTCTACCTGCATTACAAACCCCTATAATAAAACATCACAAATTCATTCATGTTTTTTTTTCTTCTAATTCTAAATCTTCAATTGTCAATCTCAAACTGCTGCCTTAGTGGTTCTGAGAAGGTAACCTAACTGGTAGTTTAGGTAAGTAAAGTTCAAATCCAGGGAGCAAATAAGCAGAAGCAGAATTAGAAGAAAGAGGAAATAAAAGGACAGAATCAAGGTAGAGATGATGAAGAAACAAAGGTTGGTCCACTGAGTTAGTATTTTGTCGCTGGTTTTTTTGGCAAAAGAGTAATGATCGGTCTTGTAATCATTATAATACTATTATTTGTCTGCTTGAAGATATATAAAGCATTTGAAGGAAATGTGATATAAAAAAGATTAATAATGCCTGCAGTCAATATTTCATTGTTAGGGAGAATCCAATTTCCTAAGTTAATATGCTTTGATGTATTAGCTATGTAAGGAGTAGACTAATTTAAGGAAATATTGATGGTCAAAATATTAACATATTAGTCTTTTGATGAAGTTCAAATAGTAGAGAGATTTATTTCCTCAGTTCCCTGGAGAGGTTAAACTGAAGAGAAAAATCCAGAGTTTGCCCCACGTGTTGGTACTGGGAGTCATTATGACTTTTTCCAAGACAGGAGCTGTGAGTGACATGGAATCATGCTTCTTCTCTAGCTGAGAAGCCAAGCTAGGTCCAGGCTGAGTCATAAACTTGAACCCAACAAGGAAATCACCCTTCACATTGACCTCACAGCACAGAATCTCCCAAAGAGTAGTGCACTGTCCTGGGTGTTTCAACGATCACTAAAACCTGTTTCTAGCCCTGCCTAGCACACTTAGGCTTGCAGACAGCTACGTTCTCCTTCTGTCCTCACGTGGTGGAGAGAGAGAGAGAGCACTTTGGTCTTTCTTCCATTTCTTATAATGACACTGATCTCATCATGGAGATCCCATGGTCATGACCTCATCTAAATGGTGAGGACCACCATCCATCCTATTGGCCAAGCCAGATCTTTCTTTGGATAAACTCTCTCATTTTCACAACACAACAATTTCAGTTCAATTCAAAAAATAGTGTTTAAGTTTATTGGATACTCCACCAGCTTACTGCCAGTTTATTACCACACTTTTCCATCTATCACCTCTTGTGTCCACTAACATAAACAGACAGAAAACTGGACTCCCAGCCAGGTGCGGTGGCTCACGCCTGTAATCCCAGCACTTTGGGAGGCTGAGGCGGGTGGATCACAAGGTCAGGAGATTGAGACCATCCTAACACGGTGAAACCCCGTCTCTACTAAGACTACAAAAAAAAAAAATCCCCTGTGGAACTTAAGTAAAATGTGGATTCATAGGCCTTAGCTCTACAGCTTTTTAAACAAGCACCTTATGGGATTCTGCTGTTGGTATTTCTCAGGTCTGCAGCTAGTACAGCAGGGATTGAATGACTTCCCTGTTAGACCCTGAGCTAGCCTTACCATATATGCAATTTCATTTAAGCATCTGCTAACTCCACTAGGTAAATGTTATCATCCTTATTTTATATAAAAGGAAACTGAGGCTCAAAGAAGTGAATAGACTTGCTACAGCCATGTTTGCTTTCACTCAACCCTGGTATGAGTTTGCTGTTGTGGAAAGAATTTATCTGCAATGTCTTGGTGAAAATTAGCTGTTTGGTCAATTTTATTTCTTCAACAAATATGAATGATTTATGTGGCAGGCAGTTGTGTAGGCACTGGGGATATGGGTGAATAGGACAGACACAGTTCTGCTCTTAAGAAGGTTATCTCTATTATGTGAGCCAGACATAAAGCAAACAATTATCTAAGTACATTTTGATTGTATTGGTAGTTCTGATTAGTGTTATTTATTTATTCTGTGTTCCTAAGTCCCAATGGTTTGAAACTGACTGATGATAAATAATAGAACTGCAAAATTTATAACAATAAATTTGTTACAAAAAAGGTCTTATTTTTTAACAGGGTAAGTACTCTTGTTTATTCCAGAGGCTACTAAAAATTAGAACATATGAGGCTGTGTGGCACAAGTAAAGAAAACTAGCCTGCATGTCTTGAGACCAAGGTTTCTAGTGATGGTGCTGCCACCAAGAAGCTGTGGAAGTTTGGGCAAGTCTCTTACTCTTCCTGAGCCTTGGCTTTCTTGTATATAAAATTAAGGAGCTGTTGTAGGTCTCAGGTTGCTTCATGCTCTGGGGTATGTCTGAGTTTATCATGGGCTGAGATGTGGGTAAGAGATACTATTAGGAACTGTTGTCAGGACCAAACCTAGCCCTCAATTATGTGTTTCCTGCAGGAACACCATGCTGAGCCTTTGCCTTGAGAATGCAGAGCTGAAAGAGCATATGGGAGAAGCAATGTCTGATGGATGGGAGATCAAGGAAGACAAGGAGAAGGGCGAGGTGTTGGTTGAGACTGTGGTAGCCAAAGATGGTCTGAGTGAGAGTAGCCTTCAGGCTGAGTTCAGAAAGCTCCAGGGAAAACTGAAGAATGCCCACAATATCATCAACCTCCTCAAAGAACAACTTGTGCTGAGTAGCAAGGAAGGGAATAGTAAACTTACTCCAGAGCTCCTTCTGAATCTGAGCAGCACCATCGACAGAATAAACACAGAACTGGCTGGTTCTCCTGGGAAGCACCAACACCAAGAGGAGGGGAATGTGACCGTGAGGCCTTGCCCCGGACCCCAGAGCCTTGACCTTGGGGCTACCTTCCCAGTGGATGCCCACCAAGTAAGTGTGGGCTTAGGTGGAATGGAAAACAACTGGAGAAGGGCTCAATATGTCAGTGTTTACCATAAAAGTTTCCCCCATGTGAATCAGGAGGTACCAAGAGAAGGGTCTCTTTGTACCACAAACTATAGTAATAATATTCTGCCTACATTCAGCTTTTAGAAAGACTTTTATAACATAATATTTCTTGAGTACTTAATTTTTCAGATAACACACTAGGCATTGGCATGGGGCAATAAAACCAATGGCTGCCCTTGAGATACTTAATATGGTAAGGAAAGATGGCACGCAAACAGGTAACTTTAACAGGATGTTGTAACTGCTGTAACATAGGGATGCATCAGTTTATGAGGCAGCCCAGACAAGTGGTATGTAATAACATCACTTCCTTATCACTGCCATTTCTTTGTCAAATCTCATCACAAGCGTCTGTTCCTGGGCCTCAGATGGATTATTGGGATCCTCTCTAGGCAAGGAGCCATGCTGAAGATTCAGTAAAATGGTGAATACAGGGATTCTGAGAGAATCATTGGGACACAATGCGAGGGGAGATGAGTGGAGGGTTCCACCCCTTCTCTTTTTGACCACTGAGAAAACATTTCCTGAGAGATCCTCTGTAGACTTGATTGGTGCTGTGCTGTGTGCTGTGGATACAGACATGAAGAAAATATTATCCCAGTGCTCCAGGAGCTCCATCTGGAAAGCAAGTCACTGCCAAATGGCATGAGAAGTGCTGTGACAGACTTGAGTAAAGTACACAGGGTTCAGAAGGGGCAGTGTTCATCACTGCATGGGGTTGACCTCAGACTGTCCTGATCCCTTTCACAGTTGGATAACCGGTCCCAGCCTCATGACCCTGGGCCTCAGTCAGCGTTTAGCCTACCAGGGTCCACCCAGCACCTGCGCTCCCAGCTGTCACAATGCAAACAATGCTATCAAGATCTCCAGGAGAAGCTGTTGCTATCAGAAGCCACTGTCTTTGCTCAGGCTAACGAGCTGGAGAAATACAGAGTTATACTTAGTAAGTAACTATGACTTACTAGTAAAGAACTAGCCTGTGTGTCTTATAAGTTCTGTATGTTCTATACAGACATAACGTGGTTATTGAGCACATGAAGTGTGGCTAGTGCAACTTGGACATTTGGTTTTATTTAATTTTAGTTAATTTAATATAAAGTGGCCCTATGTGGCTACTAAGTACCTTATTGGACAGTATAGGTCTAGGGTCTTGGGACTCTAAATTAGTTTAGCTCCATTCAACATTTATTGAACCCCTGCAGATAAAGCACTTGCCAGCTTCAATGGGGCTGCTGGAGATGATAGTGTACAATCCCTGACTTACAGATTATCTGGTCCCAACTAAAGCCTGGGTTATCAGAAGGGGAGATTATCAATGCCAAATGGAGGCTCCTCCTGTGGAAAGAAATTCTGCTTCCTGGAGCTGGTGGTCCCTTCTCCCACCAGTTCAGAGAAGCTTCTCTCCCACTGTGGATCTGCCCTCCCTGCCCCAAAAGGTTAGGGTATGTGCCATTGAGGCTGAGGGCATATGTGGGAAATTCAGACATTCTCTAACACCTGCTGTCTCTTCCCAAGCAGGTGAATCCTCGGTGAAGCAGGACAGCAAGCAGGTCCATGTGGACATCCAGTACCTGGGCTATGAGACTTGTGGCTGAAGCAAGAATGAGGCTGAACGGGAGGAAACCACCAGTCCTGGTAAGAGCACAGGATGTGGGGCTCACCCCTCCCTGGAGTCAGCTGTCACATTTGGGTTCTGTTGGCCAGTTCCACACCTGACAAGTAGCGGGGAAGAGGAGGACAGGAGGTTAATAAGAGAACTCTTACCCAAAATGAGGCTGAGTATAAGCTTGAATTTCTACAATTAGTTTTTGGCATACTGCTAATAACAATAATAATAATATAAAGTTCCATCCAACTGATTATTGTAGAAATACTAAGGCCTACTAAGAGACCAGAAGAGGTTTTGGAAACATGCAAACCCTGAGTTAAAAATAATTTTGTTTTGCATTATAAAAAGACTACAACTATAGGGCCACCCACCACACTGAAAACCAGAAGAGAAGAAAAACACAATCTCTCTCATTCTTGAGGCAGTGTAGTGTGGCAGTTAAGAGAAAAGATCCTGGGGCCAGACTGGTTGGTTCAAATCCCAATTTGTAAACTTTCCTATGCCCCAGTTTCTTCATATGTTAAAATAGTAATAAAGGAACTACCTACCCCATCAGGTACTAATGTCAATTAAATGAGTAAATTCTTATAAAATGCTTTAGAACAGTGCCTGGCATCTGGTAAAATGCCATGGATTAGTTCTCATTCTGACTACCACTGCCCTAATACACTGATGTTAACATGCTGATATATTTATTCAAAGTCTTATTTTCCTATGCCTATTTTTCACACAGTTGTAACCCAATACACTTTTAAATTATAGTAAAATTTAGAGAGCATTTAACTTTCAGCATGCAGGAATAGCTTGTCCTACATACTTGTGGCCATCCTAAATAGATAGGCCATGTGAATGTCTTAAGAAACATCAGTGTGTGTGGAAGGAACACAGGACATTGGAGGATTTGAATTCTGGCTTTGCCATGTGCTAGTTTGAGTGATCTAGAACAAGCTAGTTTACCACCTCCCTTTAAGTTTTGGTTTCCCTGGTCAGTAAAACAGAAAGTGATGAAATCTAACTTGTAGGTATAAGGAGGATAAGAAAATTCGTATTTGAATGCCTAGTACAGTGTCAGGGTTGAATAAAGTACTACTTCAACTTTTCCCTAGCGATTATTATCCGCATGACCAAACCTGCCTCCTCTCAAAGGCAGTGGCCACAACAGCACATCCAACTTTCATTTAGGAAGACATCTTTGTCTTTTTTCGGAGTGTGAGGAGCACAACAGCCTCAAGGAAATTGTCCTGATGGAGGGGCTGTGCTCTGAGCAGGGGTGCCAGGGTTTAACGCTGGCTAATTCCTCTGAGAGGAAGCCCTTGGAGAACAAGCTAAGGAAGCAGGAAGACTTCTGGGTATATGGAAAGTCAGAAAACATCTGGGTCCTATGAAATGACATCAAAGATCTGAAGGTCCAGCTGCAGAATGCCAACAAGGTCATTCAAAACCTCAAGGGCTGGGTCCGGTCTCTCTTGGTTACAAGTGATTATTCATCTAGTCTGGAAAGACCTCAGAAGCTGAGAGCTGTTGGCACCCTGGAGGGGTCTTCACTTCATAGTGTCCCTGATGAGGTTGAGGTATGGCTGTCTGATGGCACTGGGGCTTTCTACTCGCCAGGGCTTCAGGCCAAAAAGGACCTGGAGAATCTCATCCAGAGAGTATCTCAGCTGTAGGCCCAGCTCCCAAAAAATGGACTAGAAGGGAAGCTGGCTGAGGAGCTGAGATCAGCCTTGTGGCCTGGGTAAGGATGGCACTGTTTGGGCACTTTCTTGATTGAAAATGTGTAAGTTCATGCTTGGCGTAGGGTAGCTCAGGCAGTTGGAAAAAAGAACATGTCTGGGTATTCACAAGGACACTGATTTAAATGGTAGATATAGGTCTGCAGAAAAGACAGGTAGGCAACCAGGAGGGCATAGGATGATGTCCCAGTATCTGGGAGATACCGGGTCTCCGGGATTTCCTCTTAGGGATATATTAGTAAAGTAATAGTATATATGGTATAGTATAGTAGTAATACTGGAATCAGACTGCCTAGCTCTCATGCTTACTACCCAGGCAACCTTCTTAACCTTTCTGAGCCTTTGTCTTTACCTATTAAATGAGGATGATAAGAGAACTCATCTCAAAGGGTGGATATTTGGTTTACATGAATTAATACAAGTGCTGGCCAGGCGTGGTGGCTCGTGCCTGTAATCCCAGCACTTTGGGAGGCGAAGGCCGGAAGAACACCTGAGGTCAGGAGTTCAAGACCAGCATACCCAACATGGTGAAATACTGTCTCTACTAAAAATACAAAAATTAGCTGGATGTGGTGGTGCATGCCTGTAATCCCAGCCATTCAGGAGGCTGAGGTAGGAGAATCGCTTGAACCTGGGAGGTGAAAGTTGCAGTGAGCCAAGATGGCATCACTGCATTTCAGCCTGGGTGACAGAGCAAGACTCTGTCTCAAAAAAAAAAAAAAAAAACTTAATACAAGTGCTTAGAATAGTGCCTAGCATGTATTAAGCTCTCAATGCTATTTGCCATAGTTATAAGTGTTATTGATACTTTGTGTTGAAAACACAGACATTCATCTTGCTGTGTCCTGGTTACCATTGCTAAGTAATAACCACTCTAAAACTTAGTGACTTCAAACAACACCTTATTATGCTTCATGGTTCTATGGTTTGACTGGGCTCAGCTGGGTGGTTCTCACTTAGGTTCTCTTGTTTTGGGTCCCATCAGTTGATGGTATGAGAATTTATGTGATGGCCATCATTGCAAAATACAGTCAGCCACAGTATCATAACATAAAAGAAATTCAGGCATCAGGTGGTGGTTAAAACAGAAGACATGAAAGGTTCTATCTAGACTTAGGATGAAATGATTCTAATTATTCATTGAGTAACAGCTGTGAATCTACGTGATACTGGTGCTGTAAGGGATGTAAAATGAAGAACTATCTTTATTCTCACAGACTTTATGATTTATCTAGGGACACATAATTAATATATATATTATTAATATATATTATAATAATATATTATTATATATATTATATATAATTAATATATATTGTATATTATTATATATTATATATTATATATTAATAATATATAGTATATTATGAATATATATTATATATTAATAATATATAGTATATTATGAATATATATTATATATTAATAATATATAGTATATATATATACTATATATATATATATATAGTATATATATTAATAATATATATTAATAATATATATTATATATAATATATATTATGTATTATTAATATATATTATAAATATTATTAATATATATAATATATATTATAATTAATTAATTAATATATATAAAATATGTCCCTAGATAAATCATAACAGTTGAAGAACAGAGGCATGGTAAATTTTTTTGCTGTTGTTTTGTTTTGTTTTGTTTTGATACAGAGTCTCACTCTGTCACCCAGGCTGGAGTGCAGTGGCGCCATCTCAGCTCACTACAAATTCTACCTCCCAGGTTCAAGCAATTCTCCTGCCTCAGCCTCCCCAGTAGCTGGGATTACAGGCATGCTCCACCATGCCCAGCTAATTTTTGTGTGTTTTTAGTAGAGGAGGGGTTTCACCATATTGGCCAGGCTGGTCTTGAACTCCTGACCTTGAGATCTGCCTGCCTCAGCCTCTCAAAGTGCTGGGATTACAGGCGTGAGCCACCACACCTGGCCCATACTAAGTTTTTTAATGCAATACTTTATCAAGGTAGAATTTACTCTTAAATACCTCCTATGGCTTATGTGCCAGAATTCAGCTTGGGGGAGTTCCTTAGAGATGTTCTCATAGAAATCTCTACAGAAGCCCCCATAACTCCATAACTTAGCATCCATTCTTTCCATACTTACTCTTTCCTCTTCTGTCCTGCATTAGGAAATATGATTCCCTGATTCAGGATCAGGCCTGGGAACTGTCTCACCTACGGCAAAAAACATGAGAAGGGAGAGGTATTTGTTATCTTATCACCCGGCATGCAAAAGATACAGTGAAATCTTCTGAGGATCTCCTAAGGAGCAATGACATTGACTACTACTTGGGATAGAGCTTCTGGGAGCAACTCGCCCAGGGAAGCCAGCTGACAGAGAGGCTCACCAGCAAACTCAGCACCAGTAAGTTGGCCACAGGGCTTTGGAATACTCTCAGTCACCCCCATAGTTCCAGCCCCTGGTGGCCACCACATCTCCACTGCAACTTTTTAACCTAGGATCCTGTTTCTATTTCATTTCCTGGGGCTAATACAGAATGAAGACTGCTCAGTGGGGAGCATGGAGAGGAACACACAGGGCTGGAGATGCCATGGTTACAACTATAGAAACTTCACCACTCATGGAATGTGACCTGTGGGGCAGGGGCAGCATCTATCTGATGCTAAGAGGGAGTAGGGGACATGAGATGGAAGGGCCTTGTTATAGGAGGAAGAGCCCCGAGCTAAGAATTGCAAGACTCAAGCTCTAGCCTGGATGCTGCCTCCAACTTGCTAAATGCCTTATCCTTGTGGTGCCTCCATTTATGGCATAGCAATGTACGTGAAGGTACTCCATATATGGATAAAGCGCCATGCTCTTTTATACATGGTTTAGGCACTGGCTGCAGTAGTTCAAGGGCTACATTGGTTATTATTGGGGTCCTCTACTCAGAATTTCCAGAGAATATCCAAAGGAGTAAAGTAGGATCAGACTTGGGAGCCACCTAGCCCACCTCCTGGTGGCAGATGCAGAGGTGGGGCAGGGCTTCTTGTCATCTCCTCAGAGACCAGTGCAGGTTCTGCATGAAAGCTGTGGTGGGACATATGCATTGGGGAGCTAGTCTGCACCAGGACTCGGAGGCTGGAGTGTCCCACAGGGCATCTGGGCAAGGGCCTCATGGTTAATGGAACAAAAGACATTTTAAATGTTTTACCCTGATTTAGGGCAGAGGAAGTCATGATGGTGACCAGCAGGTCAGGGACAGTGAGGTCACTTCTCTAGAGACACAAGCTGAGGTCTCCCAGAATAACTGTTCTGGATGCACACATGAAATGCTCACTACTCTGTCTCCAGATAGGCTCCTGCATTTGTAATGCGGGAAGTGGGACCAGCCTAATTTCTTATTGTTTCTTTCTAAATTTGGTTTGCTGAGGATCAAAAAAGTGAGAAAGATCAAGCTGGACTTGAGCCACTGGTCCTCAGGTAATTCAGAGGGGAATCTGGGAAAGAGATTGGGACTAAGGCCCAAAGGGTCAAGGGTGGCGGCAACTCCACAAATCAAGGGGAATAAAGGAAGGTGCTAAATGTATTGAATTCATGCATTCATTGAACACCTCACTGTTGTTTTTAACTAAATTATTCCTTCCCTTTTGGTTTAATCACATTGGCACATTAATTCTCCAGGCTTAGTAACCTAGAAACAGTCTGAGCTAAAAGTGAACTAACTAGGTTTCAAGAGTCTTCTGCCCCACTAAGGGTCCCGCTTTCCTGCTGTGTGTTTAATAAGCAGAATGAGCTTTTTGCAAAGTTGGCCTGCCCCAAGTTGGGTTGACAGCTAGTTTAATAGTCACTCAATTGCCCTGGGGGAAAAAAGGAATCATATAACAGGACCTGGTGAAAGAGGCCTAGATGGTGTAGATCACAAGAAGGCTGCAGTGCCTCAGAACCCAGTTCTCAGTGAGTTGCTTCATATAATGATCAATGAAATATGGGCTCAGAGTCCATTGTAGCCACTAGTTGGGGTTCTTTGTGTCATGCTTGTGTCTCAGACTACATAAATGCTTCTGAAAATATCTGTAGTGAAGGACACAGTGTTGTTTTTTGTTTTGTTTTGTTTTTATTTCTAATCCATCATAGAAACATACATGGTCTGAATTCAGTTAACTATATGATTCCATTTATCATGCTCTTGGATGCTGGAACAATGGTTTGCTCTGCGTTTCTCAATGCTTGCTTTCAATTTTTATAATTGTCTTGTTGGAGATGGTAACAAACAGTTCGCAGGCTGCAACTGTTCCAGGGATCATACATTAAGCAGCAGTGCCTTAAAAGGAGGGCTAGCTATGTCTTTGCTTGTCTTCAGCATATTATGTGGCCAGAGCACTGGGTAGCTATTCTTTCTCCATCTACACCCCACCTACGCTCCATCCCTAAGCAGAGGTGGGTTATTTTTATTATTCTCTGCAGGCATGGTCCCCTTGGCTTACTTGGCTTTTCCTATGAGCCACAGTCAGGTCAGGTTGGTTTGGGCGACCCTGGTTTTACCTGTTGTCCCCCTTCTCCCCACCAGGCTCAGCAGGGAGCCGCAGGAGAAGGAGAAAGTGATTGAAGTCCTGCAGGCCAAGGTGGATGCTCGGTCCCTCACACCCTCCAGCAGCCATGCTTTGTCTGACTCCCACTGCTTTCCCAGCAGCACCTTTTTCCTGTCTGATGAGCTGGAAGCCTGCTCTGACATGGACATAGCCAGCGAGTACACACACTATGAAGAGAAGAAAGCTTCTCCCGCTCACTCAGGTAGCCTCCACTTTCTGGGTGGTACCATCTTTGTCTAGACTGAGTGGAGAACTCAGGAAACAGGTCTTATAGCTCCATCATGGTGTGTATCAGGCTGAACATGGCTGTGGGGCCAAGTGTCATGCACAAGCACCAGTGGATCAGGATCTTTGCTCTAATCCTGACTCTATAAGTTACCTCTGTCACCCTGGCCTCCATGGGCATGTACATGCTGTTGGGCACCAGGTGAGCCATTGTGGGGAGAGTGAGAAGATCACAGCCGACTCTTCTTCCTCGGTGACTCTGTCAGACAGATCTTCTTTAAGATGGAAAACCTCCTTCATCTCTCCTACAATGATCTTGCTACTTATTCCTGAGCAGTGTTCCCTAAACATATGTGGGTGTACACAAATGCTGCTAGTCTTGCCTGATAATTTTGGAGTTGTCGTTTTCATGTTCCAGAGCTCAGAGCACCACTATCGTCCCTAAGGTGGTTTACCTCACTATAGGATCTGTCTGCAAGAAGGAAAATGAGCACTGCTAACATTGCTTGTGCTTGGTTCTTTCCCTGAAAGCAAGACTCTAGCCCTGGTACCCCTGGCTAAATATAAGGCCAGGATTCCAGTTCTCTGTAGAACATCAAACGTTTTCTTTCATTCATGGGTTTTATAGATTCCATCCATCATTTGAGTCATTCTGCTGTATTGTCTTCTAAACCGTCATCAACCAGTGCATCTCTGGGGGCTAAGGCCAAATCCAGCAGCAACCCCATCAGCTTGCCAACTCCCCAGAATCCCCCCAAGGAGGCCGACCAGGCCCATTCAGGTATGCAACAGCCAATGGGGCAGAAGCTTCATCTCCTTTCTCTGCTGCCTGTTTGATTTTTCTTCAAGGACAGAGGTTTGGACTGTCAGGGGCCTAAATGCATCAAAACCTAGACAGAATCAAGAAACCACCCTCATTCACCAATTGTGTCTGATTTAAGAAAATATTTTAGAAAATAAGTAATCCACATCAGGTTTTGATCCGCACACCAGCTTTGACCAGTAGTTGGCTGACCATTTAAAAAGAAACATTTTTATTGGTTTTCTCTCATTTTATCCTGGGAGGAAAGAGGAAAAATGTTTCTCCCAGGATTACAACAGCCATAGGATGAAAAGAAATTCACATCTACTGATCCACTGTATGTGTTACCCATTAAATCTGCATGGAGATCCTCTCCAAGAGACAGTGCTACTTATTCCATAGCCAAGGACGCTGAGAACAGCCTCAGACAAGGTTCTGTTCATAGTACATTACCATTAATGGATGTATGAATGGATTGGCAGTCCTTGATATGTACATAGTGCATATCTTGGGGGCAGTTAAAAGGGTGCATTTCATTTACAAGTCCAGCTTAGTTGCCAGAGGGTACACTGCTCATTCACAGCCCTGTACCAGGGGTGGCAAGGAAAAGGCAAACCTTGTCTTCACTTCCTACCTCCCACCATAGCTGGCTGGCTGCCTTCAGTGTGGTTTGTTGTGAGGTTGCTCCCAGAAAGCACAGTGCTTTCTTCTGCTGCCCTCATTTCCCTGAAGGCAATTCAACCAAAATCTTAAGGAAGAGGAAGTGTTCCAATGCTTCCTGAGCCTGGTTTCAAAGTTTCTAGGCCAGAGTGGGCAGCAGCTGGACCAGAATCATGAAGAAAACCTTTGCTTCCAGAATTGTAGACATCTGCTTAAATGTTTTGGGTTCAAACAGAGCAGAAGATGAAGAATGGAGGATTTAAAAATCAGAATGCCTCCTCAAAGAATGTCTTGGCTGTGTTACCTGGCAATTTGAGTGTATTTGCAGTTTTGATCTGAAATGGTGTCAGCACTGTTGGGTTGTGTTTTAGGATGTAATCATTGTCTTCTACATTAGACATTCTCTATGGGTCAGCCTTGGTTTCTGCCCCCCACCATTGGCTACCTGCCCTTTAATTGCTTTTAGGGAAGAGGAAACAATTTTAAACATTGAAACTTGACAGGGATTCTAAAGATCTATCTGACAGAGTAACCAAGGAAGAAGTCTGCTGTGATCTTCTCACTCTCCCCACAATGGCTCACCTTGTGCCCCACAGCATGTACATGCCCATGGAGGCCAGGGTGACAGAGGTAACTTGTAGAGTCAGGAGCAGAGCAAAGATCCTGATCCACTGGTGCTTGTGCATGGCACTTGGACCCACAAGGTCTCTAAAAACTTGTCTGTAGGTGGGCTGCCTAAAGATCACCAGGGAAGACTTTTTTTAATACAAATTTCCTTTTCCAAGAATTTATAATTCTGTAAGTCTACATTAATGCCTAGACAGAATCAAGAAGGCCTAAAGAATCTACATATATTAAGAGTTTTTGCTATGTGATTTAAATGCCCAGAAGGGTTTGCAAGCCATTTTGTCTAAGCCACTCTACCAAGGCATCTATTTTTAATTTGGTGATTGAACACGTTGATTTGGAATTCTGAAGTTTGTTTCCATCAGAGTCCTCAACTGCATGCACTAGTAATGAAAATTTCCCCACAGCCTTTGTTCATCTCTTTCTTATTCAGGATGGGACCTGATGCCATCAGAGAGGAGTTCTAGGTGGAGAAAGAGTCTTGTCCCAAGGCCAAGGACTGATACATGCTGGGAGTAGAGCCCCAGGGGCCCTTGAGAGCATTCAGGCTCTCTGACTTTTCCATGCCCAGGATTGCTGGCGTGGGGCTCAATAATGCCACCTTACCTTGTTTAGCCAATTGCATTCAAGATGAACACAGAGGTTGTATGCAGGATTGCCCTGGCAGGGGAAAAGAGGGAAGGTCAGCCAGGCCAGCTTCTCTGGTAGCAATGGTCACTCTTGGCTGTCTCATCCTGTACCACACTAGGTAATAGCCACTCTGCAGGGTGATGTCTGGTTCTCAATCTTTTGCTCATTCTTTTCTCTCATTTTGATGATGTGTCTCTTTTCTCCCTAACTTTCTGTTTCTAGGCATTTTCACTCCATACCCAAGCTGACTAGACTTCCTCAGGCACCATTGCCCTCAGCTCCATCCAGTTTCCTGCCTTTCAGCCCCACTGGCCCTCCCCTCCTTGGTTGCTGTGAGACACCAGTGGTCTCCTTGGCTGAGGCTCAGCAGGAGCTGCAGATGCTGCAGAAGCAGTTGGGAGAAAGTGAGCACTTCTGCATTTGTGTGCTTGTGAATGGCAGCCCCACACTGTGTTGCTCTGCATGGATCAGGCTGGATGGCAGAGTTTAAAAAAACAATATGGGGACATGTTACAAATGGAAGACTGAGGGAAAGCTCTGCTTGCTTATTTTTTGGAAATGTATTTCCTGTTATTTCTCTGATGTGTGTCTCATCAGTTAACAGGTAGATATGTTCAAGAGGCTCTAGACCTGGTGCTTTCACACTGTAGACAGTGTAGGATACCACCAAGTATGCTGAATCCCTGACAGACTGGTGGACTGCTCATTGGTAGGGGATGGGAGGAGATGTTATGCTTTGCCTATGCAGGATGAAGTGGCCAAGAAAAAGAGGGCCACATTCAGTGGGCTCCTTTGTGTGGCTATTACACTTTTCTGCTGTGAAATGCTGTTAATCAAGTTCAGTTCCTGACATCATTAGGTTGGAGCAAAAAGGGTAATGGTACCACAGTGCCAACTATGGCATCTGACTGTGAATCCTATCTTCTGACTCCCAAAGATAATTGACCTTATATAGTTATGTAGACTGTGGACAGTCACCTTTTAGAAAACGCTTGATATATTTGTAGGCTGGATGCTCATCATAAATTTAGTATGCTGGTGGTCATTGATAGCTTAAAAAAAATGACAAACCTTCACATGAATTTGCTCTCTCGTAGCACCTTAAGCACAACAGTTAGAAAGCAGTTTGAATGAACTTAAACTCATTTGTCAGGCACTTTCTGTGCCTGCAAAGAAGCTTAGGTGAGCCAGAGACTGATAGGGTCACCATGCCAGCAGTTTCTAGTGATGCAAGACAACAGCCAAGAATTTGCATCCCCCTCCCTGTAGCCCCAAATGTCATGTGGACCAACCTATTTCTTTCCTTCTTCCTTTTTTTTTTTTTTTTTTTTTTTTTTTTTGAGACAGGTTCTCACTTTGTCACCCAGACTGAAGTGCAGCGGCATGATCTCGGCTCATTGCAGCCTTGACCTCCTGGGCTCAAGTGACTCTCCCACTTCAGCCCCCCAAGTAGCTGGGATTACAGGTGTGTGTCACCATGCCTGGCTAATTTTTGTATTTTTTGTAGAGATGGGGTTTTGCCATGTTGCCAAGACTGGTCTAGAGCTCCTGAGCTCAAGTGATTGGCCCACCTCAGTTTCCAAAATTGCTGGGATTACAGGCATGAGCCACTGCACCCAGCCTAGCCTATTTATTTTGTCAACCCAGCAAATGGATACTTTGTCTAGTGCAGGGAACTCTAAAGCTCAGGGAAGTGAAGTTACTTGTTCAAGGTCACTAGGTGGGAGAGATGGGCTTGAATCTGGTCTTCTGCTCCAGGTTTCACGTTTCTGTTATACCTTTTCTACTTAGGATGGCTTTGTCACCATCCTGCTTAGAGTATGGGGCTGAGATCAGCTGATCAAACTCTGGGGAATCCTTGCAACAATTTTTTCCCTCTCTTTAGAGACCAGTAGGAGGTGCTGGTGTTTCTGACCTAAAACTTGTTACTTTAGCAGTTGTGGCACCAGTAATGGGTGGGCAAAAATGTCCCCCAAGACAAATGGCAAGAGTATTTTCTAGTTTCCATTTCTTCCCCTTGCCTCCTTTCCCTTTATCTATCCACATTTGTCCATTTGTTTTTGCCCAAAGGGAAGGATGGAAGGAGAGCACTGTCCATGAAAAAGGGTCTATTGTTTTGGGTTAAATTGGAATTACATCAAGTCTGAGGCCATTGACTGGAGATCAAATGGTCCCAGCCTAGATGAGGAAGATTGTAGCCCTTTCTTTCTCCACCTGAAGTCAAGGTCCTCTCCAAGGGCCATTGCTTATCCAAGCTCACTGTTTGCATTGAGCCAATTTTCCATGTGGACAGTGGTGCGTGGTGGCCTCTCAGGTCCCTGGGTTAAAATCTTGTGCAAGAGTCTGTATGGTATCTTTGCATGGTTTAGAGCATGTACTGTGTATTGTGTGGCCAATGGACTGGAACATGAGAATACTGATCATTGTTACTGATAGACTTAAAACCTCACATGGCCTTGATTAAAAAGTAAGCTGACTATCTACAACCACTGATTTCTCCCTTTGCCTTGTGTTTGGATGGGGTTGAAGGCAGTTTGAAAGAGGCAGGAAATCATGTATTTGTTGCATCCCTTCAAAAATGTAGGTGCTTAAATTTTTAATCTTCTTCCTTAACTAAGTGATCCTGATGAATATCTAGTATTTTGCAAATTGGAGGAGAGACTCATCACAAGACTTCTCAAACTTCTGCCTGTTAGAATCACCTCAGTATATGTTTCCATACTTTCTCAGATGATTCCAATATGTACCGAAATTTGAGAACCAGCTACAAATGGGGCTAAAAGCTGGCAACTGGCAATTACACTAACCCCTCCGAGGAGTTTGGCTTGGTTGGAAGAAACAATGACTTCACTCCTGTTGCTTAGGAGGAGCTACCTGTCTATTCTGCTGCCCATGTTCATAATCCCTGAAAGAAAGCAGGCTTCTGAATTTTCTCCTAAATTGCACTTCTGCCCACCTCTTTCCCTATCTCCTCTATGCTGGGCTTCTTTTTACAGAGAAGTGGAGATGAAGGGGCTCAAGGGAAAGGCCTATGATTTCAAAGGGTCTATGAAAGTATCAGCCTATGAAATGAAAGTCCTACCTGCCTCTGTGGAATAGTATTCAATGATTCTTTAGACAGGAGTGATGACATTTTGAAGCTCTTTGAGTCATGTTGGATGGGATCCAAATAAATACTTGCCTTACATAGGCCCTTCCCCAGCCTCAGCAAAGAGTTCTTCATTCTGGAGGAATTAGGGCCATCATATCCAGCTTGACTTCATGTCCCCTTTCTCTTCTGAAAAACTCCAAGGTGGAATTGACATATTGACCGGTTAGTTTCAGGGGAAGGCAAGTACATGTAGACAAACAAACATTCATGTTCACAGGTAAGCTCAATCCTGTATGCCGCTGCACTCACAACTTGTAACTGTGGGAGTGAATCCTACTTTTAGAACTTTCCTTGGAGTCTGTCATGAAGGATTGTAGTAGGAGCCAGGAGCAGGGCCACTGGACTTTTCCATTGTGTATACTGATGACTTTAAGATACTTTATTCTCTACCTCTTGTGTCTCCTGCTAGGAAATACAAAGGGTGAGAATTACAACCTCTAGGTTACAAGCCTTAGTCTAATTGGTATACCACAGTGAACTGGGATCTCTGACATTCCACAGGTCTCCTTTTAGTCTCTATTCTTAGTAATCACACACTTCCTTGAAAATTCTTCCCTTCTGACACCCCATTTGCTTCTTACTCATGTTTCTTTCTGCCCAGGTGCCAGCACTATTCCTCCTGCTTCCACAGCTACATTGCTGAGCAAAGACTTGGAAGATGGCTCTTCCCACTACCTCAACTCTGCCCAGCCTGACTCTCCTCCAAGAGGCACCATAGAACTGGGAAGAATCCTGGAGCCTGGGTACCAGGGCAGCAGTGGCCAGTGGGACATGATGAGTCCTCAGAAAGGGAGTGTATCCGGGGACCTATCCTCAGGCTCCTCTGTGTACCAGCTTAACTCCAAACCCACAGGTAAAGCACAAAGTGGAGATGGCAGCCTTTGAAAAGAAGTCTCATTCAGAGTCTATTCTTTTCCTACCTAGGCAGGACTGTTTCATTCCTCCTCCATCCCTGGCTCACAGAGTGGGGGGTAAAAACTGCAAGACCTGTATCAGGGCTCAATCCTTTCCAAGTACATTTCTTCATTCTCCTGCCCAGGGCCTCAGAGCTCTGTAGGGATATCAGAAAGTCAGGGACCCACCTCTTGTGCTCTCATACTCATGTCCTTCCATCTCTCTGCAGCCTGGACTCTTTGCAGCCCAGCCTCTTCGCAGCCCACTCTCTTAGACCCCTCTAGAATGCCAGGCATAGATGGGACTTTCTTCCATCAGTCAGGAGTTGTCACAGGAAAGGGTGCAAGGGTGCAGCTCCCCAACCCTGCACATATATCCTGTGAACAAAATTCAGTCACAGCAAGTGGAGAGGTATAGCTAAGCTCATAAATGCTGGGATGCTACTCAGTTCCAACAGTAAGACAATCGTAATTTTCAGGAAAAGACTGAGCCCAAAGCAAAATGGTTCAGTTAATATCCGACGTAAGCATCCCTCTGACTTTTCTGCATCTTTTTCCTTTGTTTGGCTGGGGGAGGGGGGTGGTGTCATCCCCTCTCTAATCTGCCTTCAGATCTCTAGATCCTTCCAGGCTATTCTTTCATCTTCCATATTAAAAGTGATTTCAGGGAAGCATTCAGTGTCAGTCATTAACTGCATAGGGTGAGTGTAAGATCACATACTTTTACTTTAGGCCTTCTTTCTAAGGGTGGGAGGAAGGGCTTTGTCCCTTGCTAAAGAATGCTCACTCATGTGTCAGTAAGAAGAAAGGTAGAGTGAGGTCTCACCTATCATCCTCATAGTCACACCCAGGAGGTGGCCATACCTTTCCAGATGCTAGGCAGGCCTTGTCCAGAGCCCTCAGTTATTTTTCTAAAACATGTGGAACTCTCACAAGACCCCTGTGTGGGAGGAGGCCCATGGAGATTTTTTTAGCAAGTGACTTAACAGTTTGAAAGCACATTGACTGTTTAAACAAACTACCATTCCTTTGGGTGTCCGTGTGACAGCACACAGTTGGCAGAAGACTAGTGATATTTACAGGTCTTGCTGCAAGGCCCCTGGCTAGGCCCTACACCCACCAGTAACCAGGACTCTCCATCTCCCACCTCTCTCCATGTCCTGTTGGTTTGGCTACAGGGGCTGCCCTGCTGGAAGAGCATCTTGGTGAAATCCAGAACTTGCGCCAGCACCTAGAGGAATCCATCTGCATCAATGACCACCTACGGGAGCAACTGGAACACCAGCTGGGCTCTACTGCCCATGGAAGTGGTAGGAGAGGCCCAGACCTTCCTGTTTCTGGCTCTATTTAGGGACCTTTAGGCAGAGCTTCACAGATATTCTTTACTTCACTTGCTCCTTATAAATAGTCCAGCAAGGGAGGTGGACAAGTACTGTTATCCCTACTTTCTGAATATATCTGAGTTTAGAGAGTAACTCTCTTTAAGGCAGAACTAGATCTGGTCCCCAGAATCACCTGACTTCTCACCCCATACTTAATCTGCTTATATACTGCCTGCTGATGTATGTGCCTTTGTTGCGTGATTGATAAGTGGTGGAGCCAGGTCTGTAAGGGTCCTCCCAACTCCACCCCTGGCCACTTTACCAAGGTGGCCTTTCTCCTTACACTCTCCTTCCAAGCTACTGTCACATGGAGGCCAGTCTTTCCATATGTTTTTATCTTGCCTATACCATAGCAGCAGCTGTTTAGGGAGACTGAGACTCTTGCACCATTGCAGTTACAGCAAGTGATGATGCACGCAAAGAATTCACTGAGAAGAGGCACACAGAAAACATGTACCCAGACCCCCATGCTTCATTCAGGGCCAGGCCTTGAGTCCTTGGGGTTTTCTGCTGGGTTGGGGCAGTATCTTTGAGAGATAAAGAATGGGAAACTTTTGGAAGCTTCTGTTACCCAAAAGTATACTTTCTGGGACAGGATCCACTTCTAACTTCTACAGTCAGGGCCTGGAGTCCATACCTCAGCTCTGCAATGAGAGCAGAGTCCTCAGGGAAGAAAATTGAAGACTTCAGGCTCAGCTGAGTCATATTTCCAAAGGTACATGGTCAAAACCCACAAACTGTGGTCACTCTTAAGTTTCGTTCTTCCCTGGCCACACTAATCACCAACTGGAGAAGCAAATAGAAGAAGGTAGAGATAACAGAGCTACTCAGATCCACCAACCCAAACTCACAGCTATTCTCAGTCTAGAGAATGCTGCTTTCTAAGATGTGCCAACTATGGGCCCCTCAGGCTCCTAGTCCCCAGGAGTGAAGAGCTCTAGGAAATCCATCATTTCTGTACAACCCACCTGCATATATCCAGAGTCACCAGCTATCAATCTGGATACCAGTCTGGTATCTGTTCTACCTCCCTTCACTCACAACTGATTTGGAACCAATAAAGGAGGGAGTGCAAATGCCTATCTTCCCTCTCAAGTTTCTCCAGACTTTATTGCAGCAGCGTGTGTTGCTCCTGGCCCTGCTCTGCCATACCTCTGCCTCCTCACCACATCCCTCACTCATAGACTCAGGGCTCCTCTCTGGTCAGTACTCCTATGACTCCATGCCAAGTGGCACCAGCAAATGACCCCCAGCACTTTCCCAGCCCTAGCCAGGGGGCACTCACAGGTGGGCATCATTTCTCGTGTGGCTGGGAGACAGCTGACCTTGGTGTTCGTCTACTTGATCAAATCAATGTATTATCGATAACAAAGTATTTTTATTCACAAATATTTATTGAACTGCCATAAAAAGACTGAGAGTAGTATCCAAAAGGATTAAGCCCAGAATGAAGGAATGCTTGTGGAAAAGGAAAACGCCACCAAGAGATATTTCTAAATTAGCCACCTAAATTAATTAATTAATTTAATTAATTGATTTCTATATTAGCAAGAAAATTTGAGAGGAAATGTCACTGCTGGGGGACGATAACAAAAGTTAACAGATAAGAAAGAGGGCAGAACTACTAAGCTACCATTGCATGCTTGGAGAGAATAGAAGAGACCTCACAGGTGAGAAGACAGTAAGAGATTTAAATGAATACAATTTGTCAGGCTCAGGTGAATCCTTACCCAGAGGACTTACTGAGCCCGCAGCTGTATTTTTAGAGTGTCTTCAATAATCTTTGACAACTTGTGAAGATCAGAGAAGTGCTGCAAGTTCAAAAAAGAACAAATATCCCAGTTTTCAAAATAATGAAAGTGATATATTCCAAAAAGAAATCTTGATGCTGATCTTTGTCAAAATTCAAGAATGGATTATTGAACAGATGGTATGTGAGCACTTGGAAAATGGTGAACATTAGAAACCAGAATTTCTCTAAAAGCAAGGTAGGACAGATTAAGTGGGATGAAAGGTTTTGCAAAGAGAGAGATGCACCATTCTCCAGGCTGCAGTGGATGTTGAGCCAGCATGCTCTTCCCCACCAACATAGGGCCTTCCTTCCCTGCTCCTTAGCTGTTTGTCAGGGCAGATGTGCTTGGGGTCATCTTCCTGCTGAGCTCTGACCCCATGATAATAAATCAGTCCTCCGTGTTCCTCTCACCAGAGCACTCCCAGGAAACGGAAAGCCTGAGGGAGGCTCTGCTATCCTCTCAATCCCACCTTCAAGAGCTGGAAAAGGAGCTGGAGCACCAGAAGATAGAAAGGCAGCAACTTTTGGAAGACTTGAGGGAGAAGCAGCAAGAGTTCTTACATTTCAGGGAGGATCGTCTTTCCCTCCAGGAAAATGACTCCAGGTAAGAGGGGACCCATTGACACAGAAGGTAGCATTCTTCATTCTTACATTCATTCTTACATTAGAAGAAGGGATATTGGCAAGACAATTGGTGTCCTCTTTTGGAAACCTCAATGTTCCCTCTGCTATTCCTGATTTTTGTGTGTCAGTTGTTGGATAGGAAGGCGCTTTGAGCAGAAGAAAGTACTTCTCTGGGAATGCCTTGTCACTCCCAAGTTGAAAGAGTAAAACTCTGTTATAGAAATCTTCAGTATATCAGAGACATGACAAAGAAGGGTTCCCATGCTTCCAATTAGGTATAGGACATTAGTCTCACCATCGCCTAGGAAGCTTCTATACTGGCTGTGATGCTAGGTCCCATCATAAGCCCTGTAACTGCTTGTCGGAATGAAAATAGCACTGTAGGAGCAGTAAGGAGACTGTGCTGGTGTATCTGTTCTGCTCTGAACTAATGTAGGTAATGGTGTGTTTTCAAGCAAAGTTACTTGACCTCCCTCAGCCACCATTTCCACATCTGCAAAATAAAAGTGATGGTCTTCATGACCCCCTGAGTTGACATCTGGGGCTCAGATGTAACCCTACCCATAACCCTTTATGAACCCCTGGGTTGACATCTGGCTCTCAGCTTATTGCTGTGGTGTGACTGAGTGGCCCTGCCATTTCAGTTGGCCTTGCTGCTCCCTGGTCAGACTGTAGCACAAGCTGGTCCTCCTGCAGCAACAGTGTGAAGAGAAACAGCAGCTCTTTGAGTCCCTCCAGTCAGAGCTACAAATCTACAAGGCACTTTATGGCAATTCCAAGAAGGGGCTGAAAGGTTTGTGTTCTTCTCCCCTTACCCCATGAACTTTTTGCTCTTGCATAGGATGCTAGTGAGGTCTTTCCTTTGGGAGTTGTGGAGATCATGGTAAGCTACAGAGTTCTGTCTCAGAAACCCCCACCCAAGCCTGGGGCTCCCAGTAGGAACTCTCATGCACAAAGCCCAAGGTGACAGGTTGGTAGCACGAGCAAGATCCAGCCTGATCATTCTTAATTACTTTAAGAAAATCTGGACATTCCCATTCTAGACATTCCTATCAATGTCTAGATTATAACTTTTTTTTTTTTTTTTGAGATGGAGTCTCGCTCTGTCACCCAGGCTGGAGTGCAGTGGCATGACCTCGGCTCACTGCAAGCTCTGCCTCCCAGGTTCTGGCCATTCTCCTGCCTCAGACTCCCGAGTAGCTGGGACTACAGGCACCTGCCACCACGCCCAGCTAATTTTTTGTATTTTTAGTAGAGACAGGGTTTCACCATGTTAGCTAGGATGGTCTTGATCTCCTGATGTCATGATCTGCCCACCTCGGCCTCCCAAAGTGCTGGGATTACAGGTGTGAGCCACCGCACCTGGTGATTATAACATTTTTTAAAGCAAAAGAACAGTCCTAATGATATCATTTGAAAAGGCCTCTAATATTGTCAGTGATACATACTGACAACCCATTCAGCCCAATGTAGCAGGCAGTCTGCTCCCACCCTGACCCTTTCCCTAGTGACATCTGGCTCTCAGCTTATTGCCCTTTCATTTAATTTTCATAAATCCTGATTTAGTTTCCTGATTTTCTAAAGAGAAGGTGAACTGGAATTTGAAGAAATACAGGGGCTTACCAGGCTCGGTGAATAGCTTAAGTTCAAAGTTATGGTGAGTGTTGAGTCAGTGGGGACCAGCCTGCCCACAGGAGAAAATTAAAAGACATGAAAACAAAAAAACTTCATAGAAATACCACTAATAAGACCTAAATTTCAGTCCTGGATTTAAATATTAAGGACATTTATTGAAGACTTTGCTTCCTGCTGAAATAATAATCTAATATTTGAGAATTTTGATATATTTCTTCATTCTTCTTTAAATGGAGGAGAGTACTCAAAACATAACATTAATAAGTCACAGCAGGCTGGGACAGAGGGCTGACATCAATGTCATGAAATTTAGCAAAGATTAAAAGCAAAATCCTGAGCTCGATTAAAAATATCAGTGGTAGAAATATAGGATGAGCGTAGAAATATAGGACAGGCAGCCATTCATGGACTCCAGGGTTTGGGGTTTGGTAGAAACATGTTCACACAAGAATGGCATAGGCAAAAGGATGCTAGAAATACCAGCTCAAAATAACACTACAGTAGTGTAAGTGTGATGTTCACCTGTGGAGACCATGTCTAAAATATTGTTAGATTATGGGGCACCATCTTTGAAAAGGGCATTGACACACTAGGGAACATAATGAAGACAGGGTGCACAATGGTGTGTACCAGAAATCTTGAACTGGTCAAAGAAAGTAAAGAAATTTAGGCTTTCAAAAGATCTTGAGGACATGAGAACTGGCTTCAGATATTTGAAGAACTGTCAGGTGAAAAAGAACTCATGTATTTTATGTCCCTCCAGAGGGCTAAACAAAGAGTGAAGGGCAGTGGAATTTAGATTGGAATTATCATAAATCCTGATTTAGTTTCCTGATTTTCTAAAGAGAAGGTGAACTGGAACTTGAAGAAATACAGAGGGGCTCACCAGGCTGGGAGAATAGCTTAAGTACAAAGTCATGGTGAGTGTTGGGTCAGAGGGACCAGCCTGCCCACAGGAGAAGCTTGGGGTTTGGGGAGTGAGAAGTCAGGATGGTGGAGCAGAGTCATCAAATCTTGAAAGCCCACAGGTCAGGGGGAAAGTTGACATTCTGTACAGTAGATAATGAAACTAAGTCTGTTCTTTTTCAAAGAAGATAAGTATATGATGAAAACAGAGCTTTCAGATGCTAAGTCTCAGGGGATGTCCTGGAGTTGGGAGACGTTAGAATCTGGGAAACCTATTGGATGGGTCTAGTGATATTCTGGCACATTAAGAGATGACAGTCTAATATAAGGTGCTATTGGGAAGATGAAAGGGTATAGATAGATTTAAAAACATCTCTTTAAAGAATAAGCAAAATTTAATGAGAACTTGGATTGAGAAAGAGAGAGAGCAACATCACAAAACTTTGGGCAAAATTCAAGAGTAGATTATTTACCAAAGTCTCTAAAACTAATTCATCCTGAGCTACCTTTCCTTTCATGCTTTTCTCCCTGCCTTTTAGGACTCATTTCAGAGCTACAACCACTAAAGCTCCATAATCTCTTATCTGTAATTTCAAAATCCAGTAAGATCTCCAAATTAAATTTTTCAAATAGTCATTTAGTGACAAAATCTAGATGAACTGACAAGAAGATATTCATAAGTCTTTATTTATCTACTTAGAATATTCACATAGCTCATTGCAGAAATAGTTACATGTTTGATTAAGGATTGTGGCTCACCTGCAACTGGGTACATGTTATATACGATATATGCACCCTGTTGCCTTGCTAAAAACTAAAACAAAATTTACTTTTCGAGATACATTTGGCCTTAAGGTTTTCAGATAAGGGATTGTGGACTTGTAGAATATTTCTTAGATCTCTTCATCCCCAGTACAAAGAAATAAACTACATGTGGTGAATGGAGGTAAATATATATACACGTATATATTTATATATATGCATATATATTTATATATACGCGTATATATTCATATATACATGTATGTATTTATATACACATGTGTGTATATGTGTGTACATATATGTACATATATTACATATATACACATATATAGTATGTATATGCACACAACATATATACACACTATATATAGGTGTATATATGTACACATGTACATATATACATATATACATGTATACACATATACATATATACTGTATACATATATACACATATACATGTATACATGTATATGTGTATACATATATACGTATATATACACAGAGAGAGAGAGAGAGAGAGAAGTTGAAAAACTCACTTAGTTATAATCCCTCGTCTAAGTTGCCCAACTCATATCCTCACATGCTACCAAAAGGCCTCCTCCTTCTCCTCTTTCATTTTTGAGAGTGAAGACTGTCAAATCTCTTTCTCCTTCATCCCCTACCCTTCTCTAGCTCAGTGCTGACCTTCTACCTTGGAGGATCCTATACTTTAGCCTACAGGACTAAGGTTACTATGGAGATGAAATATGGACTTATCCTCATCTGCCAATCAAATGCTCTATAGGTGCATGTGTGTAACTTAAACCACAGAGAAGTTTCAGACTGGATGTGTGCCAGCTCAGTGCCATCCCCAGGCCACACACAGAAATGGTGACATGTCCATCATAGATGGGTTGCATGAGACTCAGATGATAGTGGGGTCCTTGGCAGAAAAGAGTGTCACAGAGGAGGGTTCTGACAAGTGCTTGGAAATACTTGGGTCAATGTTACCAGACTCCTCTTCTCTCTTAGCTTACAGCCTGGATGCTTGTCACCAAATCCCTTTGAGCAGTGTCCTGAGCCACCTGGTGAGAGAGGTATGAGGTCTGACAGGGCAGCTGGAGCAAAGCATTCAGGGGAACAATTTTCTGTGACTGCAGCTGCGACAGCAGCTGGATAGCGGTGCTGGCAAAGCCAGCCTCAGCCCCTTCTCCGTTAACCAGAACTTCCCAGCCAGCACTGACCCTGGAAACAAACAGCTGCTCCTCCAAGGTAGGAAGGAAAAGGGACTTAGAAAGCCCTCAGCCAGTGGGGAGATCACCAGGATGTCTGCAGCCGAAGGTGCAATCTGCCTGGTCTATGCTCCTTAGGGTCAGGTTGAAATCAGAGATGCTCTAGTCTAGCAGCCTGAGTGAAAGTGTGGGATTTAGGCCAGGCCAGGCTCCAGATTCTGAGTTTACCACTTAAAGATCATTTGATTTGGGCAAGGTGTTTAAAGTCTCAGAGGTTTAGGCCTTAGTTTCCTTATATTTAAGATGAGGATAATAATAATATATACCTTATATGATTTTGAGCATTAAATGAAATCATTTACAAATGCTTGGCACACTAAGAATTGCTCAATAATTAGTAGCTGTATATGTTCATATCTTTTTCTTGGATTTGCTTAGTGCTTTAGTATTAGCGAAGTGTTTTCACATATAGAATTTCATCTGTAGTAAAGCAAGTTTTGCTGTCTCTATTTCACACAAGAAAACTTAGGTCTTGAGATATTAACAGACAAGCAAGGGTTTAGAGAAGTTATAGACAAAGCTAGGATCAGAACCAGATGTTGTGATTTTCAGTCTGTGTTCCTTCCAGCTCATTGTGTTCTGTCTCAGTATTGCTGACCTTCCCAGATTCTCTAGTCCCCCTTTCCCTCACAGGTGGGGAACTCAGTGTGTGGCAAAATGTTCCTGCCCTTAAGGAAACAGGGCTCTGGGGAAGTTCTGGATGGTGGGCAATTTATTTCGGGTGGCCATCATTCACTCTCTACCCCTCCCCTTGCCTGCCTTTTCAGATAGGTGTGTTTGACCAGGACCCCCTTCTCTTCTCGATATCCCCCATCAATCTCACTTCTCCCAGTTTTAACTGAAATGTCAATGGTGTCCCCCTAGTCTTAAATCATTCAATTTCTACTTCCTCTGTCTTTTTTTCCTTTTGATACACCATTTAGTACACCATCTCCACTCACCTCCATGGCCATACCTTCAATTTTATTCAAATCAGGAACCACTGTTCGGTTTCGCTAAAGCTGAGCTTTCACTCTCCTGCCAGCTATTTCTGGGTCATGTTAATGTTCATTTTTCTCTGGTTCTTGTAGATGCTTGTTTATCTGACAGTAACCTTATTTGTCAAATGAAGGTGACAATAACATGATTATGCTGTTTTGGCAATTCAGTGAAAAAACACATGTGGGCCGCCATGCAAACCGCATGGCTGCCAGGAACTTCTCAGCTTACATTAGGTGGATGCCTTGCCCTCCTCTGGGCTGCGCTGATGGTTGTGGTGTTCAGTTATGTCTCCAACTCTTCCTTCTGAACAGGCCTTCCCCTCTCACTGGCTTCCCATACAGCAGCCAAGAAGCCCCACTGGCACAGTCCCTGCCTCTCTTTCTCTAGCACTCCCGAGGCCTGAGCCAGAAAGCAGGCACTGGGCAACACTTGCCTGAGCAGGACCTTTTCTACCTTCTTTGTGGTATTTTCCTATTCCTCTACCATAGGGTTGCTTTTTAGTCTCCAGCAAGACAACGTTAACCCACCAAGACTTCCATCTCCGTTCTTCTCACACAAGTACATTTTTTTCAGTATTACCTCATCAGAATGATGGCTAGAAAGTTGAGTTTAGTCCCCCATGAATCCTTTTATTATTTGATTCTACATTTTAATATGTACTATGTATATTTATACATATTACATTTAGTTACAGGGCATCGTATTAGATACCACACAGAGATTATACTCAAGACTTGGTTTATAAAAATACACCTAATAATTTTTCAAACTAGAGGTTACTTTCTCATGGAACATCCCTCAATTAAAGGAATATCTTTTTGTTCTGAAGAATGGAAACATTCTGAACTCAGTGACTCGTGGGATTTTGCTTTTCTTTTGCTTGTGGCGTACGCATAATTCTGTAAGAGGAGAGTCCTGCCACCTTAGGCCTCAGTGGGGATGGCTAGGTGTGCATGTGCTTCATGTGCAGTGTGTTCCAGGGCTCCTGAAAACTGTGGTTGCCTTTACTCCCCAGATTCAGCTGTGTCCCCTCCAGTCTGGGATGTTGGTATGAATTCCCCAGCTCTGGTCCTCCCCAGCTCTGCTTCCTCTACTCCTGGCTCAGAAACAGCCATAATCAACAGAACAAATGCTAAATATGGCAACTAAAGGGCCCAGGGACTGATGATGGAAAGTGATTAACACAAACAACCTTTTTTTGTCTCTAAACATATTATCTGTATTTAGAGAGTTTTCTCTGCATGCCCCAAGGCCTTTAGCCCTACTCACTGCACCTTCTGTGGCTGCCTTTCTTGCCATTATTCATCCTCCAATAGTTTTCCTATTGCTGTTTTTGCTTCATTGCACCATAATCTCTCCATTCTTGAAAATGTTCTCTGTATCCAGCTTGATTTCCTTGTCTGTGTCTTCTCTACCCAGAAACTTATTATTTATTATGATTTGTCCTATTTCATTAGCCAATAAGGAAAAAATTGTCTCCTGGAAAATTTATCATTAAGAGATAATGTAAGAAAGATTATAAAAATATAGAAGCCAGAAGATCTCTATGGACTTTGCCCCACCCTTGCACATTCCAAGGCTTCCTTTCTTGCTCCAAGCCTCTTCCTTTTCTTGTTCCCTACCTCTTTTGAGTTGGAGCAAACTGAGGATATCATTATGAATAACAGAAGATTCCATTGTGTTGTCATTTTCTTTTTCAGGCTTGGGTCTGGATACTTCTCCAGTAATGAAGACCGCTCCCAAGCTGGAGGGTGATGCTACTGATGGCTCCTTTGCCAATAAGCATGGCCGCCATGTCATTGGCCACATTGATGACTACAGTGCCCTAAGACAGCAGGTTGCAGAAGGCAAGCTGCTGGTCAAAAAGATAGTGTCTCTTGTGAGATCAGTGTGCAGCTTCCCTGGCCTTGAAGCCCAAGGCACAGAGGTAATCACACCTGTAGCTTTAGGTGCACTCCTTTCTTGTGCTCTTTATTCCTTTGATGTTAACTCCTTCACCCACAATTTTTGTTTTTTTTCTTTTTTTCATGCTTTGCCTTCCTCTTCCATGTATAGCAGCCAGGCCCTTTCTTCTCTATCTCCTATTTTCACTCTGAGTTCTGCTCTGTTCCAGATGTAGCTGACTGGATATTTCCCCTCAGCCCCACAGAAACATGTGGCATTGCCTAGCAGCCTTTGGTAGCTTATTATCTACTGCAGTCATGCAGGCACATGACCATGTGTGGGCACAGTCGACTCAATGGGATGGACAGAAACTGAAGGATTTGCAGGTGTATGGCCCCCATATGTGGAAGGGGTGAGAAGTCTGGCAGCCATGGCATTTCCTTGTGCAGACTGCATAGGGAGAGGGAAGGCAGGCAGCAAAGCTTGTCAGAGCACCTTGCCAGTGAGAGAGACCAAGCACCATGGCTGTGCTGTCTGAGCTGCTGGAGACCCATGAATGCATAGGAGCAGCCCTGTCTCCAAGGAACCCCCACACTAGAGGGCAAGACACACACCCAAGTAGATAAGCACAGTAAGGGGCTACAGGCACAGTATGAGAAGTCATCCCTATGCTGTGAGAGCGCCGATGCAAATGTGGTCATTTATCTCAGGCAAGGAAGGTAACAGGTTCATAGAGGACATAGCAAGTGGGGTGAGTTTTGAAAGCCTTGTGGGTTCTGCAGGTGGAGAAAGGCATACCTGGTAAAGGGAGCAGCACCTTAGTTCTGAGAGCTGCAAATGGTTGTGAGAGGGCTTCACAGGTTCAAGCAGGCCCATGTTCTGTGCCTCACTCACAAAGGAAACTTAAGCCCATGCAGGGGGAAGAAAGTAATCTCTCCACTTCTGTGGTGTTACCTTTCCCCAGGAGCTTGGCAGCAAAGGCATTCATGAGCTTCAGAGCAGCACCAGTGCCCTGCACCATGCCCTAGAGGAGTTGGCTTCCCTTCTCACCATGTTCTGGAGAGCAGCCCTGCCAAGCACCCACGTCCCTGTGCTGCCTGGCAAAGTGGAAAGATGCCAGTGTCCTTTCTTGGTTCAAACCCAGTTCTCCTGCCCTCTAATACTGTTCTTTCTCCTCAATGTCACAGCTTTTCCAGAAAATCAGGAGCCACATAGTGAGTTGGCATAGACAGAAACTTAGAGGAGTGTCCCTGGAGGGACATCTCTGGCCCATGGTGGCTGCTTTCATTGTAGCTCTAAATACATCCCATTCCCTGCCAGCCCCCTGGCCCCTGGATAAGAAATCAAAGAAGAATAGGAAGGGGTGTGGAGAAGGCAGAGACATCATAACCCTGGCAATCCATAAATGTTCAGTTTCTTTACCTCTCTGAAATTTGGCTGAGATGAAATTAAGTGAAAGCTTCAGCACCCATCTCCCACCCCTCAGGTCCCATGGTCAAATGATCACAGAACGCCCCCATGAGACTGAGCCTTTTTAGCCACTGCCTGGAATCCCTGCATATCACTTAAGCTGGCCTCTCTGGACCAGGCCTGGGGAAAGTCAGCCACCCCTCAGGATCTGCTCAGAGCTCAGGCTAACTCTGATTGGCAGACCCTCATGTAGGCAGGTTTCAGGATCCCCTCCCCAGGGATTCTAACTCCAGATCAATGTCACCAATACCTTTTGGATCCAACTATGCTAATTCCAGGGAGACGGTGTTTTGCCATCTTCATGTTGGCACAAATATTTACAAACTTGCAAACTTGCCTGAGTCCAGATCTCTCTCTCCAGCATAACATTTCCGAACTCTCAATCTTACCTGTGAAGAGAGAGTGACAGAACTGATATCAGGACTAAAGCAAGGTCCTCTTCAGATTTGGGAGCTTTATACCAGCCTGAAGTGAGGTTCTCTTAAGCTACAGGTGTGTAGGCCTGTGCTAGTCTGCATGGGGAATTCCAGAGTCTCAATACTCCTGCCTAATGGCCTCATCCGAAACTGTCCTCAGCTGGAAGTATTCGAGGCTGTGAAGGAGGAAATCCATTTCAGGAGAGTGGAGAAGATTTTAGAATCCTTCTTTGAATTGGAAAGAGCCACAAAGCACAGGGTGCTTTAGGCCTTCTGCCTGTTCAGTAAGAGTCTGTACCTCTTATCAAGGGAGAATTGACAGAAAGGGAACTTCTGGAACTGAGAACCAAAGTATCCAAACAGGAGCGGCTCCTTCAAAGCATAGCTGAGCATCTGAAGACCGCCAACCAGCAGAAGGAGAGCATGGAGCAGTTCATCATCAGCCAGCGTAGGTTCCCTGAGAGGGAATGGGGGAAGAAACAGGCAGTCTTCCCGATGCCCCACTTGTGCTGCAGATGAGCAGTGACCAGGGGGGCTTGGAGATGTTGGGAGTGGAGACTGATTTGATGTCCCCAAACCTCCTGTGCCATGAGCAATTGTGGATGCAGAGGAGGGGAGGATGGGGTGGATAGCAGGAGACTCCAAGCTGAATGGCCAGAAAGAAATAAATGCTTTAGAATTCTCATGCTAAGCAAGGAGGGTTAATTTCTGCTGGTGATTTCTACTCTGTGGTGCTCTTTTGTTGTCTCAGTAACCAGAACACATGATGTTTTAAAGAAGGCAAGCACTAACTTAGAGGTAAGGAAACTACTGCACCAGTCAGAGGCACCAAGCCTGTCCCCAACCCATTGCCATCCGTTAGCATATCTTGTAGGTGACCCTTGGCCTGCTTTGGCCTTCCAGGAGAAGATTTTGGGTCCACTTGCAAGATCACAGGTCCTCAGTGAGCATCCTGCTAGTTTCTGTTCCCATCACTCTCCCACCCCGTCAGCTCCTGCCCCAGTATCTTGGTTCACTCTCACATTGTCGTCATCTCTCCTTTTTAATCCAGTTTTTCTTCTTTGATGCCAAGTCAGGAGACTGGAGAAATGCAATTCAGCTCACTCTCAAAGTCATTAGACATCCGGAAGTCTACCTCTGAATGAGCTTTTGGTAGAGGGATCTTGAGGCCAGTTATGTGGTCTACTCTTCATGAAAAAGTAAAAGCAATTTGCAACCTAATAAACTGATTTCACTGCACACTCCTGTGTTAAGAACAGCAATTTGATTTTGATATATCTTTAAGAAACATGACAAAAGAGATCTGTTGGGTCTCATTGGTCTAAAAGAGAATTTGTTAATAAATAACAACTGAATCTTAAGGGGAAAAATGTTATATATGTACCACATATTATCTACATTTACTTAAAACACTAAGTGTTAACCGTTCCCTAGGAAGTGCTTTGAAGAAAAACTTGAGGTATATGAATGGTTTAAAAATCAGAAACTAAACCTTTTAACGTGGACTTCAAAGCTTTGCCATAAGCAATTGAGCATATTCCTAGAAATATTTCTAAACTGTAACCTGAGAGAATGTTGATCTCCATAGTGTGAAAATGACTTGGGCCAGTTTAACTTGCTCTTTTTTTTTTTTTTTTTCACTAACTCCCTTTTGTTTTTCTCTGATAATTCTTCTCTTTCCTAGGCCTCTTTAGAGCAACATTTACAGGATTGCCTCTGTAAAGCCTTATTCCTGTCCCAGGAAAGGTAACCCAAAAAGTCTCTCGTATCCACTAAAAGGTAACCCAAAAGTCTCTAGTATCCACTGGCTTTCTCCATTGTGGAAGCTTTCCCCTCCACCTCCCATAGATCACTGGAAAGGACCTGAGGCCTCGGTTCTAATCCCTGGCTTATCACTAACTGCTGTGTGGCTTTGGCTTGTCCTTTAATCTCTATGAGACTGCTGCACCCTCATCTGTCGAAGATGGAACTGGACTTAGTTGAGCTCTGAGGTGCTTGTGGACTTGGCCCCTCCACACCCTCATTGTGGCAACTGGACATAAACTTAACAGAGGACTTCCCTGCAAAATGTCCTCTTCTTCCTACAACAGGCTGTTTCTATATGTGCATGTTTCACGCTAAGCACTTCTTTCTTGGGTGGAGATGGCAAAGCCCTCTTTCTGCTGAGACAGTGATTTGGAGAGTCACCTGGCCCCTGAAGAGGGAGTGGTAGGATCCAGCCACCCAGTGTGCAGTGAATTGGAGCAGGGATCTCAGCACACAGGGAGGTGGGGAGGCTCCCCCTAACCTCAGGCACCTGTTGTTCTTCGAGACTGCAGCGCATGCTCTTAGCTCATCCTCTTAACTGGTTCTCACCATGCTCCTGTCTTTGGTCACCCCATAGCTCTCACTCCAGCTTCAGGCAACCATCAGTAGGGCCTGGCAATATACACTGATTTGGTTTGTTTTATTTTTGTCTGCAGGTGAAATCCCTAAGAGCTCTGCCATGTACTCCTTGTGACCCTTGCCTTCCAGGAACCATGCAAGAAGCGCAGCCACCAGAAGTCCTTAAAACAGCAGGAAATGTGGGCCTGTCCCCCTTTTGTGCAGCTACCTATCTGCTGAGGAGCTTCTGGGCCTCATTCCTCCAAGTCCACGGGAGGGTCCAGAAGAGGGGGTCAGAGATGTATCCTGGTGGAGCTGGGAGAAAACCAGAAAGCCTTTCTGACAGCTATGGAATACCGTTAGCCAAGGTCCACTTGGCCCAGCACTAAGCAAAAGATGCGTAGTTTGCATAGAAGGTTTTGTGATACTGCTTCCCAACAGCCCCAGCAGCTTGGGAACTAGCAACAGCACATTTCTTGCCTCGTCAGCTGTCCTGAGATGGAAAACTCAGTGGATATAGGACCCTGATTACGATGAATGGGGCACATGGTCCCAATGCTGGAGCTCCTCTGGCAGGTTCTAAAAGCACACTACTGAGCAGCTGTGCCCTGCTGGACACTGCTGGCAGGGGCTCAGTGAGCACTACTCACAGATCCACACCTGACCCTGTTGGGTCCAGTTAGACTGGGCCTTGGTCTGCACTGTAGCACCTGTGTTATTTGAGTTAACATCATGAATGTGACTTCCCAGATACCATCTCAGGCTTAACTTAGCACATCCTATTTCTTTTCTTCTATGATATCCAAATTGGACTGACCTCACTTCAAATACTCTGTCCCATTTTGTCACCCTGTCTTACCTCAGGGAAATTGGGGACTGATGGCCAGACCAATTCTGTTGAAATTCTTGCATAGAGCAAACCTGTGCTGATTTTTAAGTGGCATGGGAGAGGCCCCCAGCCACAGTAAAGCCTAGTCTGTGTCTTCACAGTGCTGATAGAATCTGCTTGTGTGTATAAATGTATGATATAGATTTATACATGTTGCTATCGCCATATATTGAAGGCCAACATAACTGGTGGACAGGGTAGGTGAGAGAAAATGAAAGTCTTTTTGGTGATTATTAAAGCAAAATGTGTATAAAGAAATAAATAGTTTTTCTTTCACTGCTTTGTTTCCCATTTCTGCACCAATCCCTTGACAGTATAAAGAACTGGAAAGAGAAAATGGGAAAGACAAACTGTGTTTAAGAAGTGCATAGTCTAATGCTTGAACTCTGACTTTAAAAGATTAAGGTTTTCCTTCCTTGTCATTTTGTAAGAATCCCCAGTCTGAAAATATGAAAGAATGGTTCTTAAACTTGGTGTACCTTAGAAGCAGCTGTGAAGATTACAGGAACTACCTCCTGGTCTCCAATCCCAGGAGACTTAGTTGGTGTGAGCCCTAGAATCTGCATTTTTTAAATATAAGCACCCCAGGTGATTCCATTATATGTGGGCTGCAGATCACAGTTTAAAAAAACAGTGTTCTATAACATTGAATCAAAACTAAAACTACATTTAAGGACCTTGAATCAAAAAGTATGTCATTCCATTAATATTTGTATAAAAATTTTAAAATATTCCTTGGGAAAAGTTCCTAGCTACATGCTTTTGATCCCCAAGATTAAAATAAAGCTATCACTTCACAATTATTTACTAGAAGCATTTAAAAAATAAACAGGTAGAAGGTGGAGTAAGATGGTAGAATAGAATTCTCCAGCAATGGTGTCTTTGAAGGAACATCAAATTGAACAACTATCTATGTAAGAAAACAATTTCACAAAGGCTAATCAGGTGAGAGATCATAGCAGCTGGTTTTAACATGATAACAAGAAAAGATGCATTGAAGAAGGGAGGACGGACAGTTTTGCATTGCCTATGACACCTCTCCCCCAACCACAGGAAATGCATCTCCGAGAGAGAATCTAATGGCTTGGGGACAAGGAGGAAAGTGTGGGACTTTATATTGAAACTTAGTACCAGTCTTGCCATAGTGACACATGGCACTGGACAGAACCCCACAGCACTTGATTCCAGGCTGGTGCCCACAAAAGAAGCATTTAGACCCACTCTGGGCCACAAGGGAATCAGATGCCCCAGCAGGAAGAACCCACCAAAGTTCTGGCTGGCTTTATCTCTGGAAATTTATTGGGCTACAAATAAATTTCAGTGGCAGCCAGGCTGTAGTTCAGAGGTGACAGCATGCTGGCAGCCCTCACAGCCCTCGCTCGCTCTTGGTGCCTCCTCGGCCTCGGTGCCCATTCTGGCCGCACTTGAGGAGCCCTTCGGCCCGCCACTACACCACGGGAGCCCTTCTCTGGGTTGGCTGAGGCAGGAGCCGGCTCCGTCGGCTTGTGGGGAGGTGTGAAGGGAGAGGCATGGGTGGAAACCGGGCTGCGTGAGGCACTTGGGGGCTAGCTGGAGTTCCGGGTGGGCGTGGGCTTGGCGGCCCCGCAATCGGAGCGGGGCTTAGCACCCTGGGCAGCAGCTGCGGAGGGTGCACCGGGTGCCCCAGCAGTGCTGGGCCACCAGCGCTGTGCTCGATTTCTCCCTGGGCCTTAGCTGCCTCCCCGCGGGGCAGGGCTCTGGACCTGCAGCCCGCCATGCCTCAGTCGCCCACAATGGGCTCCTGCACAGCCTGAGCCTCCCCAAGGAGCGCCGCCTCCTGCTCCATGGCTCCAGGTCCCATCAACCGCCCAAGGGCTGAGGAGTGCGGGTGCACGGCGTAGGACTGGCAGGCAGCTCCACCTGCGGCCCTGGTGCGAGATCCACTGGGCGAAGCCAGCTGGGCTCCTGAGTCTAGTGGGGACTTGGGAGAACCTTTATGTCTAGCTAAGGGATTATGAATACACCAGTCAGCACTCTGTATCTAGCTCAAGGTTTGTAAATGCACCAATCAGCATCCTGTGTCTAGTTCAGGGTTTGTGGATGCACTCTGTATCTAGCTAATCTGGTGGGGACTTGGAGAATCTTTATGTCTAGCTAAGGGATTGTGAATGCACCAACTGGCACTCTGTATCTAGCTCAAGGTTTGTAAATGCACCAATCAGCACTCTGTGTCTAGCTCAGGGTTTGCAAATACACCAATCGACACTCTGTATCTAGCTTATCTAGTGGGGACGTGGATAACTTTTGTGTCTAGCTCAGGGATTGTAAAGGCACCAGTCAGCACCCTGTCAAAACGAACCAATCAGCTCTCTGTAAAACAGACCAATCGGCTCTCTGTAAAATGGACCAATCAGCAGGATGTGGGTGGGGCCAGATAAGGGACTAAAAGCAGGCTGCCCAGCCAGAAGCGGCAACCAGCTCGGGTCCCCTTCCACGCTGTGGAAAGTTTGTTCTTTTGCTCTTTGCAATAAATCTAGCTGCTGCTCACTCTTTCGGTCCACACTGCCTTTATGAGCTGTGACACTCACTGTGAAGGTCTGCAGCTTCACTTCTGAGCCAGCGAGACCACCAACCCACGAGAAGGAAGAAACCCCGAACACATCCGAACATCAGAAGGAAAAAACTCTGGACACGCCACCTTTAAGAACTGTAATACCCACCGTGAGGGTCCATGGCTTCATTCTTGAAGTCAGTGAGACCAAGAACCCACCAATTCCAGACACATAGTGACTGCAGTCCTTGGGCAAGCCCTGATGCTGCATAGGTCTGGAAGACCCTAGACTTGAAGTGTAAGCCAGTATGACAGCAGCAGGGCAGCAGCTATGGGAATGTCTGTATCACCCCTCCTCACACTCCAGGCAGTGCAACCTGAAGAGAGATTCCTTTTGCTTGGGGGAAAGAAAGGGAAGTAAGCTAGAGGCTTTACCTGGGAATGTAGAGAACAATCCCTGAACTTCCCCAAGTCCACAGGGCTGGGGACCTAGGAATCTATAAGAATTGCAGTGTACCTGGGCTTTGAATGCCCTGTAGTACAAGAATGGCTGCAGTGATCACTGGCTTAGGGAACTCGTCAGCCCACTTTGAATTCCTGGAAGGTCCTCTGAAGGACAGGTACAAACAAGACCTGACTGCAAAGGCTGGAATAAATACCATATTCTCCAATGCCCAGATATTGACCAACATCTACAGTATCAATAACATTTAAGTCAATATGACCTCAACAAATGGACCAAGTAAGGCACCCAGTGACCAACCCTGGAGAGGTGGAGATGTGTAACCTCTCAGGGAATTCAGAATAGCTATTTTGAGAAAGCTCAATGAACTTCAGGGAAACACAGAGAAGCAATTCAGAAATATATCAGAAATTTAACAAGGATACTGAAGTAATAGAAAAAAATCAAACAAATCCTGGAGCTGGAAAATGCATTAGTGGGTCTCAGTAGAACTGATCAAGCAGCAGAAAGAATTAGTGAGCATGAAAACAAGCTATTTGAAAATACAGTCAGAGGAGAAAAAAGAAAAGAAGAATGAGAAGGAACACAGAATGCTTAAGAGATCTAGAAGAGGGCCTCAAAAGAGAAAATCAAAGATTCATTGGCCTTAAAGAGACGGTTGAGAAGGAGCAAAGAGTAGAACCCTTATTCAAAGAAATAATCTTTTTTAAAAAAATACTTTAAGTTCTAGGGTACATGTGCACAACGTGCAGGTTTGTTACATAGGTATACATGTGCCATGTTGGTTTGCTGCACACATCAACTCGTCATTTACATTAGGTATTTCTGCTAACGCTATCCCTCCCCCAGCCCCCCACCCCACAACAGGCCCCAGTGTGTGATGTTCCCCTCCCTGTGTCCATGTGTTCTCATTGGTCAATTCCCACTTAAGAGTGAGAACATGCGGAGTTTGGTTTTCTGCCCTTGTGATATTTTGCTGAGAGTGATGGTTTCCAGCTTCATCCATGTCCCTGGGAAGGACACGAACTCATCCTTTTTATTGCTGCATAGTATTCCTTGGTGTACATGTGCCACATTTTCTTTATCTAGTCTATTACTGATGGACATTTGGGTTGGTTCCAAGTCTTTGCTATTATGAATAGTGCCACAATGAACATAGGTATCCATGTGTCTTTATAGTAGCATGATTTATAATCTTTAGGGTATGTACCCAGTAATGGGATTGCTGGGTCAAATGGTATTTCTAGTTCTAGGCCCTTGAGGAATCACCACACTGTCTTCCACACCGGTTGAACTAATTTATACTCCCACCAACAGTGTAAAAGCGTTCCTATTTCTCCACGTCCTCTCCAGCATCTGTTGTTTCCTGACTTTTTAATGATCGTCACTCTAACTGGCATGAGTGGTATCTCATTGTGGTTTTGATTTGCATTTCTTAAGTGACCAGTGATGATGAGCCTTTTTTCCTATGTCTGTTGGCTGCATAAGTGTCTTCTTTTGAGAAGTGTCTGTTCATATCCTTTGCCCACTTTTTGATGGGGTTGTTTTTTTCTTGTAAATTTGTTTAAGTTCTTTCTAGATTCTGGATATTAGCCCTTTGTCAGATGGATAGATTGCAAAAATTTTCTCCCATTCTGTAGGTTGCCTGTTCACTCTGATGACAGTTTCTTTTGCTGTGCAGAATCTCTTTAGTTTAATTGGATCCCATTTGTCTATTTTGACTTTCGTTGCCATTGCTTTTGGTGTTTTAATCATGAAGTCTTTGCCCATGCCTGTGTCCTGAATGGTGTTGCCTAGGTTTTCTTCTAGGGTTTTTATGGTGTTACATCTTACATTTAAGTCTTTAATCCACCTTCAGTTAATTTTTGTGTAAGGTGTAAGGAAGGTATCCAGTTTCAGCTTTCTACATATGGCTAGCCAGTTTCCCCAGCACCATTCATTCAATAGGGAATCCTTTCCCCATTGCTTGTTTTTGTCAGGTTTGTCAAAGATCAGATGGTTGTAGATGTGTGGTGTTATTTCTGAGGGCTCTGTTCTGTTCCATTGGTTTATATCTCTGTTTTGGTACCAGTACCATGCTGTTTTGGTTACTGTAGCCTTGTAGTATAGTTTGAAGTCAGGTAGCATGATGCCTCCAGCTTTGTTCTTTTGGCTTAGGATTGTCTTGGCTATGGGAGCTCTTTTTTGGCTCCATATGAAGTTTAAAGTATTTTTTTCCAATTCTGTGAAGAAAGTCAGTGGTAGCTTGATGGGGATAGCAATGAATCTATAAATTACCTTGGGTAGTATGGCCATTTTCATGATATTGATTCTTCCTATCCATGAGCATGGAATGTTCTTCCATTTGTTTGTGTCTTCTTTTATTTCATTGAGCAGTGGTTTGTAGTTCTCCTTGAAGAGGTCCTTCACATCCTTTGTAAGTTGGATTCCTAGATATTTTATTCTCTTTGAAGCAATTGTGAATGGGAGTTCACTCATAATTTGGCTCTCTGTTTGTCTGTTCTTGGTGTATAGGAATGCTTGTAATTTTTGCACATTGATTTTGTATCCTGAGATTTTGCTGAAGTTGCTTATCAGCTTAAGGAGATTTTGGGCTGAGATGATGGGGTTTTCTAAATACACAATCATGTCATGTGCAAACAGAGACAATTTGACTTCCTCTTTTCCTAATTGAATACGCTTTATTTCTTTCTCTTGCCTGATTGGCCTGGCCAGAACTTCCAATGCTACATTGAATAGGAGTGGTGAGAGAGGGCATTGTTGTCTTGTGCTGGTTTTCAAAAGGAATGCATCCAGTTTTTGCCCTTTCAGTATGATATTGGCTGTGGGTTTGTCATAAATAGTGCTTATTATTTTCAGATATATTCAATCAATACCTAGTTTATTGAGAGTTTTTAGCATGAAAGGCTGTTGAATTTTGTTGAAGGCATTTTCTGTATCATTTGAGATAATCTCGTGGTTTTTGTCATTGGTTCTGTTTATGTGATGGATTACGTTTATTGATTTGTGTGTGTTGAACCAGCCTTGCATCCCAGGGATGAAGCCAACTTGATCATGGTGGATAAGCTTTTTGATGTGCTGCTGGATTCAGTTTGCCAGTATTTTATTGAGGATTTTCACATCCATGTTCATTAGGGATATTGGCCTAAAATTATCTTTTTTTGTTTTGTCTCTGCCAGGCTTTGGTATCAGGATGATGCTGCCCTCACAAAATGAGTTAGGGAGGATTCCTTCTTTTTCTATTGATTGGAATACTTTCAGAAGGAATGGTTCCAGCTCCTCTTTGTACCTCTGGCAGAATTTGGCTGTGAATCTATCTGGTCCTGGAATGTTTTTGCTTGGTAGGCTATTAATTATTGCCTCAATTACAGAACCTGTTATTGGTCTATTCCAGGATTTGAGTTCTTCCTGGTTTAGTCTTGTGAGGGTGTATGAGTCCAGGAATTTATCCATTTCTTCTAGGTTTTCTAGTTTTTTTGCACAGAGATGTTTATCCTCTGATGGTAGCTTGTATTTCTGTGGGATCAGTGGTGACATCCCCTTTTTCATTTTTTATTGCATCTATTTGATTCTTGTCTCTTTTCTCTTTTATGAGTCTTGCTAGGGGTCTATTTTGTTGATCTTTTCAAAAAACCAGCTCCTGGATTCATTGATTTTTTGAAGGGTTTTTTGTGTCTCTATCTCCTTCAGTTCTGCTCTGATCTTAGTTATTTCTGTTTTCTGCTAGCTTTTGAATGTGTTTGCTCTTGCTTCTCTAGTTCTTTTAATTGTGATGTTAGTGTGCTGATTTTAGATCTTTCCTGCTTTCTCTTGTGGGCATTTAGTGCTATAAATTTCCCTCTACACACTGCTTCAAATGTGTCCCAGAGATTCTGGTATGTTGTGTCTTTGTTCTCATTGGTTCCAAAAAAATCTTTATTTCTCCCTTCATTTCGCTATTTACCCAGTAGTCATTCAGGAGCAGGTTGTTCAGTTTCCATGTAGTTGTGCAGTTTTGAGTGAGTTTCTTAATCCTGAGTTCTAATTTGATTGTGCTGTGGTCTGAGAGACACATTGTTGTGATTTCTATTCTTTTACATTCACTGAGGAGTGTTTTACTTCCAATTATGTGGTCAATTTTAGAATAAGTGTGATGTGGTACTGAGAAGAATTTATATTCTGCTGATTAGGGGTGGAGAGTTCTGTAGATGTCTATTAGGTACACTTGGTCCAGAGCTGAGTTCAAGTCCTGGATATCCTTGTTAAGCTTCTGTCTCATTGATCTGTCTAACATTGTCAGTGGGGTGTTAAAATCTCCCATTATGATTGTGTGGGAGTCTAAGTCTCTTTTTAGGTCTCTAAGAACTTGCTTTATGAATCTGGGTGCTCCTGTATTGGGTGCATATATATTTAGGATAGTTAGCTCTCCTTGTTGAATTGATCCCTTTACCATTATGTAATGGCCTTCTTTGTCTCTTTTGATCTTTGTTTTTTAAAGTCTATTTTATCAGAGACCAGGATTGCAACCCCTGCTTTTCTTTTTGCTTTCCATTTGCTTGGTAGATCTTCCTCCATCCCTTTATTTTGAGGCTATGTGTGTCTTTGCACGTGAGATGGGTCTCCTGAATACAGCACACTGATGGGTCTTGACTCTTTATCCAATTTGCCAGTCTGTGCCTTTTAATTGGGGCATTTAGCCCATTTACATTTCAGGTTAATATTGTTATGGGTGAATTTGATCCTGTCATTATGATGCTAGCTGTTTATTTCACCCATTAGTTGATGCACTTTCTTCCTAGCATTGATGGTCTTTACAATTTGGCATGTTTTTGCAGTGGCTGGTACTGGTTGTTCCTTTCCATGTTTAGTGCTCCCTTCAGGAGCTCTTGTAAGGCAGGCCTGGTGGTGACAAAATCTCTTAGCATTTGCTTGTCTGTAAAGTATCTTATTTTTCCTTCATTTATGAAGCTTCGTTTGGCTGGATATGAAATTCTGGATTGAAAATTCTTTTCTTTAAGAATGTTGAATATTGGCCCCCACTTTCTTCTGGCTTGTACAGTTTCTGCTGAGAGATCCGCTGTTAGTCTGATGAGCTTCCCTTTGTGGGTAACCCTACATTTCTCTCTGGCTGCCCTTAACATTCTTTTTTTTGTTGTTCATTTCAACCTTGGTGAATCTGACAATTATGTGTCTTGGGGTTGCTTTTCTCAGTGAGTATCTTTGTGGTGTTCTCTGTATTTCCTGAATTTGAATGTTGGCCTGCCTTGCTAGGTTTGGGAAGTACTCCTGAATAATATCCTGAAGAGTGTTTTCTAACTTGGTTCCATTCTCCCGATCACTTTCAGGTACACCAATCAAATGTAGATTTGGTCTTTTCATATAGTCCCATATTTCTTGGAGGCTTTGTTCATTTCTTTGCACTCTTTTTCTTGAATCTTGTCTTCTGGCTTTATTTCATTAATTTGATCTTCAATCACTGATATCCTTTATTCTGCTTGATCGAATTGGCTATTGAAACTTGTGTATGCTTCACTAGGTTCTTGTACTGTGGTTTTCAGCTCCTTCAGGTCATTTAAGCTCTTCTCTACACTGTTTATTCTAGTTAGCCATTCATCTAACCTTTTTTCATGTTTTCAGCTTCCTTGCAATGGATTAGAACATGCTCCTTTAGCCCAGAGAAGTTTGTTAATACCGACCTTCTGAAGCCTACTTCTGTCACCTTGTCAAACTCATTCTCCATCCAGTTTTGCTCCCTTGCTGGTGAGGATTTGTGTTCCTTTGGAGGAGAAGAGGTATTCTGATTTTTGGAATTTTCAGCCTTTCTGCTCTGGTTTCTCCCCATCTTTATGGTTTTATCTACTACTTTGGTCTTTGATGTTGGTGACCTATCGATGGGGTTTTGGTGTGGATGTCCTTTTTGTTGATGTTGATGCTATTCCTTTCTATTGCTTAATTTTTCTTCTAACAGGCAGGCCCCTCAGCTGCAGGTCTGTTGGAGTTTGCTGGAGGTCCACTCCAGACCCTGTTTGCCTGGTCGTCACCAGCAGAGGCTGCAGAATAGCAAATATTGCTGCCTGATCCTTCCTCTAGAAGCTTCATCTCAGAGGGACACCCACCTGTGTGGGGTGTCTGTTGGCCCCTACTGGGAGGTGTCTCCCAGTCAGGCTATATGGTGGTCAGGGACTCACTTGAGGAAGCTGTCTGTCTGTTATCAGAGCTCGAATGTCATGCTGGGATAACCACTGCTCTCTTCAGAGCTGTCAGGCAAGGATGTTTACATCTGTAGAAGCTGTCTGCTACCTTTTATTCAGATATGCTTTGCCCCCAGAGGTGGAATCTAAAGAGGCAGTATGCCTTGCTGAGCTGTGGTGGGCTCCGCCCAGTTCAAGCTTCCCTACCACTTTGTTTACACTGTGACCATACAACCACTTACTCAAGCCTCAGCAGTGGCAGAACCCCTCCCCCTGCCATGCTTCAGTGTATCAGGTTGATCTCAGACTTCTGCACTAGCAGTAGGCAAGGCTCCATGGGTGCGGGACCCACCGAGCCAGGCATGGGAGGGAATCTCCTGGTCTGTCAGTTGTGAAGACAGTAGAAAATGTGCAGTATTTGGGCAGAAATGTACTGCTCCTCCAGGTACAGTCACTCACAGTTTCCTTTGGCTAGGAAGAAGAAATCTGCCAATCCCTTGTGCTTCCCAGGTGAGGCAATGCCCCACCCTACTTTGGTTTGTCCTCCATGGGCTGCACCCACTGTCCAACCAGTCCCAATGAGATGAACCTGGTACCTCAGTTGGAAATGCAGAAATCACCCATCTTCAGCGTCACTCTCACTGGAAGCTGTAGACTGGAGCTGTTCCTATTCCACCATCTTTGAAGCAACCATTTTTTTTTTTTTTTTGTATTTTTGGTAGTGACAGGGTTTCACCATATTGCCCAGGCTGCGTTTCAAACTCCTGAGGTCAAGACATTCATTAAAACAAACCTATATTTGTTTTATCTGAGTTCCTTCCTCAGGAAAGGACTCTCAGGCCTCTCAGAAAGCATCATAGACCTGAAACTCAGCTGATCACAGCCTCTAGACAACGAGAAGCCAGAACCCTCACTCATCATGAGTGCTTCCTCACCACTCCCTAGTTCCTCTTTTCCCACACACAGTTACATTTCTTCCCTGCTATATAAGCCCCTAACTTTAGTCAATCAGGGAGATAGATTTGAGACTAACCTCCCATCTCCGCAGCCACAGCACCGATTAAAGCCTTCTTCCTCAGCAATACTCAATGTCTCAATGATTGGCTTTCTGTGTGCTGAGCAGCAGGGCCTATACTGAACCCCTGGGGTTTTGGTAAAAATACATGTACCCTTTCAAAAACCGCAATTAATGGGTTGTGGCATATTGAGAAATTGGAATGGCGTCAACTTGGCCGATTCTGAGAAAACACACTGTGCTTAAGTGTCAGGGCCCTGCCTCCTGACCTTGGCAGTTTATGGTTGATTTTGAGGCACAGCAGGGGTGTGTGGCCTGGTTTGAGTGTTTTATAGAAATGTAAAATATGACTGATTTATTTGTATTTTAAATTCAACAAATCTCCATTTCTGGTGAGGAAATCTTGCCAAAACCAACTAAACAAAGGCATAGACGTATATGAAGAAGAAAATAAAAGACTCCTTGCCTCCCAATCCCACTTGCTTGGTGTCAGCCATTATTTATTACATGGAGGAAGGGGACAAGGCACCCAGGAAGTCCCAAGTCCTGTTCTGACAATCATCTGGCCTCACTGGACAAAGGGAAAAGAGGGAAGGCAAAAAGAATGTAACACTACAGTTTGCAGAAATTTCCCCTTGGTACAGGAAACACTGGTAAACTGAGAGAGTATGTTTTCCAGGAGGGAGGCCTCAAAGGGCTCTTCTGTGGCCCTAAGCCCAAACTGGATTTTGCCTCATTTTCTGAGGTGCAAATGAAATGATAAAAGTTGATCAAAGGAGAGGGCAGAGAGAAAGAAAGAGGACAACTCCTCTCTCGCAGGTCCACCTTCCTTGGTGCTGCTTGAGGGATCAGAAGAAATGCCTTAACATAGGTGCATGAGAACTATGGGTGCTAAATATGAACTTAGTTACCTCCAGTTACAAGCTAGTGTGAGGTTCCATGGTGTAATGATGAGGGCTTTGGACTCTGACTACAGTGATCAGAGTTCAAGTCTCAGTGGGACCTTTCTGTATAATTCCAGTGAGGTTCCTCTCTATTGCTCCCTAAGTGGAATGGGGGAAATTGCCCCAATCGTGGTCATGGACCCTCCAGGCCAGTGGCTATATGCAATTGGAGTCCTGGACCCAGTGACCCAGTAGGTCAGAGGTCTCCTCCACTAAAAAGGCTGCCTTCCCTCAATCCTAGACCCCGAGTTTTCTTTTACTCATGTCATCGGGCCACTGCCCTGTGTCTCTTTGGAAGAAATTACCTACGTGAAAAACTTTACTTTCAGGATTCCCTAATTCCTTCATCCCAAAGGATGGTGAAGTTTTTAATTCCTGATATTGGGTCAAGTTCTAATGCGCACATTGCTTTCTGTTTTCATGGGATCCCTTCCAACCAGCTACCAGTGGATTTCTGTCTTGGGGTCTCTGTGGATTGCAACTAGATGCTGCTCTTGTCTGAACTCCTGACACCTCTCTGCAGGGAATTGCCTCCCTTAGCCTCCTAAATCAGTCAACATTTAGATTTGAGCCTGGAATCCTAGCATCTGTGGAGAACAGAGTTTCCTGATCCCTGGCCAGCTCTCCCTCAGTGAAGGGGGGAGGAGGAGAGCAGCTGTAAGGTGCAAGTCTGGGGCCCTGGGAGACCCCCTTCTTCCTGCCCAGACTCTGCTCCAAGGAGACGTTGCCTTAGGACCAGATCAGATGGAAACTCTTTTGTTCTCTTCTCATCAATAGAAAAATTTAGACAAGAACTCTGGAGGACCTTCCTAGCTTATACAAATGGTGTGGCCAAATCTCTCCAGTTTTGGAAATGTCCAAGTTTACCAAGTGTTTTGAGGGCTCACTTTGGAGCCTCTGAAAAGGAGGGGTGAAGGCCCACAGAAGTACCTGAGGGATGCAGGGGAGAGAGGGGAAAAAGCAGACAGAAGGGAGGAGAGAAGGATGGAGGGGGAGAAAGGGTGTGTGAGGGCCAGGAGCCAGGATTCACCCTGACAGTTCAGTGACTGCTCCCTGCCCCCAAGGTTCCCACTGTGGCACCTTCCAGCAGGTGGTTTCCATCTCTTATTGATATCCTAAGAACTTGGTCCTACGGAACAGTCCCACCCTATTTGTCTGGCATGAGTCCTGGCAAAGTTTCTTTTCATCTTTTGGGGGATCAGATGGGGGTATATAGGTTTGCAAGTGACAAGGAGCTAAGTCAGGACCTTGTGAAGCTGCTCAGAGTTAACTGTCAAGTAGCCTCCTTTCCCCCTTCCCCTGCAGGATAATTGCCTGCAAGACAGGGCCTGGAGGAGGTCAGGGCACCCAAGGCCACAGAAATGCCCTGGGATGAGTCCCAGCAGGAGATGCCTTGGCTGAGCTGACTGTGCACTTCCAGGGCTCACAGGGGTCTGTCCAGGAGACTGAGCAAGGGGACCAGGGAGGTTATGCAGAGGCTTCTGCACAGCAAAGCAGACATTCTTCTTGGAGCCCCCAACCCAAATCAGGTCTTCCACCTCCTCTTCCTAAAGACCCTTTACTTCAGCTATTCTTTTACTAGAACTACAAGTTTATAGGACATAGATTTCAGTGCCCTCATCTGGCCAACTATCTTCAGCTGCCAATGCCCAGGGTAACCTCCCTCCCTACCAAGACCTGACTCAGGACCTTACCTTAAGGAGAAGATGTCCTGTTCTTTCTTTCCCACAAGAACTGCCCTAGCTCAGACCCCATTACTGTCTGGTGACCAGGACAGTCCCCTCACCAGTCTTGCAGGTTGGGGAGGGCAGATTCTCCTCAGCTCCCTGCCCCTGAGAGACCCCAAGAGTCTTGTGTGGCTCCAGCCCACAGAAGGATATCCATGGCCCATATCTCTCAAAACTCTCCCCTCCAACTCTGAATCAACCCTCTACTGCATGCTCCCCTCACAGAACAGACACTTTTTTTGTTGTTTTTTGTTTTTTGTGTTTTTTTTTTGGCCTGTCCTTGTTTTGCCTACCCGCATCCCAGATTGACTTTTCTGTCTTAGAACTAACTTTCCCTCTTTGGACAGTGTTTTTCTGGTACTACACATGAAGATGTCCCACTCTCCCCTGCTCAAGAAGAGAGTGCCTGACCTAAGCTGGGCCCATCAGATCCAGTACTTACCTGGAATAGGAAAAAGACGGGGAGGGTGACCAAAGATTACAAAAATCTCTGAAGCTTATCCACTTGAGAAAGAGTCCCTGAAGATACTGGCCTTTCATTCCTGCTATGTATATCCAATGTGACTGAACTCTGAATAAAATATACAAGTTATAACAATGTAGTAATTGACCCAGCAAACTAGGACATAAACATGTTAGAGGGTAAGGTAGTGAGAGGCATGTTTGGGGGTGGTGGTGATGAGCAAGTATCTGAAGGAGAGATAGTGCCTAAACTTGAAAATCAAAAAGTAATAATATATATTCAGACATAAGGAGATAAATAACTAATAATTGTTTCTATGTGATGAAACTCTGGGAGTATACAAAGGGACTGCTGTTGTACTAAACAAATTTTCTAGTATAAATAACTTTGACAAAGTATCCAAATAAAAAAAATCCTTTCTCATATATGTATGTGTATATATATATATACACACACACACACACACACACACATATATTTGCATTCTTTGCATTTTGAATATAAATTTTTATACAGTCATGTTAATCCCTCTTTTCATTTAAGGATTTGAGTTTGATGTCATGCATACAATGTGATCCCACTGTATGACTACAGAAATGTTGGCAAAGTAAGTTCAGAAGACATGGTAGGAAAATACTTCCCAGTTTTGGCCAGAAGATGGAGAAAAAAAGAATTCTCATAAAATGTTAAAAGTATGACTTGTTATATCTTCTTTTCACAGTAATTTAGACAGAAATTAGCAAAATCAGAAAGGTATACATACTTTGGTCTGACAGTTCCATCTCCAGGTGTCTACGGAGAAATAGACAAGCGATGCATGACAGATACATGTGTCAGTCTGGTCCCTGCAGTTGTATTTGTAATAATACACATTGGAGCAATTTCATGGCCATTGGTTACAGAATGTTTGAAGAATTATCCATTCATATCAAGAAGGATATTTCAAAGATCTAAGCCTGATGGAAATGCTGAAGGCCATGACACTGATAGGAGCTCATGCGTGTTGACCAATTACTACGTGACAGGCATTGGCTCCACGCTCATTTAAATTTTGGACAACCTACGTGTTCTGATTTAGCCTATTGGACAGCAAATTTGACAGAAATGGAGGCACAGAAAATTAATGTGTTTAACTTCAAACTCTGGCAGATTAGGTTTTTCACCCAGAGCCTGTGGCTTCACCATAGTTGTGATTCAGGTTCTGTCATTTTCCACTTCAGGAATTTCCAGTATTCCAAATATGAGAAGCTGAGAAAACAAACAAACCAACTCAAAACCCTAAAAACCAGGATAAGTAAGGGTAGATGTTTGTTGGGTGTGGATTAAAAATGGACTTTTTTTTCCTCAAGCAACAAAGAGGCACCTCGGAAAATAGACAGGAGACAAGAAGAAGAGATTTAAGAGATATTTGGTCCAAGGAAGAGACTCTTCAGATGGAAGGTCATGTCAGCTAGAAACATTAATGTGACTGGATGGGCTCAAACCACTGACTTTTCAGTCAACATCTGACAGCACTAACCTAATGTTTCAGAGACACTGCTTGTTAAAGAGTGAAAGCTGTTGCTCAATTGTGTCATCCATAATTGTCAAATATTGCCATTTAGTAGCATAAGGAAGTATTCTCTGTTGCCAGGCTAGAGTACCCGTAACTCTTCTGTTTTGTTGAACATTCTTCCCCACCACAAACCCTCTTTAGAAGACTGGGGGCTCCTAAAACATTGAGGCTAAGAGTCTTGTCCTTGTGCATGTTTGGGCATTGACCCAGGGCCAAATCAGTGGTAGACTCCTCCACGCATATGCCAGGTCCCCAGGTGACAACTGCAGTCTCTGGATCTGAGGTCATCCACTTTCCCATTCCTAGCTCACCTCGCCCATTGTGAAGCCTGGTTAGTATTGCCAGAGACCCGAGTGGACAGGTGCCCCCACCAAAGACAGAACCTGCCATGTGCCCATCTTGCTGATCCCTCCATCCTTCTAGACAAAGGCTTCATGAGCCAGGGACCTTGGGTTTGCTCACAAGACAGCCCCTCACCTAGTATGCATTAGCTCATTATGTGTATGTATGTGTATATGTATATGTATACGTATATGTATATATGTGTATGTGTGTATGTATATGTCCTCAGGTTGTATTCCTTAAATATATATATGTAATTCCTTAAATATATAATTTTAATATGAAATTTTAAAAAGAATCCTTTAATAAACATTTACAATAACATCAAGAAATATAAACTATATAGCAAAGATGTGAAAGCCAGCCAGGCTCTCAATAGCATCAAGAAATATAAACTACATAGGAAAGACGTGAAAGCCAGCCAGGCTTGGCTTCAAATCCCAACACTTTGGAAGGCTGTGGCAGGAGGGTCACTTGAGCTCAGAAGTTTGAAACTATCCTAGGCAACATAGTGAGAACTCATTTGTATTGAAAATCAGAAAAATTATCCCGGTGTGGTGGTGTGAGCCTGTAGTCCCAGGAACTCAGTGGATGAGGCCCTAGGATGTCATAGGCCTGAGAATTCCATGCTACAGTGAGCTGTGATCGTGCCACTGTACTCCAGCCTGAGTGAGTAAGATCGTGTCTAGAAACAAAAGAAGAAAAAAAAAAGATGTGAAAGCCTATATATTGAAGACTACCAAGTATTGCTGAGAGCAGTTAAAGACATTTGGAATAGAGAATGCTCCTTCTTACATTTCAAAATGTAAAGCAAGAGATTGCTTTTGTTTTGGGGGGACACTTGCTATTTTTTGAGAATATGAAGTTCTTCTTAGGCATTCCTGTAAAAAAGGCCACTTTTTGATAGGATTGTACTGAATCTGTGGATTGCTTTTAGTTGTATTTTTATCTTAACCATGTTACAACTTCCAACCCATGGACACAAGATATCTTTCCATTTATTTAGCTCTTCCTTAATCTCCATGAGCAGTGTTCTGTAGCTGTCTGTGTACAAGTACTGCACCTCCTTGATAAAAATTATTCCCAGGCTTATTATCCTTACAGGTGCTATTACAAATGAAATAATTGTGTCAATTTTCTTCTCAGATTGTTCATGGCTAACACAACTGATTGTTTGCTGAAAGTTTGCTGAATTCACTTACTAACTCTAGTAGTGTGTGTGTGTGTGTGTGTGTGGTCTCTGTGTGCATGTATGTGTGTTTACATTTGTATGTATTATTTGGGATTTTCTATATATAGGATCACACCATCTGCAAATTGAGATCATTTTGTTTTCTGTTCAAAAATATTTTTCTCATGTTTATTTTTGAAAGATAATTTGGCCAAGTGTAGAACTGTAGACTTCAGTTTTTCTTTTTTTAAGTACTTTATTGCAAACTTCTTGTTTGTAAAGTTTCCTATGAGAAATCTTATGCCATCCTTATATTTAGTGCTCTGTATGTAACATGTTCTTTCCCTTTTTATTCCTTTTAAGATTTCCTTTTTATCACTGGTTTTGATGGATTTGATTAAAGTGTTCCTTGGTGAAGTTTTCTTCATGTTTCTTCTTCTTAGAATAATTGTATTTCTGTAATATTTGAAGTTTATAGTTTCCATGGAGCTTCTAAATCTTTCATCGAGTATGTTTTAAATATCTTTGTTTCCCTTCTCCACTACACGCCCTTCAGGGCTTCCATTTATCCTTATACCAAGATGTTTAACGTTTTTATGCTGATGGTCTTTTTATGTGTTCAAGTCATTTGTTACAGTGTGTTTCACTTATGTTAGTTTCAACTTCTATTCCATCTAGTTCAATAATCTTCTCTTCTGCAATGTTTAATCCAGTGCCTTCTTCCATTTCAGACTGTAAATCATAGTTTTTATCTATAGAATTTAATATTTAAAAAATCTTCAACCTCTCCATTTAATTAAAATACAATTATACTAACTGCTCTAATGTCCTTTTCTTCTATTTCCAACGTTTGTCAATTTCAACTAGATTATTAGATTCTTCATTGTGTGTTAAGTTTTCCTGCTTCTTTGGCTGCTTGATATTCTTTTATTTTTGTTTATTTTTTTTGGGGGGGGGGATGGAGTTTCACTCTCATTGCCCAGGCTGGAGTGCAATGGTGTGATCTTGGCTCACAGCAACCTCTGCCTCCCAGGTACACAAGCGATTCTCCTGTCTCAGTCTCCCAAGTAGCTCAGATTACAGGCACGCACCACCATGCCCGGCTAATTTTTTTGATTTATTAGACATGGGGTTTCACCATGCTAGTAAGGCTGGTCGTGAATTCCTGACCTCAGGTGATCCACCTGGCTGCTTGATATTCTAAGATTTGATGCTGCAGCTTTGGTGTCAATGCTCAAAACTGCCCAAAGACACCACTCACTTGACCTCAGTGTCTATGCACACCCAAGCTTTTGCAACAGGACAGGTAGAGAGGGCAGAGATGAGTGTGCTACAACATGCTGGTAGAGGACACCTCAATTTTGCTTGGGGCTTTCCTATGCTTCATAGAAAAATGTGTTTTCCTTAATTTTTCCCATAAGAACCACCCTACTTCATGCCCTGTCTCTCTGTCCAAACACCAGGACAGTCCCCTCACCAGTCTCAACCACCCAATGGATTGACAAATGTCCAAATATGATTCAGTGGAGAAGGCATTCTCTTGTCAACAAATTGTGTAGAAACAACTGGACATGCATATCCCCAAAGGAAAAAAATTCACCTGAACCTCAATACTGACTCAAAAACTAACTCAAAAAGGATTATGCAACTAAATATAAACTAGAAAACTAGAAAAAGTATAGCAGAAAATGTAAGACAAAATCTTCATGACACAGAGTTAGGCAAAGTGTTCTTTGTTATCAATAAACACAAACCATTAAAGAAAACATTGATAACTTCAACTTTATAAAAATTAAAAGTTTTTGCTCAACACGAGACAGTAATAAGAGAACAAATATAAGCTGCAGATTGGGAGAAAAACAGTGGAAATCACAAATATGACAAATGGCATGTGTGATAGTTACTTGTACTTGTCACTGTGACCGAGCACCATGGTACTGGGACATTTGGCCAAACATGATTCTGGTTGTGTTCCAGAGAGTGTTTCGGATACAATTAACATTGGGATGGGCAGACTAAGTGAAGCAGATTGCCCTCCTTAATGGGGGTGGGACTCATACATACATATCAAATGCCAGGAGACAATTAAGAGGCCTAATGGAAAACAAATGCTTTCCTGGGTATCCAGCTTTCCTTCCATCTTCGGAATTTCAGCCTCTATAACCTCAGAAGCAAATTCATATATATATATATATATATATATATATATATATATATATATATATATACACACACACACACACACACACACATATACATTTCATAGTTATGTGGCTAAGATTGTATTTTTAAAAGTTCAGCCATGAGATGATTGGTGAAGCCAGTCAATGAATAAGGGTGTGTTCTATTATATGATTCAGTCTTCTTTGGACACGATTTAAGTTCTGCATTTGAAGTAGGAGGATGGGAGAGAGTAAGTCCACCTAGGATGATAACAGCTGAATTTCTCAACATACACTTCAAAGCCCTAGAGGTTAACTTAGAGAGTCAAAAATTCCACCCATGATCCTGCCCCTACACACTAGGGCTAGGGAACACTGTGGCTCTCAGGTGATTTTATTTAGCCAGGTCTGGGAGCCACACAACAGCAGACGGAGCAGGAAACACTATGCAAATAGAAGCCAGGACAGCAGGGAGGGCCTGTTAATGACAGAACACAGGTAAAACTATCCTCAGAAGCAAGTGTGGAGAAACACAGATGATGCCTGAGACCTGGTGGATTAAAGCACTGGCTACTGGGGAATTGAAAGGAAGGGGCTTCACCATGCAGAGGACCAGAAGTGCCAATCTTGGAAACGCAGAATTCCTGGGAGATGGGGAGGCGTGGACCATGGAAGTATCCTCTGGAGACTCGTGGTGAAGAGAACAAATGAATGAAGTAACTGGCAGAAATTAGAGTTCCTGGTAGAACAAAATACAATCCCACAATGAGAACATACACCATGTATGTCCCCCAAGGAAGACAATGTCTCCTAAAAACTCCAGAAAAATCATTTTGGGCAAGCACCTTATATCCAGTAATGCGATCCATGTTTTAAGACTGTGAGAAAAGATTATTAAACATGCTAAACTCAGTGAGATCCAATTCCCTCAGGAGGACTCTGTTAAGGATGAGTACCACTCAGCAAGTGATGACTGTGACATTCACTTTTGGACAGCTCATGAGCATTAATATATTTAATTGTGGATCTAAACTAAAAACCAAGGTGGGGACAAGATGACAATCACAGAATGTCACTGGTATATGTTTAGGTTCAAATACTATTATGAGAAGTAGCAGGTAAAGGAGGTGGGAAAAAGAAAACACATTATGTAACTGACTGTCATATGGAAATATTTGATGCTGAAAGTTATAATTTAAAACGTATAAACCAAATATTAGAAGTGTGTCTAGTTCAAAGGGGGGAAACTATCAAAAACATTTTTAGTGCAATATTAAACATGAGCTCTACAACCCTTTCTAAATGCCAGAGGCACACACAGGCACACACACACACACACACACACTCACAAAGAATACAAATAATTGGAACCAAGAAAAGTAGTAAATACATTCTGCTACATATGGTAAACATAGCCTACAATGTGGAAGAGATTAGAAAATAAACAGGGAAATGAAAATGTTTTTATTAATTCGCATCAGTACCCATGAAAAACAGTCAGCATAATAAAAGATTATAACACTGAATGTAAAAAACAATCCAGCAGTTCAGAGTGATAGGCAAAAGTTTTTAATTGTATAGATTCAAATTAACTTTGGACAAAAGTTAAAACTCAGGCAGAGAATTTTTTTTTTCAACAACAGACACTAACAAAAACAAAGGCACGGTAAAAATTGAGACAGAAAATTTGCAGTGTAGAGGTATGAATCTAATGATAGACACAGGCATGGATGATTAATAAATGATAAAATGTTTAGAGGATGATCATTAGAATACAGGACATTTATACTTTTAAAAACCACTTTCCCAAATACTTCATTATAAGTAAGGTGTCTCTAAAAGGGACAGATCTCCTAGACCCCTCCTTAACCAAGTAACTAGTCCTGATGTCATGATAATGGTGATGGACAAACTAGACCTTCTCTGCCCGCAGATGGGCTGAGGTTGGAAGCTCACAGCATTGACTCTGCAGTGTTCCTGGCAAAACGTTTAGGCTGAATTTAATCATGAAGACATTTTCAGGCAACTTCAGAATATAGATCATTGAACCAGACAGCTGACCTGTCCTCTACAAACAAGTCCATATCACCACAATCAATGACAACAACAAAAAGATGAGGAAATATTTGGGGTTCAAAATAACTAAAGAAATGTAGCTACATTATCTTTTTACGTTTTTTTGAACCCAAAATGTCTCTTCTCCTTTTTGTTGAGTGATTCGTGGTGACATGGACTGTGTGAAGGAGACAGGTCAGCTGTCCTGCTCAGTGCTCTACATTATGCAGTTGTCTGGTGATTAACCTCCTATGAAACTCAGGCCAAGCACTTTCTGCAAGAACATGGCATTATTCACATTCTGCACCGGCAGATTCCGAGGTGACATGCTGTCTCCTGCCAGTGGCTCCTGACTCCTGTTCTCTACAGGATAGGAATTGAGAGGAGCATGGCTACAGCCTCTCAATGCTGTTTGTCCATCTAGATGTGTCTTCCTAAGTATTGATATCAATTGGAGGCTGAAGGACTGTAGCTTCTGTCACCAAAGGAGCCTAGTGGGTTACAATTGTCAAGAGCAGTCAGTGGTTCTGAAATACAATTCTCAGCCAAGGATCCCTCCTGGGTTACAGATGGATCAGCTAAAACAAACCAACACTGAAGATACAAAGAATGGGGTTAGGTTCACTGAAACTAGGGTAACACCTTTGCATGAGCTAAACACAAAGATGACACTGACCTTGAGCAGGCATAGAAGGTCAGAGACATGCCTGCAAAATGAAATCCCTGCGGAACTTTGTAGCTACCCAGAGATATGTGGTTCAATTTAGAATGTCTGACAGATCACTCCTGGCATGTGCTGCATAGTTATGTGAATGTGTCACACCTAACTTTGGTCCAATGTCTTCAGACTTAGCACAGGTTGCCACTGGCATGGTCTGAGAATAGGAATAGAGCTATGCCCACTGACCCATCCTATGCCTGGGCTTCGAAATGGAACTGTAGTTTCATTCAAACCTACATGTGCCTATAGGTCCTGCCTGCAGCAATGACATCTCTCAGTTTATTAAGGGCTGCTTAGTGTGGGAATATGACTCCCATCTGGAAGACCAGGTGGAGACTTATCACCATCAAAGTAAAAAACCTATTGTCCACTTCAAGGGCCAAGCTGCTGTGCTGTTCCTTAAATGAGTAAAAGGCACTTCTGTAGTGCTGGAATGAGTCAGGCAGTTCAAAGTAAGTTGGAGGAGTCGAATAACATCTATCCAGTGAATCCTGCAAGACTTCAGGCTCTTCCACTTCCATCGGCACCCCGTTGAGCCTGGAAAAGGAGACTAAACTAAAGAAGCAGCCAGGGAAAATCAGACACCACAGAGCCCCAGCTAGATTTCCGGGGTAAAATAAGGAAGTGGTTAAAAAAGAAAAAGGATAGATCCATTAATGAGGTAAAAAATTATTGCCTTTATGTTGGGATAGAACAGGGCCAGGTAGAAAACAATGAAAGAGAAAGACAGAGAGAGAGAGAGACAGACAGAGAGAGAGAGAGGAGAGAAAGTGAGCTCAGTGAGTTGGCCAGGTGACACACTGATAAAGGAGTAAAAGGACATTCTGAGTTAGTGCCCTCATGACACACAGCAAAAGAGTGAGCTCTTCAGTTTTCCATAAAACGTGCTCAAAATTCGATGCAGTCACCATGAAAGTACAGCTTTTGAGGTACAGTCAACCCATGGTACATTAGTAAATGATAAGGGGAGGAAGAAATGAAAACCTAAATGTCTACTACAATGAAAACCAACAGCAATGTCAGTAGGAGTAATTCAGCCTTCGTTGAAAACATGAAATTAAACACACCCTGTTTTCCCTGGATCTGTCATCTCCAGGTGTTAACACAGAATTAAGCATCCACAATTGCTGAAAGTTACCTGGGGCACGGTGGGTTCTGATCTTCTTCCCCTTCTTGGTACTTTTCAATTTCTGAAATAAATTCAGACATGGACAGACACAATAAGCTGATTCCCCTACACACATAACAATCCACTGTCTAATCCTCACACAGGGACCTCAGGCTCCTCAGCATAAGAATAGGACACTGTGGGAGATATATTTCAGGAGGCCTGAAGGCTGCTCATGATAGAGATTCCTTGGTTTTTGTCCCAGAAACTAAGGGTAAAATGTCCCTATTATGGTAGATTGTTATCCCAATATCATTTGTCCCAAGTTCGTGCAAATGGTTATGCCATATTTTTCCGATCAATTTAAAGCAAATGCCCTCAAATGATTTCTAGGAGAAAAACTGCAATAATCAGCCCTGTTTCATCAAATACTCAGGTTGTTCATGGTTGTGAGGATTTTGACTGAAAAAGGAAAACTACAAACCCTTGAGTCAAAATCATAGTTCTCTGAATTTGTCACATCTACCCAGGTCCAATGTCTTAAGAGTAGAATCTGAGTGCCACAGGCATGGCCTGAGATGAGGAAGAGAGCCACGCTCACTGACCCATCCCATGTCTGGCCTTCCAGGTAGAACTAGAGTTTCATTCAACCTATGTGCCTATAGGTCCTCACTGCAGCAATGACATCTCTCAGCTCAGCAACGGCCACTTGGAGCAGGAATATGATCTCTATATGGAAGACTCAGTGGATCCTTATTGCCTTCATAGAAAGATACTCACCATCCACATCAAGAGAAAAGCCAACGTGTTGTTCCTCCAATGAGGAAAAGGAACTTCCATAGGGCTGGCGTGAGTCAGGCAGTTCAAGATAACTGGAAGGAATCAAATAACATCTATCCAGTGAGTCCTGCAAAACTTCAGACTCTACTACCTCCAGCAGCTCTCTGCTGAGCCTGCAAAAGTAGAAAAAGTAAAGAATAAGCCAGGGGAAATCAGACTCCACACAGCCCCAACTAGATGTCATGGGTTGCATAAGGAAGTGGTTAAAAAAGAAGAAGGATAGATCCATTAATGAGGTAACAAATTATTGCCTTCATAGTGGGTCAGAACAGGGCCAAATGGAAAAGAATGAAAGAGAAAGACAGACAGAGAGATAGACACAGAGAAAGAGAGAGAGAGAGCTCAGTGAATTGTCCAGGTGACACACTGATGAGGGAGTAACAGGACACTCTGAGTTAGTGCCCTCAGAACACACAGCGTACAGTGATCATGAAAAGACTGTGCTCAATAATTTTCCATAAAATGTGATCAAGATTCCATGCAGTTGCCATAAGAATACAACATTTGAAGTCTGGTCAACCTACAGTAGGTTAGTAAATGATAAGGGGAGGAAGAAGTGGAAACCTAAACATCTACTGTAATGAAAACCAACAGCAATGTCACTAGGAGTAATTCAACCTTCGTTGAAAACATGAAATCGAACACACTCTTGTTTTCCCTGGACCTGTCATCTCCAGGTGTTAACACAGAATTAAGCATCTATAATTGCTCAAAGTTACCTGGGGCATGATGGGTTTTGGTCTTCTTCTACTTCTTGGTACTTTTCAATTTCTGTAATAAGTTCAGATATGGACAGACACATTAAGCTGATTCCCCTACACACATAACAATCCACTGTCTAATCCTCACACAGGGACCTCAGGCTCCTCAGCATGAGAATAGGACACTGTGAGAGATATTCTTCAGGAGGTCCGAAGGCTGATCATGATAGAGATTCCTTGGTTTTTGTCCCAGAAACTGTGGGTAAAATGTCCCTATTCTGGTAGATTGTTATCCCAATGTCATTTGTCCCAAGTTTGTGCAAATGATTATGCCGTATTTTTCCAATCAATTTAAAGCAAATGCCCCCAACTGGTTTCTAGGAGACAAACTGCACTATTCAGCCCTGTCTCATCAAATATTCAGATTGTTCATGGTTGTGAGGATATTGGACACTGAAATTAGAGTGAAGGAGGAAATCTACAAAATCTACAAAACTGAGACAAAATCAGAGTTGTGTGAATTTGTCACATCTGCCCGAATCCAATGTATTGAGAGTAAGATCAGGGTGCCACAAGCATGGCCTGAGACTACAAAGAGAGCCACGCTCACTGATCCATCCCGTGTCTGGGCTTCCAAGTAGAACTAGAGTTTCATTTAAATCTACATGTGCTTATAGGTCCTCCCTGTGGCAATGATATCTCTCAGCTCAGTAATGGCCACTTGCAGCAGGAATATGACCCTATCCAGAAGACTCAGTGGATCCTTATCACCTTCATAGAAAGGTACTCACCACCCACGTCAAGAGCCAAGCTAACATGCTGTTGCTCCAATGAGTAAAATGCACTTCTGTAGGGCTGGCATGAGTCAGGCAGTTCAAGATAACTAGAAGGAGTCAAATATCTATCCAGTGAGTCCTGCAAGACTTCAGGCTCTTCCCCTTCCAGCAGCTCCCTGCTGAGCCTGGAAGAGTAGAAAAAGTAAAGAATAAGCCAGGGAAAATCAGAAACCTCAGAGCCCCAGCTAGATTTCATGGGTAGCATAAGGAAGTGGTTAACAAAGAAAAAGGATAGATCCATTAATGAGGTAACAAACTATTGCCTTCATGTTGGGACTGAACAGGGCCAAATGGAAAAGGATGAAAGAGAAAGACAGACAGAGAGACAGAGAGAGAGAGAGAGAGAGAGCTCAATGAATTGTCCAGGTGACACACTGATGAGGGAGTAACAGGACACTCTGAGTTAGTGTCCTCAGGACACACAGCATACATTGATCATGAAAAGAATGCGCTCAATAATTTTCCATAAAATGTACTCAACTTTCCATGCAGTCACCATGAGAATACAGCTTTTGAAATATGGTCGATGTACTGTAGGTTCATAAATGATAAGGGGAGGAAGAAATGGAAACCTAAATATCTACTGCAATGAAAACAAACAGCAATGTTAGTAGGAATAATTCAGGCTTGGTTGAAAAGATGTAATCGATATTGTCGGCCCACTCTGTTTTCCCTGAACCAAGAGTCTCCAGGTGTCAACACAGAAGTAGCTGTTCACAATTGTTCAAAGTTACCTAGGGCATGATGGGCCTTGGTCTTCTTCCTCTTCTTGGTCCTTTTTAATTCCTACAATAAATTCAGACAGGGACAGACAAAATAAGCCAATTCACCTACACCCATAACAGTCCACTGTCTAATCCCCACATGAGGACTTCAGGCTCCTCAGCATGAGAACAGGACAATGGGAGAGATATACTTCAGGAGGCCTGAAAGCCGGTCATGATAGAGATTCTTTAGTTGCATCTCAGAACCAAGGGTGAAATGCCACTATTCTGGTAGATCGTTATCCTAAAATCATTTATCCCAAGTTTGTGGAAATAGTTATGCCTTATTGTTCCCATCAATTCAAAGAAAATGCCCCAGATGATTTCTAGGAGGAAAACTGCAGTATTCAGCCCTGTTTCCTCAAATGCCCAGCTCGTTCATGGTTGCAAGATACTGAAACTAGAATGAAGGAGGAAATCTACAAACCCTTGAGTCCAAATAATAGTTCTGTGAATTTTTCACATCTGCCTGGGTCCAATGTGCTGAGAGTGGGCTGAGGTTGTCACAGGCATGGCTGGAGACTAGGAATAGAGCCATGCTCACTGACCCATTTCATGTCTGGGCTTCCAACTGAAACTACAGTCTCATTACAAGCTATATGCACCCATAGGTCCTGCCTGTGGCAATGACATCTCTCGGGTCAGTAAGGGCCACTTGGAACAGGAATATCATCACCCCTATCTGGAAGACCAGGTGGAGGCTTATCACTTTCATAGTAAGGTACTCACTATCCACATCAAGAGCCAAGCCAAGGTGCTGTTCCTCCAATGAGTAAAAGGCACTTATGTAGGGCTGGCATGAGTCAGACAGTTCAAGATAACCGGAAGGAGTTGAATAACATCTATCCAGTGAGTCCCGCAAGACTTCAGGCTCCTTCTTGTCCAGCAGCTCCCTGCTGAGCCTGGAAAAGTGGGAGAAAGTAAAGAATAAGGCAGGGGAAATCAGAAACCACACAACCCCAGCTAGATTTCATGGGTAACATAAGGAAGTGTTTTAAAAGAAAAAGAACAGATCCAGTAATGAGGTAACAAATTATTGCCTTTATGTTGGGATAGACCAGGGTCAGGTATAAACGGATGAAAGAGGAAGAGAGAGAGACACACACACGCACACACATGCACACACACACGCACACAGAGAGACAGAGAGATAGTGAGCTCAGTGAATTGGCCAGGTGACACACTGATGAGGGAATCAAAGGACACTCTGTATTTGTGCTGTCAGGACACACAGCAAACAGTGATCATGAAAAGAGTGGGCTTAATAACTTTGCGCAAAATGTGCTCAAGTTTCCCTGCAGTCACCATGAGAATACAGCTTTTGAGGTATGGTCAACCTTCACTAGGTTAGTAAATGATAAGGTAGGAAGAAATGAAAACCTAAACATTTAATGTAATGAGAACCAAAAGCAATGTTAGTAGGCATAATTCAGACTTGTCTGACAAGATGAAATCATTATTTTCAGCATGTACTCTTTTCCCTGGACTTGGCGTCTCCAGGTGTCAACACCAAATTAACTGTCCACAATTTCTCAGACTCACCTGGGATCTGTTGCCTCTTGGTCCTCCTTTTTCACTTGATCACATCAATGTCCTGCATGCAAATAAATTCAGATGGGGCCTCTTACATTAAGCAGTTCTTCCTTGCACACAGAAACCTTCCTCTGTCCAATCCGAACACAGGGACATCAGTCTTCTCAGTGTGAGAACAGGAGACTTTGAGAGAAATATACCAGGAGGCCTGAGGTTAAGTCTTGAGAGAACTGACTTGGTTCCTTTCTTGAGCTTTGGGCAAAATTCCCCTGTTTTGGAACGTTATCTTCCCAGTATGCTCTGTGCTAGGTTTGTGTACACAAATGAGCAATATTTCTCCCAATAGAGTTTAAGCAAATAGTTCTAACACCTTGTAGGAGAGATACTGCAATATTCAGGCTTCTTTCATCAAATACCCAGGATTTGATAGCTTACGAGATTGTGGACACTGAGATTTGGTGGAGGGGTGCAAAGTACCAGCTCTTGAGTCAAAATGAGACTTGGTTCTACACAGAAGCATCAGCTACTATGGCTTTTGTGGGTGAAAAGTCAGCCATTTATCTAGAAAACATGCCAGCAAGATGATGGACAGATGAGCTAAAACAAGCCAACTTAGAAGACACAGAAAATGGGGATAAATTCAGTGAAACCTGGGTCACATCTTCCACTGAGAGGTAGACAAGGGTGACACTGGCCTTAGGCAGGTAAAGAACTGCACAGACATGCTTTGGGAACAAAACTCATAATGAACTTCGTAGCTGGCAAGAGACATTTAATTCAGATGAGCTGATCTGACAGACAACTCCTGGGCATGTGCTGCATAGCTTGGTGTGAGTTTGCCACACCTGCCTTGAGTTCAATGTCCTGACAGTTGAACCAGCGTGTCATGGGCATGGCCTGAGACTAGGAAGAAAGCCAAGCTCACTGACCCACCCCATGCCTGTGCTTCAGACTCGACTCCAGAGTGATTGAAATCTCATTGATATATAGGTTCAGCCCACAGTGATGGCAACTCTCAGCCCAACCAGGGGCACAAGGCCCAAAGATTATGGGGTCTACCTGGGACATGAACTGGAGCTTTATCACCTTCACAATGGAGTATTCACTGCCTATGACAAGAGCCAAGCCGACTTGCTGTTCCTCTAATGAGTGAAAGGTGCTCCTGTAAGACTGGTACGAGGCTGACTTGTCAGGAGGAATTGAGAGAGTCGAATAACCTTCATCCCAGGACTCCTGAGGGGCTTCCTCCTCTTCAGACTCCTGCAAATTCCTGACGAGGCAGGCAGGACAGGGATGACAGAAGATTTAACCAACAGAGATTAGACAACAAAACCTCCCAGATGTTCTGATGGGAGACAGAATGGAGTGGTCACAGAAACCAAAGGCATTTTTCCTTCAAGAGAAATAAAATTATCCTTCTAAATGCAAGGTAGAGGGTGTCTGCTCTGGGGACAGAGCAAAAATGGGCAGCACGTGCTCAGTACATTTGCCACAGATGAGCCAATGTAGGGCACCAAGACTCTCCCTGTAAACTACCATCATGACTTGCAGCACAGAGAACTAACACTGGGCTTCAACTACTTTGCATAAATTAAATTGAATTTTACATGCAGCATTCAAGTGAACAGAGCTCTTGAGGCAGTGCAGACACAGATCTTGGGTATTAAGGGCCCCATTTTTCCAATATTTTGATATAATACGTTCATTTTTTCAATTTCTTTTCTTGCACAAATACTAGCAAACATACTAACAAAAAATGGGCAGAAAGCATATATACATCTCTCCCTGGATTTAAACACATGGGAGAGAACAGGCAACACCAAGAAATCCCTGTTTGAGGGTCTAGAGTGGACTCCCAGGAAACTCCAACAGACCTGCAGCTGAGGGACCTGACTGTTAGAAGGAAAACTAACAAACAGAAAGGAATAGTATCAACATCAACAAAAAGAACATCCACACCAAAACCCCATCTGTAGGTCAACATCATCAAAGACCAAAGGTAGATAAAATGACAAAGATCTGGAGAAACCAGAGCAGAAAAGCTGAAAATTCTAAAAACCAGAGTGCCACTTCTCCTCCAAAGGATTGCAGCTCCTTGCCAGCAATGGAACAAAGCAGGATGGAGAATGACTTTGACTAGTGACGGAAGTAGGATTCAAAAAGTCAGTAATAACAAACCTCTCTGAGCTAAAGGAGGATGTGCGAATGCATTGCAAGGTAGTTAAAACCTTGAAAAAAAATTAGACAGATGGCTAACTAGAATAAACAGTGTAGAGAAGACCTTAAATGGCCTGATGGAGCTGGTCATCAAACCATAGCAGGAGAACTACGTGATGCATGCACAGGATCGGTAGCCAATTCGATGAAGTGGAAGAAAGGGCATCAGTGATTGAAGATCAAATTAATGAAATGAAATGAGAAGAGAATTTTAGAGAAAAAAGGAGTAAAAAGAAATTAACAAAACCTCCAAGAAATATGGGACTATGTGAAAAGACCAAATCTATGTTTGATTGGTATACCTGAAAGTGACAGGGAGAATGGAACCAAGCTGGAAAACACTTTTCAGGATATTATCCAGGAGAACTTCTCCAACCTAGCAAGGCAGGCCAACATTCAAATTCAGGAAAAACAGAGAAAACCACAAAGATACTCCTCGAGAAAAGCAACTCCAAGACACATAATTGTCAGATTCACCAAAGTTGAAATGAAGGAAAAAATGTTAAGGGCAGCCAGAGAGAAAGGTCGGGTTACCCACAAAGGAAGCCCATCAGACTAACAGCAGATCTCTTGGCAGAAACCCTACATGCTAGAAGAGAGTAAGGGGCCAATATTCAACATTCTTAAAGAAAAGAATTTTCAACCCAGAATTTCATATCCAGCCAAAGGAAGCTTCATAAGTGAAGGAGAAATAAAATCCTTTACAGACAAGCAAATGCTGAGAGATTTTGTCACCACCAGGCCTGCCTTACAAGAGCTCCTGAAGGAAGTACTAAACATGGAAAAGAACAACCAGTACCAGCCACTGCAAAAACATGCCAAATTGTAAAGACCATCAATGCTAGGAAGAAAGTGCATCAACTAACAGGCAAAATAACCAGCTAACATCAAAATGACAGGATCAGATTCACACATAACAATATTAACCTGAAATGTAAATGGGCTAAATGCCCCAATTAAAAAACACAGACTGGCAAATTGGATAAAGAGTCAAGACCCATCAGTGTGCTGTATTCAGGAGACCCATCGCATGTGCAAAGACACACATAGGCTCAAAATAAAAGGATGGAGGAAGATCTACCAAGCAAATAGAAAGCAAAGAAAAGCAGGGGTTGCAATCCTAGTCTCTGATAAAACAGACTTTAAACCAACAAAGATCAAAAGAGACAAAGAAGGCCATTACATAATGGTAGAGGGATCAATTCAACAAGAAGAGCTAACTATCCTAAATACATATGTACCCAATACAGGAGCACCCAGATTCATAAAGCAAGTTCTTAGAGACCTAAAAAGAGACTTAGACTCCCATACAATCATAATGGGAGACTTTAACACCCCACTGTCAATATTAGACAGATCAATGAGACAGAAGCTTAAAAAAGATATCCAGGACTTGAACTCAGCTCTGCACCAAGCAGACCTAATTGACACCTACAGAATTCTCCACCCCACATCAACAGAATATACATTCTTCTCAGCACCACATCACACTTATTCCAAAATTGACCACATAGATGGAAGTAAAGCACTCCTCAGCAAATGTAAAAGACTAGAAATCACAATAAACTGTCTCTCAGACCACAGTGCAATCAAATTAGAACTCAGGATTAAGAAACTCACTCAAAACTGTGCAACTACATGGAAACTGAACTATCTGCTCCTGAATGACTACTGGGTAAATAACGAAATGAAGGTGGAAACAAAGATGTTCTTTGAAACCAATGAGAACAAAGACACAACGTATCAGAATCTCTGGGACACATTTAAAGCAGTGTGTAGAGGGAAATGTATCGCACTAAATACCCATAAGAGAAAGCAGGAAAGATCTAAAATTGACACCCTAACATCACAATTAAAAGAACTAGAGAAGCAAGAGCAAACAAATTCAAAAACTAGCAGAAGACAAGAAATAACTAAGATCAGAGCAGAACTGAAGGTGATAGAGATACAAAAAACCCTTCAAAAAATCAGTGAATCCAGGAGCTTGTTTTGTGAAAAGATCAGCAAGAAATCCCTGTTTAGCTAGTTCACCTGGCTCATCTGATTGCAAGTTCCTATCTTGACAGGACTACAAAATTAAAACCAATACAAGGGCCACAAATAACGCACAACATTGTTAATAAGGACAATTTGTAGTTGGGTGAAAAGAAGAAATAGTTCTATATATCACTTCCCCTTTTTCCCTAAATCTACAATCTCCCGGTGTCACTATTGAATTAACAGCCCACAATTCCACAGCATTACCTGGGAAACACTGGCCCTTTTTCTTCCTCTTCCTCTTCCTCATCATCACTTTCATTTTCTGTAAATAAATTCAGAGAAGCAGGTCACATTAAGCAATTCACACTTCACATATGACCAAATCAGTGTTCAGTCATAGCACAAGGACATAACTATTCTCAGTACAAGAATATGGATTCTGATAGGAATATCCTAGGGTGCCCTAGATTAAGTCTGTTGAGAAGTAGATGACCCTGCTTTCCAGACCCACAGGCCAAAATCTCCCTCTATGGGTAGACCATAATGCCATATTCCCTGCCTGAGTCTATGCAAAGTTAAACAAAATTTTTCCCCAAAAAGTCTCCAAAAATTGCTCAAACAATTTTCCAGGAGTGTTGCTGCAATACTGACTTATATCCCCAGGTAACACGGACATTAAATGTTTAGAGGCATCTATACATGAAACTTGACTGATAGATAAATTTGAACAGCTCTTGCTTTAAAAAGGATCTGTGATTTGGGAGGCTGAGGCAGGTGAATCATTTGAGGTCATGAGTTCAAGACCAGCCTGGCCAATATGGGAAAACCCCATCCCTACTAAAAATACAAAAACTAGCCATATGTGGTGGTGTGCACCTGCGGTCCCAGCTACTCAGGAGGCTGAGGCAGGAGAATCACTTGAATCTGGGAGGCGGAGTTTGCACCAAGCCAAGATGGTGCCACTGCACTCCAGCCTGGGTGACAGAGCAAGACTTCAATGCAAAAAAAAAAAAAAAAAAAAAAAAAAAGAATCTATGATGCTACAAAGAAACATTGGATCAGCCATTGCATTGATGGGGTGGAGAACCAGGGTCCAGCCTTGCTTTATGGAAATATATCAGCAAAGTAAAGAAGAAAGTTTCCTTCCCGATTTCAAGGTGACTGTGCAAAGTAGCTAGGTAAGCTGACTTAAAGGAGATCGAGATTAAAGCTGAGAGCAGTGAAGCCTGGGGAACAATATTTCCAAATACACAGGAAAAGCTGCCAGCTTCCTTTAAAAGGCTTAGAAACTCCATGGACATTGTTTAGGGACAGATGACCTAATCACAGGGGACAAGAGATACTGAGTCAAAGCTAGGAGGCCTGACAGATACTTCCTGTGCACCTCCTGCACTCAGGTGACTATGAGATTGTCACACTTGCTTGGGGTCCAGTAACTTGATACTGCGGACTGGCAGACAAAGGCATGACATGAGATGAGAAGGACACAAAAACTCCCTGATATCTGTGTTTAGAATCCAATCGTAGTTTTTTATTCAAACCAATTTGTGTATATAGAGCCTGTCTTCAGAGTTTATCTTCCTCAGCCTAGAAAGAGGTATGAGACACAAGGAAAATAGAGGCTACCTGGGATAATGTGTACAGCATCCTCTCATTCATCATGAGAGGATGAGTCAATGAGAGCTGGATCGACTTTATCTTCCTCAAATGTGATTTTGGTGTTCCTGTGAGGCTGGTTGGAGTCACAAGGGCCGTGGCTATTTGAACAAGTGACGGCACATTCCTCCAGTGAGTCCTCAGGGACTTCCTTTTCTTCAGCCTTCTGCACCTCCCTGATGAGCCAGGTGGGATCGAGATGACAGAAGATTAAACACAGAGGGATTGGACCCCAGGGAGTCCTAGCTGGTTTTGACAGGAGGCATGAGAGTGGTCCCAGAAAGCAACCAGGAGGTTCCCTTTAAGAGGGAACAGGCAATCCTCTTCTCTCTGCAAGAGAACATGGCCGCCAAAGGAGCCAGAGAGGAAGAGAGCAGCTGGTGTTCATTGCACTGGACAGATAGGAGCTGAGGTGGATGAAGACTCAGCTATCCCTGTATGGTACAGACATGACACTTGGCACACATAGAGAAACACGACAGATGCCACACTCTGTGTCTCAGCTGGGTTGAATTTCACATACTGTGGCCAAAGGAATGCAGGCTTTTGGCCCACTGTAGATGCCAGAGAGGGTGTGCCTTTTAAACCTTTTTCATGTGTTAACACCCATTACTTACTCCTGAGTATTCAGTGTTACCTGGGGGCACATGATTCCTGTACTTTCTCAGCCTCCTCAACTTCAACATCTTTATCCTCATCTTCATCATTTTCTGTAAATACAGAAGTGTTTGTTCAGCTATTTCCCACTTCACACTCTGCAAAACAGTCAGCCCAATGTACACAGAGACATGAACATCTAGGCATGGGTTACCGTTAAACTGAAAGCTCTCATGTTTTGTCTTTAACGTAATGCCCTGGAACGGTTTTCTGATCCATCAGGCAATGCATTTCTGATCTGGAGGGCCACCATCAAGATGTGACCAAATATTGAAAAGACTTTTTACGCCCCATATCACTGGAGGATTGTGCAGCCTCTCTTTGGACTTTGGCAACTGTCTCCCCGATCCCACCACAGATCTGATTCCCAGGCACAGGCTTGGTGTCCTGTCACAGTTCACATTTTGAACCTAATTCTTTCTCTTAGGAGAGGACAAGCTTGTCCCACAGTGCTCTATGAATCAGGAGACTTCACAGGCCCTCCATGTGGCTTCTGCTGTGTGACATTCTCTCCATGGGGAGTGCTCCAGTCTGAAGCACTTCTTACCACCAAAAGCCCCTACATCAAGTGCCTTCTCCAATATGACAAGGCGAGGAGCTTCATCTCATTTTGAAAAGCAGTAGTAAGTGTTCCCACATTTGGATACTTCAGTCCCTTGCAAGAGATAATCTGTCTGCCTTTGCAGATGGTGAGAGACAAACTCAGGAAGGATAAATCACTCACTTACCGACAGTCACTAAGAACATTGCTGAAGAGACAGCATGGGAACCTTCATTCTTAGTCCAGAGCTCTTTTCACTCTAACAAGCACCCTCCAGTCACAGCCTCCTTCCTGTCCTTTAAAACTAGATAGATGCTGCCTCTTGCTCCAAAGATCACCTTCCATCAAGGAAGGAGGGACACTTGCAATACTGTGACCTCCAACCCCATGGGTTTCCCATCTCTGTTCTTACCCAGGAAGTCCTGGTCATGTCATGGCCACATATGTTTAGTGGAAAAAAACACCACCGATACAACTGTCATTGAAAGTATGGAGGTCTGGAGCCTCTCATAAGCCTGGGGTTTTGGGTCATCAGGGCCTACGGCCACCTTACCTGGGCTGAGCTTTTGGACAAGGTGCTGTGCCAGCCTACACCCCTCAGCCAGCTGTTCTTGGAGGTCCTGCCCCTGGGACTTGTCCCGCTCATCCAGAGTGAGGAGGGCCTGGAGATGCTGATTCAATGAGTGGGAGGCATCTCTCCCTTCCTGTAACTTCTCCTGTAACTGGGTCAGCTCTCATTCCTGAGAGTGGACTGGGACTTTATATCACCTAAGGTTAGATAGTAGAGAAAATTTAACAGTGGAACTGGATGAGTGATCAGTTCTAATATTATGACAGATTTCTGAGAGAATGTCCTCAAGGAGACCTCCAAGCAGAAGGTCAACATATGTTTAAAGAAATGTCTGTGGCCAAGAGAAAGAATAAAAAATGGTTTACAGGCTTCCTCTATATCAGAGAGGGCTCCTGTAAGATCCTCGATGATGTTCCATTCATCTTTCTCTTCTGTAAACAAAAGTAGGTGTCTTCCTAATTCAGTTTCAAAACAACATCCTTTCAGTTCCTCACTCTGACCAGGGAAATCTCCATGTGAAAATACACATAGTGTATCTTGCGGCGACTAGATACAAAGCCATGTACAGAAATGAGGCCAGGTGCAGATGGGGAGAATTGAAAAGACAAAAGAAGTAAAGAATGACAGGGTCGAGAAGGCAACATTGATTGAGTGAAAGAATGAGAAGCAGCAGTCAGGAGGTGATTCTCACTTAGGGTAAGTGGGGAGGTGATGGCACACCATTTTGAGTATACTGAATGCTGCTGGGTGGTTCCCACTCCTTTGGTTAATTTTGTGTTATTCAAATTTCACCTCAACAATTACTTGCTTGAAAAAGAGAAAACAAGGCTCTGAGAAACAACTGCAACCCATAATTTATTATTATCCTTGTTCTCTGTTTGATAAATATTTGTGTGTCAAGAGCCTACCATGGCAATTCCTGCCTTTCCCCTGGCCCAGCTTAGCTCTTACTTCTCCCCACCGAGCTGCTGTAGTTCAGAGCCTTCCTGCCCCAATGGGGCCTGCCTGCCCCCACTTGCCTGCCCCCACGGGGCCCCCTCACCTGAGCTCCTCAGCTTGCCTGAGCTGCTCTGCAAGCTTCTCCTTGAACTGCAGCTCATTCCTCAGCAAAGATTTTATGAGGTCTTTGCACTCTTCACACTCTGAGAAAAGACAGACACGCCTGCCTCAGTGGAAGGCTGGACATGCTGCTGTGGTCACTGCCTACAGGGCAGGAGCCAGGTCCATCCCAAGGACAAAACTGTCCCCAGTACCAGGCCCTAGGCAGGGATTTCCACATCTTTATTCTTCAGTCTCCTGACTTTCTGGCATCTGATCCTCCAAAATTTAGGGACGAAGAAAGAGAAACTCAAGGGCACATCAAGAAAGTTGACAAGATGATTCAACCACAATGAAGTGGAGTCAGAATTCACAGCCCCAGAGGTTTGACTCTGAAAGCGGGGCCACTTTCCCAAGCCTTGCAGCCTCTCCTCTAAAACACTGCACTGGGGCATGAAGTAGTGATTTCTTGTACAGTCAGGAAGGCCCCCCAGGACTATGGGAATGATGGTTTCCCTTTTACTGGGAATTTCAAGGACAAATATGTCAAAGATTTTTAAATCATATCTTCAGATATGATTTTAAGAATCATATCTGAAGCATAAAGTATGAGGCATAAGACCATAAGGCCATGAAGGGAATAAGCCCAAATGCTAATAAAGTTTGTGTTAATTTAGAAACAATAGAATGAAGAAGTAATTGATAGTGTTTACTCTGTGCCAATAAATGTTCTAGGAGATTGGCAAGAAATAGCTCATGTAATTCATTGCAGCAATTTACAGAGGTAGGTATTATTGTCGTACACTGTGAACAGATGAGGAAACTGAGGAACAGACTGAGGGACAGACAAGACAAGCAACTTGGATGGAGCCCAGGAGACAGGCCCAGGGTCCCTGCTCTGCACGCTGTACTTCTACTTCCACACATTCTCGGGTGCGACCTTTCTTCCTCTTTGGGAACAAGAGCCTGTGCCTCAGGAAGAAGGACTTCCCTCTCAACAGGGTACTCTCTACTTTTTTTTAATTATTTATTTATTTATTTCGACGAGTCTTGCCTTGTCACCCAGGCTCAAGTGCAATGGCGTGATCTTGGCTCATTGCAACCTCTGCCTCCTAGGTTCAAAGAATTCTCCTGCCTCAGCCTCCCGAGTAGCAGGGATTACAGGCGCCGCCACCACGCCCAGCTAATTTTTGAATTTTTAGTAGAGACGGGGTTTCTCCATCTTGCCTAGGCTAGTCTCAAACTCCTGACCTCGTGATCTGCCCAAGTCAGCCTCCGAAAATGCTGGGATTACAGGAGTGAGCCACAGTGCATGGCCCCTACTCCCTGCTCTTGATGCTGTCACTTATATATACCACATGTTCTATTAGGAGCAGACTGCTCTTGAAGCCCTTCAGAGCGGGTACTGGGCACTATCACCAAGTTTCCCTCAGGGTCACTAGAACAGAGCTTTGCCTATTGGGCCTCAACAGAAGCTTGAACTGAATAAAAATTCACTTGTCCAGACATTTAGAACAACAGACTAGATGTTATTTTTCTGCAGGATCTTATATAGTACAGAGAGGATTCTTGAAAACATGATTTAGCCTCTTGGAGAAAACAGGTCATTCTGTGCCTGTGTCAGAAATCAATAACTGGGATTTTAACTCTAGTCCTACCCCCAGCTGACTGCTAACATGGAAAGTTGCTAAATACTTTGGTACCTCTGTCTTCCAAATTTAACAAAATGTTAAAATACCCATTTCTATTTTCTTAGATGTACGGGAAGGATGAAATTATTTTTGTTGGAGACAGCATTTAGTTTCTCAGAGAGAAGATAGGGCATTATTCATCACTTTTGTGATGGTGAGCTTATAGAACTTATGGTATTTGTTCTGCCGGTTGGCCAGGAGTAGGCCACTTGAGTTACAAGAAATTTCTCTTTGATGATTCTGAACTGCTGTTTGTTCTCTGCCAGCTAGGGGCGCAATTTCTCATTGATTTCTAGAATGTTCTTTTCTGCCTTCTCACTGGATCAAGGGCTAGCAGACAACACCATGCTGACGTTTGTGGCAGAAGAGGTGGAGCCAGGGACTGGGGAGAAGAAACCCAAACACATGATGGGTTAAAAACTGGTGAAATCCAATAGGTTTAATCAGGACTGAGGGATGTCAGTAACTGAAATTGAGAAAAATGTGATCACTCCCCACAGCACTTTAGGATCCTTCACCACAAAAACAAGGTTTGAGGTGCCTGAACTCAGAGCTGAAGGCACTGCCAGTAGCTCAGACTCTGACAAAAGTAAGGAATATTGTGGCCAGCGTGCCAGGTAACCGTCTGCAGTTGCAATAACAGAATTAGAAGATAGGGGTGTCATGGAATCTTAGGAGCTCTGCGTTGCAATTGCCCAGGCTTTGCTGAAACTCAGGCACCCTGGTCTCACCTGAGGGTCACCACCAATGGGGATTATTCCTTCAGCATTCACTCTCAGTATTCGTGTACCCCTGTGACAATGCCACAGACCCATCTCTTTCCCAATACATCTAAGCATATTCCTCACTGTTTATCTCTTGTCTGTACAACATCATCAAGGCAGAAACAGTTTCCCAACAGGTTACATTTTCTTAATGGTAGTCACGAAGTCACCCCACCTGCTCTAAGTTAAAACAGAACTTAAGGCTTTTCCACAAGTCTAAGGTATCAAACTTTTAGCTTGCCCTGATGTCCTCTGGGTCTTCTGCAGTTTTTTCTGTATCCACTAGAAAGTGAATGAATAATTCATTTTTTAAAAATGTTTTCTTTCCTGTCTTGGTATTCTTCTTGCTGCATCCCATTGTTATGTTGATTCCTTTTTTTCTTACTGGGGCACCATCTTGGCTTTTCATTACACTCTAGACAAGTATGACATCCCTACATCCAAAACTCTTCCTCTGTGTGGGGTGATTTGTTTTTTAATGTCACTGAACACTACATTTTATACTTGTCACTTATGGATGTCATTCTAGTGCCACAAGAGCTCTTTTCAAGGTATCAAGTGATCAAAATCATTTACATAGGGATCTCCTGAAAACATGTGTGACCATCTATCTTGGGAATTTTTGTAAACTGATGCTATTTTGTTGTTTCCATTTTGTTTTCCCATATACTGAAAAGAACAGGGCCACGAGCAGTTCTTATGGAATATGGTTTGATATATTTTGTTGAGTTGGACTAATACCATTGATTTTTGGTTGCATTCCACTAACAGAACATGGCAAGATCAAGGTTATGGTCAGGGTTGCTTGCTGATCCTCACTGTTGCTGTGCAGTAGAAGGTGAGTTTGAGGTGAAAGGCCTGAGTAGGAAAGAGTGATCCCCTGAACCACCTCCTCACTTTCTCAGCTTTCATCCCACCTAGGTTTTGTGAGCCTGGAACTTGGGAGAATGTTCTGTAGCCCAGGTCTCCTAAGATTGGCTGCTGGACTTGCCTGAGTTGAGGATGCAGTGGGTGTGAACCTGGGCTGCCCAGCATTCATGTGGAAGTGAAGGAAGGAGGACTGGATCAATCCCATTTGAAAGCATCCCTCCCTGCAGCCCGCACCATCCTCCAATGACACTGTGAGGACACTGCTTTGAGATGTATCAAAGGCTTTAAGTCAATGTATTTTCTGGGGTCTGGGAGACCTGACATTCTGTTTCAGAATGAAAATCTGTCAGGTTTATTCATTTTACAAATGATAAAACTGCAAGTTCACAAAGTTACATGGCTTACATGAGGTCACACAAAGATGAGTTTTCAGCACTGCCAATAAAAGCAATCACAATAATTATTCAGTAATTATTCATAGAATCCATATAATTCGTAAACATTCACATAATTATTTAGTAATTATTCATTGACCAATTCATACAAGGCATTTTGCTCAAAACTGTGCTCATATTTGGACATTGTATCTTCATCATAATCCTTAAGGTAATGCTATTATCCGTAAGTAACAGGTAAGAAACCTGAAGAAGAGGAATAGCAAATCATGTATTTGGCTGTATTTCCATTTTTTGGTTTTTGTGATGCTGGAAGAATGACCAGAATGAGTCACGGGAAGAGTATTCATTCCTGTATTATTTTCCAGGACAGAGGTGTGCCCTCCTAGAGTACTGGGGCCAAAATTCAGAAGTGTCTGCAACCTTGCTTTAACAGTATGGGAAATAACCTCTATCACCTGGAATTTCCCTGGAACTTTGGAATATACAAGAGAAGTATGAGATTTGGGTCTTCCTTTGGCTGTGTTTAATTCACTCTTCTATGGAATACCAATGATTCTCACTAAGACTTCTGCCTTTTTATAACCACAATGTCTGTTATGGAGAAGATTTTATACTTTGCTCTATTTAGAAAGAATAAATATGAGCAATGGTTTAGGTTTTAGGTCCTGGACTTAATATTTTTCTGATTTCTGTTTTGAGATTAAATTCTCATGTAAATAGAAAAATACTTATTATTTCTTTTAAGGCCAAGTTTGTTATTAGTTCAAGTTTTCAAAAATGAAGCACAAACTTTTGATTTTATCTTTGTCTGTCCCCATCAGTGCCACTCATTGTCTATCAGTATGACCTGGACTTGCCCCTGCACTTAACCTCATCCTGCTGAGCCATCTCCAAGCACTGTCCAATTCCATCAGTGATTCTGGCTCCTCCCAAGGCTCCCTGAAATGGATGCAGGGATCAGGACATCAGACACATTCCAGACACAAAGGCAACCCAGACTGTAGAGCAGGCAGCTGTGTTCCCACTACCCTAATGTTCCAGTGATGTCCTAAAACTGAAAGGAACACTTTCCCTTTTTAGGGGTCTGTTCTTCATGTCTCAATGCCTCTGGTCTAGTGAACACAACTGTTCTGTAAGTGAAAAAACTTGCTAAATTTCTGGTTTCTTGTTAGGTGGCTAGAATAGGTTTATAAGACTTCCTTACTTACCCATGACTGCTGAAGTTTGAATTCTTAGCAGTATGATTCTTTTTCTTGTAAGATGAGCAGTTTAGGAAAGATAGGCCATGTTGCTGTGCAAAAAGAGGTAAACTTAATTTCTACTCAAAGCATGCTTGAATTTGAAGCTAGGGCTTCCATTCTTCCAAAGTTGGACTGTCACTGCCTCAGGCATGTGTCCCGAAGGGCTTGTGTCTCTGCTGTACTCAAAATAAAGTTTAAATGGAGCCCAGCAAGCCAGATCTCCTTTAGTTCTAGGTTCCCACAACAGTTTCTCCTCTGCTTTAGAGACTGCATTGAAAATATTCTTGTTCTGCTGTTGTGTTTTGGCTTTGGAATGATGTGATGCAGCTCAGTGGGTCCTACGTCCAAGTTGATCAGAGTAAGAAACACCTGGGAAAGTCAGTGCAAATACAAGTTCATTGTCCTCCTTGCAGGGATTTGGATTCAGAGGGCTCAGGTGAGGCCTGGAATGTGTCTGTTAACAGGACTCAGATGTGCAGTCAATTTGGGGACCCACTGATAGCATCGACCTTACAGTTTATGGGATGATTCTTTCTGTTTTGCTGATGAAAAAACTGAGGCACAGAGAGTCTGTAACTTTCCCAAGTTCCCCTTGCTGTAAGTCCTGGAGCCAGATCTCAGGTGGAGCAGCCTCTTCCCCATCACCTTCCCACATTTTCAGCTGGGTCAGTTCTTTCCAAGTACGTGTTTCTCTCCCCTATACCTCATTTCTGAAAAAAGGAAAACTTCTAGAATGTAACTTCTTTCATCTAATACATTTCCTCACAACTTGCTGCCAGCATCATATTCTGGCCACTTATTATTAAAGTGAGATGCCTTTTTTTTTTTTTTTTTTTTTTTTTGAGACAGGGTCTTGCTCTGTCATCCAGGTTGGAGTTGGTGATTATAGATCACTGCAACCTCGAACTCCTGGGCTCAAGCAATCCTCCTGCCTCAGCTTTCCAAGTAGTTGGAACTCTAGGCACACACCACCATTTCTGGCTAATTTTTTATTTTTCATAGAGACAAGGTCTTGCTGTGTTGCTCAGGCTGGTTTTGAACTTCTGGCCTCAAGTGATCCTCCCACCTAGGCCTCCAAAAGTGCTGGGATTACAGGAGTGAGTCACCAAGCCTGGCCCCTGAAATGCTTTTTTTTTTTATTTTTTTTTTTAATGAAAATACAGGACATGGAGATGTGGAAAGACACCTTGCTTTATTACTGTTGTTATTATTATTATTTCTACAGTATAATTCATATATCACAAAATTCACCATTTTTAAGCATACATTTCAGTGTCTTTTACCATATTTCAAAGTCTCACAACCATCACCACTACCTAATTCCAGAATATTTTCATAATGCCAAAAGCATGCCTGTATGGGCAGTCACTCTCCAATTCCCCCCTTCTTGCGGTCTCAGACAACCACTAATCTACTTTTTCAATATACAGATGCACTTGTTCTGGGCACTTCCTCTATATGGAATAACAAAGTGTGGCATTTTGCATCTGGTTCTTAGCATATTGTTCTCAAGCTTCATCCTGTTTAGCCTGTTTAACTTTTTTATGGCCAAATAATATTCCACTATATGGTTATACGACATTTTGTTTATTCATCAACTGATAGTGCTTTAAGATGTTTCCCCTTTTTAACTCTTATGAATAATGCTGCCATCAACACCTTTGTACATGTTTTTGAGGGAACACCTGTTTTTCATTTTCTTGGTTGTAAACCTAGGAGTGCAATTGCTACATCATATGTCACTTTATGTTTAACTTTTTTTATGTTTAACCTTTTGAGGAACTCACACACTGTTTACCAACTTCAGTAGCTATGCCATTTTACATTCCCAATAGTAATATATGAGAATTCCATATTCTCCATAACTTTCCAAACATGTGTTTTCTTTATTTTTTTCCTAAGTCATACTAGTGGGTGTGAAGTGGTATCTCATTTTGGTTTAAAATTACATTTTCCTAATGAAAAACATTGAACATCTTTGCACGTGCTTCTTGGCCATTTGTGTGTTTCCTTTAGAGAAACCTCTACTCACAGCTTTTTTCCCATTGTTAAATTTGGTTGTCATTTATTGCTCAGTTATATGAATTTCTTATATACTCTAGGTACTAGACCCGTGTTAAATACATAATTTGGAAATAGTTCTCCCATTGTGTGGATTATCTTTTCACTTCCTTGACAGTGTCCTTTGAAGCATATAAGATTTTTATTTTAATGAAGTCCATTCATCTATTTTTGGGTTGTTTGTGCCTACTTAAAAAATGTCTAATCCAAAGTCACAAAGATTTGTGCCTATGTTTTCTTACAAGACATCATTTTTAGAATGAGAAATTTCCTTGGTTTTAGTGGAGGGCAGACATTGTTTATGCCTCCTGTCCATTACCGATGTTTCTCCTGATTGTTATTCATATGCTCACCACCCCTCCATGGAGCATCCCACGGCCTGTAACAGAGCTCTGGGGACTGATATCCTTCCACTGACTTTGGAGCTGGTGAGAGCCCTGGTCATGTGATTCAGCTTAGCCTTAACCCGACCCAGTTGCACATATTCCTCAGGGCCTTCAGAGTTGAAGTCGAGAGGCTCTCTGAGAACGCTTGCCAGCCCTTGCTGTTTTAAGGCTGGAGCAAACTTCCTCCATCTATTCCAGACAGAGGGGACTGCAGGGGTAGGAGTCAGTCAAGACATCTCTGGTGTTAGAAAGTAGAGCTGTTTCAGGGTTTGGGGAAGATTGTTCAATTAAACTAGGTCCTCTTTGTTTTTACTGTATGTGTGACTTCTTTCTACAAACAAAGGAAGAATATTTATGTTAGAACATTTTATCTATTCTTTGTCAATTGTTTGTCTACAATTTTAATGTGGATAAAGGAGAGCTCAGTGTAAATATATTCTTAAAAACTAATTATGGTTCATGTCCACTACCATGCGATCATATTTAAATCTATGAACTATCCTGTTACTTAGGTATTATCCTGCTCCTGATGAGAAAACAAACTCAGAAAGATTGCAAAATTTCCCTAGGTCACAAAACCAGTGAGGAGAGGAATAAGAATTAGAAACCAGTTCCTTTTGGCCTTCAAAGCTAACCATATACCATTAGATCAAACTGATTTACATACTTTTGCTGGAATTAGTCTCAGAGTTCATGGTTCTCGCTTGATTTTCCAAAGGAAACTGTGCCACTTTAATATCATTTCAAACTTTGAAATTTAAACTCTTTTTTATTATACTTTTTTGTCTTTGTTCTGTTCCATTTCTTTTGATTTCTTCTCAACGGATCCCTCTTATTTATATGCTAAATATTTGTTACCTATTTTCTGTCAATTTTCACATTTTTGAATGTTTGTTTTCTCTCTGTTGTATGCTAACAGTTCTTCATTGAGATATAATTTGCATAGAGAATACTGCAAAAAACCTAAAGGTACAGCTTTATAAATTTTAATATAATTATACATTGTATAATAACACCCAGTTAAAGACAGAGAACATTTTCCCCCATGCCACAAGGCTCTTATGTGGTCCTTGCCAGTCAATACTCATCCCCCAAATGAAGAATATATTCTGAATGTTGTCACTGCCTTAGTCCCTTTGTGTTGCTGGAAAGGAACACCAGTGACTGGGTAATTTATAAAGAAAAGAGGTACATTTTGCTCATGGCTCTACAGGCTGCACAAGAAGCATGGCACCTGCATCTGCTCCTGATGAGGGCCTGAGGCTGCTTCCACTTGCAGCAGGTGAAAAGGAACCAGTGTGTGCAGAGATCATATGGTGAGAGAGGAAGCAAAAGAAAGTGAATAAGGTGAGAGGCACTTTTTAATAACCAGCTCCTACAGGAACTAAGAGAGTGAGAATTCACTCACTACCTTCTCCCAGGGTGGGGATTAATCTATTCATGAGGGATCCACTCCCGTGACCTAAACACCTCCCATTAACCCCCACCTCCAACACTGGGGACCACATTTAAACATGTGATTTGGAAGGGACCAATATTTAAACTATAGAAGCCGCCAGAGATTAATTTTGCTTATTCATGTGCTTCATGAAAATGAATCATTTTGGCCAGTCCTGGTGGTTCACGCCTGTAATTCCAAGACTGCGAGGCTGAGGCGGGCAGATCACCTGAGGTCAGGAGTTCAAGACCAGCATGGCCAACATGGCAAAACCCTGTCTCTACTGAAAATACAAAAATTAGCCAGGCGTGGTGGCAGGTATCTTTAATCCCTGCTACTTGGGAGGCTGAGGCAGGGAAAGTTTGTTGAACCTGGGAGGCGGAGCCAAGATCGTGACACTGCACTCCAGCCTGGGGGACAGAGTGAGACTCCATCTCAAAAAAATTAAAAAATGGAATCGTTTAGTATGTTCTCTTGTTTTGACTTCTCTTACTCAGGTGGTTATATATGCCACTAGTTTGTTTGATTGTTTTTCCCTCGTTTCATTTTGTTTTGGCCAAGTAATATCCTATTGATTGTATGATTGTCACACAATTTGATATCCATTTTTCTGATGGGAGACAGGTTTACTTGTTGGCTGCTGTGCATAAGTAACTATGAATATTCTCATACAATTATTTCTGTGAAGATACATACTTATTTTCCAGGGTATCTATAGCTAGGGATAGAGTTGCTTGGTGAATGTGTAGAAAATGGGCACAGAGTTTTGCAAAGTAATTGTATTATTTTACATTTCTATGAAAGATGTAGGCCATTTCCCGTTGCTCTACATTCCCACACACTTAATATTTTCAGCCTTTTATATATAGCCATTCTACAATTGTGTAGTGATATCCTGTTTTGGTTTTCTCAGGCCTAATGTTCATTTAGATATCTTCTTATGGAAAATATCTTCTCAAATTTTTATGTTCGTTGATATACTGGGGTGTTTGTCATTTTCTTTGTAATCTATAGCCATTCTTTATATATTTTGAATGAGTCCATTTATATATACTTTTTTTTGCTATATTACATTGCAAATAATTATTCCTGGTCTACAGATAGCTTTTAAGTTGTTAATCAACAACATAATAAGTAGAAGGTTTTTAAAAATGAAGTGCAATTCACTTGATTTCTTATTGTGGTGAGTGCTACAGTATCTAGTCTAAGAAATATTTTCCTATGTCAAGTTCATGAAACTATTTCCTATTTTTCCTTTACAGGATTTCTAATTTTAACTTTCACATCTTAAGTTAATTTCAATGTATGATGGAGAATGGTTGTTAATATTAACTTTTTAAAACAACAAATATTATTTCACTCAAAACCATTTTACTTAAAAGTCTTTCATTTCCCCAATGAAGGGCATTGGTGTCTTTGTTTTTAAAACATTTAGAAGTGGCAGTGCGAGCATGCTCTCACTCATGAGTGGGAATTGAACAATGAGAACACTCGGACACAGGGCGGGGAACATCACACACCAGGGCCTGTCATGGGATGTGGGGCTAGAGGAGGGATAGCATTAGCAGAAATATTTAATGTAAATGATGAGTTAATGGGTGCAGCAAACTAACAATGGCAAATGTACACCTATGTAACAAACCTGCACGTTGTGCACATGTACCCTAGAACTTAAAGTATAATAAATAAATGAATAAATATATATATATTTTTAAAAGAGTGGCAGTGCGAGGGCTGCTGCACAGCTAGCAGAGCCGTGGTGAGGACGGCAGGCGCCTGCCCCGAGCTCTCCGCCTCCGCTGCCCGCCAGCCCAGGCGGCCCCAGCAGCAGTGACCAGAGGAGCCCCTGCAGCAACGCAATGGCCAGGTGGATGCCTCCATCTACAGCCTTGTGGCGGATGGGACCTGTTAGGACATCACCATCATGGGCAACAAGGACTTGAACTGGGCTGCAGTCTCAGGGAAAACCTTCGCCAACATCACCCCAGCTGAGGTTGGTGTCCTGGTTGGCAAAGACTGGTCAAGCTTTTTCGTGAATGGGCTGACACTTGGGGGCCAGAAATATACTGTTGTCCCGGACTCACTGCTGCAGGATGGGGAATTGACCGTGGGTCTTCATATGAAGAGCATCAGTGGAGCCCCACCTTCAGTGTCACCATCACCATGACTGCCAAGACGCCAGGACTGCTGATGGGCAAAGAAGGAGTCCACGGTAGTTTCACCATTTCATAACAAAGAAATGTTATGAAATGGCCTCCCACCTTCAGCGTTCCCAATACTGACCTCCTTTGTTCCTTCCCCTCCACTGCTTCCCACAGCTTTGCCCCACTTTCCTTCTCATACATACACCATTTTAATTTCGGGGACCATTACCCCACACACCTTATTGCTGCCAAAACAACATGGGCTGGGGGCCAGGGATAGATGGGCAGACACCTTCCCCTACCTATATCCCTCTTGTGTGTGGTTGGAAAACTTTTTTCTTTTGAGGAATTTTTTAGGAATAAAAAAGATTCTACTAAAAAAATAAATAACTATACATATGTTTGAATGTATAGTTTGAATCTGTATTCTTTTACTTTGATATATTTATGAATACTTACAACAGTACTACCATTTTTAAATTACTTTAAAATCAGGTTTGAAATCTAGCAGAGAAAGTGCTCCAACTTATTGCTTCTTTAAGACCAACTTGCCTATTATAGGTTCTTTGATTTTCAAATACATTTTGAAATTAGCTTTTAAATTTCTCTAAAATCTCCTACTAGAAATATTAATCAGAATTGTGTTGATGTAATATGCTAACAAAACTGAGTCTTCCAATCAATGAACATGATATCCATTTCTCTATTTAGTCTTCTTTAATTTTTCTAACCAATTGCTTTTAGGGGCCTTGTGCCTGCTTCATTGCATGTATTCTTAAGCATGGAATGATTCCGGCTATTAATCTCTATTTAATGTTTTATTGAATTTCATTTTCTAGCTGCTAATTGCTAGTATGGAGAAATTAAGATGATGAAATCAACTTTATAAAGGTTTAATTTAGGTACAACAGACTGCACCACTTTAAAATGCATAATTCAATGCATGTTTACAAACGTATACACTAATGGAACTACTGCCACAACCAAGATAGAGGAATTTATGCCCCAAAGTTTCTTGTACCCCTCTGCAGTTCATCAGTCTTTCAACCCTCGTGCCCAAGGAACCGTTGTCACTTCAGGTCCGTTTCCATTTTTAACCATTTTCTATAAATGAAATAATACCTGCGTTCTTTTGTATCTGCCTTCTTTCATGCATCAATGTAATTTTAAAATCCATCCAGATGAGTATTTTCATCAATAGTTAATGCCTTGTAATTGCTGAGTAGTATTCCTTCATGTGGCTGTACCATGTTTGTTTATACTTTCACTTGTTATTGGACATTTCTATCATTCCATGTTTGGGCTATTATGAAGAAACTATCATGAGCATCCATACGTGACAGGCCAGGTCTCACTAACACAGGCCTCCCTAACAATTGTTTCCGTACCGACTGAGTGGTTCAGTTAAATATTAAGAGGAAGGAGAAAAAAAAAGCCAGTGCCCTTATACAAAGGCTGGAATGTAACAAAAGCCCACCAAGAGTTTTGCCTAGGCTTTTCCTGGACCTTAAAGCATGACAAAATAACGAAGGCATTCTTAACAGGAGTCGTTTAGTATGAAACAAGTTTTATTGGGGGTCTGAAGAAACTCCCCAGGCCTCCAGAAACAAGTTTATTGGAGGTCTGAAGAAACTCCCCAAACCTCTGTGATTTAGCAGGAGACAAGATAAGGGTCCCCAGCACCTAGACCCATTTAGATTAAGTGAATTTACTGAGGCTCCAGAGGAAGGTCTTCAGGACTCAGACCTTAGTTATAGATTAAAAGAAGTTAATCACTTATGTATTTACAGGAATGCACACTTCCACATACACATATAGCTTAGAAGGTATATGCTCAGGAAAACTTTGTAATTTTGAGTTGGTCTGGTGATAATTTCCAGGCCTTTTCCCTGTAACCAGTTGCAGAAGTAAAAATTCTCTTCCTCCCCAGTTCATCAGCATCTTGTTACTGGGACACAAGAAATAGCAGCCCGCCCCTCAGTTTGGTCTGGAAACAGACATACAGATCATTGTGCAGACACAGTGTGTAAATTCCTAGGAATGGAATGACTGTCCATCTCATTGGTATATGTTTAACCTTTAAGAAACTGTTAGATTTTCAGTCATACCATTTTTCATTCTTACAAGTATAAGACTTCCAAGTGCTTTAATCCTCACCAATATGTGCTATTTTCAGCATTTTTAATTTTAGCCATTCTCATGGATATGTACTGGTATCTCATTGTTGTATTGATTGATCTCCCTGATGACTAAACAGTAGAGCATCTTTTTCTATGTTAATTGACCATTCATGTATCTTCTTTTCTGAAGTATCTATTCAAGTCTTTTGAGAAATTGTTTCATTGTGCTGTTTATCTTATCAGACTGCAATATATATAGTATATATGTATAGCATATATAGTATATATATCGTGTATATATATACTATATATAGTGTATATAGTATATATATAGTGTATATATATAGTATACATATAGTGTATATATATAGTATATATATAGTATATATATAGTATATATATAGTGTATATATATAGTATATATATGTGTGTGTGTATATTATATATATACACTTTTAAAAAGACCTTTGTTGGAGATATATATATCTCCTATATTGTGGCTTCTTTTTATGTTCTCTTAATGTTCCCTATTAGGAGAACAATAGATAATCTTCAAAAAGGTGAATATATATATATATACACACATATATGTGTGAGTGTGTGTGGGTGGGTGGGTATGTACACATATATATATGTCCTAAGAATCATTAATTAGACATATATGTGAGTATCTATTTCTGGATTCTCTCTTCTCTTCCACTGGTATATATTGTATTTTTTTTTCAACAAAACACATGATCTTGATTTTCATAGCTGTAGAGTAATTCTGGAAATAGGTAGTGAATTCATTCACCATTATTCTTTTATAATATTGCTCTTTTATTACTCTTGATCATTGACATTACCATATAAATGCTAGAATCAGCTTGTAAATTTCTACCAAAATGCTGCTTGGAATTTTTACTAGAATTGCATTGGATCTGGAGATCAATTCATGAAGAACTGACTTTTTAAACATAACAACTCTTCTGATCCATGACAAGGTTTATCTCCCCACTAATTTAGTTCTTTCATAATTTCTCAAAGCAATTTTTTTGTAGTTTTTGGTGTACTGGCCTTACATAGATTTTGTTGACTTTCTTTTTTTTTTTTTTTTTTTTTTTTTTTTTTTGAGACAGAATCTCACTCTGTTACCCAAGCTGGAGTGCAGTGATGTGATCTTGGTTCACCGTAACCTCTGTCTCCCAGGTTCAAGTGATCCTCCTGCCTCAGCCTCCCAAGTAGCTGGGACTACAGGCACATGCCACCATGCCCAGCTAATTTTTTGTAGTTTTAGTAGAGACAGGGTTTCACTGTGTTAGGCAAGATGGTCTCAATCTCCTGACCTCATGATCTGCCCACCTCAGCTTCCCAAAGTGCTGAGATTACAGGTGTGAGCCACCACACCCAGCCTGTTGAATTTATTTATAACCACAACATGTATTTAGATGTTACTTTAAATGAAATTGTATTTTTATTTCATTTTCCAAATGCTCACTGCTAATATACAGAAATACAAAAGACTACTTATATTGAGCTTATATTTTGCAACACTACCAAACTCACTAATTAGTTTTGGTAGATTTTTGTAGATTTCTAGGATTGTTAACACATATAGACATTATCCGTGAATAAAGACAGCTTCAATTCTTTATTTTCAACCTTTTCAATACTTTTATTTATTTTTCTTACTTTATTGCATTGATTTAGAGCTCCAGTATAATGCTGAATTGAAAGAGTAACAATAGATATTCTACTTTTTTCTCTGATTTAATGGAAAAGCATTCAATCTTATGCCATTTAATATAATGTTACCTGTGGGTTTTTCAAATCTGCCCTTAATGGGGTTGGAAGTGTTGCCTTCTGTTCTTATCATGCTGAGAGTTTTCTGGGGTTTGTTTTTATAAATCATGAAAAAAGTTTTCAATTTTGCCAAATGCTTTTACTGTGTATGATGAGGCAATCATACAGTTTTTCTCTTTTGCCCTGATAATATATAAAATTATACTTTTTAAATATAAAAAAGATTTCTTGAATCAAGCTAGGACAGTTTTTTTAATTATAAACTTTTAACAAATATATTGAAATATAACTTACATGCAATTGAGATGCATTAAAGTGTATAATCACTAAAGTGTATAATTAAAGTGTATAATTTTAAGAGTTTGAGCACAGTATGCATGAGCCAAAAAGAAAGGACAGAAAATACTAAGTATGTCTCAGCATATGTGGTCTATCTTGGTGAATGTTCTATGTGAGTTTGAGAAGAGTTATTTGTTAGCTGTTCTTAGATGTATTTTGCTTAAATGTCGACTTGGCTAACTTGTGTCATTGATTGTGTGAATTAATTTTGTTCTAGTGGGCATTAAAATTACTGTCTGATCACATTGGACTTATGTGGACTTGGTTTATGTTTTATTACAGTGGATTCATGGAAAGCCAACAGCATTTCCCAAGACTCTCTAATTTGGTAGGACTCAATCACCAATCCATCCCTTTGTGGATGTTGTCAGGGTTTGGTTTTAGGCTTTACTAGGGCTGGTCTAGAATAGGCCTTATTGTAAAGTGTGACACTTATTCCTAAAGCACAGCCTTTCTAGTGTCTCAATTGGATACCTGGATGCTAATGAGGTGTGCATGAGTTCTTCCCACCCTGGATGGCAGGAACTCCATCATCCATTCCCCAACCCTCTTCCACCACAAGTACTTCTGGTCCAAACTCAACTTTATAGCAGCCACTCCTATGTTAAATCTGTTAGTCTTTTTCTTGTGCAGGTACAGTCCAGTCCTTGATAAGTATGCACATGGAACCCCACATGGACTTCGAGAGCTGCCCCTCTGAACAGCTGTCTCCTATTGGTGCCCTGCCCTGCAGATTGGAATTTCTTCAGTGGCCTTGAACTCTGATCTCTGCCTTCTCAGCTCAGTGGGGATGCCCTGCTCTGAGAGGACTCTAGCCTACTGTGCAGCTGCTGAGAAATTCTCCCCAGACAAAAACTAGGAAATCATGGGGCTTCCACCTTAAGTTTCCTGTTGTACTGCCTGTTGTTCACTGTCTGAAAACAATTTTATGTTTGTTTATGGAGGCAGTCTGATATGATTTATTCTAACAGATAGAAGTAGAAATCTGTTATAGTCTTTTAATTACTGTGTCTTTATAGTATTATGGTAGACAGAATCCTAAGATGAGCTGCAGTGATCTTTGCTCTTATATAATCACTTCTTCCTAAGTGTAGACAAAGCCAGCGATGAGATATCACTCCTGTGATTGTGTTACAATTTATGGCAAAAACGTTAGCAGATGTAATCGAGATCCCAAATCAGTCGAATCTAAGACAGGGAGATATCTTATGAGCTTGACCTAAAGAAGGTGAGTTCCTTGGAGGGACTGAGGTCTTCCTGGAGAAATGTGAAGTGCAGGAGGGTTTCCAGGCAGGGTGATTCTCCTCTGCTGGATGGAGAAAGCATGCAGTGGGAACGTGGGAGGCCTCTAGGAGCAGCAAGAGGTCCCTGGCTGACAGCCAGCAAGAAAACAGAGATCTCAGTCCTGCAGTCACAAGGAACTGAACTCAGCTGACAACCTGAGGAAACTTGAGAGGAAGTTCTTCCCCAGACCCTCCAGAAAGAAACCCAGCCTAATTTCAGCCTGTGAGGCCCTGAGAAGAAGACTCAGCTAATCCAGGCCTGAACTTCTGATCTGTGGACACTGCAAGAAAGTAAATCATTGTTATTGTAACCCTCTAAAGCTTGCAGTAATTTGGTATGCAGCAATAGAAAATTAATAAAATTAAAATGGAGAAGACTTTGGAGTGGGGACAAGAATGAAATGGTGGGAGAGGGATGCCTGTATGCTGAGATGGTTGATGCCTGTATGGTTGAATTGGGTCTACCATTCCTCATCTAATTAGCTATGGTCTATTAAGGTGCATAGCTATACATGAATATTGGTACTAGGTGAATCCAGAGGAATAAGATATTGCATTCTTGAGAGTAGATGAGAACACCCTGAATTGGTGGTCACCGTATCATATGTCATATATCAGGTCCCTCTGGGAAGACCAGAGGAAGATTTACAGGATACACTAGTGACAACATTGAAGGCTTCTTTCTTCCCCAAAGGGACCCAACCTCCCCTCAGTCAAGACGTTCCAAGTCTCTGAACTGGATGCCAGGTTATAAATTCCCACTATACCGACTCCATCAAGCTTCTGTCCTCAGAACTAGAGTTTATCAGTAAAAGATAGACTCATGGGAGTCTAGGCATTTATTCTCTTATTTTATATAAATCAGCTAATGTGCATGAACAAAACAGACTTTGAAGAAAGAAAGTCACAGTTACCACAGGAAAACAGCTTCGACATCCTCATGAGTCATCATGGGTGTTCCATTGGGAGGACTTGATATGAGGCTTTCCTCCTCATGGGTTAGTACAGATCTGGGGGAAATGTCATCAAGTACTCGATTCAGAGTGTAGCAGCTGGGGCTGTTGATTCGTTAGGCCTCCTGCAGCTGGAGATGCAAGTAGTGCATTTTCAGGGCCACCACAGGTGCCCTTAGGCTAGCATTCTTCAGAGCCAGAATCCAAAAAGCCACAGAAGCTCTGAGTATTTCCCTTTCCTCGATCACCCACATAAATGGCTTCAGGTCCTTCTGGGGAAGGCCTGGAGGAAGATTTACAGCATACACTTGTGGCAGCATTGAAGGCTTCACTCTTCCTCAAGGGATCCAATCTCCTCTCTGTCAAGAATCTCCAGGTATCTGAACTGGATGCCAGGTCATAAATTCCTACTATGGTCTCTGTCCTCAGAACTAGAGCTTTTCTAATTATTACATACATTGATTTCTTAGTAGATTTCCCATCCATTACATTCCCAGACACCTCACGATGATTAGTAATCACCACAGATCCCTGCCTCTCAAGGAAATTCCTCCCACCTTGTTTCTAGATGGCCGAGTACCACTGCCTGTCCTCTACTCTTCCAGAACCCTATTGTTCTCCCTGACAGCAGGGAGGGCAAATCCATGCAGCATCTCCCGCCATGACCTCCAGCCTGCAGAGGTGAGGTGCCATAGGACCTTTACACGCATGCCACTGTTCCCCTCACCTGTGCATTTCTTAATGCCTTGGCGAGGAGAATGTCCCTGGATCTTCATTGGTGGGAGCTAAAGGAACAAAGGTAAATAATGCTATGAGACCCACTGAGAATTGGGGCTGTGGAAAAGTGGCCACTGAAGTAAGACAGATGAAGCTATTGTCAGATACTCAGTGCCAGAGCAGGGAGGGAGAGGAAAGAAATACAGACCTCACCTGCCTCTCACTTCCAGGCTCCATCAGGTGCCCCTCATTGCTAAACCTAACTAGAAGTGTGCATGCAGGGGAGCCAGGGATGCATTTTAGAAGGGTAAGCCCTGAGTGGCATAAGACAGGATGGAAATGAGTGGAGAGTGGATCTGTGGGAAGGAGGAGGGGATGTTATTGGGAAACAAAAGGAGAATACTAGCTAATAATGCTAGGTGACACTAATATTCCAAAGTCTGTGCTCATATTCAGAAAAGAAAGTTCAGCAGAAAGCACTAAACTAGGAGTCAAGATATTATATTTTCAACTGTTGTTCCAACAGCCATATTATAAAGGACCAGTTTATTTCGTGCCTTTCTAATTTGACCTAAAGTGCCAGGTGGCATTGGGGCTGGCACAGCCTTGCTCAATTATGTGTTGAAGAGTACACAGAGACTGCCAGGCTGAGGGAAGATGAAAAAGAATAGAAGAGATGCTCTCAGGGAACAAGAGACCACACAGCCCCAGAGTCAGGGGCAGCATCAGCCACTGTTGGCTGCTCATTTCCCGGACAGAGCCCACAAGCCTCAGCCATGCTTTGCTTCTGCAAGATGCTTATTCACCTTTTCAATAAACCTGCCTGAATTTAAGCTGATAGGGGTTTATTTCTCCTTCATCATAAATGAAATTTTTCACCACAACAATCTCCAGTGAATTGTGGGCACAGCAGGCAATCCCTGCTTCTGTTCCACTATCTCCCCTGTAGGTTGAAAAGGAGGAGGTATTGAATTACCTCCAAATGTTCCTCTCGCTCTGATATTCTGTGATTCTGGTTTCTTTTCAGCTACTTTGTTTTTGGAAGCATGTATCCTAAGGCATCCAGCTGAACAACCTTTGTCTACTGTGTCCAGGCATTCCTGGTGGTATTTCAGACAAGACTCTCTGGGATTGCTGCACTCACAACCACTGAAACAATTCTATGACCATCCATTTCATGGCTACATGTTTGCTCATTTTGTGTGTTCATAAAGGGAGGGGACAGACAGCAAACATGCATGTTACAAATTGTATCATCTTAAAAAGGAAACAAGGCAACACTTTGCAATAAAACCTTAAGATGCATTAAATTTAAGCCTAATGCAATAAAGAATGCCCATAAAATTCTTATCTAAAGAATGCTTAGAAAATTGTTGAACAAGGGACATCATCATTTAAAGTGATATGAAGAAACCTTCTTAGCTAAGCATATGGGCTAGATTAGAGAGAAAATAAAGGACCCATCTCTTCCCTGGAAAAACTACTGATAGCATCTTTCAAAAAGCTCTCTGTGATTGAGGATGCACCTTGATCTATAGGCTCACATTTGGTCGCAACTGGCAGCTACTTCTTGGCATTGACATTGCATTCCCAACTAGTAAATCTTTCCAAGATCTGAGTTTCTGCAGATATGATATTATTTTTTTTGACCATCCTTATCCTCAAAGGCTACCAAAAAGGAACAAAGATTTTATTTACCTCTCCAAGGGAAAAGGTTTTACCAATGAGACACTTTCTTACCATGACCCCAGGGCCCCCTATGCCCTGTTCACTTGAGTGCCCTGTGTGGCCTGACAGAAGCTCATGCTGGTCACAGGATTTGTTACATAATTAACCTCCTTCCTGAATCCCAACTTCATGGTGGTGGTGATGACAGGTGTCCTGTATCCCAGGCTCATGTCCCTGAAGTCACCAGCCTGTCTCCAGTTAGAAAAAATTACATGTATATAGCGAGGTCTCTTTGGAAGTAGCAAAAGCTTTCTCACCTTCATACATTAATGGTTGGAATGTACAATAGTATAAACACTTTGGGAAAAAATGTCTGGCATATTCTTACAGAACTAAACAACTACCTATTCTATGACTCAGTAATTCCTAAGCATTTATCCAAGAGAAATTAAAACATATGCCCAGAAAATGATTTATACAAGAATGTTCATAGCAGTTTTATTCACAATAGGAAAAACTGGAAACATTCAAGTATCTGTCAATACAAGAATGGATCAATAAACTTTGACACATTCATTCCATGGAATGGCTAAAGGAACAAACTGTTGACACACAAAACAACATGGATGAATCTCAAAAACATTTTGAGTGCAACAGGAGCCACACACAAAAGAGTGTGAGAAAAAAGATAAACAATAATGGTTTCAAGAAATGCAGAGCAGAGAGCCCGGAGGCAAAGACCCACAGGATGGCAGGTCAGTCCCAGGCTGTGGATCCTAATTAAGAAACTCCTGCTGGATTTTGTCCAGCTCCATTTGCAAACTATTTTAGGTCAGTGACTTCCTTATCCCCTCCATGTTCCCTCATTTTGAACTAGAATCACTGTAGTTGTTATTCTATGTCTGTCCCATCATTTCAAATGAGGGGCAGATAAGCTGTTTGTTCAGTTTCACAGGTCAAAGGAGGTAAGGGAATTATGTCAAGGATCTGTACTCAGAGAAGGTAGGAGCTTGAGAAGGACTCCATGAGTTATTATTGGTTGATGATGGAAAAGAGAGGTAAGGAGGAAAGCAGGTGGCCTCTGGAGTCAGAGTGTCTCCCAGCTGACAGTCAGCAAAGACAAAGGGCCCTCAGTCCCCCAGAAACAAGAATAGGAAGGCCTTCAGTATCTGTAGTGAACTTGGAAAAATAGCTTGAGCTCTAGAAAAAAATACAGCCAGCCCATTCCTGGATTTTAGCTTCACATGACTCTCATCAGAGAATCCAGCTGCTTCATTCCAGACTTCTGTGGTTTCAAACCACTGGTTTGTGGTAATGTGATAATAGGCAGCAAGAGAAAACTAGTACAGGTGCCTGTCTCTCCTCTTGAATTTCAATTTTAGATACATGGATGCTAACCCCTCTAAGAGAAAAAAATTCAATCAATCAATCAATCAATGAAAGAACTACAGTAAAAATATTGCCCTCACCTTTATGTGGCTGTTCCAGAGCCCTTGCCACCTGAAGAAGACATTGAGGGCTATTTCAGGCATGCGAAGAGTGTGGCTTTACTGTTATCAGTCACATTTCTGAAAGAATAAAAATGGTTCAGTTCAAGCCATGGCTCATGTCTGTAATCCTAGCACTTTGGGAGGCCAAGGCAAGTGAATCACTTGAGGTCTAGAGTTAGAGACCAACTTGGCCAATTGGAGAAACCTTGTCTCTACAAAAATACAAAAATTGCCCAGGTGTGGTGGCAGGTGCCTGTAATCCCAGCTACTCAAGAGGCTGAGGCAGGAGAATCACTTGAACCCAGGAGGTGGAGGTTGCAGTGAGCTGAGATCGCGCCATTGTATTCCATCCTGAGGAACAGAGCAAAAACTCCATCTCAAAATAAATAAATGAATAAATAAAAAATAAAGATGGTTCATTACTTAACTCCACATATTATTATATGAAAATGTATCACCTCAATTTTAATAGCAGATTTTTTAAAATTCCTTTTCTTGTGCTCACCAGACAAGGTTTGGTAGCAAATACCAGTCACCAGCACAGATGAACCAATTCAAGGAGAGCCATAAACATGACTAATATTATGTTCCCCCAAAAATCATCCCTAGAATGCAATCTCCTCTCTACTTGTCCCAAAACGAACATAATAGTCCACTATATAAAGTCCCAAACACAGGAAAATGTAAATACAATGAAGTCTGTTTTCCAAATATTTATTCTATTCAGACCCAGTCATGGGTACCAGGGATTAGGAAATGACTACAAAGAGGTTCAAAGGAATTTGGGAAGTGACAAAATATGCTAAAGTAGAACTCTGCTGATGGCTGCACAATTCGATAAATCAACTTAAATCATTGAGTTGTACATTGACAATGGGTGACTTTTATAACAAGTAATTCTTTAAATGAACTTTTGGGTTTCTATTCCAACATGGAAAGAGCTAGGCAGTCATGACTTGTCCTCACAGCTAGAAAAAAGCTGAATGAACTGAAAGTCAACCCTTCTAGGGTGGACCAGAGAATTGAGGTCACAGGGAAAACTGCCACCTGAAAAATGAGAAAGACAGGCTAACACACAAGGAGTCACAGCTCACAGGGAAGAGAAGCTACTGGGGACAGCAAGTGGGAGGAGCACTTAAATGGTATTGACAGATTACTAGAAGCTCAGGGTGGCCTGGCTAGAGCACTGAAAACTCCTTGAAAACCAACTAAGGGGGAATATCACACATTTCCAAGTTTTACTACAATGATCTCAACTAGGTTCTCATCATGAAGTTCAGAAAAACTCCCTGAAGTTTGGCACTACCAACTTCAGGGCTTATATTAAGCTACAGTAGCCCAAATAGGGTGAAGTTGGTGAAAAGAGAAAACACACACAAATAGATCCATGGAAAAGAATACAGAGCCCAGAAACAGACCTACACACAGTCCACTGATCTTCCATGAAGGTTTAGAGACAATTTAAAACAGCAAAGATAGCCTTTCCAACTAGTGGTGCTAGAACAGCTGGACAACCACATGCAAATGTATATATATAGATAGATCCAGGTATGCATGTTCTACCCTTTATAAAATAAATCTTACATGTAAATGTAAGGTGCAAAACCATAAGAATCCTAGGAGATAACATAGGAGAAAAATCTCGGGGATCTTGGGTTTGATGATGGCTTCTTAGATACAAAACCAAAAGCACAATCTACTAATGAAAAAAAATTAAGTTGAGCCTCATTAAAATTAAAAACTTCTGCTCTGTGAAAGACACTGTTAAGAGAATGCAAAAAGCAAGTCACAGACTGGCAGAAAATATTTACAAAATAATCTGATGGAAAAACTGCTGTCCAAAATATATGAAGAATTCTGAGAACTAAACAACACAAAGCAAAAAAAAAAAAAAAGTAGGTGAAAGATCTGAACACCTCATTAATAAGATATACAGATGGCAAATAAGCATATGAAAAAGATGCTCAAAATCATTTGTCGTGAGGGAATTGCACATTAAAACAGCAATGAGATATCACTGTAAACCTATTAGAATGGCTAAAATGCAAAAAGGTGAACACACCAAATGCTGTCAAAGATGAGGAGCAACCAGAACTCTCCATAGCTAGTGGAAATCAAAAGAGTACAGTCACTCTGGAAAAGTTAAGTTCCCTCAAAATCCTGCACATAAGTACTTAGAGCAATTTTACTCATAATTGCCAAAACTTGGAAGTACCCAAGATGTCTTCCACCAAGTGAATTAATAAACAAACTGTGTTGTAGCCATACAATGAAATCTGATTCAGTGATTTTTAAAACACAAGCTATCAAGCCATGAAAAGACATGGAGGAACTTAAAGTACATAATGCTAGAAAGAAGTCAGTCTGGAAACCTGCATACTGTACGATTCCAACTCTAGGACAGTCTTGGAAAGTCAAAAAGATAGAAATAGTAAAATGATGAGTGGTTGTCAGGGATGGAGGAGAGGAGGAGGCATGAAATGGTGAAGCACAGGGAATTTTCAGCAGTGAAACTATTTTGCATGATGCTGTATTGGGGATTTAGGACATTACATAATTGCCAAAACCCATAATCTGTGAAACTCAAAGAATTAACTGTAACGTAAACTATGGACTTTAGTTGATAATGATGTATCAACAGTGGTTCATAAATTGTAACGAATGGGCTACACTAATACAACATACTAATAGGGGAAATTGTGTGCTGGAGGACAGGGGAGCCTAGGAGAACTCTCTGTACTATCCACTCCATCTTTCTGTAAACCTAGAACTGTTCTAAAAAATAATGTCTATTAATTTTTTTAATTAGGATGCAGCAGCCCCATATCAAGGTTTTGGTGGCATCCTGTTATTGTGTGGTTAGTACTTGGCATTGAAGTGCACCAACCTGGAGTCAGAGCAGTTGGAGATTTCAATGCCTGTGCCATTTACCTCTAACCCTGGGGAGCCCCCAGAATACAGCTAGCAGATCAGTTAGGTAGAAGCAGCCTCAGCAATCTAGACAGTGCAGGCTTCTGGTAAGGACAGGTACAAACCATCTGGGTGGGCAGAACTTGATGAAGACTAGGAACCACTGAGACTCAGCAGCTGCCCCAGTGGCACCCACAAATCAAAGGAGGGGGCTGGAAGGAGCTCAGGGCTACACAATGAGCTCCCTGCCTGCAAGACAGAAGCAGCTCCAGAGATTTTGGTAAATAATGTAGGTTTCAGTACAGTGTGGTCTATTCAAAAAAGTAGAACAAAAAGGAAAGAAAAAGAGACAGCATGAGAGAGAGAGAAAGAAAGAGGAAAGAAGAAAGGAAGAAAGGAAAGAATAGAGGGAGGGAGGAAAGGAAGAAGGAAGGAAGGGAGGGAGGGAGGGTGGGTGGGCAGGAGGGAGGGAAAGAATAAAGAGAGAGAGAGTTGGAGGGAAGTAGGGAAGGAAGGAAGGAAAGAAGGAAGGAAGGAAGGAAATTAACAAATTTACATGAAGATGAGAACATCCAGGGGAACTTACACCACCAATATTTTCCATTAACAGGAACACGCTAACTAGTTATTAGAGAGAGACACACTACTGTGAAACCATATACTGTTTCCATGGGGTACAACACCTTCCTCCTCCTCTGAAACACATACTGTCTCTGGCCCACTGTTGCCAGAGACACTGAGTCTTATCTTTGGATAAGTTCTGGTGCCCACAGGAATGAGATGAGATGGTGGACTCCAGAACACCAGGCCATGACCTTTCCTGCTGCTCCTTGTCCACTCCAGAAGCTATCCAGCTGCAGTTGGGGGCCTCAGCCCCTGGGTCTGACATAATCCATTTGCCATTCTCACTGGACTTCTCTCCTTGCACTGGTTCCCACTCCTCCAGGACCCAGTGGGTGACCACGTGAGAAGGACATAAACAGGCTATGTCCCTTTCTTTCTCCCCCTCTCAATGCCTGCAGTGGTGGGTTCCATTGGGTAGTGACCTGAGATTTACTCATTATGGGGCCTCTAGCCCAGACCAGGGCCTGGTACCTAATAGTCACCCCATGAATGCCCAGTGAAAGAAGGTGTCCACCACAAGGTCCTGGGGAACCAAGAATTCCACCGTGGCCCATAAATTCTAAGTCCTACAGGATTCTGGAATTGGAGATGGGAAAGGCCTTCAAAAGTGGCCACTCTTTTAACCTGTTATACTGGCAACTGAGCCATGTTTCCCCATCCTGGACACATCTAGAGGGCACTGCCTAAAACCAGACACATCTCCCCACCCAGGACAGAGCAGGGGCCTTAGTCTGGGGGATGTGGGTGGACAGGGAGGGGGTGAGCCACAAAAGCTGAAGAGGAGAAAGCAGGTGAAAGGGTACAGCAGGGTGGAAACACAGAGGAATGGAGGCAGAGAATGGGGGTTGAGAGGGGAAGAGACAGGAGAGGGATGCAGATCTAGCTACTAAGGAAAAGTCCTGGAGAGAACACTGTCCTCTCCTGAAGTAAAATCACTTTCACCTGACCACAGCACTGCAGGTTGAGGGCGGCACAGGCTGTGAATATTTGTTCATTCATTTAACAAATATTTATTTAATATCAGTTTCATGCCAGGCAAGGCCCTGAGATGTTTAGGGACCTTGGCATCTTCCCTTTACGTCTGAGTCATAATAGAAAGAGGGCCCTCTGACCCCATCAAGCTGGCAATGCCTCAGGATTTTTACCTGTTGGATCTAGCAGCTCTTCATGTCGGCCCACACCATGTGAGGCTGCTCTTGGTGCACTGAATGAGGAAGTTTCTACGTCAGTGCCTCGGAGAGTCCACTGGAAGCCCTGGACAGTGGGAGTCGGTGGCACCCCAAGGGTGGCGGCCAAGAGCACACAGCACTGAAGCTCCAGACACCCTCAGGAGGACGGTAAGGGACAATCAGCTGGTGAGAGCCTGGGTCACCAGGAACCTTTGCCTGGGTCTAAATAGGATTTGCCTTCAGATTGCCTATGAAATAAAAGAAAGAAATCAAGGTTAACATTGAGATTTGGGGCTTCAGCAACTTGAAGGATGGAGCTGCCATTTACAGAGACTGGGAAGACCCAGGGAGGAGCAGGTTGAAAGGTGATGGGGAACTAGAGTTGGTTGGGTTTCTGTCATATGTAATCAACAGTCTTGACCACCTGTAATCCTAGCACTTTGGGAAGCCAAGACGGGTGGATCATGAAGTCAGGAGATCGAGACCATCCTGCCTAACACAGTGAAACCCCGTCTCTACTAAAAATATAAAAAATTAGCCGGGTGTGTTGGCAGGTGCCTGTAGTCCCACCTACTTGGGAGGCTGAGGCAGGAGAATGGCATGAACCCAGGAGGCGGAGGTTGCAGTGAGCCGAGATCTCTTGTCACTGCACTCCAGGCTGGGTGACAGAGTGAGATTCCATCTCAAAAAAAAAAAAAAAAAAGTCCTGACCAGCCTGGGCAACATAGTAAGACCCCGTCTCTGAAAATAAAAAATGAAAAATTAGCCGAGCCTGGTGGTGCACACTTGTAGTCTCAGCTACTCCGGAGTCTGAGGCAGGAGGATTCCCTGAGCCTTGAGTTAGAGGTTACTGAGCTATGATGACACCACTGCACTCCAGCCTGCGGGGAAAAAATAGAGTCCTGACTAAATACTTGAGTAGCCAGGGAAGTTTTCACAAAGTATTTGAGGCAGATCTTAGTGAACAAGAATTTGATTATTTCTGTTAGGGAATTAAGAGAGTGTGGGTGTAGTTGCTTAATGCTTATTGAACTATCTTTGGAATCTCATCTATTGGTCTATCTGGTCTATCTGTACATGTATATTCTATACACTGTCTCACTGAGCTTTCACTAGGTTATGCTACAGTAACAAAAGCCCCAAAATCTTAGCAGCTACACATACAAAGGTTTATTTTTCATTGACATATACCTTTTTGGCAGGTTGACTATGATTCTGCTCTATACAAGCTATTTTATTTGTTAGACGGTGAAAACTGTCATACCTGGAGATTGTTGAATATGGTATTAGTATGTTATTCATTCATTCATTTAACAGATATTTATTCGATATCTGTTTCATGCCAGGCAAGGTCAAATACTGAGAATACAGTGGTGAATAAAAGAGACAAAATCTCTAATTTCCAGGAGCTTATGTTGAAAATGAGATTGAACACATACAAAATAATCATAATAACAATAATGAATACTATATTTACAAATAATAGCTGTAAGACATTTTAGCACCTGTTTTAAATTAGAAAAAATATAAAAATTATTAAAACTAAAATGGCCAGATATGATGGCTCACACCTGTAATCCCAACACTTTGGGATGCCAAGGTGGGAGAATCAACTGAGCCCAGGAGTTTGAATCTAGTCTGGGCACGATAGGAAGACCACGTCTACAAAAAATAAAAAATTAGCTGGGCACGGTTGTGCATGCCTATAATCCCAGCACTCTGGGAGGCTGAAGCAAGCAGACTACTTGAGCCCAAGAGTTCAAGACCAACCTGGGAAACATGTTGAATCCCCATCTCTACAAAAAATACAAAAATTAGCCAGGCATGACAGCACATGCCTATAGTCACAGCTACTCAGGAGGCTGAGGTGGGAGGATTGCTTAAGCCAGGAGGTGGAGGTTGCAGTGAGCTGAGATTATGCCACCACATTCCAGCCTGGGCAATAGAGTGAGACCCTGTCTCAAAAAAAAATGCAAAAACTAAAATAAAATTGCTACAAGATTAATATATAAAAATGAGTTCATATTCTTAGGCTGGGCATTGATTTCTTTTTTCTTTCTTTTTCTTTCTTTCTTTCTGTCTGTCTGTCTCTTTTTTTGTATAAGACAGAGTCTTGCTCTGTCAACCAGGCCAGAGTGCAGTAGCGCCATCTTGGCTCACTGCAAACTCCGCTTCCCGGGTTCAAGCAATTCTCCTGCCTCAGCCTCCTGAGTAGCTGGGATTACAGGTGCCCACCACCACACCCGGCTAATTATTGTATTTTTAGTAGAGACAGCGTTTCACCATGTTGGCCAGGCTGGTTTCATACTCCTGACCTCGTGATCCACCTGCCTAGGCCTCCCAAAGTGCTGGGATTACAGGTGTGAGCCACCACGCCTGGCCAGGCTTTGATTTCTTAAACAGGACACAATAAGCAGTAACCATAAAGGAAAAGATTAATAAGAGTATATTTCATTAAGCCTAACAGAAAAATGTGTTCATACTCTTAGACTAGGCACTGATTTCTTAAACAGGACACAAAAAGCAGTAACCGTAAAGGAAAATATTGATAAAGCATAATTTCATTAAAATTAAGAAACTCCGCCAGGTGCAGTGGCTCATGCCTGTAATCTCAACACTTTGGGAGGCCGAGCCAGGTGTATCACTTGAGCCCAGGAATTCCAGACCAGCCTATGCAACATGGCAAAACCCCATGTCTACTAAAAATACAAAAAACAGCTAAGCATGGTGGTGGTCTCCTGTAGGTCCCATCTACTTAGGGCCTGAGGCAGGAGGATCACCTGAGCCTTGGGAGGTCGAGGTTGCACTGAGCTGTGATTGTACCACTGCACTCCAGCCTGGGCAATAGAGTGAGATCTTGTCTCAAAAAGAAAAACAATTTAGAGAATCTCCATTCATGAAAAAACACCATTAAAAGAGTGAAAACACAAGCTGCAGTTTGAAAAAAGAGAAATGCAATTCATATATATCCTAGAAAGGAGGCATATCCAGAATAAAGTATTACAAATCAACAGAAAATCATATCAATGAAAACTGGATAAAAAGATTAAACAGTCACTTCATAAAAGAGGACATATAAATGGCAATAAAAGATACTCAATCTCAATACCAGGAAAATGGAAGTTGAACCCACATTGATATATTACTGTACCTCTACTAGAATAACAAAATAATTTTTAACTGACAAGCATCAGCAAGGATGTGGGGTAACTGGAATATTCCCTGCTAATTGGTAAAACCACTTTGGGAAAATGTTCGGCAATACGTAATACTAAAGTTTTATCATTCATATAGCTCTAAAACCAACAATGCCACTCCTACATATATACCCCAATACAGTAATGTTCTATTTCTTAATCTGTGGTGGTTCATTTAGTAAAAACTCATGACCTGTACTTTTTTTTTTTCTTTTTTTTTTTTTTTTTTTGAGACAGGGTGCACTGACGTGATCACCGCTCACTGCAATCTCAACCTCCCGGGCTCTTTTGACCACGCAGTTAATTTTTGTATATTTAGAAGAGATGGCATTTTGCCCAGGCTGGTCTGGAACTCCTGGGCTCAAGTCATCCGCCCACCTTGGCCTCCCGAAATGCTGGAATTACAGGTGTGATCTACCACACCCAGACCACCTGCACATTTAAAATTGTGAACTTCCTCTGTATTCTTCAGTAACTTTTCGAAGATTTCTTTGACACGAAGTTCTCAGAAATCTTAAAGCTAGGATTTTAGAATAGAAAAAAAAGCTTTTGGTTCACTGGTGAAATTTTACTAATTAAATTTAAAAACAAAAAGAAAGTTATTAATGCATATCACCTCAGAACAAAGATTAAAAACTACGAGCACATCAGTTTTCTTTAACTTCGTGAAGCAGTGGGATTCATTCTTTCGGCAAAGAAAGGATGAACAACACTGTAACTCAAAGAAAAGATACCACTGCAAGAAAAGGCCTTTTTTTTTTTCTTTTTTTTTTTTTTTTTTTTTTTTTTTTTAGAGGGAGTCTCGCTCTGTCGCCCAGGCTGGAGTGCAGTGACAAGATACCTCGGCTCACTGCAACCTCCGCCTCCCGGGTTCAAGCGATTCTTGTGCTTCAGCCTCCCGAGTAGCTGGGACTACACGCGCTCGCCACCACGCCTTGCTAATTTTTCGTATTTTTAGCAGAGACGGGTTTTCACTGTGTTAGCCAGGATGGTCTCAATCTCCTGACCTCATGATCCGCCACGTCAGCCTCTTAAAGTGCTTCTTTTCGAAAGCAGCTCCACCAGCAAAAGGTAGGAGGAAAGCGAGGAAACCATTCCAAAAGTCTTGGTTAACTCTTGGGTGAAAGGACGCCAAATCAGATGATCTAAGAAGCCTCAAGGAAAGAAAGACAGACAGACAGGCACAGGAAAATCACAGCAACTCTCTGGACTGCAAACACCAACACCTCAGTCCAACCTACCAGAAATCCTGCTGTGAATTTGAGGCTTGTCTCGCTAGTCATGAGGTGATTCAGTGATGGCTACAAACGCTCCTTACGTGCATCCTGGACCTGGTACACCTGGCTTGCCCATCACCAGCCTGGAGACACCGCCAGGAGCACAATCCCTGAGGCCAATAAAGACCCCAGCTTTGCAAGTCAGGGGCGCGAGCACTCTTGCCCCTCAGGTTCCCAGAAGAAACCGCCACGAGGGTGGGGTGCGGGGTCAGTGTGCTCCACAGGACTTCCGAGGACGTGCCCCCCAAGCTGCTCCGTTCCTCCACCCCCTGGGATGCCACAGAACACCCGCCAGCGAGTTTCTTCCCCAGCGCCCATGAGAGGAGGCTGCGGGCGGCAGCCGCAAGCGAGGAATCCAGCGCAGGGAAAGTAGCCCCGGTGGGGCCCGGTGCGTCAGCCCCACTCGCGTGGCAAAACTTGCGGGGGCCCCCGCGCGCCGCGCCTCAGCCCAGGTGTGCGCCCGCAGGTCCCAGACTCGCCGCCCGCCTGACCTGGCGCGGCGCCCTCACCTCGGAACGCTGGGTGGACTTCGCAGTAAACCTTAACTTCCCATCCAGGCGGCAGCGGCGCGGTGCCTCGGCCTCGCTCCTGGCACCGCAGGTCGCCCGTCCCGCGTTCCCAAAAGCATCAGGCTCACTTAGAAGCTCAGGCAGCCTCGCGACCCTCACCTACCCCTCCCAGCACCGCCGCTGTCTCTACCGCCGCCCAGCGCAGGCGTAGCAGAAAAGGACACGGCCGCCTCTACCGCACAACGGGTTGGAGCAGGTTAGGGGCCGCAGGGGCTGAGAAAACGAGTAACGGAGGACGGAGTGCAGCGGGAACGGGGAAATCCCTCTCCTCCGCCTCTTTTTCAAAGCACCAGCCCTTGACCCTGCAATTCGCTGATTTCCCCGGCCACTGGAACCGCCCCTGCCAGGTTAAAGAGGCGGGAGACACACCCCCTCCGGAGCCGGGAGCTACCGGGCGTTTAGGACTCCAGGCCTCGCCCTTCCGCACCGCCCCAAAGTCTGACTTGCAGGCTCGGGCCGCAGACCCGCAGGCTTCAGAAGGCAGCCCCAGCTCCCCCGAGAGGTGGCCTTAGGTCACTCGCAAAAACAGTAACCAACGTGTCGATGGCACTTGTATTTTCTAATTTAAATTTATAACACATTTCGCAGATGGGCTTCCACTGAAATAAGCCTTTGAGAAAAAGAAAAACTTTTTTTTTCAACAAGATTAGGAAATACCAAGACATACGAAGTAAAGCCATGCCGTCCACCCAGCTAAAAACTTTGAAAACTTGAAATTTTATCTAAGGCAAATGTTTGCATAACTTTAGGTCGTGCCATTATTTAAAGTAAATTTCAATTAACAATATCATTTGCAATTGAATCCATCTTCTATAAGAAAACTAAGATACATCCCTGATAATCTACCTCTCCCCTCCTGTATTCCATCCATCAGCAAATCCTACTGGTTTTTACCTTCCAAATTTTCCTTGAATCTGTCCTCTTCTGTCTCCTCCATCACCACCCTAGTCTAGGCTACCTTCACCTGGGGAGTGGGGGTGGAGGGACTACTGACCTAGTCTCCCTGTGGTTTACCCATATCCCCTTTATCGCCTCTCTAATCTCAACACAACAGGCAGAGTGGCTTTTTCAAAATATAATGTGAACCCTGTCACTTCCCAGCCCAAACCACTTAAACACCTTCCCATTCTCTTAGACAAAACCTCCTAACTAACCAAGCCCTGAATGGCCAGGCGCCTTGCCCACCTCTCCATCTCTTCTCACAGGTCAGACCAATTCCATTCTTTTCTCTCTGCTCCAGCCAAACTGGCCTCTTTTATTCCCTATTTACCCAGCTTCCTGGACTCCACAGAGCTTTTGCTCATGCTTTGCTCTGTGCCTGAAGGTTCTTCCAACCCTCATCATTCTGACAACAGCTGTAGTCTCCACCTCTGAGAGGCAACTTCTGACCTCCCTACGGTGGTCCCTTACTCTTATCACATTGCATAAAACTGTAATCGAGTGGTTATGTTGGGGAATTTTTTACCATCAGCTCCATAAGTCCAGGATTTGGTTTTGTTTGGCTCATGCTTGTATTTCCACATTTGTGAAATACATGTTTGTTCATAAATGAGAACGATAGATGTTAGAAGTTGAAGTAAATTTGGCATAAAGTCAGAGAAAGGTAAAATGTCACAATCTAATATTTAGAGTCAGAATCTAAAAACTTCAGTTATATTAAAACTGATTTTCTATCATTTTAGGCTGGGTTGTTGCAGGGATTCTTTGGGTAATCTTTAAAACTGAGTTCTCAGAGAGCATTGTATAAACACCTGAATTAATAATGATAGCCATGGGATGGTCCACATAAAACTAATAATATTGGTTGCTTCAAGAGAGGAAGACCAAGCCAGGAACAGTGGCTCATGCCTGTAATCCAAGCACTTTGGGAGGCCAAGGCCGACAGATCATTTGAGCTCAGGAGTTTGACATTAGCCTGGGCAACTTCGTGAGTCCCTGTCTCTACACAAAATATAAGCAAAATTAGCTGGGCTTGGTGGACACCTGTAGTCCCAGCTATTTGGGAGGTTGAGGTGGGAGGATTGCTTGAGCCCAGAAGGTTGAGAGGCTGCAGTGAGCCATGATCATGCCACTGCACTCCAGCCTGGATGACAGAGCAAGATCCTGTCAATAAAAAAAGAGAGAGAGGGAAAGAATCTTGACTGGTGGCTACTGGTGGGAAGGAGGTTTTTACTACATCCCCAATTGGACCTTTTTATTTTAAAGTATCTGAAGATAAATAAATGACACAAAAGAGTGCATACCATCCCATTTATTTGAAATTCCAGAAAAGGCAAAATTAATCTGTGGTGAAAAAATCATAACAGCAGTTCCTTCTAGCAGGGGATTCACTGGGAAGGTACACAAGAGAAATTTCTGGGTGCTAAAAATGGTCTGTCTTGATAGGGGTATGAATTACATAAGTGTATTCATTCATCAAAAACATTCAGTTAACATTCAATGAATGTAAATGTTACCTTAAAAACTATAAACATAATTAAAAATTTAAAATCTGGTCGCTAACACCTGGTTGAGCGCTCAGTGTGTATGGGGATTGGCCAAAGCTATAAATACACAATTTTGTTTAGTCCTCATACTGTCCTCTCAGGGTAAGTATTATTATCATAATCCCCTTGCATATGAAGAAGCCCAAATTTAGTAAATACTAAATAACTTGCCTTACTTTATGCCACCTGGAAAATGGGGAAAGAGCTTTGAAAACCATCAGTCAAATGCCAGAAGTTATTAAACATTAGACCCTATAACACTTCTCTGAAATTGTAATATTTTTGGCATATATATATGTATATATATATATAAAACTCATCTACTAGATCAAGAGCTTCAGAATGATTGAAATCATAGTTTGTGTTTTGTTTGAGGTTTATGTGTTTATTTTATGTCATTATTTTAAAGACTGGGTCTTGGCTGGGCATGGTGGCTCATGCCTGTAATCCCGGCACTTTGGGAGGCCAAAGTGGGTGGATCACTTGAGGTCAGGAGTTCGAGACCAGCCTGGCCAACATGGTGAAACCCCATCTCTACTAAAAATACGAAATCAGCTGAATGTGGTGGCGCATACCTGTAATCCTAGTTACTCAGGAGGATGAGGCAGGAGAATCATTTGAACCCAGGAGGTGGAGGTTGCAGTGAGGCAAGATTGTGCCACTGCCCTCCAGCCTGGGCCACAGAGTGAGACTCCATTTCAGAAAAAAAAAAAAAAAAGACTGAATCTCACTATGTTGCCCAGGCTGCACTTGGACTCTTGAATTCAAGCCATCCTCCTGCCTAGGCGTCTTGAGTAGCTGGGACTACAGGCACACACTATCACGCCCAGTATTTTGTCTTAAGTTTCTAAGAAGTCCCAACACTGCACAGTAGCTGTTCAATGTATTTTGAGTGAATGATTAAAAACAAGCTTGGTGTTGATTTTATTGCTACAATTTATATTTACATATGTAATATTTATATTATATGCTTTCTATATATTTATATGTGTGTATGTATATAATTGGCACCAACTTAGCATTGCTGTGCTTAAGTGCCTGAGATGTATCTCAAATGAATAGGCCTGAGGAGAGAAGCTTGTGTCATTAGCTCTGACCCTGCAGCACTAATCCTTATTTACCCCTTTCTTTCACTCACCCTGAGCACATAAATATTTATTTGGTGAAAGAGCTTACACTTTAACATCTCACTGAAATAGCTCATTCCAAAGAAAGAGCTAATTCTAACCTCTCACAAGTGCTTGAGCATTTGCATAAGTGAAATTTCACTGTGTGAGTTTCACCCAACACCACCTCTGCTCCAGCTCCTGCTACTCTACTGCTCATACCATGGAACTCCACAGGTGGAGTAGAAGATGGAGGATGCACGATGCAGTACGCAGCAGCATCCTCCTCAGAGAGAGTTTTATTTGCAGTAAATTCGATGTGCAATAGGCAAAGCAACGAAGAGTCAAGGTGAGGCAGGAGAGCAGCAGAGGGAAGTGGAAGTTGGATAAAGAGTGAACTGAGTAGGAGCAGAAGCAGGTTAAAAAGGTGGGTGAGCCTAGAAGAAAACCTAGGCAATACCATTCAGGACATAGGCATGGGCAAGGACTTCATGTCTAAAACACCAAAAGCAATGGCAACAAAAGCCAAAATAGACAACTGAGATCTAATGAAACCAAAGACTTTCTGCACAGCAAAAAAAAAAAAGTATCATCAGAGTGAACAGGCAACCTACAGAATGGGAGAAAATTTTTGCAATCTACTCATCTGACAAAGGGCTAATATCCAGAATCTAGAAAGAACTCAACAAACTTACAAGAAAAAAACAAACAACCCCATCAAAAACTGGGCAAAGGATATGAACAGACACTTCTCAAAAGAAGACATTTATGCAGCCAACAGACACATGAAAAAATGCTCATCATCACTTGTCATCAGAGAAACACAAATCAAAACCACAATGATACCATCTCACACCAGTTAGAATGGCAATCATTAAAAAGTCAGGAAACAAAAGGTGCCGGAGAGGATGTGGAGAAATAGGAATACTTTTACACTGTTGGTGGGACTGTAAACTAGTTCAACCATTGTGAAAGACAGTGTGGCAATTCCTCAAGGATCTAGAACTAGAAATACTATTTGACCCAGCCAACCCATTACTGGGTATATACCCAAAGGATTATAAATCATCCTGCTATAAAGACACATGCACACGTATGTTTATTGTGGTACTATTCACAATAGCAAAGACTTGGAACCAACCTAAATGTCCATCAATGATAGACTGGATTAAGAAAATGTGGCACATATACACCATGGAATACTATGCAGCCATAAAAAAGGATGATTTCATGTCCTTTGTAGGGACATGGATGAAGCTGGAAACCATCATTCTCACAAAAAACCAAACACCACATGTTCTCACTCACAGGTGGGAATTGAGCACTGAGAACCCTTGGACACAGGAAGGGGAACATCACACGCCGGGGCCTGTCGTGGGGTGGGGGGAGGGGGGAGGGATAGCATTAGGAGATATACCTAATGTAAATGACGAGTTAATGGGTGCAGCACACGAACATGGCACATGTATACATATGTGACAAACCTGTACATTGTGAACATGTACCCTAGAACTTCATTTAAAAAAAAAAGGTGGGTGAGCAAGAAGCAAGATAAGCAGAAGTTGAGCAGCGAAAACAAAAGTGAGATGGAGTAGTGAGTAAAAGCTTATGGCTGGCAGGATCCAGAGCAAACCAGTAAGAGGCAGCTCCTCAGAGATAGGCATGGGTATGGGAGAGAAAAAGTAGGCTTAAAATGACCCCGTATGATAATCAGCTCATTAAAGCTAATGCATATGGACTGCATATCATGGATGTACTTAAAATTATGGGATGGAGGTGACCGGGAAGCACACAGGGGCCAAATAACTAAGGAACCCACCTATCAATCAGAAGGCACATGCTGGGTAGAGATTAGGCAGCCCCAGGAAAAGGAGAAAAAAAAAAACATATAAAAAGACCCAAAGCCCAAAGTTCACCAAACTGATGCTGATCTCATTTTGCAGAAGTTAGCCAGTTCTCCCCTCTCTGAGAGTGTTACTGTGCTTAATAAGTCTTTTGCTGCTTTGCTACATGTGTGTTTGTGTGTCACATCCAATTCTTTGTTTGAGACACCAAGAAACTGGGACTTCACAACACCAGCCAGTAACAAAGATATGTAAGCTTGGGAGGGAGGAAAGAAAGAAGGGAGCAGAAGGAGATTCAGACATGAGATGCATTCACCCTATGAGTTGAACCCCAGTCTCCAGCGTGGGAGTTGGCAATTCTATTACTGAACCATCAATGCTCCATGTGGTATAACCTCTCATGTTTTTTGTTTGTTTGCTTTGTTTTGTTTTTTCAAAAAGAGAATCTCTGGTGGTATAGGCAGGCATGAGGGGGCAGGGAGGATGGAGGTGGGAAAGTTCTATAATAGGCTGACACAGATATTTTTGGGAAACAGAGCTAACAAAGCAACAGGCACTTGAAGCAAAGGCTTGCCCTAAACCTTCCACTGTTTGCCAAGGGAAGAAATTTTGGAGTCAAATTTTCACTTTCTCTCTTGTGTAGATCTCTGTAAGACACAAAAGTTTGGATGACAGTCATTTTGATTCTTGGACTTTACTAGAGACTCCAAAGACGCATCTGAGGAGAAAAGCTCTGGGTCCCTGGGATGACTGTGCCACTCGACATAGCCTCCTGGAGTGGCCAAAGAGAGTGTGGTTGAAAAAAGAAATATTGGAGTGAACTTTCACTCACTCCCACTTTTGTAGGTTTCTTAAAAACATGAGTTTAGAAACAAGATACTGGGCTTTTTCAAATGACTCAAAAGAGGTGTAGATGAAGAGAAGCTCGATCATCCCACAGATCTTTTGGAGTAACCTGGACACATCCCTAAGTCTCCAGCTCCTGGGTCTTTGAAAGCCAGTTTGTCTCAGGGTTGGGAGGCAAGTGTTTGGAAAGCACCAAGGCAGGAGTTGGCAAAAAGGTTACCTCATCGGTGAAGAAATGAAATTTCCAGAAGTTTTCACCAGATCTGGGACCAGAGACAAAGGCCTGGATGAATTTCCTATGCAAACCTTTTTTAGAACCTCCGCTTCAGAGTTCTTCCAGAGACTCTTCAAAATTAGATCTGGTGAAACCGCTGCTGGTGGTGGATTGGTAGTTCAGCAGCAGAATTTTTTTCTCCCACGCGGGAGACTCGGTCCGACTCGCGGCCATGCAGGCCTTCTTACCCTTCAGGCAGGAAGGGCTACTACCTTTCTACCCAACAAAGTTATTATATTACCCAGGCTGTACTGTATTTATGGACCTTGGTCGTGGCAGCTACAAGTTAACCTGAGGGGCGTGCCACCTCTGGAGCATTCTCTGTGCTCGAACTAATCCCGGGATTTACAGTTCCTGTGCTCGAAGCCTGTCCTTGAAAATGAGGAGTGTTTCCAGTAGGTTGCTGTAGTTTTGAATACTGGGAATTAAAACCTTTGCTACTTTCATCTAGTCTCCGGGGCAAACCCCTGGGTAACCCAAAGGCCATCAGACGGATTCGCGTGCTGGGCTTTCCACTACCTTAGGCCACGTGTCACTATGGAGCGAAGATCAAGAAGGTCCCGGAAGGAGAGAAGCTGCGGGGTCCAGGGAGACTTTTTGGTGGTTGGTCGGAGAGGCTTCAGCTGCCCAAGGAAAAGGGAAGCGTGTGGGGAGGTATCCGCATAGAGATGAGGGCCTCGGCGGAGACAGTCTCACGCAGAGGTATGCCACCTTGGCATCCGCGCCTTCCATGGGCCCGTGGGTCTTCCGGGAGGGATTCTGTGTCCCTGGTGTTGTGTATCAACAGGTGTTAGCCTGATATTTGTATTTTTAATGAGAAAACGAACTACAGAATTTGTGAGTTTTGCTTTTTTTCTGGTTTTGCTTTATACCTCTTGGACACTCCTTTCAAAGGATTCCGATCTGAGGGACATTGGGGTGTGACTATGGTAGACAAGGAGTGGTGAATTTTCATTCAAAAATCTTTGGCGGATTCCCTTGCTCTCCCGCTCCCCAGTCTAACAGTAGTTTAAAACAGAAGATCAGCAACATTTGGAGAGGTTTTTTTTTCTCTGCGTTCTGATGATAAACTTGATTTATTCAATTCCAAAAATTTCTTTATTCTGAGGTTGTCTTTCTATATTTTGAGTATAAAACCATGGCCATACAATGTTGGACCCACCAAGGTTCTTCTCTTCACTTGTTTATTTGTACAGTCTCCTTGTAATCTCAGAATTTCTTGAGTAAACTGGGAACTGTTATACATAATTCTGTGTTTTTGAGCATTCTTTGTAAACAGGAATCAGGATTCGGGGTGGGGAAGGAGGGAGGAGTGGGAGTGCTGATTTGTGTAACGGAAAAATCATAGATTACTTATGTGATGGGGCAAAGGTTTTAAAAACTCTTAGTGTCCTCAGATTTCCCCTTATACTATCTGCTGAAGAAAATTATGTCCTTGACTCCCTTCCTTACCCTCTCCTGGCAAGGGAAGGGGTCCCCTCCTGCCTCAGGGTCTCTGTCCTCCTGGGGTTAGGAGAAGCGCATCCAACTCCCTCTCCAAGTGCTGGAGAGGAGGCTAAGTCTTTCCCATGGGCCGGGGGCTTTGCTGTCCCAAGGACGGCTGGGGAGGAAGAGGAGGCAGAGGCGGAAGAGGAGGCAGAGGCGGAAGAGGAAGCCGGCTGAGATTTGTGAAGCAGCTCTTGCTACCGCGGGTAGGAGAGGGCGCGCGGGACCCAAGAGCCTCCGTGCGGAGCCAGGCCTCAGGAGCAGCCGCCTTGGTCCTGGAAGGGATGCCTCCATCCATCTTGTCTCCAAAGAATGTAGGGAGACCTTCTCACCCGGTGGGAAAGCGACGTCTCCCATGCTTTCCCACCACGGACGCCTTATGTCCCTTTTCCTGCTAGTGTCTGACCGCCAGCCTGCGGGGGCTGCGGCTGCAACGGTTCCAAGCTGGGTGGAGGCTGCCTGCCCGCGAGCCAAGAGCCGCGCTAGGAGGCAGGAGTCGGGAAGTCGTGTGCAGGCCCGGAGGAGACCCAAGCTACGGGTCAGGCTTTTTTGCCAATTGCCAAATTCAGCGTGTAAAACAGAGAGCTCACATCTGTCTGTTTGTAAGCTTCGGTGAAAACAACAAGGAAGGCCCTCAAGATCCCTAGGAGGGCGGCGAAGGGTCTCTGGCGGCGATATCCGCGTCGGCGGTGAGCCAAGGTATGTCAGGAGAGAGTGCGAACCCAGCCCCCGGGTAGCACGAACACCACCGCAGACAAGGGCCCCGCTTGTGGGGAAATCGCAGGGCCAGTGCAGCCGCAGTGCGGTGGACTAGCCTCATCCAGGGAGAACCCCCTTCCTGACCACGGTCTGTCCCCCGCCAGGTAAGAGGAGAGGAGGGACAGTACAGCCTCCTGTCCCGTAGCCGCAGGCTCAGGGTCACCACCTTCCCCTCTGCTTGTCCGGCGCCATTCTACCAAACCACTCTCCGCCAAAGATTCCACCGACAGTCACCCACAGGACAACCCAGCCGTCCTTTCCGTCCTTTCAGCAGCGGATCCCGCCCCGCAGCCACCGCGCCCTCTCACCCCAGCGCTTCTACCCACCGCCTCTGCCCAGTCTGTGCACTTCACCTCCCTCGCCCCGGCTCCCTTCTGAGCTTACAGTGGACAGGGGGTTCGTCCCCATCCCTTCTTGGGAATACTGAATAGAAAAGGGAGGAGCGTGCGCAGTTCCTTGGTAGTGTGTAGGCGGACATTGTGGAATTTGGCTGTGGTACCATCGCTTTGACGTCCTAGTGATTTTTACACCTGCCTTCTGCTTAGAACACCGGCCACAGTTTTCCATTTGTGTCTACTCCACCTGCTGTCTTTGTTGGATAAGCGAACATCGTCCCCCTCTACCACTCAATCAACAAAAGGGCGGTCCTGGAGGACCTCACCCGCCGCTCACCCGCCGCTCACCCGCCGCTCACCCCCCTCCCAACCTTGCGGACATCGCCTCCGGTCGCCTCTTCCGAAGGCCTAAGAAGCACGTTAGCTGCGAACGGAGGTGAGGAGGCTCAGCTGACCGCCTGTGTCAGCTGACAACGTGTGACACGCACAAACGCCAGGACTTGGCTTGGCCTCTCTCTTAGTTATTTGCAGCTCTGCCCAATCGGCGCCTCCGGGATGGCGGAGACGGCAAAGACGGTGGGCTTCTTGGGTGCAGCTCCACGAAGGCTGGCATCCCTGCACGGCGGTGAACACCTGAGGAAGACGCTCAGTCTCTCTCTAAAGCCACTTCTGCGGATGACACGGAGATAAATAAGAGCAGTGTGTCATGAGAGGCCGTTCACCAGGACTTGCCCTCCTTTGCCAGGGTTTGCACCTAGCAGAGAGACTGTTCTGCCTCTGGCCCTTGGAGCAGGCTGGCTGACAGCGGAGTAAAGAAAAATTACTGCGGGTGGGCAGTCAGTGCAAAACAATTCTCTGACCGATAATTGAACCCGGGATGCGGTGGTGAAAGAGCTGAATCATAGCCACTAGACCAGCACGGGGGCACGGGAGGGTCTTTCTCAACCTTCTTGCCATATAAGTGACTGTTTCCCTGTGCGCTGGGAGGACTTGGGCCTTGTGGGGGTCGTTGGTCGCTCCTGGAGTCGTCTCACAAGGCCTTTCCTTCCCTCCTTTCTCCAAAAGAGGAGCCCGGAGGCGACGCACCCAGTACTCTGCGAGGCCCACCAAGGCCACGAGTCCCGAGTCCTGGAGCGAGTTGCAGCGTCCAGGCTGCACCTGACCACTGACCTAGAAATGTGCCTTTGCGAAGCGGCAGCGCGTGGAGAAACAGTCGCTGGTGGCCGGGGCCAGAGTCGCGCACCGGGTAGCCAGAGCAGGCAGGAGCGAGGAGGCTCCCGGGGTGAGAACGGGGCACCCCGCACATCATAAAGGACTCAGACCTTGGCAACCCCGACATCATAAAGGACTCACACGGATGTGGAAACCGAGACGAGCTGGATGGAAAACTTTCCAGGGGGGCTCCGGGGCCCTCAACTGCTCTCTGACCTTCCCCTGCAACCTGCGACACCTGCCATTTTCCCATCTTAGGCGACGGCAACGCTACCCTTCCTTATGCTCCGGGCAAAACTCCTAGAGTTCCCTCTGACGCTGGAGTTTTTTCCTCAAATCCAAAATCCAATTGGTCACCAATTCGTGATTTCCCGTCGGCCAAGTGCGTGGGCATTGATCTACACGCGAATTTCTCCACCTCGGCGGAATGGCCACTTAGGGGTGGGGGAGGGGCCCTCCGGTGGATTGTAAGGTGTTTAGCAGCATCCCTCGCGTCCGCTGACTAGATGGATGCCAGGGGTTAACATTCTCCCTCCGGGCTTCCCCTAGTCTGGCCTAGTGTCCCAGCGGGGATGGGGGAGTAGTCTGAGGGTGAAGTTGCCGCCTATTGAGAACCACTGGTGCTCATAGTCCTGCCCTCTGAGCTTGTGCAGAGGACTCTCCAGATGAAGGCTCAGGGATCGATCCAGCTCGAGACCCCCTCGCTCCCCCGCACAGTCGGACCTTAAAATTGGAGGGTTTTAACATCTCGACATCATGAGATTCTACCTTTAGGTCTTTTCTTCCGTTCTGTCCGCCAAGTCGGCCTCTTCCGAGTTTGTTGACCAGGGCCAGCCAGGCAGAAGGCTGGTTTCGCTCAAAGAGGATCCCCTCGCCCTCCTGGAGCTTCAGGCCTGTTTCCGTTGGGTCTGCAGAGAAGCCTTAGGGGCCACTTCCTTCGGCATGGGGAGGGGGAGCAGGTGCGCGCTGCGCGGGGAAGAAGAGGGTTTGACTGCTGTTCTCGACCCCCGGCGCCAAACCTCCACCCCGGTGCGCGCCCCTCCAGGCTCCTGCTGGTCCCACTCGCCGGTAATTAGGTCTCCGGTCAGCCTCAGCTCCCGAGACACCCAGGCCCAGAAGGACACGTAGGGGAAAGCAGCTACTCACTTCGGTCCTGTCCGCAAGGGATCCCTTTCTGACGGGAAAGAAAGGTGGCGAGTCCCGTTCTGTTGAGTAAGCGGAAGAGAGATCAAAGGGAAGAGAAGAAAAATCCTGTGAGGTTTCAGGATCTAAAGTTACCATGAAGTCGACCTAACCTCGTCTGGAGGTCCTCCCGTGGCTGGCGAAGGTGAGTCGAGTCTCCGTCTTCAGTTTGTCAAAGTGGACAAAGCCTACGACAACTGCCAGTACCAGCTACTAGGCATCCGCAGTCTTTCCAGTTGGTGGTACCGGAGCCTCCCTACCCAGGATTTCCGTGGATTCCAAGGGTACAACTAAACAGCTTTTGTTGTTCCAACTGCTCTTATTTGAAGAAAGGGCCGATCTGTTGAGAAGCACATAGGAAAACCACTTCCATAAGAGTGTAGCTACTGTTGTTGAGACTGTCACATTCTCCCTCCTCCTCCTCCCTCTTCCTAGAAATGTGCAATGAAAATTAATCCCCATGATCGGCCTGTTGTACTTTCAATGTACAGTTGGCAGAACCTAAGGTAACTCTAGGAGGTTCCGGGATGAATATTTGAAGTATGACACAGTCATTTTTATTTGCACGTGCATTCCAAAAACACATTGGACAAACACATCCAGTTCACCTGTGCCACACTTACAAAGACGCGAAAAGAGGGACTACATACAAACAAGTGAAAGATGTAATCAAACGGCTTTTAAATGTCTGCTGTTTCCACTGAAGGTCTTCTTCTCTGGATACACCTACCAGTGTCTTCTCTTTCTCCAAAACCAGACATTCAAGTGCCAGACCCTGAAATCAGTTTTCTGGTTCCAACTTGTTCTTCCCCATTCTGTATCTCTGCCCCTCCACTCTCTTCTTTCATATGCAGGAAAGTTCAGCTCTCCCTCAGTTTCCAATTTGCAACATCCCATTCGAAGAATGCAATGACCAGCATCAAAAATTAGACACCTTCCATGGGACTCCGTCTGTCTCTTAGTTGGAGCTTCTATAACAATGTACCATAAATTGGGTGACTCATCCTAAACAGACATTTCTCACAGTTCTGGAGTTTGCAAGTCTAAGATCAAGGTGCCAGCATGGTAGGGTTATGGTGAGGAACCTCTTCCTGGTCATAGACTGCCATCTTCCCACTGTGTCTTCAGGTGGCTGAAAGAGGGGGAAAGAGCTCTCTAGTGTCCCTTTTATGGGGGCACTAATCCCACTCAGGAGGACTCCACTCTCTGGATCTAATTACCTCCCAAAGGCCCCTCCTAATAATTTTAACACATTTCCTGGGGTGGGCAGGGGAAGGTTAGGGTTCCAATCAAGGTATTTTGGGGGGACACAAACATTAGGTCTCCTGTGATCTTTCTAGAAGAAGAAATTATACATGACCCAAAGTTTTGTACATTTCACAGTTAGAAATAAAGAAAACTTTTTCTAAGATTTTGAAAGGCCTGAAACGTGAGGCCAACCAACCCCATCACTAAAATCTGGACTCTGTGCTGAGTGTTGTGGACTTTTTGCGTGTTCATCCTCCCTGCAGACAACTGAAGATTTATTCTCTCCAGAGGGTAGAAGAGAAGATGTATTGGGAGAACCCACCCCCAATATTTCAAAGTAGGTTCTTTCTATTTTCCATAAGTGTCAGCTGGCTGAAAAATAAAGAGACAGTACAAAGAGAGGAATTTTGCAGCTGGGCCACCAGGGGTGGCATCACATATCAGTAGGACCATGATGCCTGCCTGAGTCTCAGACCACCAAGTTTTCATTAAGGGTTTCAAAAGGGGAGGGGGTGTAAGAACAGAGAGTAGGTACAAAGATCACATGCTTCAAAGAGCAAAAAGCAGAACCACTGATAAGGGTCTAACAAAGATCACGTGCTTCTGAGGGAACAGGGCAAAGGGCAAAAGCAGAACCACTGATAAGGGTCTGTGTTCAGCAATGCACATATTGTCTTGATAAACATCTTAAACAACAGAAAAAAGGGTTCCAGAGCAGAGAACCGGTCTGACCACAAATTTACCAGAGCCGAGTTTTCCTAACCCTAGTAAGCCTGAGGGTTCTGCAGGAGACCAGGGCTTATCTCAGTCCTTATCTCACTGCACAAGACAGACATTCCCAGAGTGGCTGTTCATAGACCTTCCCCCAGGGATGCATTCTTTTCCCAGGGTATTAATATTAATATTCCTTGCTAGGAAAAGAATTTAGCAATAAGTTTCCTACTTGCACGTCCATTTATAGGCCCCCTGCAAGAAGAAAATTATGGCTCTTTTTGCCCGACCCCACAGGCAGTCAGACCTTATGGTTGTCTTCCCTTGTTCCATAAAAATTGTTATTATTCTGTTCTTTTTCAGGTGCACTGATTTCATATTGTTCAAACACACACGTTTTACAATCAATTTGTACAATTAACACAATTATCACAGTGGTCCTGATGTGACATACATCCTCAGCTTATGAAGATAACAGGATTAAGAGATTAAAGACAGGCATAAGAAATTATAAAAGTATTATTTGAGAACTGATAAATGTCTATATTAAGATGAAATCTTCACAATGTATGTTCCTCTGCTGCAGCTGCAGCTTGTCCCTCTGTTTGGGTTCCCTTACTTCCTGTAACAAGGATCCTTGGCCCCAAGGGGGCAATCAGCATAGATGAGCAAAGACTTGTGTCCCACACTGAAATGAGAGGGATGAAGTGACAGCATATCTTGATCTATGTGATGGTTACATAAGTTATGACCTATTTCAAAGCTTATTATGCTGTGTGAAAAAGAACAAAACCAGAGGACTTGCACAACCTGACATTCAGACTCACTCTAAGCTGTTATAAACAAGGCAGTGTGCAAGCGGCATTGGGAGACACAAATACATCAACAGACTGACTTGGGAGACCTGAAACTGACCACAGCTGTAAGGTCCATAGGTTTTTTGTTTGTTTGTTAATTTCTTTTTGTTTTCTGAGACAGGGTCTCACTCTGTCACCCAGGCTGGAGTGCAGTGGCCTAATCTCAGCTCACTGCAAACTCTGCTTCCCATGCTAATGCAATCCTCCTGCCTCAGCCTCCCAGGTAGTTCATACTACATGTGCATTTTAGTAGACATGAGGTTTCGCCATGTTGTCCAGACTGGTCTCCAACTCCTGGGCTCAAGTGATCCACCAGCCTCTGTCTCTCACAGTGCTGGGATTACAGGCATGAACCACCATGACTGGTCACAGGTTTTCAATAAAAGCAGTTCAATGGGGCAAAGGAAATAGTTTCAATTAATTGACTTTCACAAAGAAGAAAGGGGAGATGAACAAGGTTATTTCTCCCTCACACTACACTTGAAAGTAACTTGAGGCACATTATAGACCAAAACTTAAAAGCTAAAGATATAAAGCATTTCAAGGATACTTTGTGACTTGTTGGTAGACAGAGATTTATTAAACAAGGCACAGAAAAAAACATGTATAAAGGAAAGACTTGATAAATTAGACTTCATCAATATTAGCCACATCTTCTCATCAAAAGATGCCACAAAGAACTTGAAGAAATGAGTCAGCCTCAGACAGGGAGAAAATAGTCACAAAACCTATCTGACCCCCAAACCCTGTAACTATAATGTATGGTGAGATCTTCTTACCTGGTAATGAAAACAACAACAACAAAACAAAAACAAAAAATAATCAACCCAAGTATGCTAGAAGGGTAAAAGACTTGAACAGATACATAAGAATAAAAGGTACACACATGGTCAATAAAGCACATACAATATGTTTAGTTATCAGGAAAATGGAAATCAAGACCACACTGAGACACCACTATAACTCCCAGTAGCATGGCTAAATTTATAAGGAGAGGAAACACCCAATCTTGGAGAAGATGAAGAACAACCACAACTCTCACACGTCATTGGTGGAAATGTAAAATGACACAACTACTTTGGGACAAGTTTTGTCATTTTTTATGAACTTGCCCATATCCCACTCTTTGGTACCAGCAATTCGGCACCCAGGTTTTCCCAAGAGACACGAAAACAGATGCCCTCAAAATCTCTTGTGAGAAGAAAGTTCAAAGCAGGCTTATTCAGAATAGCCAATACCAGTTTATTCAGAATAGCCAATATCCAGACTCTCATTATCAGGGTGGGGGTGGGGCGGGAATGGCAAAAAAACTGTGCTGTTTCTTTGCAATGGAATACTACTCAGCAATGAAAGAGGAATGAACTTCTGCTACACTCAGCAATGGATAGAGCCAGAGACATTATGCAGAGAGAAAGAAGCATGTAGAACAGAGTAGATGCACCGTGATTCCATCTGCGTGAAGTTCTAGAAGCAAAGGTAAAGTGAAAACAATCTGGAGAGTGATTGTTCACAAATAAGGCAGAGGACAACGACAATGATTTTTATAATTCTGGTGATTACGTTGTTGATTGAGTAGTCACTAAATCCAGGCACATCTGACAACAACGGTGTAAGGCAGAGTTTGTGAAGTGGCCCAACCTTCCATAGAAAAATGTTGAGGCACATAAAATGTAAGATACTTAACCAAGGTCAGGCAAGGACTGACACAGATTTCCGACACAGAACCTGGGTTCTTGGACATAGATTAGACTGGACCTGTCCACTTCTCTGTTTCAGGTGTCTCTGGGATTCTCAGCTGCACCGGAGGAGAGAGAGAAGGACAGAGAAGGAGACAGAGGGAGAGAGGAGTAGGGAAGAAATGGAGGGAGGCACAGGGCCTGTAGCTGTTGAAGAGCAGAGAAGTAACTCTTGCCAGTGTATTTACAGTATAGAAAAGTTTTCTGGCAATCAGGACATTAGCAGATGCTAAGCTTGCTGTGGTCAGGAGATGAATTTGATATGCCATAGATTTAGAAATTAAAACGAAACCCTAAAGTTATTGGAGGAGAATGTAGCAGAATACATTTCTGCCTTAAGAGATAACAGGAAAAAATAAAGCAAAGTAGAATTTAACCAAAGTTATCAACTTCTGCTCATCAAGAATCACCATGAAAAGGGAGAAGGTGAGCCACAGACTGGGAGAAGATAATTGCCCCGTGTTTACCTGAAAAAAAAAAAACTCAAATCTTGAATATAGAGAGTACTTTTTACAAATCAGTAATAAAAAGCAAAGCCAATTCCCTATTGAATTAGGGAAAATGCTTCAATAGCCTCTCTTCTCAAAGGATTGCTAAATGGTGAAAACGCATTAGTAAATATGCTCAACAGCATTACTCATTAAAGGAAACACAAATTGAAGCCATGATGTGGTACCGTTTTACATCCACCAGAATGGGTTTATTTAAAAGACAGTAAACATCACGTGCTGTCAAGGATGTTCAGCCAGTGGAACTCTCCTTGCTGGTGAGAAAGCATTCTGGAAGAAACCATTTGGCCGTTTCTAATAAAGTTAACATTACACCTACCGTATGATTGAACAATTCCAGTACTTGGTATTCCTCAAAGGAAATGAATGCACGTGTCCACAAAAAGACCCCACACAAGAAGAATCTTCATTCGCCTTGTCCAGCTAGTGGAATCTGTTTCTTACCAGCAGGAGTAGAAGTCTGAACATTTCTGGCCCTAGCCTCTTGGTATCAGAGTCGCCAAGGAAAATACAACGCAGTCAAGCACTGGACGCAAAAACAACACATTATTCACACAGAGAGGAGACACAGCCGGGTGTGGGCTCCGCTTCAGTAGTGGGCGTTGGTCCCCCATGGCCATCTGGTCCCTCCATTTGGCCTGCACACACAGCCTCTTGAGAAGCAGAAGAAAGGGCCCCTCCCCCTCCCCTCAGCGGGGAGCAGATACAGCAGCTGGCCAGGTGCCAGTTGATGCACATGTTTAAGTGGAACAAAGGGGTACACAGTCTGATCGGGGGAAAGATACTCCCACACAAGGAGGTGAGTCCAGCACAGGCTCTGAGGACTCCTTATCTCTTGGGAAGGAAGTGCTCCAGGCCCAAGGCCCATTCCTACCCGGCAGAGTGGAGGTGGAAAGACCACTGGTACGAGATTGCCTTTCCCCACACTTTCCTGTTGGCATACAAACTTGGCGACGAGCTGGGAGACAAGCCATTGTAGGCCACAACAAACAGTTTGAAGTTTAAAGTCATTAAAAGCTTGTCGTTTCGTGTGTAACAGCCCCAGTGACTGGAAAACAGGTTCTGAGGGCACCATTGCCTTCGTGTAAGCCACCAACAGGGCTGACTGGGTTATTTGCTGTGTGAGGCTCGGAAACGGACGGAGCACGTCCAGGGCTTCCCTTGGATTCCTCGCCAGGTTAGTGGGCTGTGAGGTCTCTTTTCCTTTCCCTGAGGCGCCTGGTTGCAGGGAGCAAAAGTGGATAGCTGACGGCCTGGACAAACGACATTGCCGTGACTCGGATTCGAACCGAGGTTGCTGCGGCCACAGCGCAGAGTACTAACCACTATACCATCATGGCGAGCCACAGGCCAAGCGATGATACCTGAGCTTGCTCTAGTAATTTTGACATCAATAGATTTCGATTATTAGGCGGCTTTGTTCTCAGACAGCCACAGGGGGATCGCGCTATTCTTTCATACCCGCTCTGCTTTTCCCTCCCTTCCTCCCAATCCTCATGCGTGATGAGAAAAATTCTTATCTCCTCCACTCCAGCCTGGGCCTCTCTCGCGAGGTCTCTCTGTCCTCGTCCGCACCTCCTCTACTTCTCTCCCGCCTCTCCGTATTTCTGCTTTTCACCCTTCCTCTCTCCCGCCGGACCGACCGAAGCAGAGGTGAGCGAGGGTAGCGCAAGCAGCGTAGCGAGTCAGGTGAAGGCGGAGCCAAGAACTGCGAGAGCTATCACTAGAGCCCACGGGGCGTTCTGCTTGCTTCCCTTCGGACCCACGCGATTCAGGCTCAGGGAGTCGCGGACCCGGGCGTTTCCAGGATGCTGGGTCTGATGCCTGCGAGGGGCAGGACGAGGCGAAGGCCATTCCGCTGCCCTTCCAGCTTCGGAATCACCCAATGCACGGGTTTCAACCGTAGCCGGCAAGCTGCCCCTCTCCGGTTTTCCGAGGCTTTGGAGCCTGCACAATTGTTCTACAAAAGGCGGTGGCTCCGCCTAACGTTAGATGGACGCTTGCTCTGCGTGGTGATACCAGAGCGAGAGTCGACTGTTCCTGTGTCGCAGTCGGGTGGTGTGCTTGCTTCCAAGTCTGGAGGCGGGTGGTTCGAGCTCGTTCTATGGAACGTTTCCTGCATTTTAAAAATGCTTAAACCGCTGGCAACTTTCTTCTATCCAGCACATGCACTCATGGAAAGGCAGAGCGAGACCAACTTTACCCTCCTCTCATCCCTCTCCCTCTCCCTCTCCCCCTCCCCCTCCCCCTCCCTCTCCCTCTCGAGACGGAGTCTCGCTCTGTTGCCAGGATGGAGTGCAGTGGCGCGATCTCGGCTCACTGCAACCTCCGACTCTCTGGTTCAAGCAAGTCTCCTTCCTCAGCCTCCAGAGTAGCTGGGCTTATAGGCACAAGCCACCACGCCCAGCTAATTTTTGTATTTTTTAGTAGAGACGGGGTTTCACCATGTTGGCCAGGGTGGTGTGGATCTCCTGACCTGATGATCCGCCCGCTTAGCCTCCCAGAGTGCTGGGATTACAGGCGTGAACCACCGCGCCTGACACTCTCTGTCATTCATTTAGCCCTTTCCATACGCTTTTGAGGTTAAATTGGTTCTGTGATTTTACTATTACATATAATGCTCTAGTCATTCTTGTTTGGGCATTTTCAGCCACTGGTGTAAGTATTTCTATAGCGTAGAGGTGCAATTACTATGTGAAAAGCAATTACTCTATCATAGTGTTCACACGGTTTTTATATCATTCCATTCTCTCTCCTCTGTTTGCTTATTAGATATAACTCTTTCTTTTGTTATTTTAGTAATTGCCTTAGGGCTTATAGCAAACCATTTTAACTTATCACAGTCAACCTTCAAGTGATATGATACCTCGCCTTCTGGCCTTGATGCTGATGCTGTAGCTGACATGCACTTTGCTTTTACGCATGTTACAAACCCCACAACCCATTGTTATTGCTTTTGTTTAAATGGTCAAATTTTTACAAAAGAAATTTACAGAATAAAAAAAACTAGTATAGTTACCCATTTCTGGTGTTCTTCATTTCCTCGTGTAGATCTGGATTTTCATCTGGTATTGGATTCCTTCTGCCTGGAGGACTCCTTTGACGTTTCTTGTAGTGTGAGTCGGCTGGTAGTGAATTCGTTCAGCTTTTGTACATCTCTAAATGCCCTTATTTTACTTCCAGTTTTGAGAATTTATTTTTTCTGGTATAGTATTCTAGGTTAACTTCCCCTGCCCTCAGTACCTTAAAGATGTTGCTTCTATGTCTGCTCATGTGCATTGCTGCTCCTGGTAGAGGCCGGCAAGAGCAGAAAGGAAGCTGATGCAATCCTCATCTTTGTTCCTGTGTATGTACAATGTATTTTTCTTCTGGCTGGATTTGAGCAATATTATTATGAGGTATCTAGGAGTGGTTTTCTTCATGTTTCTTGTGCTTTGGTTTCCTCAGCTCCTTGGGTCACTGGATTTATAATTTTTGTTATGATTGGGGACTTTTCAGCTATTGTTTCTTCAAAAATTGGCCGGACACAGTGGCTCACAACTTTGGGAGGCCAAGTCGGGAGGTGTTGAGTGAGGCCTGAAATTCAAGACCAGCCTGGGCAATGTACTGAGACCCCATTCCTAATAAAAGTAACAAAGAAAGAAATAAATGTTTCCTTTCCCCCCTGCTCCTTCTCAGGGACTTCCATTACTCATAATTTAGACCTCTTAAGTCTGCCCTACAGTTCACTGATAATCTTTTATTTTAAAAAAATCTCTTTTGTCTGTGAGTTTCATTTTGCATATTTTCAATTATTCATGGTTCCATGTTCCCTGATCATTTCTTCTGCAACGTCTAATCTGCTGTTGATCCCATCCAGTGAATTTATCATCTCTGATATTGTGGTTTTGGCATGATATCGGCTCACTGCAACCTCCTCCTCCCAGGTTCAAGTGATCCTCCGGCTTCAGCCTCCCAAGTAGCTGGGACTACAGGCATGTACCACGATACCAGGCTAACTTTTTGTATTTTGAGTAGAGATGGAGGTTTCACCGTGTTAGCCAGGATCGTCTTCATCTCCTGACTTTGTGATCCACCTGACTCAGACTCCCAAAGTGCTGGGATTATAGTCGTAAGCCACCGCACCCGGCCCCCTCCCTTCCTTCCTTCCTTCCCTCCTTCCTTCCTTCCTTGAGACAGGGTCTCACCCTGTAGCCCAAGCTGGACTTCAGTGGTGTAATCTTGGCTCACTGCAACTTCTGCCTCCCAGGCTCAAACAATCCTCCCACTGCAACCTCCTGAGTAGCCGGGACTACAGGCACATACCACCATGCCTGGCTAATTATTTGAATTTTTTTGGTAGACATGAGGTTTCCTTATGTTGCCCAGTCTGGTCTGAAACTCCTGAGCTCAAGGGATCAGCCCACCTCAGCCTCCCAAACTGCTGGGATTACAGGTGCCTGTTTGTTTGCAGAGAGGAGCAGTGAGCAGATTTCAGGCAGGAGAGTAAATTGGGCATCCGTTACTCAAACTTTGCCGGGAGCCTAAGGCATCTCTTTACATGTTCTTAGTTTGACTTCAACAGGAGGTGTGTCAGTTTATCTTCCAACATATTTTTCCAACTCAATGAGAGAGACTTTTCCTTCGTGCTCTTGCCAGCACAGCAGTTTCCATATATCAGTCTGATGTACCAGTGAGGGGGTGGTGCCCTGCCTGACTTACCTAAGCAGGAGGTGCAGCAGAAAGACATGGTGGACAGTTCCCAGAGATACTCTCTGGCACGTGTTCCACAGCTAAACCTCCAAGATGTTTAGAAAGTCTTCCAATAATTGTAATTGTTTTCTCTGGTGATCTACCTAAGCCCAGAGAAAACTGGCTGGAGAGACCCTGAACTGCTTCCTGTCAAGAGGCTTATCAAATAGGAGGGGAAAGAATGGCTCCTTCTAGAAATTTGTTCCTTTTCTCTTTTCTTTATGAATTGCATTCTGCTTTCGTTGAATGCAAATGATCTACGGACTGTTCTCCCTCCTAGATAAGGGTGAATTGGCATGCTAATAACTACCTCTGTGTTATTCCTTCCTTGATGGTGTTTGTTTTGTTTTGTTTTTCTGTAAAACTCATCTCACTGGAGACAAATCTCTGGATCCTGCACCTGACCATGCTTCTTATGCAGACCTGGATCCTTGGAGTTATTGGCTCCCTTTGCCTTGTTTATTTTGTTGACTCTCTTCAGCAAAACTGAACTCCAAATTTTACACCCTAAATCTGGCTCTTGGACATATAGGTCCTTTTGCTTTCCGACTCCTCCTCGACCCAGCCCTGCCTTTCCAACCTCTCCATCTGTATCTGTGTGCCTGTGTCTGTCTGTCTGTCTCTCATACCCCAGGCTGCCCGCAGTATTACCCACTTTCTTCTCCTCCTCTTCAGTGTTCAGGGTTCACCTTCTTCTCTGCCTACAGAGTCCCACAGGCTGAGGGTGTGTCCCCTTACAGAGAGGGGAGCTCATTCCAGAAGGTGCCCTCTAGACTTGGAATTAACCTTACAAACAACACCCAGGTTTGAAAAGCTTTTTCTGTCTTCCCATTACCTGCATTATTCAAAGGACTAAAAGTGGGGAGTCCAGTAGAATTCTTGATGTCTCTCAGAAGCCTGCATTGGAATGCCTTCATTCACCGAGCATATGTTGGGTGCTCACAAGGTGTGAAGCCTTGCTCTAGGTGAGTAGCTGCATGGTGAGCAAGTCCTGCCCCACCGAGCCCACATCTGGAGGAATCAAAAGGGACCGGGCAGTGGGAACACAACCAGCTCGTGTCCTCCCCACAAGTGTTTCCCCATTCGGGCACAGGGAACACAAGCGGTAAGCATGACAGATAAAGCATAGCGAAGGATGGGGAAGTGGGTGACTTCAGACCAAGAGGCTACTGTGGTCATGTGCAATGGGGCCACTTCCGACAGGAGAAGTGCAGGGGGACAGTGTGGGCCAGGGAGAATATCGTGGATCTGGCATTCCTGCATCTTGCCCTCACTCACACGGCCTGGTGTCAACTCGGAAATGTGCCCAACCACACAACTTCTGGCCTCTGTGTCACCTAGAAGGTATCTAGAACCCGTGCAATAGCACAAAGAAGTGAGGATGTGCAGCCTGGGGATGGGGACATTTAATAACAGACAGGTGTCTGAGGCAGATGTCCTCAGATTTCCAGGCACCACTTGCCTCTTTGTGGAGCAATCAGGGCAATCATCGGCAAAAAACTAAAGACTACTCGTCCTGTTCCACGCAGAGGCGTAGTTAACCTTGTAACTATTCTTTTCTGACCTTCGTTCTTCCACGTCCAGATATATGGGGGTCTTTGTTGCCCATCTGCTTCAAGTTAGATGAAGAAAATCCTGCCTGAAGGCTTAAGGGTTTGTTAGAAAAATAAATGCTGTTCAGAAAAGGTGCATTTTAGGCAAAAGCTCAGTTCTGAAGCTCCAGAACCTACCTATCCCAAGCCCAATACACACCTCCTTTCTCTCCCTCCCTGCTCATCGCACCTGCCTTCACTGATTCTTCAGGCTGCACATCTCTGAGAAGATGACAATCCCTAGCAGAAGAACAAGAGAACCTTGGACACTTCTGTCCATGAAGCCATAGACGCGAGCAGATAGCCTCATTCCATGGCGGTGTGACTCTGAAGTCACTCAGGTTTTCTGTGCCTCCATTTCCACATTGTAAAATGGGCCCAATAGGAATGCGTTTCTGAATGGGTTGTTCCAAGTTTAAATAAGACACGGCAGTAAAACATTGAACGCACACCCTGATGCATAGTAAACGCTCCAAGAGCAGTAGCCATTATTACTATCATTATCATCGGTGGCCTCATGACGGCTATTATCGTTATCTACATCCATCTTTGAAATAATTGCATATCCTTTTAGGGTATGGAGGGATTGCAACATATAACAAATCCTAACTGATGAACATTTCTTATTACAAATATTGCTGCTGGGAACATATTTCTGTATTTTAATCATCACCTGTGTGTTTCTCTATCAAATCTTCGCACACAATTTGGGGATGTTGCAAAAGTCATTCCCTGACCGGGAATCGAACGCGGGCCGCGGCGGTGAAAGCGCCAAATCCTAGCCACTAGACCACCAGGGAAGCCAACAGACACAGAAATCTCCTTGTCAGAGGAAACAAGAGAAGGTAAAGATGAACTTTCTAAGAGGAGGAGAGCCCCACTGAAAGTGGCTCTCTGTGACCCAAGCGGGCTGCAGGACTGCAGGGCTCCAAGCAGTCACTGCCCAGCTGCTCAACACCTCTCACCTCTGCTAGCCTGGCCACTGCTTTGGGCTGTATTGAGGACAGGCCACAAGGAAACTGAGCGGTGTTCCATTCTAGCCTAGCTGTAGCATGGTGTGAGGCAGAGCCAGGCACTTGCTCTCTTTCCGAGCCTCAGTTTCCTTGCCACCAAAGTGTGGACGTGGCTCTCAGAGGGTGATGAGCCGAGTCCTTCTGGTTCCTGATCTCTGAACTGGCTCAAGGGGCTCTACCGATAAAGACATGTGTAGGGGTCCCCTTTCGCCCCCAACTAGCTCAATTAGTAGAGCATGAAACTCTGAATGGATGGGTCTTTGGCTTGAGCTCCAGGTGCAGATTTGGGTTCATTTTCTTTTGTTCCGCCACACAATTCGACCGGTTCCGCAACTGAGCTCGGGTCGCGAGGAAGCCAAGTGGGCTTCACAGGAAAGACCTCCTTGGTTTCAGAGACATTGTAGCTGTCAGCTTGAAATCTTCAGAAAGAAGATTTCGGCGATAGATGAGAAGACTGGAAATTTCTGGATCTAAAGCTAACATGAAGTCCCCCTCATCCGGCGCCCTCGTCTCCCGATCCAATTCACGGCGGGCAAACCAGGCCTGGTTCCTAATGCTCAGCGAAGGGTTTCAGGTAGTAATGGAACTCCTCCCGTGCTTCCAGAAGCTGCTGCAGCCGGCGGGGTTTGAGCGCCGGAGTTCCTGGCGGCAGTAGTGTGGACCCCGCCCCTCCAGGGCTGTGGGCCCCGCCTCGGGACCTTATCCCTGGTGTCCGGCCTTCAGGGCTCTTGGCTTTGACAGGGTACGGACTTTGGTGGTCCTTCCAGGAGCTGCAGGACCCTGCCTGCCCGCCCTTCACTCAAGTCAAGGGGCCTCATCCCTGCGCTCTTTCCTCGCTTTGGGCTCTCCACTCAGGGTGTCAACAGAGGTAGGTCAGGTGAGAAACCTGGATTTCCACACACACCTGGCTACAAGGAGATGGCACCACTCCCCTTCTCCTGCAGAAGCAGACTCAGAAAAAAGGTTATTAAAACAGAAGGTTTCAATAAAATCGAGAGTCTGATAACATAATACCCAAAAGTCCAAGTTTCTATTGAAAATCATTCATTACACTAAGAACCAGAAAATCTTATTCTGAATGAAAATAGACAGCAAATACACACCGGCAATAAGATGAGAGAGGGGTCGGGATTGTCTGACAAAGATTTTAAAGCAAGCAAGCCTGATGAAAATGATGTAGTAATTATGAGCACATTCGAAACAAATGGACAAATAGAAAGCCTTAGCAAATAAATACAAGACTTAAAGGAGAAACAAATGGAAGTATTAGAAGTGGAAAATACAACAACCAAAATAAAAAGTCCGGCACATAGGCTCAACAGCAGAATGGATGGTGCAGAGCAAAGAAATCCATCCACTGCAGATGAAAAAATAGAAATTACACAATCTTAACAAGCAAAAAATAGACTGGGTGAGAAAGTGAACAGAACCTCAGGGACTTGTGAAACTGCCTCACAAGGTCTCACTTTCATGTTGTTATCTATGTCTGGAAGGGGAAGAAGAAGAGGACAAGGCTGAAAACATAAAGAAGTCAATGACTAAAAGCTTGCCAGAGTTGGCAAGAGACAGAAACCTACAGGTTCAAGAAGCTGTGAAGACCCCAAATAGGAGAAAACCCAAAGACGTCTATGGCAAGATACATGAAAAAATAAAATGTAGGAAATGAAAGACAAAGAAAATATCTTGAAAGCAACAGAGAAAGGTGACACTTTACCTAGAAAGGAAAAATAATTCTGGTGATGATGGATTTCTCATCAGAAACCATGGAGGCAGAAAGAAGTTGTGCAGTGCTTTTCAAGCCATGAAAGAAAACAATTGTCAGCCCAGACTCCTCTGTCCAGCAGAAACATCTTTCAGGGATTAAGGGGAAGATCAAAACCGTTTCAGATTAAGAAGAGCTAAGGGAATCTCTGACCAGCAGTTCTACCTTAAAACAAAAGGCTAAAGGGAGTTCTCCAGACAGAAAGGAAGTGATTAAAGAAGGAACCTTGGGACATCAGGAAGAAAATTTAAAAAAAAAAAAAGTAAGCAAAATAGGCCTTCCTTCTTCTCTTGAGTTTTCTAAACTATGATTGACGGCTTCAGAAAAAAATCATAGCATCATTCAATGTGGTTCTAACTCTCCAAAAAGAAAATGTTTGAAACAATTATAAACTGGGAGGGTGAAGAGACCGGTAAGGAAGGTAACTCTTCTATCATTCACTCATACTGGTACAACAATGACACCAGTATACTGTGTGGTAAGACATAGATGCACAGACATATGAATATCTGGGAAAACCAAGAGGGCTATCCAAACAGATATACGCAAAAACACTATGGATAAGGCAAAACACCATTCTCAAAGACGTTCAAGTCACCACAGGAAGGTAAGAAAAAGAAAGCATATCCGGAAAACGACACCAGAGAGAACAAACACAAAAAGAAAAATATAATGGCAGACTTAAGCCCTAGCATATCAATCATCATATTAAATATAAATGGCCTAAGTACACCAATTACAACACAGAGATTGGCAGAGTAGGTTAATGGACATGACCCAACTACATCCTGGCTGCAAAGAGACTACCTTCAAATATGATGATACAGGAAAGTTGAAATCAAAAGGATGGAAAAAGATACATCATGCAAACCTTAGACAAAGGAAAGCAAGACTGGCTATATTAATGCCAGATATAGTATATTTCAGAACAAAGAAACTAATCAGAGACAGAGAGGGACATTATATAATGAGGAAACAACCAATCCACGAACTCCTCTCCTGACAAAAGTCATAAATGTCTATGCAACAACAACTGAAAGTACTGAACAGAGAACTAGGCAAATCCACAAATATAGCTATATGCTTCGAAGTTCCCCTTTCTTAACAATTTATACAAAAACCAGACAGAAAATCAACAAGAATATAGAAGAACCCAACAGCATGATCAACCAGCGGGGCTTAAATTGACAATTTTAGAACACCCAACCACGTCAGAATACACATTGTTAAGGGATGCATTGTGCCCAGCCCCCCCAAATTCATATGTTGAAATCAGAACATTAGTGGCAACTAGTAATATACTAGTTAAAATCACAATGAGAAATTGCTAATATACCTATCAGAATGGCCAAAAGAAAAGCATGACCACATCAAGTGCTGTCAAGGATTCAGAGAAAGCTGGATCACTCATACATTGCTGGTGGAAATGTAAAAAGTTACAGCCCACTCTGGAGAATATCTGTATAGTTTTTACTTTTTAAACTATATGTGCAACTACCACACCACCTAGGAATTGCATTCTCTGCATTTATCACAGAGAAATAGAATCTTATGTTCACACAAAATCCATGTACTTAAAGTTTATAGCAGCCTTGTTTTTAATAGCCAAAACTGGGGAAAAAATGTATAGACGACTTTCATGAGGTGAATGGTTAAACAAACTGTGACATATATCCATAGCACTGAAGAGTCCTCAATAATTTTTTAAAAAACAACAAACTATTGATACCCACAATAACCTGGATGAATCTCCACAGAATTATGCTGAGTGGACAAAGGGTAATCCCAAAGGTGACATGTAGGATTCCATTTATGCAACATTCTTGAAATAAATAAATTATAAAAATGGGGAATAGATTAGTAGTTGCCAGGGGTTAAGGAGGGAAGGAGGAGCAGCACTGAAGAGACAGGGTCATGGCTATAAAAAGGCAACATGATGAATCCTAGTGTTGATGGAAATGTTCTGTACCTTGCTTGTATCAATGTCAATCTCCTGGTACAGTGGCATTTGCAATACATTTGCAATATTTGCAAATATTACCATTTTGGAAATATTACCAAGATGTTACCATTGGAGGAAACTGAGTAAAGGATACAAGGGACCTCTCTTTTTCTCTCTGAGTTCCTAAGATTGTATGTGAATTATTAAAATGTAAAAATTAACTTAAGAAAACCTAAGTATATTTCTCCTTTACTGATCATGCCTTTGCTTAAAAACATTAAGGCAACAATATTTTTCCCAACACCCTTTATTTTCTTGAAGACAGTTTTAACAAAAGCTGTTCTTAGGGCTTTTCCTAAAAGTTTAAAACTTCCAGTAATCCTTACTGTTCTTCTTTGAGAACCCTCCAGGGTTTTGTTTTCCAAAAGAATAAAGACAAAAACTGGCAACTGGCATATAATACTATATTAGTCTTAGTTCTCCAGAGAAAGAAAATGAGCAGGATACACACACACACACACACACGCATGCACACACACACACACAGAAGCAGAGAAGCCCAAGTTCTACTCTGAGTAAGCTCTAGACCTAGGAGAGTCAAATATAGTTCAAGACAAAGTCCAAGGCTTAAGGCAGAAGACTGATGTCCCAGCTCAAAGACAGTGCAGCAGAAAAACTTCTTTCTTAACCCTTCATCCTATTCAAGCCGTCCATGGGTTGGATGAGGCCCACTCACACTCAGGAGGGAAATCTGCTTCAATCAGTTTACTGATTCAAATGTCAATCTCTTCCAGAAACACCCTCAGAGACACAGTGAGAAATCATGTCTAACCAAACATCTGGGCACTCCCTGGCCCAGTCAAATTGACACAAAAATTAACCTTCACAAATGCTCTCAATAGAAGTGACTAATAAATGTAGCATCATGTACTGCCTGTTTATCCCGTGACAATTAATATATTCCAGCATAACATTGGCTTCTGTTCCCTTACTGTAGGAACACATAGGAGTTTCATTTAAAGTGAGGATAATTTTTGCCTTATGGAGTCTCTCCCTACCCGTACCTACCATTGCCACTTGTGGATTGTCATTTTGCCATGGCTTTCTTATTCATAATATCAATAAGCTGTATACTTTGCTAATGTAAGTTTGAATTTCATCCTGGTTGCATAAGTCACTTTCCATTTTGACAAAGCCTAGAAATATTTTTGTTTATCTCCTGTATATTGGTAACACATACCTATTGTGGGGCCCACTCTCAATCTCATGGTTTTCTTTATTTTCATTCAGATCTCAATAGATATGCCTAGGCTACTTGAACATCACTGAAAATGGCCCGTGGCCTTGTCCATCTATCAGAGTCCAGTAAAATCCTGGCCATGGAATGGGGGGATGGAAAGTGAGAACCACCAAACTCAGCACACAAAGACTCAGTTTAAACCTCTGCGCTAAGAGATGACCAGACTCTATCATGGCTCCTAATAGCATAAGACCATGTCCCATGGATGACCCTAGGCTCCCATGACAATGCCTACCTAAGAAAGCTCAAGGCTACCAGGGGAACTTACTTTAGTTCTAGCCAATACCTGCTGATGATGGTAGGTTCTTTCTTATAGCATTTACTAAGAAGGGAATCCCTCCTCCATCCCTTTGAGATATGTATGTATCTCCTAGGGACTCCAGTGTGTCTTTCCACAGGATTTGAAAGCCGTTCCTTTTAGGTGTAGTCCTCAGGAAGGACAGAATCTCTGTCTTCCGGTCTCTGTGGGAGATTAGGATCCTAGCATCTAATATTGCCAGCTGGCAGAAACAGCTGTCCTGATGAGGCAGAAGCTTACAATGACCAATCTTTCGTAATGTTTCACTTGTGCCCTGACCCTGCCCTCTCCCCTGCCTCACTCTCTCATTAGAATGCCATCACCTCTGCACAAACGGGATGGAATTCAGCCCCCTCTGCTTTGGTCAGTAGTTACTGAATAAAATCTGTTTTCACAGCTTTGACTAATGTCTGACTTTATCTTTGACAAAATAAGTGCAAGCAATTGTTTTGAGCAACACAGCAGCCACAAAGAGAGGCACAGACGTGTCGGGAGAGGGAGGAATCATCTGACCCTTCTCATTTCACAGGCATCTATTCCTGCCTGGTGTTTATGAGCCTGAGACTTGGCTGGGCTGCCCTGGTGTATCACTCCATGGCTCTGGGGCAAGACTTGAGTAGGCTGGTGGTGACACTTGGTGTGACCACAGCCACCTTCAAAGATGCCATTAAGGGTTCACAAGAAAATGAAAGGAAACATAGAGAACCTGATTTTGAAAGTTGTGGCCTCTCCTGCTTCCTCATTAAGAGTGTGTATGATATTGCTGTGTGATGTTAGTTGGACTGCAATTTAGCACAACAGCTGTTCTAATAATTGGCAGTTTCTCATCGAGTTAAGCCTACCTGAAAAGGCAGCACACTTACCTTTATTGATTACCCCCATTAAATGAACAATACATCCAACAAGGCTTCTACCAAAAATGTTCTTATTAACCTCATTTGTATACTGAGGAAAAACTGGGAACAACACAAACCTTCATCAACAGAAGAATTTAATACGGACTGTTATATAGTCATAAAACGATCCCAGAAGTTCGCTGCATAACATCAAACCCAGGAACCCACACTGATGCCACTGATGGCAGAAAATCTTGATACAAAAATAAGAGAGACGAGAGACAGAAAATGTGCTATAACCATAGTAGTGGGTAAAAGCCAAAGAGCTCAGTTTCTATTCATGATATTCGATAGAAGAACAGAAGGAACATGAGCCAATAGCTCTAAGGGTCCAGGTCTGCACAAGGTGCCTGTTGGGTGCAGGGTTCTGTTGGCTCCAATGATGTATCTCAAATGGGCTAATTTTTATGGACATAGCCACTGCAGAAATCTATCAAAGAATAATAAAGGGATAGCTATTTGCATGTTAATTTACCATTGTATAGGAGGGAGAACGGGCCTTAGATTGGTTTGGTCAAATAAAAGCCAAATCAAGATTTATGAAGAAAAGAGGAAAGGGGAGAGGAAAAAAGTCATCTGGGAACTTTGTGATTTTGCTCCCCTTGGATAAGCGACTTGACAGAAAGCTGTCAAAGAGGTCATTGTGACCCATCTTCTCCAGACCCACATGACTTGGTCACCACAGAAAACAATTACAGATGTTGGAGGACTTTAAAACACCCTAGAAGTTTAGCAGCTCATCCTATGCCACAGAATATCTGTGAGTAATGTCCACCATTTCCTTCGGTTGTGCACCCCCTCAGTTAAGCCAGGAGGACGCCTCTTCCCTCAGTGGAATATCATACATCGATGTGTAGAAAGTTGGTTGTGCCAGCAAGTAAATGACAAAAGGGACATTGATAGAATTGGGAAACACATTGGAGTATGATTTGCTACTGCTCCCACGGAAGATAAATTTGCAGAATGTACTCAAATTAGAAGCATTAAATAAATGCTGCAATGTAAAAATGGCACATCCTGTTCTCTACACTATAGAAATATCTGCAGGAGTGACCAAAGATATGTGTACAAGAATGGTGGAGATTGCAGCATCATTTGTAATCCTAAAGTCATGAAACCCACCTCATTTCAAAAACATCTTGAAAAGGGTTAAATCATGCACAAACAGAGGAAGAAATGCTGTTTTCACAAACAATGGCGAGGATCACCATGAGGATGACTGATTCCACTGGTCACATTATTGATAGAGCAATCAGTAAACCCAGGAACATCCTGAGAATAGGATACTACTGTAATAGCTCTCCTATTATTAAACATGAAAAACTCGAGGCACTTTACTCCCACAAGCCTTCCATGGGAGCAAAGAACATTTTTATCACACTAGAAGTGAGTTCCTCTCTAAGGTCTCTGGGATTCCTGAGTTTGACAGATACAAGGCATCATGGGCCTTGCCAAGCCTCAGCCCTAAGAAGGTGGGGAGGAGGACATGTGTGTCTCCTGATTAGGCTGGAGTTGATTGTATATCAACAGAAACAACAAAAATCAAATCATGTACTATTTTTCTATGGGGAAGTTTTGTTTTGTTTTGTTTTGCGACAGGGTCTCACTTGGTCTCCCAGGCTGGAGTGTACTGGTGCAAACAAGGCTCACTGCAGCCTCGACCTCCCGGGGCCAAGTGATGTTCTTGCCTCAGCCCCCAAGTAGCTGAGACGACAGGCGCGCGCCACCACGCCCGGCTAATTTTTGTATTTTTTGTAGAGACAAGATTTCGACATGTTGCTGAGGCTCGTCGCGAAGGGGAAGTAAGTTCTTTTTAAAAAGCATTTATTCCGATTGATTTCTCCGCATCCTGTGGGGCGCGCAAGCGGCAAGGCCTCCCGTGGCCTCTCTTGCCACTCTGAACCAGGGAGCTGTGGGGGCTCAGCTGCGTTGTTTTTGGGTGCGTGTCTGGGGCAGGAGGCCGGGACCGGGCAAGGGGTGAATCCAACAGGGAACTGCGAGGAGGAGGGCAAGGAAGTCGGTAGAGGCGTGCACCAGGGAAACTTCCCAGTAGCTTTGTGCAGCGATAAGGACTGCACAAGGGAGAAATGAGAAGTGTTTTCTTATTGTATCAGAATGGGGAAGAAAGGGGGGAAAAACGGAGAGACACCAAGAAAGAACGAAATCTACGCGGACCCTTGGGTCTCCAAAAGGGAAGCAGTCCTGCATTAAGTTTAAAGAAGGAGCGCGGCGCGCTTCAGCTCCTGTGGCTTGCCGTGATCTTATTGTGGTTAGTACTTTACGCGGTGGCCGCAGCAGCCTGGGCTCGAATCCCAGTCGTGGCAACGTCCATTCTAGGGTGAAGCGCTCTTCTTTCCCTTTAGCCTCTAACCTCAGCCTAGGCTGCGCCGTTGACCTGCGGCTAGAGAGGTCACAACTTCCCTGTGACTTCGGAACTCTCTGTAGTGTCGAGAATAGAAGGAAACCCTACCCTGAATGCCTAGGGGTCCGGTTATCTTGAAAGACTTTTCCTCCTCTCTGAGCAAGTACAACACCCAAAAGATGAGGTGCCCCCTCTCAGTCAGCCTTATTGGAATCTTTAATGTTAACATGATGTGGCCGTACCCGTTTTTCTGGCTCAGATATTTCAAAAATCCGTGGGGCCTTTTTCAGGCCAAATCAGAAATGAACAAGAGAAGATGAGAGTTCGCACTCCAACTGGGTATTTTAAGTAAAACCTAAAGAATACAATAAAATCTAAAGTTTGTGACTTTCTCCAACCCCAATTTTTAATTTTGTTTTTATTTATTTATTTATTTACTTTGCTATCAGTAAATGATTGAAGTATAATCCACAGAGACCAAAGTGCACCAATCTTAAGTGTGTGAGCCAGTGCATTTTGACAAAAGAAACCATCACCTATGTCAAGTTATGGTACATTTTCAACAGACCAAGAAGTCATTAGAGCCCCTTTCCAGTCAATCCTCACCCCATCCCCATTTAGGCAATCACCATTCTGACTTCTGTCTCCGTGATTTACTCTTGCTTCTTGTAGAAATCACGTAAAGGACTACATTGATTTTATCTGTTTTCTTTTAATGCAACAATGGTATGTGATGCTTCCATTTTATGACATGTATCTCAGCTCTTTGGTGTTATTGATGAGTGTTATTCCAACATGTGAATATACTACAGTTGATGGACAATTGGGCTATTTCTAGTTTTGGCTATTGTGAATAAGGTGTTTACAAATATTCTACTATGGGCCTTTTTATGGACCTGTGCCTTCATTTCTATTGAGTATAAATCTAGTAATGGAATGGCTGGGTCATAAGTAGGTGTATTTTTAACTGTATTAGAAACTATCAGACAGTATTTTAGAATGGTGGCACTATTGTATTTTCTCTCTCTCTTTTTTTTCTTTTTTTTTTTTTTGAGACAGAGTCTCGCTTTGTCACCCAGGCTGGAGTGCAATTGCAGGATCTCCACTCACTACAACCTCCACCTCACGGGTTCAAGCAATTCTCCTGCCTCAGCCTCCTCCTGAGTACTTGGGATTACAGGAGTGCACCACCATGCCTGGCTAATTTTTGTATTTTTAGTAGAGACAGGGTTTCACCATGTTGGCCAGGCTGGTCTCGAAATCCTGACCTCATGACCTGCCCACCTCAGCCTACCAAAGTGCTGGGATTACAGACATGAGCCATCACACCTGGCCTATATGCAAACTTTTGTATCAGAATAGAAAAGTTGAGAAGATAGTACACAGAATGGAGTAAAGAGGATGGAATAGGTTTTTGGAAACCAATTCACAATTTAAAGTTGTTTTAACACCCCTAATCCCCAAAGAAAAATGTATATTCTCCAAAGACATCCCTTTCTTAAAATATGCAGAGAAAGTGTGGGATAAAAGAGCATGTAGTAAACTTCTCAGAACGTGTGTCTGGAAGTGGACAGGGGAATGGGAGAGGGATGAACAGAGAAAAGAAGGAAAGACAGTAAGGGCCTTGCTGAGAGCAGCCACCATAATGTGCCCTGAGCTAAGGTACATGATTACCTTCTTCCTGTGCACCTGAGATCTAACAGAATGTATTGACTTATCAGGGATATGGAATTTCAAAAACACTACAGGAAATCAAAAAATTTACCAAAACAGAACAGTCTAGTTAAGAAAGGCAGGAAGAGATTTTATAAACAAAGCAAAAACACAGAAATCATACAATGAGGTGGTGGGAATGAGACTATGCGCATCGTCTCCAATATAACACTAATTACTGCTAATTATAATGGATTTAAGTATCTCATATTGGATAGAAAAGGAAATGCCAGCTCTAATGGTTTAATGGCGGAAAAGGGTTAAATATTCAAAGCAGTGCACATTATTATTGTTAGTAGTAGTAGTAGTATTTTGAGATAGAGTCTCACTCTTGCCAGACTGGAGTGCAGTGGCTCGATCTCGGCTCACTGCAACCTCTACCTCCTGTGTTCAAGCGATTCTTCTGCCTCAGGCTCCCGAGTAGCTGGGACTATAGGTCGCGCGCCACTATGCCCAGCTAATTTTTGTATTTTTAGTAGAGACGGGGTTTCATATCGGCCAGGCTGGTCTCAAACTCCTGACCTGGTGACCCACCCGCCTCGACCTCCCAAAGTGCTGAGATTACAGATGTGAACCACCGCACCAGGTCAAAAGCAGTGCACATTATCATTAGCAAGCTAGCCCAGAAACAGAAAACCAAACACCGTGTGTTCTGACTTATAAGTTGGAGCCGAATATGAGAATGCTTGGATACATGGGGTTCGGGGGTGAGGACAACACACACTGGAGCCTGTTGGAAGGTGGGGGTTGGGAGGAGGGAGAGCATCAGGAAGAGTAGCTAATGGATGCTGGGCTTAGTACCTGGGTGATGGGAAGATCGGTGCAGCAAACCACCATGGCACACATTTAGCTATGAGACAAACCTGCACATACTGCACATGTACCCCTGAACTTAAAGTAAAAGTTGGAAATAAAAAAATTTTTTAAAGTCAAGAAAACAAACAACAAAAAGAGTAGTGCAAATCTGTACCACGCTCATTTGTACCATTCTTTTGTTTGTACCACCAAACAAAAGAATGAGAGTGAAAACATGAATATCTGACAAAAGTAAACAGCAAAAGAACACTTTATGTTAGGAGTAATACCCTAGCATCTACCTAGAATGAAATGAAACTGTTTTTCCCTGAACTGGCCTCCCAAGCTGAACTCTTGGGACTGTGCCTGGGATGCTCCAGGAGACCAGGGTGATAATTGAACTTCCCTCCTCCTACACCTCTATCGAGTTCCTGGAAAACGCCAGCGATCAGATCTTGCTTTTAACTTCTTATACTTTACAGAGACCTAAACAAGAGGGAAGAAATGGACATTTCATGCCAAGATTTCTTCCCTTCACCTCACACTCGAGTTCCTGGGTTCTGACGGCCTTTTTTGAGGAAAGTGCTGATGTTTGTGTCAAGGTTGGGAAGAAAGGGTTTGGGAGGTACCAAGCAATGGGGAGGCAAAGAGAAGACATCAACAAGCGAGGCAAGAACTTTCCACAGGCTCACACTGGATACAGGACCAGAGACAAAAAGCTGGGTGAATTTCTGATGTTTTCCTACAGAGGTTTTTAATCCAGTTGCACACAGCCTACTCAGAATAAGGCTTTTTCAAGTCAACTCTTTTAATGTGAAGCCATAACTTTGTGGTGTTGCCTGATGCAAATCTCCACTGTGAGCCTTTGCTCTGGGTGTCTTTTTTGTTAGTCACATCTTCCAAAGAGAACATGGTGAAAATCTTGACTCCTTTCCCCAAGTCTGTGTCTTAACTGTTTCCAAGGCTGCGGAGCTCGGGGGTCAGGAGGCATTGGCGGTACAGTGGCAGAATTCTCGCCTCCCACACGGGAGACCTGGATTCCATTTCCGGCAAATGCAGCGTCCTGTCTTTGTGCCCTGTGGTTTTCACATTTACTTACTGTGCCACGCTAATGAAGAAAAAAAAAGGAGCGGGGGGTCGGGGGAACCACTGTGTAGTCCTCAGGTTCTTTCCGTAGCGGAATTTATTTTTCTTTTATTTATTTATTTTTGTTTGTTTGTTTGTTTGTTTGAGACAGAGTCTCGGTCTGTGGCCCAGATTGGAGTGCACTTGCACTATCCTGGCTCACTGCAACCTCCACCTTCCGGGCTCAAGTGATTCTCATGCCTCAGCCTCCCAAGTAGCTGGGATTACAGGCACATGCCACCAATTCCTGCTAATTTTTGTATTTTTAGTAGAGACGGGGTTTCACCATGTTGGCTAGGCTGATCTTGAACTACTGACCTCACATGATCCATCAGCCTCGGCCTCCCAAAGTGCTGGGATTACAGGCGTGAACTCCGCCCCGGAGCGGAATTTACCTAAGCAGAGACTCTCTTTGAAGCAGCCTGTGGGTCTGGTTGGTCTCTGCGTTTCTACATATTTGGCCCTAAAACCGGCACGACTTTTATCGTCTCTGTTGTTGGATCTCTGCAGTACAAAGAGTCACCTGGTCACTGATTTTCTGCCTGGACCTTGGATCGACCATTGGGACACATCTTGCGATGGAGTGCGGCTCAAGCAATGACATTCCTGAAAGGAGAGAAGCTGTGGGGTTGGGCGGACACACGCAATGTTGGTGAACTGGGACCCAGGGAAAGGGGAGGCGTGTGAGAAGGAACCCACGTGCAGATGAGGGGAGCTGCAGAGAGGGGCCTCGGACCTTCCTGTCGAGGAAAGCCCAGTCTTTAGTGGTCTCGGCAAATTAAAGGATTGGCCCCGAGTGGAGAGCAGCATATCCCCAAAACTCATTTCTATCAGCCCTGTTTGTTTTACACTCCACCAGGCAAATCTTCTATCCACGGGATTCTTTTTAATGCTTCTCTTTAAGCAGCGTGGTGGGGAGGCCATGGCAATCATTAGCTCTGGAGGCCTGGGGAGGACACTCTGAAGAGGAAAGCCCTGCGATTATCCGGTTTCACCCTGTTTTCATCTACTCTTTGCCTCAGCGAAGTTTATACTGGGTCCTCTATGTTACATCACAGCTGCTGCACTGGCGGATTAAGAGCCGCTGACAAGTCTCTTTCGGGAAGGGGTAAGAAGCGCAGTTGGCCCAGAGCCATGGAGAGAGACGCAAGAGCAGAACCGAAAATACTTTCCTCCTTCTTGTTCTCTCTCTGCTATTGGTGAACATCAACCTTCCACACAAACCGGTTCAATACTGCCTTGGTCTCTACAGGAGGTTTACCAGTTTTTACAGTTCCCGTAAGCCATGTTTTCTTCTCGTTTCTACAGTTCTTCCAGGGTTGAGTTTCAGGAGCTGGTCAGCAGTCCAGACTAGTTCAACATCCTGGTTCAAAACCATTTGTCTCGTTTCGCTACTAGGGTAAAGCTTGCCTCCTAGACCAGAGTTAAGACGTGTTCCCTCGGCTTCTGTTTTCTAGAGAGAATTGGCATAGTTTCTTCCTTAAATGTTTGGTAGTGAAACCATCTAGACCTGGTGCTTTGTTCTGGAAGGTTGTTAATTGTTGCTTCAATTTCATTAATAGATAGAGACCTATCTAGGTTGTCTATTTCTCCTTGTATGAGTTTTGGTCAACTTTATCTTTCAAGGACTTGGTCTAATTCATTGAAGTTATCAAATTTGTGAGCAGAGAATTGTGCATAATAGTCCTCTACTATCCTTTTAATGTCCACGAGATCTGTAGTGAGGGTCATTGTTTTCTTTTTCATATTAGTAATTTGTACCTTTTCTCATTGTTTCTTGGCTCACCAGCTAAAGGTTTATCAATTTTATTGGTCCTTTCAAAGAACACTCTTTAGGTTTTGTTGACATTTTTCTAATGATTTCTGGTTTTCAATTTCCTTGATTTCTGCTTTAGTGTTTATTGTTTCTTGTCTTCTACTCACTTTGGACTTGATTTGCTCTTGTTTTCTTTGAGTTTCCTAAAGTGTAAGTTTGGATTATTGATTTTAGATTTTTATTTGTAATATTTAATCTTTTAAAATCCATTATTATTTTACTTTTTGTACAGTAATTCTTTTAGTGTAGCATAATTTTGTTCTGGTAAACATTTCAGTTTTATTTTATGTACCAAGTGTACATGTATAGGATTGTTACATGGATATATTAGACCCAGGTAGTTCACATAGTACCCAATAGCTAGTTTTTCAACCCACTCTCCCTCCCTCCCTCCCTACCTCATGGTAGTCCACAGTGTCTACGGTTCCCAGGTTTATGTCTGTGTGAACTCAATATTTAGGTTCCGCTCCTAAGTGAGAACATTCGGTATTTCATTTTCTGATTCTGCATTAGTTTCCTCCAGAGTATGGCCTCCTCCTCTCTCCATGTTATTGCAAAAGACATGATTTCATTCTGTTTTATGGGTGTATAGTATTCCATGTTGTATATATACCACATTTTCTTTATTTAATCCACCACTGATGGGCATCTAGTTTGATTCCATGTCTTCGCTATTGTGAATAGCCTGGTGATAATCATAGGAGTGCATGTGTCTTTTTCTTTTAATGATTTACATTTCTTTGAGTATATACCCAGTAACGAGATTACTGGTTGAATAGCAGCTCTGTTGTAGGTTCTTTGAGAAATCTCCAAACTGCTTTCCACATTGACTGAACTAATTTACATTCACTCCAAGGGTTTATAAACTTTCTCTCCAGAGCCTTATTAGCATCTGTTGGTTTTTGACTTTTTAATAATGGCCATTCTGAGTGATGTGAGATGGTATCTCATTGTAGCTTTGATTTGCATTTCTCTGATTATTAGTGATGATGAGCATTTATTCCTGTGTTTGCTGGCTGCTTGGATGTCTTCTTTTATGAAGTGTCTGTTCATGTCTCTTTGCCCACTTTTTAATGGGATTTTTTTTCTTGTTGATTTTTTTAAAGTTCCTTATAGATTTTGGACATTAGACCTTTGTCAGATTCACAGTTTGTGAATATTTTCTCCCATTCTGTCAGTGGTCTGTTGACTCTGTTGATGGTTTCTTTTGCTGTGCAGAAGCTCTTTCATTGAATTAGGTCTTACTTGTGAATTTTTGTCTTTGCTACAATTGCTTTTGTGGACTTGGCCATAAATTCTTTGCCACAGCTGATGTTGAGAATGATATTTCCTAGGTTTTCTTCTACGGTTTTTCTGCTTTGAGGTCCCAGTATATATTGTGTCATTGCAAATGACAACCAACCAGAAACTAATCATTGCAAGCCAAGAAAGGGAACTTATTGGTGACCAGGAAAAATGTCCAACAAATGAAAATTAGTAAAAGAGATTCCTGGGTGTCTTTTTCTGTAAAGCCTGGGGCATTGTTGTCTGCAGAGTTCACATTTTCTGTAAAGGACCAGGGAGATAGGAAGTATTGTAGGCTTCTGAGCCAAGAGGCAAAATTAAGGATATTATGTAGGTGCACATATAACCAGGAAGAAAAAAAAATTTCTATGCCATTTTCATTGATGAGATTCTAAACTAACAATAGCAACTGAGTAGAACTTCTCAGGTGGTAAATGTTCGCTGCATTGAGAGCCTAGGCTCAGCTTTACTAGAATCCCTGGTACAGCCCTCCCTTTCCACCCCTCAGGCTGTTTCCTCCCTGTTTTCCTCAGAAGAGTTCCATACAAAAGACCTACTACTCTGAGAAACAGTGAAGTACTCCTGGGGCCCACCAAAGCACACAAGTCAAGGAGTGGATGGCCTTGCCCCAGCTATGGCTCAGATCACCTTTGCAGGATGACATCTTGTTGGGAGATTGTCATCAGAGCCAGGGCCATGGAAGATGCTGTCAGAAGGATGAGAGGACTGGCGCCCAGGGGGAGAAATGGCCAAGCAACTCTGCATTCAGCCTCACAAAAATCTCAAGGGGATGTAGAAATGGGAACAGGGCGAATGGAAAACTCTTTCAAGCAGGGTTTTGGGGTCCTGAGCTGATCTCTATTTTTCCTCCTACAACCTGCCGCACAGGCTATTTTCTCACCTCTGTGGATGGAAACTGCATCCTTCCATATGCTCAGTCCAAAAATCTTTGAGTTTTCTTTGACTGCTGATCTTTCCTTCATACCCTATAGCTGTTTAGTCAAGAATTCACATTATGCTGAGCATCAGGTGTGCTCCTTAATCCACACCATCCTTTTCCCCCAGTTTATAAAACTTGTAAAGTCATTCTCCTGATAAAGACAATAGGATTTCCACGAAATTGCACAATTTTTATCCTTCCTGGATACATGAGTCATGTAAGAGCTCTGCTATTGTTTGCTACCATTTCCCCCTATTTTTATTTCATACCTGTTTGACCTGCATTCTTTCCCATAAGCCAGGCACTTCAGCTCAGGTGTGCTTTCCTAATCATAGAATTAGCAATAGCAGCCTTGCTAACAACTTCTTCCTGGCCCCACCACCAGGCAAATGTCACAGGATTTAATAGGTAAAGAATCGTAGGATCACTGAGCGTGGTGGCTCATGCCTGTAATCCAGGTCTTTGGGAGGCTGAGGTGGGTGGATCACTTGAGGTCGGAGTTTGAGACCAGCCTGACCAACATGGAGAAACCCCGTCTCTACTAAAAATACAAAATTAGCCAGGCATGGTGACGCATGCCTGTAATCCCAGCTACTTGAGAGGCTGAGGCAGGAATATTGCTTGAATCTGCGAGGCGGAGGTTGCAGTGAGCCTAGATTGCGCCACTGCACTCCAGCCTGGGCAACAAGAACTAAACTCCATTTCAAAAAAAAAAGAATCATAGGATCATCCCTATTACTCGGTTTTATAAAATGAATTGTTTTCCCCTGAATTCATATGTTGAAAGCTTAACCCCCAACTTGACTGTATTTAGAGATAGAGTCTTTAAGGAGGTAATTAAGGTTAATTAGGCCATACAATTGGGGTCCTAATCTGGTCAGAATGGTGTCCATATAAGAAGAGGAAGGGCATCAAAGAATCTCTCTCTTTCTCCACACAGGCACAGAGGAAAGGCTATGGGAGCACAAAGCAAGAAAGTGGACTTCTGCAAGCCAGGAAGAAAGGCCTCCCCAGAAACCAACTCTGTGAGCACATTGATCTTTGACTTTTGGCCTCCAGAATATTGAGAAAATAAAAGTCTGTTGTTAAACCACCCAACCTATGGTATCTTTCTATGGCAGCCTTAGCTGACTAATACCCTTGGTAGGTGGGTGGCAGTCACCTTACTGGGCTACATGATGTGAAGTTAAAGTAACTTTAGCAATAGGCACCATGTAATTTCATTGTATAGATATTATGTCTTTTGCACTGATAGTGCTTTTTTAGTTGTATGTATATTGATGCCTGGGCCTAGCATTACAAGACCAGTCAAAATGGGAAGAAAGAAAAGAAGGTGGGAAAGATACCAAGTTCCATAATTGCATCCTCTACCCACATCCAGTTCTTAGAATCTTTTCTGCTGGAGGCTGCACCTTGTGTACACTCAAATTCAATCTGAGCACACAATCATTTAAACAACCAAGGCAACTTTTCCAATTTTCAGCATCACGCGCTTGAGGAAACAAGTATTTCATCACTAATTTAATATTCATTGAGATAATTGTTCTCAGGTTGGTGAAAAATGTGGTGTATCCATTTACTGTTGTCTTCTTCTGGGTGAAGAATGTTGTCTTTACTCTCTAGCTCACATTTGACCAGAAACTGGAGTCCCAGCAAATCTTAGTAGCCGCTTAGGAAGCCTATTTTAAGATAGTCCCAATCTCAAACTTGTTCTAAGACTAGTATGCTTATTGAGGAGAAAGAGCTTCATGACAAAAATTCAACTAGAGCTGTGGGTGACAGTTGTGTGTTTCAGTGCTGGTCTGGGCCCAGGTTTCCCATGAGCACCTAATGAATAGGCTCATTTGCAGAGATCGTCAAGGTGCTCACTATGTCTCTCTCACAGCCTCAAAAGAAGTGATCGGCTAAAAGAATTTGTGTAGTATCCTGAAGGGAAATTAGTCCAGAAATAGAGGACAAGATAAGGATTTTATAAAACAGACATATGATTCAACAGTTGTTTAAGGTGTAGAAAGCTGCAAGAGACAGTTGTTCCCACTCTAATGACAAGAAAAAGCTGTATGGTCTGCAAAATCATATGTGTTTTGATCCCACCAGAGAGCTGAAGTTGCAAGGCCCCTGAGTCAGCTGAAGTCCAAAGCATGAGAAACCCCCCTACAGAAGGACAAACAGATGAAGCAGTTCATCTTTAACAGATAACGGAAGGAAAAGATGGAAGCCATAAATGTTGGTTGGAGAAAAATCACTGAAGTTTTCATCATTTCTTTAGTTTTGTTTTTTTTTTTTTTTTTTTGATATGGAGTCTCACTGTCGCCCAGGCTGGAGTGCAGTGGCGCGATCTCGGCTCACTGCAGGCTGCATCCCCCAGGGTTCACGCCATTCTCCTGCTTCAGCCTCCCTAGTAGCTGGGACTACAGGTACCCGCCACCCCGCCCGGCTAATTTTTTGTATTTTTAGTAGAGACGCGGTTTCACCGTGTTAGCCAGGATGGTCTCGATCTCCTGACCTCGTGATCCATCCACCTCAGCCTCCCAAAGTGCTGGGATTACAGGCTTCATCATTTCTTAAAGGCCAAGTGTGAACTATTGTGACAGCTTAGAATCTCTGAGAGTCCCAGACACATAGCCTGTTTTGCCCATTTACTGGGTCTTTCCTCCCACGTACTTAGTGCTGATAAGACACATGTAGCAGGGAAAGAGAATTTCTCGAGCTTGCCACAGTGGTGTAGGCATATAAGTCATGAATGCATGATAGAGCACCACCAGAGCACAGGCACAAAACGTGGTTGCTTCTCTCACATAAAACAAAAGGCATCTACCACTGATGTTGGAGCTAGAAACCTGTCCAACCCTTGCCCCCAGGTATAGGCCAGCTGCTGAGGCAGAGTTAGACACAAAAGCTGTCTATACTGGACAAGGGGAGGAGATCTGCTCTTGCCCAAGACTTCCCATCATTGAAAGGTAGAGTTCCACCACTCCCAGGGGATGTCATAGGAACACTAGGACTCAGGCACCCATGGCCTGAGGTTTAGTACACATTCAGTGCAATCAGTAATATGAGTTGGTTTCAATCGATCATTTGAGTTGGTTGCAGACCCTTTCCTTTAGTGAGGAAAAACTGTGATGTGGGTACAAAGTTTCCACGTTTAGGAAAGATTGGCCCGTCCTTCAGGATATTATGTTGATTGGATTTCTCTCAACCTCCTTTAGTTGTGTTTACCGTTATTAAAATTCAGTGACATTCACTTGGATGAAGTGGTAATAAAAACAAGTTGTGAGAATTTCTAGTGATTTTTGATCCCAAGCCTTGTATCACTGTTGGGCCTTCATGTGTGTACTTGAAAACAAAACATGTACAATTGTCGCACTGGTTTGAAGATTTTAATGGTGAAAGCAACCTAATCAGTAATCAGTACTGTATCTAGAAACCAATCTTGGAAATATGTGATTATGCTCTTTTAAAATAGCTGAAAAGAAGGCCGGGTGTTCTGGCTCATTCCTACAATCCCAGCACTTTGAGGGGCCAAGGTGGGCAGATCACTGAAGGCCAGGAGTTCAAGGCCAGAAGCCTGGCCAAGATGATGAAACCCTGTCTTTACTAAAAACACAAAAATCAGCTGGGGGTGGTGGTGCACACCTGTAATTCCAGTTACTCAGGAGGCTGAGGCAGGAGAATCCCTTGAACATGGGACTCGAAGGTGGAGGTTGCAGTCAGCTGAGATCCTGCTACTGTACCCCAACCTGGGTGACAGAGGGAGATTCTGTCTCAAAATAAATAAATAAATAAAATAGCTGAAAACAAATGACTCTGTGTTTATTCTCACTTTGTTCTTGTTTTGTTGTATAGTATTTAAATAAAAGCAGATTATTTATCCTCATACTGAATTTCCAAAACTGATATTTGCATTTAACATTTTGTTAAATGATGGAGAGAAAATTTAATTTTCTTACTTTGAAAAGTTTGGCATAGGTTCTGTCACATTTTTGATGCTTTCAATCACAGTCTGTCATTAGAATGCTGGCAACTAGTTACATGCAAGGAGTATCCTAACCACTTTAATACAATGGTTTGAAGTGCTGCAGGCAGTAACTACTGGACACCAAATCACAGTGTTTTTATTGGTGACATGTTAGAGAGAAATAGAACTTTCTGCAGTACAAATGTCCTATTAACAAATCCTTGTGCTATTAGCTTACAGGACTTTGACTCCTGGGTCTGAAAAAGGCACCTACTCCTGCTAAATCTTGAATATTGACACCATTCAATGCCTCATCTTCAGACCCTGAGGAAGACGACAATCCAAATAAACTGCTTTCATGAGAAACAGAACAAGAAATTGAAACAATTTAATCTCTCTAGACCCAACAATCCCACCTGTCTCCTTTTCCACCTCATGCCTCCTCTTACTCTGGACAGAAGAGATGGGCACATGACAATGGTAAGGCCGGAGTCTGAGGGATAAGTTTAGTTCAGAGACTTTCTTTTCTTTCTCTTTTCTTTTCTTTTCTTTCCTTCCTTCCTTCCTTTTTCCTTTCTTTCTTTTTTTTTTTTTTTTTTTTTGCATTTTTGGTAGACACAATGTTTCACCATATTGCCCAGGCTAGACTCAAACTCCTAAGTTCAAGTGATCCACCCACCTTGGCCTCTCAAATTCAGAGATTTTCTATAAATTAGACATTACACTCAGGAGCACACTGATGCAAGGCCAGCAACTGGCCCCGTGTATCAGAATAACAGGGTTTTCTAGAGCATTCATCTGCTTTTTCATAGAAAAGTATAAAAGGTCATGAAAGGTTTTTGAAACTCTTACCTTATGGTCAAACTAATTATAATTAAATTTGTGTATAAGGTTTTATTAAAATTATCTTTAACATTTTAATACACCACACAAAGGTAAAATTTAGTTTTCTCTTTTGATCAAAATGTTTGTGTAATATTAATAATAGATAAAATATTTTTGTTTACCTTTTGGCTAAATGATTGAGTATTCTAAGGTGACCTGTGATCCTATTTTGTGATATCAAGTGTCTCAAAACTTTGATATCTGGCAAACTTTCTAAGAGTAAAATTTCTAAATTCAGCCTTTTGGACCTCAAATTAACTTTTTGGATATTAGGTTCTTGAAGTCCAAGAGAGATATATTAGGCTTCTTAGGCTTATTTGTTATGTAGAATTATGCATGAAGCATTGTCAAATCTGAGGTGGTGTTTCACTTCCTTTGGGTTCTATTGACACAGATGTGTTGTTAATGTGTGTTCCAGGATTGTATGAGATTCCTAGAGTTCTGATATGCTGTCGGTAATAATGATGATTATTACGTTAAATTGTTGTGTGCCACAGAACCAACCAAATTCCCTTGTCAACTGTATCTTTAACTATGGCTGTCTTAAGGCTTTTGTCATCCACAATTGTTGTTTTGCTTTGATTCTTCTCAAAAAGTGACTTATAATCAGTTACAGTCCAGGCCTTGGTTTTTTGGGGAAGTCCATGAAAAGGACTCTTGGATGCAGGTTTCTGATAACTCTGGAGATCGTGCCATTAACTAAAGAGAAAATTTCCAGGGCACTAACAGAAAGGCTGATGTGTTCATAGAGATTGCTAGCCCAGTATGAAGCAGAGCAGGAGATGATTGCATGGATTAAACTAATGGAGGACTGAAATAAGTTTTTATGGCCTTTGTTTGTTTGTTTGAAACATGGTTTATTCTTCAGAGTCTGGAGAACTTTTTTCCTTTTGAGCTATTTATAGCCTGAAACAATTGAGTAGAATAGTCTTCTAAACAGAATTTGAGGCATATTTTTCTCTCTCTGCTGAATTTCTCCAGAATTTGTAAACTGAATATTCTTAATTCATGACAATGTGTTTATTTGCATAAGTTCAATAAGATTCTGTTTTCTTTTATAACCTGACACAGGTGGAGGAATTGGTAATTTTCCCAGGGCTTTGCCTGAAATGGCATTGTGAAATGTTCCAGCAAAGCCCATTTAGGAGAGCCTATGTGAACAATGATTCTTGCTGCACTTTGTGTGGGTAATCAGGCCAAGTATATGGGACTGAAGCTTCTTTTGCAAGTAGGTTGGTCCTGCTGTGTTTTATCTTTAGTGGAAATGGGGAACTGGAGAGAGGAAGGTTGTTTCAGGAGAAACCATGGTATTAGATGAATGTTTGATTCCTGGGTGGCCATGCGGTCACCCATGGTGTGGAGCTGCCCAGGATGCCCCTTCTCCACATGACACAGCCAGAAAGATGGATGACCAGATTCCCCATGATTGAGGAACTGACAAATAGAAAGTGGGGACTGAAATCGATGCAATAGTCCCACAGACAGTGTTTTTGGATAGATGTAGAAATGGACCCTTCTAGTCTTAAAGCTTGAAACTTACATTTGTTTTATCTGAGTTCATTCCTCAGGAAAGGACCCTCAGCCTCTCAAAAAGCATCATAGACCTGAAACTCAGCAGATCACAGCATCCAGACAATGAGATGCCAGACCCCTCACTCATCATGAGTGCTTCCTCACCCCCCCAGTTCCTCTTTTCCTACTCACAGTTACGTTTCTTCCCTGCTACATAAACCCCTCACTTTAGTTGATCAGGGAGATTGATTTGAGACTGATCTCCCGTCTTCTCAGCTGCAGCACACAGTTAAAGCCTTCTTCCTTGGCAATACTCAATGTCTCAATGATTGGCTTTCTGTGAGCTGAGCAGCGGGCCTAGACCAAACACCTGGGCTTTCAGTAACAATACATGTACACTTTCAAAGCCTGCAATTAAAGGGTCATGAGATATTGAGAAATTGGAATGACATCAACTTGGCCAATTCTGAGAAAATACACTGTGCTTAAATGTCAGGGCCCTGCCTCCTGACCTTGACAGTATATGGTTGATTTTGAGTCATAGCAGGTGAGTATGGCCTGGTTTGAGTGTTTTATAGAAATATATAATATGGCTGATTGCATTTATTTTAAATCCAAAAAATTTCCATTTCTGGTGAGCAAATTTTGTTAAAACCAACCAAACAAACAAACATAGAAGTATATGAACAAGACAATGAATGATTCCCTGCTTCCCAATCTCATTTGATTGCTGTCTTCTGTTATATACTACAGGGAGGAAGGGGGCAAGGCACCCAGGATGTCCCATGTCCTGTTTTGACAATCATCTGGCCTCCTTGGGCAAACAGAAAAGAAGGAAAGCATCAAGAAAATAACAGAAATTTTGCAGAAATTTCATCTCCGGTCTGGGCGCAGTGGCTCACACCTGTAATCCCAGCACTTTGGGAGGCCAAGGTGGGCAAATCACTTGAGGTCAAGAGTTCAAGACCAGCCTGGCCAACATGGCAAAACCTCATCTCTACTAAATATACAAAATTTAACCAGGCATGGTGGCCCACGCTTGTAATCCCAGCTACTGGGGATTACAATCACTGGAACCCAGCAGATGGAGGTTGCAGTGAGGGGAGATCACCCACTGCCACTGCACTGCACTCCAGCCTGAGCAACAGAAGGAAACTGTCTCAATGGAAAGAAAGAAAGAAAGAAAGAAAGAAAGAAAGAAAGAAAGAAAGAAAGAAAGAAAGAAAGAAAGAAAGAAAGAAAGAGAGAAAGGGAAGGGAAGGGAAGGAAGGAAGAAAAAGAAAGAAAGAAAGAAGGAAAGAAAGAAAGGGAGAGAGAGAGAGAAAAGAAAAGAAAAGAGGAAGAAACGAAGAAAGGAAGAAAGAAATTTCACCTAGGCACAGGAAACTCTATGACAGAGGCTTCAGGGGCTCTTCTCTGGCCCTAAACTCGCAGTGGATTTTTGCCTCATTTTCCGAGGTGCAAATGAAATGATAGAAGTCGATCAAAGGAGAGGGCAGAGAGAAAGCAAGAAGGATGGCTCCTTCCTGCAGGTCCACCTTCCTGGAGTGTTGCTTGTGGGATAATAGAAATGCCTTGACATGGGTGGGTGGGAACTATTGCTACTTATTAGGAATTCAGACGCTTCTGACAAATTCGTATTGTGAGGTTCCATGGTGTAATGGTGAGCACTCTGGACTCTGAATCCAGCTATCCGAGTTCGAGTCTCGGTGGAACCTTTCTGTTTAATTAGGACGGCAATGCCGTGTTTTACTCCCTAAATGGAATGGGGATTCTGCTGACGTTCGGAAGCTCTGCGCTGCGGGCCTCCGTGTCCCTTCTGCTCCTGCTGTCTGAGCCTCGCGATGCACGCCGCTCTCCTCATCCCCTCTTCGGTGTTCGGGGTCCCAGAAACCGGGTTCTCACAGTGGCCCGGACCACACGGAAATCGCCGAATCATCCATTCGGGGTCAAAGAGCCTGGAGGATCCCCTTTCAGGGCCAGCCTCCTGGCACCCAGCAATCGGAGGCCCGGACTCCCCCCGCCAGGGACCCAGCGACCCAGCAAGTCCTCACCCCCTCTCAGGGCGACCCTAGGCCTCGGGGTGAGAGGTCTCCACTAAAAAGGCTGCCACCTCTCGATCCTAGACCCCGAGATTCCTTTCACCCGGGAAATCTCGTAATCGCATCCTTTGTCATTTTGGTAAGTAAACGGTGGCGTGAGAAATTTTTATGGGGTTAGCTCAGTCACTGGAGATTGTGTCTCAGTTTAGGATCGGTGGTTGGAGACCTAACTTGGGAGTAGCACTGCTTTATTCGCATGGCCCATCCAATTCCGAATGTTAATTTATTCTGTTCTTCATATTCAGATTTTTATGCCGAATTTCTAGCTCCTACGTCTCTATTGCGGGCCCTAAAAGTCGCTGTTTCACTAAGCTTTGGAAACTGACTCCGGGAAATTTCATTCTTTCCTCCCAAGATCTCAGCCGGAAAGAGAGATCCGCGCGGGCTGGGAGCGCGGGCTGGGAGCGCGGGCTGGGAGCGCGGGCTGGGAGCGCGGGCTGGGAGCGGGGGCTGGGAGCGCGGGCTGGGAGCGCGGGCTGGGAGCGCGGGCTGGGAGCGCGGGCTGGGAGCGCGGGCTGGGAGCGCGGGCTGGGAGCGCGGGCTGGGAGCGCGGGCTGGGAGCGCGGGTTCTGTTCCTCGGCCGCCCCGGCTGAACTCCCGCAGGACCACGGGGAAGAGGAGCCTGAGCAGCTCTGAGGGGCCAGTCTCTGACGGTGGGGCTCCCCCTCGTCCCGTCAGGACCCTGCCCCAAGGAGAAGACGCCTTAGGACGCTACCAGAGTTAAAAATGTTTTCTCCTGCGCTTCAGAGCACTCGGGATGAGGTTCCTGATGGGTCTTGGGAGCGAACTAAGATGTCACTCCAGGCGCTCAGGACCATCGCTCTGATTTTCATATTTTGGGGCTGAGAGCGGTTACGAAGGACTGAAAAACACCGCAGTCTTTGAGGGGCTCAGTTTGGAGGACGAGCTGGGGGAGGGGGACGGTGAGAAGACGCCTTCTTGGCTCCTTGGAGTGGACTGGCAGGTAAGGAAAAATCAACTCCGTTTCCCCTTGCAGGCTGCACTGCAGGGCCTGGGATGGAAAATTGGACAGTCAAAGAGTAACAATATTTATGTAGAGGTTGGCTGCATGCATTAAAAATTGTTATCCCTACAGATAAGTGTAGGAAGGGACCAGGGCACTGCTGTTCACCACCTGCTTTGCAGCATATGTAACTAAGAAAACAGTGTATAGTGCATAAAAAATTCATTCCTGTTCACAAATAATTGATCACAACCAGTTACAGGTTTCTTTGTTCCTTCTCCACTTCCACTGCTTCACTTGACTAGCCTTACAGGAAAAAAAAATCATTTGTAAATATGATATTGTTTCAGTTGATCCTCAGCCCACTCGTTCTCCACCCCCTGAAAGTAGCTGGAATAACAGGTGTGCTAATTTTTGTATTTTTAGTAGAGACAGGGTTTTGCCATTTTGGCCAGGCAGCTCTCGAACTTAAGAACTCAGGTGATCCGCCTGCCTGGGCCTCCCTGAACCTCTCTGCTGGGATTACAGGCATGAGCCACCCCACTTGGCCATCATTTGTATTTTGAATTTAAATATTTTGTAGTCATCACTCTTCAAAGATTCTGGGTATTGTTGCATGTGCATGATGGGATTCAGGACATGCTACTCCAAAATATAACATCTTGGGGTATTGAATATTTTATGCTAAAGGAATTTGAGTAAACAACAGAAGCAGGAAGGTCACTGTCACCCTCCGCCTGCCCTTCTTCCCTGAAGTCGATTGTAAGACTCTTATGTGAGAGGTGCCCTCTCTGTACCCAGAGGAAAGGTGCATCCTGGAGTGTGAAGACACAGGGACACAGAGAAGAGCCTGAACACAGAGGCCTGGCCACGTTTTCCCCAGTTTGTTACTGTTAGATCATACTTTTATTGTCTTATCATACTTCTCCATGACTATCCATTCTTCAATAAAACTACTGTTAAAAAACAAATAAACAAAAAACTGAGGTTTAGCTGTTTCCATGGGCCTTCATTTTCTTTGGAAGGCGCTCCTGTCACATAAAACTTACATTAAACAAATACATATGTTCTTCTCTTATTAGTCTGTGTTTTGCTGTAAGGGTCTCAGCAGTGAACCTAGGCTGGGTGAGGAAAAGTCATATTTCCTCCCCGACATGTACAAATGTCTTCCACTGTAAAGCTATAAAAATTTTATTGGGGCAGATGTGAAGCAAAAAATTGAATCATTATTCCCCTTTGGATGAGCTGAACAGATGAGCTAATAAACTCCCAGTTCTCCCCAGATAGAAATACTTCTCTAGCTCATTCCCCGAAGCTCCTTGAGGGTCAAACTTGCTGGAGATTGAGGGGCCTTCCTGGGATCTCCCAGCCCAGGAGGTTGCTGCTGGTGAGAGGATTGCTGCAGTCTCCCTGGGAGGGTGCATGGTCACTGGAAAGTATCACTGCTATGACTTCAATGCAACCGGTTTTCATCACATCTGCTCTTTGTGCAGTGTTACAGGCAAAATACAAGAGCTAACACGCACATGAGTAACACATGCACATCATCAACTGTGCCTGCAACCCAAAGTGCTACATGTCACACACAGTTGATGAGTGTGCGTATGTTTACTCATTTAGTCCTTACCTCAGGCAGAGGTCACGCCATCACCTTCATCTTCCATATGAGAAAACTGAGATGCACAAAGATGTTAAGTGACCTGCCCAGGGTCACTCAGCCAGCAAAGGAGGATTTGAAAGCGGGAATTTGAAGTGAAGGCAGCCTGTCTCCAGAAGACATTCTCAGACCCACTGTGTTTATACTGCTCCTAACAAAACCAGCCTTGCAAAAATTATGACAGTGAGAAAAACCTGACATAGGAAAACTATGACTGTGAAAGAAATCTGACCTAACTGACTGCATCTTGCTTCTAACCTCTGAGCTGCCCTTGTCCATTCCTGGGCATAGGCCAGGCTAACTATGAGAGGAGTTTAGTTCCAAGTCTAAGTCTGAAACAGAGATGATTGCCCATTCCTGAGACAAACCCCTTCCTTTCTTGGGGATCAGACCTCCTTAGCAAAGCTAACAAATCAGGTACGAGATTGGAAATTATGGCTCAGGAGAAACGCAGCCAGAAGCCACATGATTCCTAAGCTCCCCAACTGTGCCTTTATATAACAGTATTAGTGTCAAACCTAAGATTTGACAGGGTGTTCAAGGTATTTTTCAGACCCTGCCTTATGATGGACTAGCTGGCACACCCAGACCAGTAAACTGTCTCATCTTGTCCTGTGGCCCTCACCCAGGGACTGACTCAGTGCCATAAACAAGCTCTGACACTGTGATTTCATCCCCAACGCAACCAATCAGCTTTGCCCATTTCCTAGCCCCCTGCCTGCCAAACTATCCAAAAAAAAAAAAACAAAAAACCCTAGTCTCTGAATTTGGGGGGAGGCAGATTTGAGTAATAATAAACCCCTGTCCTGGTCCCTCAGCTGCCTTTGCATTTATTAAATTTTTTCCTTATTGTAGAAAGCCTGCTGTGCTCAGCTCCATTGGCTTTTCTGGGCAACCAGCAAGATAAACCTAGCAGGTAATTACACTAATAAAAGATAAACACAAATGGTAAGCATGCTTGAAAAGAAATGTAAGTCTGTATATTTCTTTTGAAGAAACACAAAAGGAGGAGGAATGATAAGATAGGCAATACACTGTCCTAAATATTTTCATGATTCTCCTGCCTCCCGCATTTCCTTCTTATCCCAATAACTGCTCCCCAGAAACCTTCAACTTAAACATGGTCCTGCCAGAACTGGGTTTGTCCTTCCCTTTACATTTTCCTCTCGCCTGCCCCACACCCCTTCCATATCTAATCTGTCCTTTCACTTCCAAGTCATTGAGTTTTTCCATTTAAAAATATGAAAGATACGGAAAGAAGAAGATAACCAGTTATCCATATTAGCAAAGTACTGTTCACATATGTACATATTTTTCTTCCAAACAATTTTAAAGTTACTCTCATTTTAAAAAAAATTATACATGCTTAGCATAGACCATACCACCAGTACAGAAAAAGTACAGATACATAAAATTTCTGATCACCTTAAGTTCAAAATAACTTTTGTTAACATTAGGGCAACACTCATTGAGTCATGTTCTTCTGGTATATCTACAGAGACAGTGTATATTTTAGGTAGACTGCCCCCCGCCCCATGCACCCACAAAAGAAAAAATAGAACAATAAAGAAAGCTATATATATATATATATGAGATATATTTTATATATATATCCACATACATATATGCTTTTGTAAAATTGAGCTTAGACTGTATTTTTATTTTACAAATATTCCATTTAATAGTGCATGAATTTAACTGAAGACAGAGACAGAAACACAAACGAAGGAATTCCTGAACTCTCAATCACATTTAGAGAGACATTTTCTAAAGGAATCTTCTAAAGCTAAACGTACATTAAATTAAGTAGAAGGCATTATGATTTGCAGTGGTTTTCCTTTTTTTTGTTTTTTGTTTTGTTTTGTTTTGTTTTTTGAGACCGAGTCTTCTCTGTCGCCGAGGCTGGAGTGCAGTGGCACAATCTCGGCTCACTGCAACCTCTGCCTCCCAGGTTCAAGCAATTCTCCTGCCTCAGCCTCCCAAGTAGCTGGGACTACAGGTGTGCACCACCACATCCAGCTAATTTTTGTATTTTTAGTAGAGATGGGGTTTCACTATGTTGGCTAGGATGGTCTCGATCTCTTGCCCTCGCGATCCATCTGCCTCGGCCTCCCAAAGTGCTGGGATTACAGACGTAGGCCACTGCACCCGGCCTTCTTTTTCTTTTCTTTTCTTTTCTTTTTTTTTTTTTTTTTTTTAGCGTGGCATCACTCACTCTGTCACCCAGACTGGAGTGTGGTGGCGCCAGCTCAGCTCACTGCAACTTCCACCTCCCAGGTTCAAGAGATTCTCCTGCCTTAGCCTCCCAAGTAGCTGGGATTACAGGCGCCCGCCACCACGCCCAGCTAATTTTTTTTTTTTTTTGTATTTTTAGTAGAGATGAGGTTTCACCATGTTGGCCCGCTGGTTTCAAACTCCTTACCTCAGGTGATCCGCCTGCCTCAGCCTCCCAGAGTGCTAGGATTACAGGCGTGAGCCACCGCACCCAGCCTGCAGCCTGCAGTGGTTTTCTTATTACTTTTTACAATCAAATTGATTAAGGCATTGGTTGAATATGGTACAATGCATCCATTTCAAGTTTGATGACATGTCTATTACTCCAAAAGGTCCTTTTGTGCCCTTTGTAGTCAGTCCCCTCGACTCCCTGAACCCAGCAATCAATGATGTAGTTTCTGTCACTATACAGGTTAGTTTCACCTGTTCTAGAAATTCAGCTTGATGGCGCCACAGAGGATGCACTCTTTTCATCACTCAGCATGAGGTTTTTGAGATTCACCCATGCTATCTCATGTTTCCATAATTTGTCCCATCTTCCTCTGGAAGAATATATCACAATAGGTCCATTCACCTCTTGATGCATATGAACCGTTTCCAGTTTCGGGACTATTGTAAACAAAGCTGCTAAGAACAAGTTCTTTTTGTGAATATATGTTTTGTAAATTCCATTTGTCATTCTTTAGTATTAACTTATTTTGTAAAAGGATGTCACCTTCACAAGTGCAAAATTCATTCAAATGTTTTTTGAAAAAAGTTGAGGCCTGAAGCAGAAGTCTACACAATTTCCTTTCTTATATTTCATAATTAAGGGGAAGAAACTTTATCTGGGATATTATTTCCTATCAGCAAATCCTTAATGTAAGCCACACACGATGCTAGCTGTACTATTAGACTATCTTCTGTAATCTGTGCAATAACTCCAAGAAGTACTTCATATTATTATTTTCCTGTAACACTTTCCAACTTGAAGCCTAGCAAATTGAAGGACCTGGCCCAAGGTCAAACAGAAGGCAAGGGGCAGCGCCAGGACTGGAAGAAGGCCTTCCCAAAGGCAGACAGAAGCTCATGTCTTTGTCAGAACCTCGGTATTTCTGATGCGCCTGGAAGTCAATATCCAAGCCGTTCTCAGCCACCGGATTGGTGGGTCCTTTTGCTCAGAAACTCCTCGATGAGGAATCCCAAGCATACGTTAGTGATGACGGTCCCGAAACAAGGGACATTTCTTAAACATTCTAAAAACCCTTTTGCTCATCGGTGGTAACGCAATGAAAGTTGTTTTCGGTCTTGCTTCATATATTTTATATTTGAGCAAGGCAATGTCCGCTGTTGGGGTTAGAAGTAAATGACTCGTCTTCATCAAACTAGATCAGTCCGTAAGAAGTACGGCTTCCACTCGCAGTGTCCTGAACACTCGCTGGGCGTCCTGTGCGTTCTAGCCGGTTTTCTTTGGAGCCGCGGGTTTCTGCACCGCGCCCGGGTTGGGATGGCAGAGGCTTCTCGGGACGTGCAGATCTATGAGTGCCGTCCCCAGGGTAGCCACCAGGGGACGCCATAGGCCTTCCTGCCGTGGTCCTCCTTGCCTTTTTCGTTTGGGCCAGGTAGTTTCTATTGACCAGGACATTACAGATCAGAAGTGGGTGGGGTCAGAAAACACACCCTGGGAGAGGCTGGCGAAATGCCCAGAACCTCCATCACTAGGCCTGGGGTTTTCTTCTGTAGTGGAATTCTTGTGCTCATGTAGTGCAGGGACAAAACCAATTAGATACTTCTGGGAGTTAAAAAGAGATGAATTTACAATGCCATTTGAGAAGGGGTATTAAGGAAACGTCCGAATTTGCCAGGGTACTGATGCGTGTCTGGTGCAAAACGCAGGTTGAGAGAGAGCTAAGTACTTCCTGTCCATGAAGGTGATAAGCGAGGGCCTGAAGAGGGACGGGGGAGGACACTGGCGCCAGAGATAGAAAGAGGCGGCTTGGGGGTGGGAAGCATGGGTCGGGGTGCTATTTAGAAAGTTGCCTGGCAATGGATGTGGGATGTGGAAGCGAGACATCAAACAAGAAGCTGTCACTTAAATGAAGTCTGAAGAAAGACTAGATATGTAAACGGCAGGAGATAGTGGATCCGGCTCCTCATAAAATTTCCCGCCTTATATTTCAGGGAGGATCGCAGCGCATTTTCGCCAAGACAGGTGAGACTGCGGTTCTGACCTGCGTGTCTCGGGATGAATTGCGTTAGGGCACCTGGGCGCCGGTAGACCCGTTCCCCTCCGCAAAGTAAGCGTGTTATGTCTACAACCCAACGGGAACACTAAGAGCCCCAAAGGCCCTGATTTCTTCCCAAAGAACAGCGCCCGTCTGCGTAGTGTGTGCCTGGCTCTACCAAGTGAGAACACATTCCCCGCTAGCACAGAAATCCTACAAACTCCTGAGGGGGCTGCGCTTAGAAGCAGAGGCTGTGTAAAAGGTGATTGGGGGCTAGGGAAAAACAGGAAGATTTTTACAGAGCGTGAGACCCCAAGAGAATGGAGACTATGGACCAATCTCTGCAAAAAGCAGCCTCATGTTGAAAGGAAGGAGCTGTGCGGCCTTCGCGCTACTTAGCTTGTGTTAAACAGGAACACAACGCCTGACGCTTATTTCTCCGGCAGGAACGACGGCGACATGTTACTTCCTGTTTCCCTGCCATCCGGCTGTAAGAATAACACACCACCACCAAGATTATACAGCAAAAAAAAGCGAGAAGTAGACCTTTGCATACCAACTGCTTTTTGCACTGGAAAATTCAGGGGAAAGCGCGAACGCAGTCCCCCACTACCACAAATTATGCAGTCGAGTTTCCCACAGTTGGGGAAATCGCAGAGGTCAACACATCCGGAGTGCAATGGATAAGCCTCGCTCTGGGAAAACCACTTTCATGATCATACTATCTCCCCTGCCAGGTAAGTGTGAGTTCACACACCTCCGCCCTGCAACAGCTCCATACGCCTCAACCTTTACAGACACGGTCACTTGCCCCGCGCACCCGCACCCCCACCCCCACCCCGCCCCATGCCACCCGGAGCCCTCCTAGCCCTGACACACAGCTGGGACTCTCACGTCCAACTAGCGGTCCTGGACTTGCTCCCAAAGCAGGAGAAATCCTTCGTGGGAAGCAGCAGCCCCTAAGCTGCCTCATCTACGTAGGAATCGCCCTATCCGTGATGTCACCGACAGCGCCTTTCCCGGTCCCCATCTGCTCTTCCGCCCGACCCTCCGCCACTCAGCCGACCAACCCGCTGCGGGAGCCGGCGGAGGAAGTGAAGTCTACCTCTATCTCCTTTCCCTCCCTTCCCCGCCCCTCGTCTCTCCCAAAGAAGTAGGTTCTTAGCCTGTGATGCCAAGGACCCCTTTGGCGGCCAGCTGGAGCCTGGGCGCTCTTCTTCGAGTAATGGCTTTTAATGCGCAAACTAGAAAGTTTAGGATTACAAAGAAAACCGGTTCTTTTCACATACGGTTATCCTTGTGATGTACCATTCCGCTTGACAGTGGAAGTCGTTCAATATCAGAGAGAAACCGTATCTATGAAACTAGAGAGGCTGCTCAGATGACTGCAAACCAGCCATCCTTACTTGTTTTATCACTAGGAATATTATAAAGACGGCTGTCCAGTTTCATTAATCTTGTAGGGTTTTTTTCAAATACAGCAATGTACAAAAATGTGCTGCCCCAGCAGAGCACACTGGACACTCAGGCATGGTGCTGGAGTCGTTTTGCCATCTCTTCACTGCCTTCTCTAGACCTTAGCGCTTACCTCATGTTAACACTTTATATGCTGCAAAGACAGAAACAAAGTCACCCAAATGTAGCAAAAATATTTTGGGGAAATTTTATTTCAGGTGTTTAACTGATTACTTTTAATATGTAGGCAACACCACCAAACTCTGACAATACTCCGCAGACTTATTAATGGTTTCCACCCCCGTCTCTGCAAATCTATCAGGCAAGTTTTTCCTGCCCTTTACTTTCATATAAACTGAGTCATACACTGTGTAGTGAGTTTTGGGGGGAGTGTTACTGCCCAACAGGTTCACCTTGCCTGCTGCCTAGACAGAGCCAATTTTTTGACACAGGGGAATTGCAATAAAGAGTTATTTAAACAGAGCTGGCTGTGTGGGAGACCAGACTTCTATTTTTACTCAAATCAGCCTCCTCAAGCATTCCGGGACCAGTTTTTAAGGATAATTTGGTGGATGGGGGCCAGTGAGTTGGGAGTTCTGATTGGTCAGGTCAGAGATGAAATCACAGGGAGATGAAGCTGTCATCTTGTCCTGGGTCAGTTCATGTGTGGGGGACACAAGACCAGATGAGCCAGGTTATCAGTCTAGCTGGTGCCAGCTGATCCACTGAGTGCAGGGTCGGCAAAATACCTCAAGCACTGATCTTAGGTTTTCCAATAATGATGTGATCTCCAGGAACAATTTGGGGAGGTTTAGAATCTTGCAGCCAGAGGCTACATGACTCCTAAACAATAATTTCTAATCTCGTGGCTAATTTGTTAGTCCTGCAAATGCAGTCTAGTCCCCAGGCAGGAAAGGGGATATTATCATCTTTGTTTCACAGCTAAACCATAAACTAAGTTCCTCCCAAAGTTATTTTGGTCTGAGCCCAGGAATGAACAAGGACAGCTTGGATGTTAGAAACAAGATGGAATCAGATCAGATCTCTTTCACCGTGATAATTGTCCCAGTTCTAATTTTTCAAAGGCAGTTTCAGAAGCAGAGGCATAGGTTTGACTTCTTTCACTCAGTCTTATGTCTATGATTTCACCTTATTCATATGGTTGTTTCTGTGTGTCTTACTTTGTATGAATATACATTAACTTATTTATTCATTTGACTGTTGTTGAACATGTTGACCTAAAAGAAAGAGGCTGAAGCACAAAACATAATATAGAGTTTACTTGAGCCAACATGAAGACAGCTGCCTGGAAGACTCACACCCAAGGAACCTTGGATCTGAGCTCCCTTTGGCTTTTGTCACAAGCAGGTTTTTAAGGTCAAAAGCGGGGACAGACAGTAGGCTGATAGAAAGGTGCCTGTCAGGAATTCTCATTGGTTTACAGAAATAACATTGATTGGTGATTGGCTATATGTTGTTAAGTTATAGGCTATGGGGTATAGTGTTTGGTGTGGCATTATTAGGATAATTTACAGCGACTTGAGGCGATATCAAGCAGTTTCAACAGATGAATACATAGCTCAAAAGGAAGGAATGGAAAGGGGTTTCTCTCTCGATTTAACATCTCTCTGGGCCTGATCATTTGAAAGGGCTCACATTCCTCAGATAAAAATTTTTTTAAAAATCTTTCTTCTTGAAAGCATTGATGATCAAAAGCTCAGTCAAGGTGTCCCTCTTTGCCAGAAAGGCTCATTCCCAGATAGTCCTATCCCAGGCAGGGGACAGGGAAGGAAAGGAGCCACCTCACCAAGGAATTTTTAAGAATGACCACAAGTCCAATTGAAAGGGCATTACAGCCAGACACAGTGACTCACACCTGTAATCCCAGAACTTCAGGAGGCCAAGGTGGGTGGATTGCTTGAGTCGAGGAGTTCGAGACCAGCCTGGGCAATATGGCGAAACCCCATCTCCACAAAAAATACACAAATTAGCCAGGTGTAGTGGCACACACCTTAGTCCCAGCTACTCAGGAGGCTGAGGTGGGAGGATTGCTTGAGCCTGGAAGTTCAAGGCTGCACTGAGCTAAGATCACACCACTGCACTCCAGCCTGGGTGACAGAGTGAGACTCAGTCTCAAAAAAAAAAAAAAAAAAAAAAAAAAAAAAAAAAAAAAACCAGAAAGAAAAGAAAGAAAAAGGGCATCATAGAATGGCAAAAAAAAAAAAAAGAGAGAGAGAGAGGCCTCAGTTAAGTCTATAGCTGCTGTCACTTGTTGAATCATCTCTAGTCTTCAGAATACCATGAAATTAGTTTTCTCAGAAGTAAAACGATGAGAAATACATAACAATAATGACATTGCACTTCATCATTCCATGCTCTTAGACATTTATAGGGCCATGGATGGTGATCTTTTCAAGAGACAAAAATAAATGCTGGTGCAGAACAGGTAAGTGTGCTATAATTTGAGTACATCAGCTTTTGAGCATTTAAATCATGCATCAGAAATTTAGAGCAAGAGGGCAGGTTGGATCCTGATAGCAGGAGTGTTTTTCTTTTAACTTTCCAGTAGCATCACGGTGTTTACCACTGTCATTTCAGAGTGATGTGACAATTTTTTGTTTGATTTTGTACTTTTTATTATAATTACTTTTTGAGACAGGGACTCACTCTGTCTCCCAGGCTAGAGTTCAGTGCAAGATCACAGCTCAGTACAGCCTTGACCTCTTGACCTCCAAGGCTCAATGGCTCAGCCTCCTAAGCAGCTGGGATTACAGGCACACACCACCACACCCAGCTTATTTATTTATTTTTTGAGACAGGGTCTCACTCTGTTGTCCAGGCTGGAGTGCAGTGGCATTATCAGGGTTCACTGCAGGCTTGAACTCCTGAGCTGAAGTCATCCTCTCACCTCATGCTTCTGAGTAGCTGGACTACAGGTGGGCACCACCACACCCAGCTAATTTGTATATATTTTACAGAGTCAGTGTTTCACCATTTTGCCCAGGCTAGTCTCAAACCCCTGGGCTCCAGTGATCCTCCTGCCTTGGCCTCCCAGAGTGCTGGGATTACAGGCCGTTATTTTGACAATACGATTATGATGGGTTAAACTGAGATGTGAGGCAGGAAGGTTAGGGTGAGTCAGATAGATTCGATAAGCAGGTTTTGCTTGATATGACCCTGAGTTGCATCGTGAGTGCAATCAGGAGGAATACAGGTGAAATTTAGCACAGGATGTACCAACGGGTCATTATGGCCAAAAGTGGTTGGTGGTTTAAGGTGGCAAACCCAGCACCTTGTTAAATTTCCCACAGTGCAATGGTTTGTGAGATTCTGATCAGAGAATTATCCCTCCCTGCTATAATCAAATTAATTAGGGACAGTGAAACAGAAATCTGATCATAGGCATTTTGCTATGTAGGTATGTATATGTATATACACATACACGCAATAGGACTAGTGTGTCATATCTTAAGACAATATACATATAGGATGATTTTACCAAAACCACCAAGAGAGGACCCCTACAACTTAAGGGAGCCCTAGTGGTGTATTATTCCAGTCAACAGAAAAAGAGACTCAGGTGCAGTGAGCACTGGAACTGTACTGTTGATACAGGCCAGTATCTTGGGCAAAAGCGGACTACAACAGATGTCAGCTACTTGCCATCTCTGTCAGGGAGACTGAGTTACCTTTAAGTGAAAATCTCCACTAACAGATGTCCACTCTGGCAGTGCTGCCTTTTACAAAAGAAACATGAATCCGTGTGTCAACGCCCTTAAGTTTACTGGCACAGATTGTTCAGTAATACCTGTTGTGAGTTGGGTACATTGGCCCATGCCTGTGGTCCCAACTATTTGGAAGATTGAGGCAGAAGGATGGCTTAAGCCCAAGAGTTCAAATCTACAGTGAGTCATGATTGTGCCACTGCATTCTGGCTTGGGGAACAGAGTGAGATCCCATCTCAAAAAAATAACATAAAATAATAATACCTGATGCGGTCCCTTCTAACAGTCTTGGGAGGAGTATTTTATTTGATGTTGTTTCCAGTAAACAACAACATCTCCAGGTTATAGGCCAAGATTTTTGATATTTTCATCTCCCAAGAATTCATTATGAAAGGAATCCTGTGTTAATGCAGAGTTTTTAGTAAGTTTTGTGAGATCTTAGCAGTAATGGAGAATGTCACCTTTGAGAAGTGCATATTCATAAGTGTCTTCACCTAACCACTGCATGGGTCTTCCTGTTATTATTTCAAAGAGAGAGCGTGTGGGCATTTTCCAGAACCAGTGGGAGATCCTTGGCCAAGAAAGGTTTAAAAGGTTAAAAACTTCTGTTAGCTTTCCCTATGGAGTTTTTATTGTATCATCAGTGCATTCCATCAGCCCAGAGGATTAGGGGTGATAGGCACAATGGAATTGTTGGGACATAGACAAAACTTTACAAATTGATCCAATTACCTGACCGATGAAGTGTGTTCCTTGGTTGCTATGGAATTCAGATGGCACTCTCCATAAGGAATTACCTTTTCTAATCACAATCTACTAACCTACTACTTGGGCTGTGGCTCATCGGCATGGAAATGCTCACCCCAGTGAGCACATAAAAATTAGCACCAGAAGGTATCTGTAACCCTCAGATGGAGACAGCTGGATAAAGTCTAAGTGCTATGCCTCAAAGGGTCCTAAAGGTAAAATGTTCCTGTGACCCATGGAGTGGTTTTCCAGGGTTATGTTTGGGACAGACAGTATAGCAAAAATAAACCTTTTCTACTATCATAGGCAATGATTTTCAATACCATTGCTTTCCCCATGCTAACATTTTGTCTGAATTCCAATAAGTCAGCTTATGAAGTACTGTAAAAAGGGTAACTGAAGCCTAAGGGGTGGATCAGTGTATCATTGGGCCCATACCATATGACTGTTTCTGGAAGAAACTTGTTTCCTTTATCCTTCCAGAGATCCCTCTCCTGCTTGGGAGCTCCCACTTATGCTTCTTCTTCTGTTTCTTTTTTTTTTTTTTTTTTTTTTTTTTTGAGCCAGAGTCTTGGTCTGTCACCCAGGCTGTAGTGCAGTGGTGCAATCTCTGCTCACTGCAACCTCTGCCTCCCAGGTTCAAGCGATTCTCATGCCTCTGCCTCCCAAGTAGCAGGGATTATAGGCATGTGTCACCACACCGGCTAATTTTTGTATTTTTAGTAGAGACAGGGTTTCACCATGTTGGCCAGGCTGGTCTCAAACTCCTAACCTCAGGTGATCTGCCCGCCTCGGCCTCCCAAAGTGCTGGGATTACAGGCATGAGCCACCATGCTCAGCCCACTTGTACTTCTAATGAAGTCTTCAATGGGTCATAAGTCAGCAAGGTCATTTTGAGAAGTTCTGTGTCTGATGTCACCTTCAGAGCTGCATTCTTAGCTGCAGCATCAGCAAAATGGTTGCCCTTGCTCTCCAGAATATCTAATTTTGAATGACCAGGAACTCCTTTGATGATGGCCAAATATTCAGGTTTTCAAATTGCTTCTAAGAGGTCAGAGACTTACTGGTCGTTTTTCATGGCTTGACCTGATGAAATCAGAAGCCTATGTTGCTTCTAAAGCATTCCAAAATCATCACCTACTCCAAATGCATCTCTGCTGCCAGTGTAAATGTTAGGCTGAGGTGAGAGGATTGACTGAGCCCAGGAGTTCATTTAGGTCCAGCCTGGAAAACACAGCGAGACCTCCTCTCTAGAAAAAAATCAAAGAATTAGCTGGGCATTGTGGCACGCACCTCAGCTACTCGGGAGGCTGAGGTGGGAGGATTGCTAGAGCTGAGAGATTGAGGCTGTGGTGGGCCATGATGGAGCCACTGCACTCCAGCCTGGGTGACAGAGTGAGAATCTGTCGCAAACAATCAATAAATAAATCTCAACCATTTAAAATATCAATGACAGATTTGCTTGGCCTTTTAAGTGCATTGCTGAATTCTCCAATCTACATTTTTAGGAACAACCTGGGGAATGGCAACATGGAGGTATTTGGCCAAAATGCAGACCCTTTCATTGTCTGCTTCAGTCTGTTTTTAAGAATCCTCTAAAGGATTATTCCAATTTGCCCTTTTCAACCATTTAGTGGCCCTGCCTTCTTACACCAGCATGTGAATTAATTGATAAAGATCAGAATGTCCAGGCTCAAAAGTTTGGGCAATTAAGTCAAATTACCTCCCAAACACTATAGGATCTTGGAGGCTGCTTTAGAATTAGAAGGGGAAAATGTATTTAAATTTCAATCAGGGAAGTCTTTTTTTTTTTTTTTTTTTTTTTTTTTTTGATATAGAGTCCTGCTCTGTCACCCAGGCTGGAGTGCAATGGTGCAATCTCGGCTCACTGCAACCTCCATTTCCCAAGTTCAAGTGATTCTCCTGCCTCAGCATCCTGAGTAGCTGGGATTACAGTCATGTGCCACCGTGCCTGGCTAATTTTTGTATTTTTAGTATAGATGGGGTTTCACCATGTTGTCCAGGCTGGTCTTGAACTCCTGAACTCATGATCTGCCCACCTAGTCCTCCCAAACTGCTGGGATAACAGGCGTGAGCCACTGCACCCGGCCCAGGGAAGTCTTTTATGATATTCTTAATTCACATTTTGGTGAAGCAGTATACAGAATGGTAGGCTCCCTTCTTCCTGTGGATTTTACCTTGAAAGGGGCTGTCAGAACAGAAGTTTCAGGGAAGGGACCAGAGCCCTGGGGACTTTCCTTAGGTGATGGTGATGGAAGAAGAGGCAAGGCAGGAAAGGAGGGCTCAGGTAAGGGAGACTATGCAGGTACAGGGGCAGGAGAAGAAGGAGCAGTTGGGGGCGAAAGAGATAAAGCCTCCTCAATATTTCTCAGTTCAGAAAACATGTCAGTTTAGCTCCTTCAGCTTACTTCCTCACTGGAGATAATTTTCTCAGTTTTAGAAATTTCTAGGTATAATTGGAAGTAAGTCTCCCATTTAATTTGGTTCTAAAACCAAATTTTTCCAATTGTGCACACTAATAAATTATTTTAAGCATTTCAAAAGATCCCAATTTTCTTCATTCTGCTTATGATTTTTCCTGGTTAGGTGGGTCCAGTTTCTTGGATATTTACAAGAGAATGCCTCATAAGTGTTATACATAAACCCAGCTGGTGTTTCTAATGGCATTTGTTTCTTCGCAGTGTGCTAAATTTTGAAGCTTGATTTCCCATAATTCAGGAGCTTTTCAGATGACCAAGGCCTGCGATGTGTTTTGGGTCACAGTGTGGTGCTTATGACGTCACTCCTACAGATAACACCGGAGTTGTGTATCGCTGTCTCAGTGGTTCCCACTGTTTCTAACCACCAGGTGGCCACAGAGTGCATGTGCTATGAGGGACCCATCCCACATATGCCCTCCCAGAAGAGCAGGAAAGGGGGTTCATAAAGATGTTCTTCTGATAGGGAGTGCCCTATGGGGCCACCTTCACATGGTGAATAATGACCCCGACACCTCTGCAACATCCCCGATCACTTGGAGCACCTGAATGGATCAGCGGGAGCAGATCACTTATTTTCTTCAGGGCAAGGGAACACACCTCCGTGCACTTTCCAGTTAAGAACAGGAACTAGTCACAAATGAAAAGCTAAGTCCGAATGTTCAAAACAACATGCTACATAAAACGAAACCACCAGAGCATACCTGCCAATACCTTGGCCCAGATCTTCCTGCTGAGGAACAGAGGCAGAAAAGGCAGAAGCTCTCTGGGGAGCTCTTTGCCTGACTGTGACCCAAACTTTCTGTCCTGACGCAGAGGTGGAAAAGGCAGTTATTTCCCCCTGAAACTCAAATCTCTTACTCACAGGGTAAAGACAGAAAACCTCCGTTCTAGAAAGGGAGAGCTGGAAAGGACACTCAAGCAAACTCCAGGCCTTCAACCAAAGAGTGGGAAGGTCCAGATTTCAGGAGGATTCACCACTTACTACTGCCCAACTCTTTCTCTCAGAGTCAGAACTCAAGGGCTTCAGATCTGGCCAGGCACCCAGTCCAGGAGGAATGTGGTGTGATCTGAGAGACGAAAATACATGCCCCCTTAGAGACTAAGGCAGACTCGAAAGTTAAAGAAACAAAAGTTAGCTACAGGTCAAGGGTTCAGGGCTCATCTGGCATGGCAACTTCCTGAATTCCTATGGCTACAGGAAAAACCACACTCTTGCTAAACTCCTTAACAATAGAACTAGCAAGCAAATTGTCAAAACCTTCCCAGCCCTTCTCAACTGGATTTACAACCCAGATCACTAGACCTCTGATGGGACAGAAGAGTGGCCTTCCATTCTCTCCTCATAAGCAACTGCGGATATCAAGCCAGTTTCAGCCATGTTACAGGGACTGCACACAAACCGACTTGGTGTCCAGCAGTTCACCTTTTGACATAAAAAGCCGATTTCCACCTTATTTTAATGCTCAAATCCCTTCCCAATGTGAAGATGGGGTGCATGTTACATATATGTTTACCCTGTGCACATGAGCTCAATACCCCTCAGAAATGGCGTTTCTCCAAACCTGCTGAATATGTATAACTCCATTGTGTGATACACACCCTGTGAGGCACAAAAACCAACCTGCCCTCTCTCTCTCTCTGAAGAGAAAGCACCTTTTCAAAGACACACACCAGAGACTGTCCCTTCCTGGACTGCAAACTGATCTCACCAATGAAATTCTTACTACTATTTAGCCACCCTGGAGACCTTTGAGAGGATAGTCAGATGGTCAGAGATGAGTTGCTCTGAATCCTGCTCCCAGGGCCAAAAACGTCAACCTAGAAGGAAGGGGCTTAAGCACAAAATATGATTTAAAGAGTTTATTTGAGCCAATGTGAGGATAGTTGCCTGGAAGGCTCAGACCCAAGCAATCTTGCATATGGGTTCTGTTTGGCCTTTGTTACAAGCAGGTTTGTAAAGACCAAAAAGGGAGACAGGGAGTTGGCTGGTAGAAAGTTGCTTGTCAGAAACTCCCACTGGTTTACAGAAATAACATTGATTAGGGATTAGCTATACATTGTTCAGCTACAGGGAGTGAGAGATGGTGTCCTGTGCACGTGATTAGGTTACTTTATAGCTAACTGTGGCAATAGCAAGCAGTTTCAGTGGATGAATACATAGCTCAAAAGTAGGGAAGTGGCCAGTGGCAGTGGCCCATGCCTATAATTCCAACACTTTGGGAGGCCGAGGTGGGCAGATCACCTGAGGTTAGGAGTTTGAGACCAGCCTGGCCAACATGATGAAACCCTGTCTCTACTAAATATACAAAAAAAAAAAAAAAATAGGCAGGCATTGTGGTTCATGCCTTTAGTCGCAGCAACTCAGGAGGCTGTGGCAGGAGAATCACTTCAACCCGACTGGAGGAGGTTGCAGTGGGCCAAAATCCTGTCACTGCACTCCAGCCTGGGCAACAGAGTGAGATTCCATCTCAATACAATAAATTATTTTTTAAAAAATTTTAAAAAGCAGGGAAGTAGGATGTGGTTGGTGTTTCATTTTAATGCCTAGCTCTAGGCATGCTAACTTGAAAGCGCCCATTTTCCTCACATGAAAAAGTTCTTTTCTTTCTTTTCTTTTCTTTCTTTTTTTTTTTTTTTTTTTTTGGAGACACACTCTCACTTACTGTGCCACCCATGCTAAAGTGAAGTGGCATGATCTCTGTTCACTGCAACCTCCACCTCCAGGGATCAAGCGATTCTCATGCCTCAGCTTCCCGAGTAGCTGGGATTAGAGGTGCCAGCCACCATGCCTGGCTAATTTTTGTATTGTAGTAGAGACGGGGTTTCACCATGTTGGCCAGGCTGGTCTTGAACTCCTGACCTCAGATGATCCACCCGCCTCAGCCTCCCAAAGTGCTGGGATTACAGGTGTGAGCCACCATGCCCAGCCAAGACCATTAATTTAATCTACAGCTAAATCTATTATATTTTCATGTTACAAATTCAGCAAGAAAAGTTTTCCCTAATGAAACATCACATTTAAAGCATAAGTAGTTTAAAAAAGAAAAAAAAAAGTAAGAGACAGGGTGTTGCTGTCATCCAGGGGAGAGTGCACTGGTGCAACCACAGCTGACAAACCTGGAAATTCTGGGCTCAGGCAGTCCTCCCAGCTCAGCCTGAATTTTAACTTTTTAGACGTGACATCTTGCCCTGTTGCCCGGGCTGGTCTCCAATTCCTTGCCTAAAGCAATCCTCCCACCTCAGCCTCCTGATTTGCTGGGATTACAGGTGTGAGTCAACCAGCCTGGCATTGCAAAAAAAAAAAAGTCAAGAAATTATTCTTATTCTTTATTTTATTTTATTTTGAGTTGAGGTCTTACTCTGTCACCCAGGCTAGAGTGCGGTGGTACAATGATAGTTCACTGCAGCCTGGATCTCCTGGGCTCAAGTGATCCTCCTGCCTCAGCCTCCCAAGCATCTGGGACTACAGACGTGAGCCACTGTGCTGACTAGTTTTTTTTTTAATCAGCTCATTTTTTAAAATTTGTAGAGACAGGCGTCTCACCATGTTGCCCAGGCTGGTATCGAACTCCTGGTTTCAATCCTTCTTCCCTCCTCAGCTGCCTAAAGTGCTAAGATTACAGGTGTGAGCACCACGCCCTGCTTAATTTTCATATTTTAATTTTATATACATAATTATTACTGTCCTTAAGATAACTGGGGCAGTAATCTCTTTAAAGTTTTAGAGACTTAATTTATCTGTTTACTCCACTGGAAGAGTATGCCAATTGGTTTCATAAGAAAATTTATTTATAAATCAGAAAAATTCTTTCCACCAAACTAGGGGGCATTCAAAAGCAAATAATTGCCTTAAGTAACATCATTTAAGGTGAAAACAGATGCAATGGTATCTATTAATAATGCTTCTCAGTGTGGGAAACAAACTGAAAAAATGAACATCATTAGATCCTTGGAAAACCCTCACTGCTGAAAATCTGAGTAATTCTGTGATACCCTTTTGAGTCTTCCAGGACATTCTCTTTCCGGAGCATATAAAAGTGAGTAAATCATTTTTCATCCATTTTCATTAAGAGCTGAACTTCCTTGATGTTCTGGAGATTATTAAATTTGATTTGTGGCCAGGCGCAGTGGCTTATGCATGTAATCCTAGCACTTTGGGAGGCCAAGGTGGGCAGATCACTTGAGTTCAGGAGTTTGAGACCAGCCTGGCCAACATGGCGAAAACCCATCTCTACTAAAAGTACAAAAATTAGCCAGGCATGGTGTTACATGTCTGTAATCCCAGCTACTCAGGAGACTGATGCACAAGAGTCACTTGAACCCGGGAGGCCAAGGCTGCAGTGAGCCAAGATCGTGCCACTGCACTCCAGCCTTGGTGACAGAGCGTGACTCTGTCTTAAGCAAAAAAAAGTTTTTATTTGTATAGTTGTGAGAAGTGCTTATATTGCTGACTCCATTGCTTATTTGTGATCATATAAATCTCTTTTCTTCTTTCTGTAGTGTGATTTAAACTTAATCCTTAAAGAACATGTATTTCAGCTGGTTAGAGTTTTTTAGCTAATAGAAACCTGAGTATATGAATCAAAGAAAACTGCTCCTTACATGCCACAGACTTAGTTTTCTTTCTTTCTTTCTTTCTTTCTGTACTAAGATTTATTTTAGGTATAGTAATTTGTTAAAGCCAAGAGCTCCTATGGAATGAAGTTAGATGGGAGGGGGGGCATTGAGTAGTAAGATCATCCTTATAATAGAGATGCCACTCTTGCAGATATTGACAGCTATTGGGCCCAAAAAATTGTAACCAAATGTTGGAAAGACAAGATATGAGCAACTTCTGATTGCTGCAGTCTCAAATATCAAGAAATACCGTTATCCTCAGGACAATGAATACACAATCAAAAAAGACTCACAGACTAGATTAGCTGTCATGTATCATCAAACAGGGACTGGATCCTTGTCAAACACCACCCAACAGAGATTGTCCCCAGAAATTCACTTCATAACATCAAAACCAGAAACCCACATTGATGCCACTGATGGCAGAAATCAGTGATGCAAAAATGAGAGAGAGAGAAAGAGAGAGAGAGAGATAGAGGAAGGATTTGTCCAATTACAATGCTTAGTATATAAAAGCAAATGAGATCAATTTTTGCTCATGAACACAGAAGAACTAAGGGAACAAGAGCCAATAGCTCTAAGGATCCAGGTCTGCACCAGGGGCCTGCAGGATTCTGTTGGCTCCCATGATGGGTCTCAGATGGGCTAATTTTTATGGACATAGCCTCTGAAAAAAATTAGTCAAGAAATAATATACAGACACTTATCTGCATGCCCATTCTCCATTAATATAGAAGGGAAACTGGCATTAGATGGTTTTCATCAAATAAAAGTAAAATCAAGATTTATAAAGAAAAGAGGAAAGAGGAGAAAAAAATGTCTGGGACCATTGTGATTTTGCTCCCTTTGGATAAGTGACTTGGCAGAAGGCTGTCAAAGAGGTCACTGTGACCTGTCTTCTCTGGACCAATGTGACTTGGTCACCACAGGAAACAATTACAGGCTGGGCACAGTGGCTTATGCCTATAATACCAACACTTTGGGAGGCTGAGGTGGGCGGACCACTTGAGCTCACGAGTTGGAGAGCAGCCTGGGCAACATGATGAAACTCTGTCTTGGAGAGCAGCCTGGGCAACATGATGAAACTCTGTCTGTACAAAAAATACAAAATTTAGCCGGGCATGGTGGTCCATGCTAGTAGTCCCAGCTACTCAGGAGGCTGAGGTGGGAGGATCCCCTGAGCCCGGGGAGGTCGAGGCTGCAGTGAGCCATGATTACACCACTGCACTCCAGCCTGGGTGACAGAGTAAGACCATGTCTCAAAATACATAAATTAAATTTGAAAAAGAAACAGGGCCAGGCACAGTGGCTCATGCATATAACCCCAGTACTCTGGGAGGCCAAGATGGGAGTATCACTTGAGCTCAGGAGTTCAAGACCAGCCTGGGCAACATAGTGAGACCTCATCTCTAAAAACTACATACATATATATATTAATAAATATGTATAATAAAATATAATATACAATCAAATATATACATATTATACATAATATATAATTGTATATATTTACTTTCAGATAATTATAATAAAATATGTATATATTTTATTATATATATAATAAAATAAAAAAGAAACAATTACAGATGTTGGAGGACTTTAAAATATCTCAGCCAGGTGCAGTGGTTCAGGCTGGTAATCCCAGCACTTTGGGAGACTGAGGCAGGAGGATCACTTGAGCCCAGGAGGCTGAGGCTTACAGTGAACTATGACCATACCACTGCACTGCAACCTGGGCAACAGAAAAAGACCCTATCTCAAAAAGTAAAATGTCTTAGAAGTTTAGCTGTCCATCCTATGCAACTGAGTATCTGTGTGTGATGTCCACCATGTCCTCCTGTTGTACCTCCCCCTTACTTAAGCCAGGAAAGCACTTGTCCCGTTATTAGAATATCATTGGCACATGGCCAGGCGTGCTGGCTCATGACTGTAATACCAGCATGTTGGGAGGCTGGTCAGGAGTTTGAGACCAGCCTGACCAACATGATGAAACCTTGTCTCTACTAAAAATACAAAAATTAGCCGGGTGTGATGGTACAGGCTTGTAAGCTGAGATCACTCCAATGCACTCCAGCCTGGGCAACAGAGCAAGACTGTGTCTCAAAAAAAAAAAAAAAAAAAGGAAAGAAAATAATATTATGGGCACATATATAGAAAGTTTGTTAAGCCAGGTGTGGTGGTTCACACCTGAAATCCCAGCACTTTGGGAAGCCAAGGCAGGCAAATCTCCTGAGCCCCGAAGTTGGGGTTCCTGGGGCCAACTTGGGCAACATTGCAAGACCCTATCTAAAAAAAGAAAAAGAAAAAGAAGTAGGATTTGATGGTGCACATCTGTAGTTCTAGCTATTCTGGAGGATCACTAGAGCCGGGGTGGCCGGGATGGGCGGTGAGTTTGCAGTGAGCTGAGATCACGCCACTGCACTCCATCCTGGGTGACAGAGCGACACGTAGTCTCAAAAAAAAAGGGAGGGGGGGGAGAAAATCTGTTGTGTCGGCAAGTAAATGAAGAAAGGGACATTATTAGAGTTGAGAAATAAATTGGAATATGATTTGGTACCTTTCCCACAGAAGATAAGTTCGCTAAATGTGCTGAAATTAGAAGCATTATATAAGGCCTGGTGCAGTGGCTCATGCTTGTAATCCTAGCACTTTGGGAGACCTCGGAGGTGCCTGAGCCCAGGAGTTTGGGGACCAGCCTGGGCAATATAATGAAACCCTTTCTCTACAAAAATACAAAAGTTAGCTAGGCCTTTCGGAAGCGACAACTGATTGTGCCACAGAGACACAACCCTAGTGGCTTAGGACTCTGGGAAGATATAATCTCCCCCACTTATCTAGGGATCGATAATGCATGAACGCTTTAAAAGCTGGAGCAGGCGGCTGGGCGCGGTGGCTCACACCTGTAATCCCAGCACTTTGGGAGGCCGAGGCGGGCGGATCACGAGGTCAGCTGATCGAGACCATCCTCGCCAACAAGGTGAACCCTCCCTCTCTACTAAAATACAAAACATTAGGCAGGCAGGGTGGCGTGCGCCTGTAGTCCCAGCTACTCGGGAGGCTGAGGCAGGGGAATCGCCTGAACCCGGGAGGCAGAGGTTGCAGTGAGCCGAGATCGCCCTACTGCACTCCAGCCTGGCGACAGAGCAAGACTCTGTCTCAGAAAAAAAAAAAAAATCTGGAGCAGGCTTGGAGCAGCAGCCGTCCCTCAGTGGGTTCTAGCCACCAACCTTTAGATTAACAGCCGAACGCGCTAACCGATTGTGCCACAGAGACATGTAGTGTACCTTCTTCTGGGCACTATAGGAAGGGTGCACTCACCAAACACTCCCCAACCCTCCCATCCTCAGAGCCCACCAGACAGTAGGACTGTGCAAGGCCTTGGAAAACCGGAGAGATTACAGCGGTGAATCGTGTTGGTCTCGTTGGAGACCCGCAGGTTGGGAGATTCTGGAACCAGGACAACCTTGCCCCTAGCCTGCTTTAGAAGCCCCCGGAAACGCCCCGGCCCCGACCCGGACCTGAGCCACCTGGGGGCCTAAGGGAAGCTGAATACCCAGTGGGCTCCCGGGATGGCTCTTCCCGTTCTTTGCGCAGCCTTCACCCAGTGAGGGAGCCTGTGCCCACCCTGCCCAGTCACTTTCGAGGCCGCTGCGGAACTTCGGCTGCCATCTTCCGATCCTGTGTCCCGCACCGGGACACAGAGCAGGGATTGTGGTGAGGGTCGCTCGTGGGTCCCCTCGCGGGGAACAGGGTCTGGCACTTACCAGGGCGCACGACTAGGACTTGTTGAATTAATCCATTGCCCCTTTAGCTTTTAGTCCTTTGAAGGGCCCTGAAAATGGAAATCATGAAATATTTTTCCACGGGGAAGTTTTGTTTTGCTTTTGAGATAGGGTCTCGCTTGGTCGCCCAGGCTGGAGTGCAGTGGTGCAAACACGGCTCACTGCAGCCTCGACCTCCCGGGGGCCATCGTCGCCTTTAGCTTTTAGTCTCTTGAAGAACCCCAAGAATAGAAATCATGAGATTTTTCCATGGGGAAGTTCTTTTTTCAAAGCGTTTATTCACGTTGATTTCTCAGCATCCCCTGGGGCGGGCAACGGGCAGGGCCTCCAGTGCACCTTTCTGCCGCGGTGGAGCCGCGGGGGCTCAGCTGGGCGGTGGTAGGGTCCTGAGGCAGAAGGGCAGGAGCGGGGGAAGGGAAAAGTAAAAGCAGGGAAAGAAGCCGGGGAGCGGTGGACCAGACATCCAGACCTCCCGAAGGCCTCTTGCAGAGGCACAGGCTGGATCTTCTGGAGGTGAGAATTGTTTTTTGTTGTTGTTGTTGAAGCAGAATAGGGAGGAACTGAGGGGAAAATTGAGAGAGAACACGGAATAGCTCCAAACGCCAGGACCTATAACTCCCAAACAATAACATCTTCCAGAAGAACTAGACAGAAAACTAGGCATCTGAGAACCCTGAAATCCCAGGAGAAGTAGCATCATCATGACCCTCTGTGTTCCTTTTGGCAAAGGACTTGCTTCGTTTGTACAATTGTTTCTGTTTGTTAAATAAATAAAACCCTTTTCATGTATCTTTGAAAGTACATGGGCTCTATTATTTTATGGTTACAAATAATGCTGCAGTCATCATTCATGTACACTTCTCATTGGCCACTGGTGTATTTCTATAGTGTAGAGGCCTGGAGAGCAGTTGCTCCAGCATAGTGTTTACGTGGTTTTTATATCATTCCATTTTCTTTCCTTTCTTGGCTTATTATCTATAACTCTTTCTTTCATCTGGTCCACCGCTCCCTAGCTTCTTTTCCTGCTTTTGCTTTTTCAGTGATGGCTTTCAGGTTTCCAGAATACATCTTCATCAGTGCCATCAAGTGACATTATACCTCCCCTTCTGGCCATTATGCTAGTGTTGTCATGTAATTTGATTTTAGACATGTTACAAACCCCAGAATCCATTATTATTGCTTTTGTTTAATCGGTCAAATTATTTTAAAAGATTTATATAATAAGAACATATATATTTAACTATGTACATACCAATTTCCAGTATTCTCCATTTCTTTATGTAGATCCAGTTTTCTGTCTGGTATCCTTATCCTTAGGCCTGGAGGACTCCTTTTGCATTTCTTGCAGTGTGGGTTGCTGAATTCTTTCATTTTCTGTATGTCTTTAAATGTCCTCATTTCGGTCATATTCTGGAAAGATTTTTCATTTCGACATAGAATTCTAGGAAAACTTTATTTCTTTCAGTACTTTAGGATGTTGCCACTTTGTTTTTGTAAAACTGGCATAAAGTGGGCTTCCTGTACTTGTTATACAATTTTTGGAATGTGTATTTAAATTAAAAACATTAAAATGGGCTGGACGAGGTTGTTCATGCCTGTAGTCCCAGCACTTTGGGAGGCGAACACAGGAAGATCAATTGAGGCCCAGAGTTGGAGACCAATGTGGGCAAGATAGCAAGACCTTGTCTCACACACATACACACACACACACACACACACACACATACATACATTGTGAATGTCCTAGATTCATCTTAAGTTCCACCAACAGTGCACTTAAAGTAAAATGTGCCCAACCTGAGGGTCAAACCTATCTGCTGACGTGCAGTCTGTGTTTGTGAGACATTCTCAACAGCATTTGCTTTCCCTAGCATAGCGGTTTTCGTGTTTTCCTCATACCTGAATGTCTTAAGTGCAAAACCTGTCAAATCATTTCCTTTGCCAAAAGATTCTAAAATACTTTTTTTTTTTGAGATCAGCTCACTGCAACTTCCACTTCCCACGTTCACAGGATTCTCCTGCCTCAGCCTCGCAAGTAGCTGGGACTACAGGACAGTGTCAACACACCCGGCTAATTTTTGTATTTTTAGTAGAGACGGAGTTTCACCAAGTTGGCCAGGCTGGTCTCGAACTCCTGACCTCAAGTAATCCGCCCACCTTGGCCTCCCAAAGTGTTGGGATTACAGGCATGAGCCACCGTGCCTGGCCTAAAATACTCTTCCTTCAAGTAAAAGTGCATTAAAAACAAACTTCTCAGTTGCATCCCTGGAATCCATAGAAAGCCCGGGAGAGACAATCAAGTGCTACAGGATCAAGCGCTAAACAAGAGAGGACAAAGCATGGCTTCCTCACTAGGAGTCAGGGCAAAGTTATCTGCTTTGGTCTCCAACGGAGACTGGAACTCAGTGCCTTCAGATAGGAAATCTCCTAGGATTTCTTTCTTTCCCTTTGATCTACTCCCAACGCTCCCTTTCTGTTTCTTCAAGAACTTTTTGGGATCCCTAATGTGCAGGACCTAAGGGGCTGGTGCCCTTCTCTACCCTCCCTGCCTGGGTGTCTTCGGCACCCAAGCTCACCCAGAATGTTACCACCTGCAGGAGACAGCAAGAGGACCAAGGAGGGTGGAGGGTGCAATGGGAACCACAGAGTCACTATGTACCTGTGCCTCGTGGGCTCCTAGCAAATTGAATAAATGCCCCCTGAAGCTTCTCTGCAGGTCACAGGGAAAGGGTGGCTGCTGACTAGGTGGGAGAAGCGTCAAGAAGCATCAGGAGGATCTGGCCCTACCCCTGGGCCTTGAAGACAGGCCTGGCTAGGCTGATTTTGATGGGTAGGTCCAAAGAAAAAGTGCAAGAGGGGCCCAAACCCTGACCCCGAGGTTAAGGCTTTCAAATATCTGATCATTTTGATGTCAGTCAGTAGAATCCATCCTGCCTTTATCAGGAGACTCCTTTGCCAACATTCAGAGATCTGAGATTCCTGCTGCTTGCTGCACAAAAAGCCAATCACTGAGATGATTATTGCAAAGGAAGGGGCTTTAATAGGGTGCTGCAGTGGGGGAGATGAGAACTCAGTCTCAAATCCATCTCCCTGACCAATCAAAACTAGAGGTTTAGATGGCAGGGAAGAAATGTACCAATGTATAAGAAAACAGGAACTAGGGAAGAACAAAGAAGCAATCATGATGAATGAGAGGTCCCAGCGTCTCATTGTCTGGATGAATTTCAGTTCCTTGATAGCTTTTTTGAGAGGCCTGAAGGTCGTTTCCTGAGGAAGGAACTCAGATAAAACAAATATTAAGTTTCAAGCTGTAAGACCAGAAGGGTCCATTTCTAGGATTATCCAAAAAAGCTACATAGGAGACTATTGGGTGGTTTTCAGACCAAGAAAGAAAAAGATTGTGCAGACCAAAGTCTGCAGTTAACCAAAGAAAAAACATAATTTTCTGACCAATAGGATGTATGGGGCCAGAGAACGACCAGCCTATAGAAGAACTGTTTTTTGTCCTGAGCATAGGGGAAGGATGAAGTTGCACCAACTAAGGTAGAATTAAGCTGCAGATGGGGAAAAATCTGGATTTTGGTTCAGAGCCCTGGGGTCTTCCTCGAAAGTCTCTTTCCTTGAAAAAGGAACCCTGTCTCAGTTTATGCATCTCTCTAAGTCCTTTTGGAGGTTGAGGATGCTGAGGTCTTGGTGCTTGGCCCCCTTTAACCCTGAGTGCTTCCCCTCCTGCAGGGCAACCTGGCCTAGTACCCAGGCCCCAGCTCTGGTGACCATTTCCCCCAAAGGCCATTTCTAGGTCAGTTGTGAGGTACAGGCAGGACAGGGCAACTCGTTCTGAGATTTTTGGCCCTGGAAGGCCTTGAGTACTGTGGTCCTGCAGAACCACTGTCTCTCTCTTTTGGAGAAAGCAGGGAGGAAATGACCTGTGTGGAGGGAAGCAAGGGCTGCACCTGCACAGGGGAGCTGAGGCAAGCAGGGCAGTTCCAGTCAATGTAAAGGACACTTGTCATCTAAGAGATTGGGCTGTTATTATTAATTTTGAATTTTGTCAGTATGAACTGCAGGGAAATTTGTCTTCTTACTTGTAGGAACCTCACAAGACCTCTCATCTTATATTCCAGGGAGAATTGCTGTGTATTATACAAACACATAGGTGAGACTGCCATTCTGACCTGCAGGCCTCGATGCCCTGTGCAGGGGCACCAAGGCACCAGTAAAGCCCTTCCCATACAAAGAGCAAGCATGTTATGTCTACAACCCAATGGCACCAGTTCCAAGTACAATTTCTACTTGGCTCTATGAGCTGAGTACACGTTCCCCCCAGCACAGAAATCCTACAAACTCCCATGAATGCTATGGTGAAAAGTAGGGGCTGTCCAGGTGTGATGGATCACACCTGTAATCTCAGCAGTTTAGAAGGCCAGGGCAGGGAGGATCACTTGAGTCCAGGAGCTGGAGACCAACCTGGGCAACATGGTGAAACTTCAACTCTTAAAAAAACAAAACAATAACAACAACAACAAAAACAAGAACAGAAATTAGCCAGCCATGGTGGCTCATGCCTGTGCTACTCCAGAGGCTGAGGTGGGAGGATTGCTTGAACCAAGATCCCACCCGATACAATGAGACTCCGTCTCAGGGAAAAAGACAAACAAACAAACAAAAAGAGGCTGTGTAAGAGGTGATTCTGGGGACAGCAGAAAAACACTGAGGTTTTCAAGTGGTGTTAAAAGCCAGTGGGCCCTGGGAACCATTGAGCAATCTACAAAGCAGGGAAGCCTAGATCCCTGAGCCCTGCCTGCCAAGTACCACTGCAGCTAACATGAGAGGCCTCCCCGACAGAGACTGAACTTTGCCTCCCGAGGAAACAAGTGACTACAGACATCTGTTCCAGGACAGTAAACAAGAAAACAAGGTCTCACAAAAACAAAAACAGCTGACCACACCATACAATCATGGAGACCAAGCCTGCGACTATAGGAGAAAAAAAAATGCTGTCTATTATTCATACTATCAAAGACCAGGGGAAAGTGCGAACACAGTCCCCCACTACTGTTGCGGGAATCAGGAGACCAGAGAGACCAATGGGTGGAACAGGAGGATTTTGAGTGCACTCAGGCCTAGTAGATTAACATCCAAAGCCTGAGCCTCGAACAAAGGCAGGGCTTGACCTTTTTTTTTTTGGCAGAGTCTCGCTCTGTCACCCAGGTTGGAGTGCAGTGGCGATCTCGGCTCACTGCATGCTCCACCTCCCAGATTCACGCCATTCACCTGCCTCAGCCTCTGGAGTAGCTGGGACTACAGGCTGCCGCCACCACGCCCAGCTAATTCTTTTGTATTTTTAGTAGAGATGGGGTTTCACTGTGTTAGCCAGGATGGTCTCGGTCTCCTGACCTCCTGATCCGCCCGCCTCAGCCTCCCAAAGTGCTGCGATTACAGGCGTGAGCCACCATGCATGGCCAAGGTTTGACTTTTATACACTCTTCTGAAAGGGGGGGTTGGCTAGTTTGAATTGCGTCGTGGGAATTTGCTGGCGCAAAACTCGCCGGGCAGGCTGGAGGGCTTACAGAAGCAGAAAGAAGGCAGTTAATCAAACTGACAGGTCTTGTAACGCAAGCATAGCTGGTGACCTTGCAGCTGCACTGAAGGGAAGTCAGGAACTTACAAAACCAGAAATGGTAAGGGGGAAAGAGAAGGTAGTAAAGGCATTTGTTGTTTTTTCCTCTTATCCTTATCCGTGCTAGGGGCGGACTGTGTAGACAGAGTCTCTGGAACTCATTCCCTGGGGCTCTGGCTTTTCAGACAGTGTTATCAAGGATCTGCTAGGGCTCTATCTATTGCTGGTCTTGGAGTAAGTCAAGTACTGTGAAGCTCAGTTATGCAGCTGAGCTTCACACATTAGGGGAAACAACAAGAGAACAGCACATCTGGAGTGCAATGGATGAGCCTCAAACTTAGGACGAATCACTTTGGTAACCATAGGATTTCCCCTGCCAGATAAGTGGCAGTCCACATACCTCCACCCTGCCACAGCTCCATATGCCTCACCCTTTACACCCACAGTCACTTGCCCCGAGAACCACCCCCGCCTATCCCCAACCACCCCAAGCCCTCCTAGGCCTAACACACAGCTGGGACTCTCACATCCACCCAGTGGTCCTGGACTTGCTCCTACAGCACGGGAAATTCTCCCTGGCGAAGCAGCAGCCCTGTGCTGCCTCATCTACACAGAAATGCCCTATCGGTGACGTCACCGACAGTGCCTTTCCCAGTCCCCTTCTGTTCTTCCGCCCAACCCTCTGCCACTCAGCCGACGAGCACGCTGCCGGAGCAGGCGGGGGAAGTGACGTCTGCCTGTGCCTCCTTTCCTTCCCGCCTTGTCCTTTGGGGAGGTGCGCCAAGACCCCGCATCTAGTCTCTCCCAAAGAGGTGACTACTTAACCTGTGCCCTGCGGAGGACCCTTCTGGCGGCCAGCTGGAAGCCTGTGCACCCGTCTTCAAATAAAGGCTTTTAATTCGCAGACTAGAACGTTTAGGATTACAAAGAAAACTGGTTCCTTTCAAATCTGGTTATGTTTGTGAAATAGCATTCCACTTAAAATTGGAAGCCCTTCAATATCAGGGAGAAATCATATCTATGAAACTAGAGAGGCAAACCAGCCATCCTTACTGGTTTTACCAGTAGTAGTGTTATAAAGAAAGTTGTCCAATTTCATGAATCTTGTAGGTTTGGTTTTTTGTTTTTCAAATACAGTACTGTACAAAAAGGAAGCGGAATGTGGTTGCAGTCTTAATGTAATGCCTCTCTGGGCCTGAGAATTTGAAAAGGCTCACACTCCTCATAAAAGTTCTCTTCTTCGCCGGGACGGACAGTGGCTCACGCCTGTAATCCCAGCATTTTGGGAGGCCGAGGCGGGTGGATCACCTGAGGTCAGGAATTCAAGACCTGCCTGACTAACATGGTGAAACCCCGTCTCTACTGCATGGGAAATATTTATGTATATGCAACAAAAGGTATTTGCCACCACACATACATCTCCCTGCTCAGCTAAATATGTCATCTAAAGTGATGTGATTATCTAGTACAACCTTAGCCAGTGAATAAATAGCTTTTTATTGAGCTGCAAAAGAGGCTGCAGTTTCACCAGCAGTGTTTTTCTTTCTTTTTCTTTCGAAGACAGTGTCTGGCTCTGTGGCCCAGGCTGGAGTGCAGTTGTGCCAGCACAGCTCACTGCAGCCTCGAACTCCTGGGCTTAAGTGATCCTCCTGCCTCAGCCACAGAGTCACTGGGATTACAGGCCAGAGCCACCATGCCTGATTTTCATCAGCAATGTTTCCTGAGGTTACAGAAAGATTTGTAATCCTGGGAGGAAACAGTCCCCTGAAGCAAAGTGTTCTCCCCCAAAAATGCAAGGAGCTATCTTCTTGATAGCCAGGCAGGTAATTCTCAGGTTTTGCCCCACAGAATCTCTATCTAAAATAGAGCAGTGGTCATGACTAGTGAAAAGTTTGAGGGAACTCGCCCAATGTTGGGTTTCTTCAGAAATATATATATATTTACATAAATATATATTTATATATATATAAATATATATCCAAATATCCTAAAAGACACTGCCCTTCATCATTCCATGCTGTTAGACATTTATAGGACCATGGATGGTGATCTCCTCCAGACAAAAATAAATGCTGGTGCAGAACAGGTAAGTGTACTATAATTTGAGTACATCAGCTTTTGGGCATTTTAAACCATGGGTCAGACATGTTAGAGCAAGGGGCCAGGTTGATAGCAAGAGGGAGTGTTTTCCTTTTAATTTTCCAATAGCAAAGTGATGTTTGCCACTGTCATTTCAGAGTGATATGACAATTTGTTGTTGTTGCTTGGTTTTGTGGGGTTTTTTGTTTGTTTGTTTGTTTTTGAGACAAGGTCTCACTGTCACCCAGGCTGCAGTGTGGTGGCATGATCAGGGTTTACTTCTGCCTTGATCTCATGAATTCAAGCAAACCTCCTTACTAATCCTCCCAAGTAGCTGGGACTACAGGTGCGTGACACCACACCCTGGGGTGTGAACTGGGATTTGATGTTTTCAGTTGGCTCCCTAATGGAATAGGTTCCCTTACTATTCTGGAATACAGATTGTCATTCTCGTGTGCATTATATTTCTACTACCCTGCTAATTTTTTTCTTTTTTTTTTTTCTTTTTAAGATGGAGTCTTGATGTGTTGCCCAGGCTCTATTGCAGTGGCAGGATCTCAGCTCACTGCAACATCCACCTCCCGGGTTCAAGTGATTCTTTTGCTTCAGCCTCCTGAGTAGCCACCCAGCTAATTTTTGTATTTTTAGTAGAGACAGGGTTTCACCATGTTGGCAGGCCAGTCTCTAACTCCTTACCTCAAGTGATCCACCTGCCTCGGCCTCCCAAAGTGCTGGGATTACAGGCATGAGCTACCACGCCTGGCTCTCAAACCATTTTGAGTAAGCAAAGACAGATTTGTCTGGCTTTTTAGTACATTGCTGAATTAGCCTCCAATCTATATTTTTAGGAGGGACCTGGGGAATGGCAACATGGAGATATTTGGCTAAAATGTGAACCTTTCATGTTCTGCTTCAGTCTCTTTTTGAAAATCCTTCCAATTTGCCTTTTGCAACCAGTTAGTGGCCTTGCCTTCTTCACCATCATGTGAATTAATTGATAAAGGTCAGAATATTTGGGCTCAAAGATTTCAACAGTTAAGTCAAATTTTCTGCCACACCCTGTGGGATCTTGGAGCCTGCTTTAGAAACAGAAGAGCGAAATGTATTTAAATTTAGATCAGGGAAGTCCTTTATAATCTTAATTCACGTTTTGGTGAAGCGGTATACACAATGGTAGGCTCCCCTCTTCCTGTGGGTTTGGGTTTTACCTTGAAAGGGGCTGTCAGAACAGAAGTTTCAGGGAAGGGGCCAGAGCTCTGGGGACTTTCCTCAGGTGATGGTAATGGAAGAAGAGGCAAGGCAAGACAGGAAGGCTCAGGTAAGAAAGACTATGCAGGTGCAGGGGCAGGAGGAAAAGGAGCAGTTGGAGGCGAAAGAGACAAAGCCTCCTCAATATTTCTCAATTCAGAAAATGTCAGTTTACCTCCTTCAGCTTATTTCCTCAATGGAGGCAATTTTCTCAGTTCTTTTAGAAATTTTAGAAATTTAGAAATTTCTAGGTCTCATTGGAAGTAAGTCTCCCATTTAATTTGTCTGGTTGTAAAACCAAATTTCTCTCCTTTTTTTTTTTTTTTTTTTTTTGAGACAGGGTCTCACTATGTCACCCAGACTGGAGTGCAGTAGTGTGATCTCAGCTCACTGCACACTGCACTCACTGCTTGCTGCATGACAGCCAGTAAGTCCAGGGACAAGGTGTAGGGGCAGGGAAGGTGACTTTATTCCAGAGAGCCACCAAACTGAAGAGATGGTGAACAAATATTCTAAAGAACCATCTTAAATTAATACAATTTTCAGGATCCTTGTACGTTAGGGAAGGGAGGAAGAAGGAGGTGGTTGAGGTGAAGAGGTCTGACAATGACAGACTTGTGGGCTGCAGTGAGAGCCAAAGGGGATGGTGAAAATTCTTTGTCTTTTGTCAGGTCACAATGCTCTTATAAATCTTCAACATAACACTGTTACTTGTGCATACAACCTCTTTATCTTCTCAGGAGTCAGTTTGGGGAAGGGATTATGATCATCTGTGCTTTAAAGTTAAACTGTAAGCTAAATCCCTCCCATAGATAGCTCGGGAGGGGCCTATCTGCAGAAATAAGAAAAAGCAGTTAGCCTGAAAGATATCACCACAGGGCAGGAAGGGTTAGGAGCAAAATGCAGTTAGTCATGCTAGGCCTCCTTTTCATTGCTATGTATTTAATTTACTTGAACACATAATTTTAATTTTTTATATATATTTTTTTTTGAGACAGAGTCTCACTCTGTCACCCAGGCTGGAGTGCAGTGGCATGATCTTGGCTCACTGCAACTTCTGCCTCCCTGGTTCAAGCAATTCTCCTGCCTCAGCCTTCTGAGTAACTGGGATTACAGGAGCCCACAACCATGCCTGGCTAATTTTTGTATTTTTAGTAGAGACAGGGTTTCACCATGTTGGCCAGGCTGGTCTCGAACTCCTGACCTTGGGCTCCCAAAGTGCTGGGATTACAGGCATGAGCCACTGCGCCCAGCCTAACTAAGATCATTAAACCATTCTAATTTGTCAAAAGAGTCACACTGATTTTTGAAAAATAATGTAATGGGCTGGGTGCAGTGGCTCACGCCTGCAATCCCAGCACTTTGGGAAGCCGTAGAGGGCAGATCACAAGGTCAGGAGTTTGAGACCAGCCGGACCAACATGGTGAAACCCCGTATCTACTAAAAATACAAAAATTAGCCAGGTGTGGTAGTGTGCGCCTGTAATCCCAGCTACTCAGGAGGCTGAGGCAGGAGAATCACTTGAACCCGGGAGGCAGAGGTTGCAGTGAGCTGAAATTGCACCACTGCACTTCAGCCTAGGCAACAGAGTGAGACTCCATCTCAAAAATAAAATAAAATAAATTAAAAAAAAATAACATAATGAATTTTTTCATGTCTTTATATATTAAATATTTACATTATTTAAATTGTTCAAAAGCATCAAAGATTCCTCTCTATCAACTTCATTTCATTTATTTTATTGTACCAAACTATCAAGACCATTAATTTAATCTACAGCTAAATCTATTATTTTTTCATGTTAGAAATTCCACAAGAAAATTTTTCCCTAATGAAACCTCACATTTCAAGCGTCCTAAGTAGGCTGGGCGAGGTGGCTCACACCTGTAATCCCAGCACTTTGGGATGCTGACAGGTGCATAACTTGAGGTCAGGAGTTTGAGACCAGCCTGGGAAAAATGGTGAAACCCTGTCTCTACTAAAACTATAAAAATTAGCTGGGCATGGTGGCATGCGCCTGTAATCCCAGCTACTCTAGAGGCTGAGGCAGGGAAATAGCTTCAACCTGGGAGGCGGAGCTTGCAGTGAGCTGAGATCGCACTACTGCACTCTAGCCTGGGCTACAGAGCAAGACTCTGCCTCAAAAATAAATAAATAAATAATCATAAGTAGTAAAAAAGTAAAATGAAATAAAAAATAAGGCACAGTGTCTTGCTCTGTTATCCAGGCTAGAGTGCAGCAGGGCAATCATAGCAGACCAACTTGGAACTTCTGGGCTCAGGCAATCCTCCTGGTTCAGCTTGCCTTGCATTTTTTTAGAGATGGGGTCTTGCCCTGTTGCCCAGGCTGGTCTCCAACTGCTGGCCTAAAGCAATCCTTCCACCTCAGCCTGTTGAGTTGCTGGGAGTACAGGCACAAGACATGCAGCCTAGCATTGTAGTAAAACAATTTTCAACAAATTCTTAATTTTCTTTCTTTTTCTTTTCTTTTTTTTTTTTTTTTTTTTTTTTTTTGAGTTGGGCGTCTTACTCTTTCACCCAGGCTGCAGGGCAGTGGTGCAATAATAGTTCACTGCAGCCTGCCTCAGTCTCCCTAGTAGCTGAGATTACAGTCATGCATTATCATGCCCAGCCAACTTTAAAAAAATTAGCTAATACTTAAAAATTTGTAGAGACAGGGGTTTCACTATGTTCCCCAGGCTGGTCTTCAACTCCTAACCTCAATTGATTCTCCCTCCTCAGCCTCCTAAAGTGCTGGGATTGCAGCAATGAGCCACCATACCTGGCTTAATTTTCTTATTTTAATCTTATGTAAGTGATTATTATTGTTCCTAAGATAATTGGGGCAGTGACTCCTTTAAAATTTTAGAGACCTAATTTATCTATTCACTTCACTGAAAGAGTATGCCAATTTGTTTCATGAGAAAATACCCTATATTCATAAAGCAGGAAAATTCCTTCCACCAAACTAGGGGGCATTCTAAAGAAACAAATTTTGCTAATAACATCACTTAAGGTGAAAACAGAGACAATGGTATCTATTAACAATGTTTATCAGTGAAGGAAAAAAACTGAAAATATTAACATCATTAGATCCTTGGAGGGCCTTCATTGCTGAAAAATCTGAGTAATATTGTGATACCCTTTTGAGTCCGGCAGGACATTCTCTTTCCAGGACATATAACAATGGGTGAATAATTTCTTTTCATTCATTTTCATTAAGGGCTGAACTTCCTTAATGTTCTGGAGATTATTAAATTTGATTTGTATAGTTGTGAGAAGTGCTCATATTGCTGATTCCATTGCTTATATGTGATCATATAAATCTTTTCTCTCCTTTCTGTAGTGTGGTTTAAACTTAATCCTTAAAGGACATGTATTTGAATTTTTCAGCTGGTTAGAAACCTGAATATACCAATCAAAGAAAACTGCTCCTTACATGCTACAGATTTAGTTTTCTTCTTGTACTAAGATGTCTTTTAGATATAGTAAATTTGTTAAAGCCAAGAGCTCCTATGGAACGAAGTTGGATGGGAGGGGGGACATTGAGTAGTAAGATCACTCTTGTAACAGGGATGCCACTCTTGCAGATATTGACAACTATTGGGCCTATAAAACTTTTACCAAACATTGGAAAGACAAGATATGAACAGCTTATTATTGCTGCAGTCTCAAATATCAGGAAATACCATTATTCTCAGGACAATAAATAGGCAATAAAAAAGACTCACAGACCAGATTAGCTGTCCAAACAGGGAGTGGATCCTTATCAACACAACCCAACAGAGATTGTCCCCAGAAATTCACTTCATAACATCAAAACCAAAAACTCACACTGATGGCAAAAAATAATGATGCAATAATGAGAGAGAGAGAGAGAGAGAGACCTGTCCTATAGCCATACTTAGTGGGTAAAAGCCAAAGAGCTCAATTTCTGCTCATGATACTTAATAGAACAGAGGGAACATGAGCCAATAGCTCAGTGGGTTCAGATACGCACCAAGTGCCTGTTGGATACAGGATTCTACTGTCTCCTATAATATGTCTCAGATGAACTAATTTTTTTTTTTTTTTTTTTTTTTTGAGACAGAGTCTCGCTCTGTCGCCCCAGGCTGGGGTGCAGTGGCGCGATCTGGGCTCACTGCAACCTCCGCCTCCCGGGTTCACACACACCACCACGCCCAGCTCCTTTTTTTTTTTTTTTTTTTTTAGTAGAGACAAGAGTATCGCCATGTTGGTCAGACTGGTCTCGAACTCCTGACCTCAGTTGATCAGAAGTAGGTGAGGTCAGAAAACATACCCTGGGAGAAGCTGGCACAATGCCCAGAACCGCCATCGCTAGGCCTGGGGTTTTCTTCTGTAGTAGAATACTAGTATTCATGTAGTGCAGGGACAAAACCAATTAGATACTTCTGGGAGTTAAAAAGAGATGAATTTACAGTGCCATTTGAGAAGGGGTTTTAGGGAATTTGCCAGGGTACTGACGCGTGTCAGGTGTAAATCGCAGGTTGAGAGAGCTAAGCATTTTCTGTCCATGAAGGTGATAAGGGAGTGCCTGAAGAAAGAGGGAGGGGGAGGACACTGGCGCCAGAAATAGGAAAGGGCTGCTTGCGGGTGGGAAGGATGGGTCGGGGTGCTATCTAGAAAGTTGCCTGGCAATGGATGTAGGATGTGGAAGTGAGACATCAAACAAGAAGCTGTCGCTTAAATGAAGTCTGAAGAAAGACTAGATATGTAAGCGGCAGAAGATAGTAGGGAAACTGGACCCGGCTCCTCGTAAAACTTCCCGCCTTATATTTCAGGGAGGATCGCAGCGCATTTCGGCCAAGACATGTGAGACTGCGGTTCTGACCTGCGGGCCTCAGTGAATTGCGTTAGGGCACCTGGGCTCTGGGAGAGCCGTTCCCCTCCACAAAGTAAGCGTGTTATGTCTACAACCCAACGGGGACACTAAGAGCCCCAAAGGCCCTGCTTTCTTCCCAAAGAACAGCCTCCGTCTGCGTAGTTTGTACCTGGCTCTATGAGGTGAGAACACATTCACCGCTAGCACAGAAATCCTACAAACTCCTGTAGGGACTGCAGTTAGAAGCAGAGGCTGTATAAAAGGTGACTGGGTGCTAGGGAAAAACAAGAAGATTTTTACAGATCGTGAGAACCCAAGACACTGGACACCATGAACCAATCTCTGCAAAAAACAGCCCCACCTAGAAACGGAAAAGCTGTACGGCCTTCACGCTAGTTACCTTGTGTTACAACAGCTGACGCTTCTTATTTCTCCTCCTCCGGCAGAGTCGACATGTTACTTCCTATTCCCCAGCCTTCCACTGTAAGAATAACACCTGGGACGCAACCCAAGACACAAAGCAACAAAAGAAAAAGATAACTGCTGGCGTACAGGCTACTTTTTAAAGCACAGAAAAAATCAGGCGAAAACGCGAACGCAGTCCCGCACTACCACAATTATGCAGCCAAGATTCTCGCATTTGGGAACAACTGCAGGGATCGGCACATCCAGAGTACAACTGATAATCCTCACCCTGAAAAACCACTTTTGTAAGCATAGTATGTCTCCTGAGAGGGAAGTATAAGCCTCTGCAACTCCGCCCCACCACTGCCTCATACACCTCACCCTTTACACGCACGGTCACTTGCCCAGCGCACCCCCGAGCCCTCCTAGCCCTGACACACAGCTGTGTCTCTCAGGTCCGACCAGCGGTCCTGAACCCGCTCCCACAGCACGGAAACTCCTTCGTGGCGAAGCAGCAGGTGGGGAAGCAGCAGGTGGGGAAGCAGCAGCCCCTGCGCTGCCTCATCTACATAGAAGTCGCCCTATCCGTGATGTCACCGACAGTGCCTTTCCCAGTCCCCGTCTGCCTTTCTGCCGCTCAGCCGACCAACCCGCTGTCTCAGCCGGCAAGGGGAAATGAAGTCTGCCTCTCCCTTTTTCCCTCCCGCCCCCGCATCTGTTCTTGCCCAAAGAAGCTTGTCCTTAGCCTGCGTTGCGGAGCAAACTTTCGGCGGCCAGATGGAGCCTGGGCACCCTTCAAATAATGGCTTTTAATTCGCAGACTAGAACGTTTAGGATTACAAAAGAAACCGATTCTCTTCACATCCTTATCCTTGGGAGGTAGCATTCCGGTTGAAATTGGAAGCCGTTTAATATCAGAGAGAAACCATATTTATGAAAGTAAAGAGACTGCTCAGATGACTGCAAACCAGCCTTCCTTACTGATTTTATCACTGGTAATGTTATAAAGACAGTTGTACAGTTTCACGAATCTTGTAGGTTTTTTTTTTTTTTTTGATGTTGTTGGGTTTTTTTTCCAAATTCAGTATTGTAGAAAAATATGCTGCCCCAGAAGAGATGATTGGACACATGGTGTTGGACTTTGTCATCTCTTGCACAGCCATCTCCAGACCTTAGTGCTTACCTCATGTTAGTTTTTTATATTCTGCAAAGACAAAACCAAAATAATCCAAATTTGACACAAATACTTGGGATACATCTTATTTGAGATGTTTAACAAATGTCTGGATCATCTTTTCTTATATTGGATTTTAACGCAGGAAACACTGTGAAGTAAGCAAAGTTGGAATGCCCAAGTCAAAGACCATTTGAATATTTACAAGTAGATTTGAGACAGGAATAATACAGGGTGGTCACAGGATAACAAATTATAGGCAGCAGATTTACACGACTTGAGGCTATGGGCTGATAAGACGCTGAAAAACCGGAGTGTGGACCAAGCTGGCTAAGACTGACTGGACCCAATGTGGTGCTGGATTTGATGTAGGTTTTACCGAGGCCCTCATTATATGCTCATTAACATACTAAATCACACACCCACCAGTGCCATGACAGTTCTGAGACCAATATGTGATGTAAAAATGGATGGCACCACAGTTCCGAGAAATCTCCACCTTTACCCAGGAATTTTCATGACTATTCCACTCCTTGGTTAGAGAAACCAATCAAGATGAGACCCCAGAACCCATTGTTCTCTGTCGGGTATGCCCGAACTCCCCTTTCTTGAGTGTGTACTTTTTGCTTTGCAATAAATCTCTTCTTTCACTGTTTGCTGACTCATCCTTGACTTTGTTCTTGAGATGGTGTCAAGAGCCTGGACACCACAGCTGGAGTCGAGATCCCACTAGTGTCTGGGGACTTTCCCCAGGCCACCAGTATCAGATTCTATTCCATTGCTCAAATCACAAAACATCGAGTGGAGAGTTCTCCTTGGAGACCATAAAGGAAAGATTCTGTGGCATGGTGGCCAGTTAGGCCACTGGAAGGCATGGCAAAATATTGAAAATGAGAGATTAGGTGACAGTGTAGTAATAACTGCTGAATACTAAATATTTGAGCCAGGCCCCATTCCCTGGATACTGACAGGGAGACACATTGCCCAGGTAGTAGTGGAGAAATACTTTCTGGGTATCTGACCAGCCTTTGTGGAAAGAACTGGCACCATCCTGCAGATGTAACCGCCTGATGGGTTCTTCCTGCCCACTGTACATACAAAATCAATTCATGGAGACCATGGCATTGAGGTAAAGAATTTAATTGACACAGGCCAGCCACGACATGTGGGGGACAGAGTTATTACTCAAATCGATCTCACTGAAGACTTGGAGGTAAAGGGTTTTCAAAGACAGTTTGGTGGGGAGGGGGCTAGGGCTTGGGCGGTGCTGATTGTTAGGGATGAAATCACAGGGGTGTGGAAAATGGCCATCCTGCACTGAGCCAGCTTCTGAGTGGGGGCTAAGAGACTGGTTGATTTTGGGGCCAAATGGTGCCATCCAGTAGTCAGAAATGCAAAAGCCTGAAAAGACATCTCAAGAGACCAATCTTAGGTTCTACAATAGTGATGTTCTTCACAGCAGTAATTGGGGAAGCTGCAAATCTTGTGACCTCTGGAATAATGGCTGGTAATTATTTAACGAGGCATACATCTTAGTAGAATTCAGGCCCCTTTCATCCTCCTAACTTGGTGGCCTTTCATTAGTTTTACGGGGTAATTTAGTTTTGGGGAAGGTTATCATTTTAACCAACATTTTTGGCTGTCCCCAACCTTTTTGGCACCTGGGACTGGTTTCATGGAAGACAATTTTTCCATGGAAGGGGGTGGTGGATGGTTTCTGGATGAAACTGTTCCACCTCAGGTCATCAGGCATTAGTTACAGTCTCATAAGGAGTGCGCAATCTGGATCCCTCACATGTGCAGTTCCCAATAGGGTCCGAGCTCCTATGAGAATCTAATGCCGATGCTGATCTGACAAGAGGCGGAGCTCAGGTGGTAATGCTCCAAAGCCTGCAGCTCACCTCCTGCTGTTCAGCTGGGTTCCTAACAGGCCATGGACCAGTACCTGTCTTGTGGCCCTGGGGGTTGGGGACCCCTGATTTAAACTATAAACTCAATTTTTCCCAAAGATAGCTTGGGAGAAATTGCACAGGAACGAGCAAAGACAGCTAGCCTGTGAGGCGAGAACCAAGATGGAGTCAGCCATGTCAGATTTCTCTGATTGTCATAATTTTGCAAAGGTAGTTTCTGAGCGACTACACTGGACACTTGTTAAAAACATCAGACAGGTTTTATTGTATGTACTACAGTAGACAAGAGAGACCAGCAGAGAACTGAGCTCAACCTCAAATACAGCAGGAAGAGTTGAAGATTATAGCCAATTGGCAAGATAAGAAAGTCAGTGGATGGAAAATTACTAAGAGGAACTTGATTAGCTATCAAAGGTGGTTGGGAGGACTCTTGCTAAACTAGACTCAACAGTATTCTTTTCTAAAACTGGACTTAGCAGGCCAAGAACTAATAGAGAAAAGGGCTCAGAGGAAACTACTAAGGTTTGGTCAAAGATGGAGTCCTTGTCAACTCTAAATTGAAGCTTCTGCAAATAAACGAAGACCAAGCAAATAAAAAAAAGCAAAGGCTATTTATTCTGAGCTTGCTATGGCAGGGAGTCAGCCACTGTTACTTGTGTTTTGGCAGAGACTTGAAGGCAGTCAGAAGGGTGAGAAAGCTTTTTAAAAAGAAAGGCTTCAGGTATGCTTGGACTGGAGGCTGTCAGTATGGTGACGCTGTAGATAGATGAAGAAAATAAAAATATTTTACCCCAGAATATATTTCTTTGGTATATTTTAAGATGGCTGTCAGAGAGCCAGCAAACAGAAGTAACTCTGCAAAACTGTCTTTTGTAGGGGAAATTTACACCTGCAGAGAATCTGCATTAATCCAGCCTTCCCTTGTCAGGATTGAGAAATAAAAATAAGCCCTAGGCCCTACAACCAACTGAACAGACTCCCTCTTGGCTGACAGGACCACAGAGAAACCTTGAAAGCTGTTTCTGGCTGTGACAGGATAGGAGGTCGGACGTGCCCCCTTAAAACCCCTCCCTCACTAACTGCCATTATGAGGCAGGAGAATAGCAGAGGGAATTGGAAGTTGGATAAAAGGCAGAATGAGTAAAGGCAGAAACAGAAGCAAGGTGATGGGGCGGGAGAGCAAGAAGCAAAATAAAAGGCAGAAGTTGAGCAACCTAAACAAAAAGTAAGATTAAAAAAAGCAAGCAAGGCCGGGCACGGTGGCTCACGCCTGTAATCCCAGCATTTTGGGAGGCCAAGGCGGGCAGATCGCCTGAGGTCAGGAGTTTGAGATCAGCCTGGCCAACATGGCGAAACCCCATCTCTACTAAAAATACAAAACATTAGCTGGCATGGTGGTGCACTCCTGTACTCCAGGCTACTTAGGAGGCTGAGACAGGAGCATTGCTTGAACCCAGGAGGCGGAGGTTGCAGTGAGCTGAGATTGCACCACTACACTCCAGACTGGGCAACAGAGAGGGACTCTGTCTCAAAAAAAAAAAAAAAAATAGCAAGCAAGGACCCCATTGCTGGCAAGATCCAAACCAGTAAAGGGGCAGCTCCTCAGAGACAGACATGTGCATTCAAGAAAAAAAGTATCCTTAACGTGACTCCATATGATAATCAGCTCATTAAAACTCATGCATATGGACTACATATCTTGCATGTACTTAAAATTATGGGATGGAGACAATGTGCAAGCACACGAGGGCCAAAGTAACTAAGCAAGCCACCTATCAATCTAAAGGCAAACACTGGCTAAAGATTAGGCATCCTTGGGAAGAGAAGAAAAAAAAACACACATAAAAAGACCCAAAGTACACCAAACTAATACTGATCTCATCTGCCACAGGTCAGCCCACTCTCCCCACTCCAAGAATGTTACTGTGCTTAATAAACTTTTGCTTTGCTTTGCTGCTTTGTGTGTGTCATGTACATTCTTCGTTTGGGACACCAAGAGCCTGGAACTGCATGGCACCATCTGGTAAGAATTAGGATTTTTTTTTCCTAAGGGTTAACAAACCAAGTCTTTGGAAAGATTTGCTTCACTACTGTTATCAACCAACAGCCTGATACTTTCCCTCCCTTTTGTGGTTTTGACAAAGCAAGCAAGCAGCATTCCCTCCTGATAAGAGACCACCGACCTAGGAATGATTCTGGCCAGACTACAGAGGATGTACAGTGAGAGTTTTCATGTCTTCTGCTTCAGCTTTTGATGTCAGAGGGCCACAAACTCCACTCTCAGATGATTGCTAATGCCACCATTTTATGAACATGGGCCCCATGGAGAGGCACAAAGCTCAACTGCACTTCTGCACATTTTTCCTCTTATAAATATTCATATTGGAATATTATTTGGTACTGCTTCCATGAAAGACACATTTGCAGAATGTACTCAAATTAGAAGCATTATATAAACACTATAATGCAGCAGTGGTGCATCCAGTTCTCTCTTTTTTTTTTTTTTTTTTTTTTGAGACAGAGTTTTGCTCTTGTTGGCACGATTTCAGTTCACCGCAACCTCTGCCTCCGGGTTCAACTGATTCTCCTGCCTCAGCCTCCCGAGTAGCTGGGATTACAGGCATGTGCCACCACACCCGGCTAATTTTGTATTCTTAGTAAGGATGGGGCTTCTCCATGTTGGTCAGGCTGACCTTGAACTCCTGACCTCAGGTGATCCGCCCGCCTCGGCCTCCCAAAGTGCTGGAGTTACAGGCGTGAGCCACCACGCCCAGCCCCCAGTTGTCTATACTATACAAATATCTGCAGTGTAGACATTTCCACAATGACCAAAGATATGTGTACAAGAATGGTGACTGCAGCATTCTTTGTAATCCTAAAACCATGAAAACAACTTCATCCCAAAAACATTTTTTCTTTTTTTTTTTTGAGATGGAGTCACACTCTGTTGCTCAGGCTGGAGTGTAGTGATCTCAGCTCACTGCAGCCTCCACCTTCCAAGTTCAAATGATTCTCCTGCCTCAGCCTCCCAAGTAGCTGGGATTACAGGTGCATGCCACCACGCCTGGCTAAAACATTTTGAAAAGGGTTAAATAAATCATGCACAAACTGAGGAAAAATACTGTTTTCAAAAATGGTGGAGAGGATCCCTATGATGATAATGATTGCACTGGTCACATTATTAATAGAACAATCAGTAAATCCAGGCACATCCTGGAGATAGTACTGAACTCCTATTACTAAAATATGAAAAAATGGAGGCACGTACATTACTCGTTTAAGCGTATAACGGACTGAATTAGAATTTATCACACCAAAAGTGGGTTCCTAGGTATCTGTTTCAGGATCCTGAGTTACACAGGTGTAAACCCGCCATTTCAGGAGATACCCGGTTAAGAATCGGATGGGGGAGGTGGGCTGGCCCTTGACATGGATCAGTCATAAATTAGGGGTTTGGGGCTGGCCCTTAACGTGGATCAGTCATAAATTAGTGGCTTGGTACTCCGGGAAGATAAAATCTTCCCCATTTGTCTAGTGATTGACAATGCGTGAATGCTTTAAAAGTTGCAATCAGCGTCCCTGGGTGGGCTCGAACCACCAACCTTTCGGTTAACAGCCGAACGCGCTAACCCATTGCGCCACAGAGACAAGCACTGCCAGTTCTAATAGGCAATATAGGAAGGGCACACTCACTAAACTTCCTCCGTCCCTTCTATTCTCAGCGCCCGCCTGGCAGGACGACTGAGCAAGGCTTTGGAAAACCAGAGAGATTAGAGCGGTGAGTTGCGCTGGTCACGTTGGATACCTGCGCGTTAGGAGATTCTGGAGCCAGACGGAGAGCCGAATGGCCTTCGCCCGCCCTGCCCCTCTCTTGCTTCAGAAGCCCCCAGAAACTCCGCGGTCGGCGACCCAGCCCGAGCCGCCTGAGGTCCCAAGGGAAGCTGAACGCCTGGTGGGCTCCCGGGATGGTTCTTCCCGTTCTTTGTGCCGCCTTCACCCAGTGAAGGAGCCTGTATCCACCCTGCCCAGTCGCTTTGGGGCTGCTGCGGAGCTTCCGCTGCCATCTTCGGATCCTGTGTTCCCCACGGCGGCTCCACCAGGGCAGGGATGGTGGTGAGGGTCGCTCCTGGGTCCCCTCGCGGGGAGCAGGGTCTGGCACTCACTAAGGCGCACGACTAGGACTTGTCGAATGAATCCATCGTCTCCTTTAGCTTTTAATCCTTTAAAGAGCACTGAGAGTGGAAATCAAGAGATTTTTTCCATGGGGAAGTTCTTTTTACAAAGCATTGATTTCTCGGCACCCCGCGGGGCGGGCAACTGGCAGGGCCTCTGGTGAGCCTTCTGCCGGGTGGAGCTGCGGGGGCTCAGCTGGGCGGGGGTCGGTTCCTGGGGCCGTAGGGTGGGAGCGGGGGAAGGGAAAAGCAAAAGCTGGGAAAGAAGCCAGGGAGACATGAACCAGACATCCAGACCTCCTGAAAGGCTCGTGCAGACGCACAGGCGGGATCTTCTGGAAGTGAGAATTGTTTTTGTTTATCTATTGTAGCAGAATGGGGAAATGGAGAGAGAACCTGAAAGAGCCCCAAACTCGAGGACCTATTGCTCCCCAAGAATAACATCTTCCAGAACTAGACAGAAACTAAGCGTCTGGAAACCCTGAAATCCTTGGAGGAGTAGCATCATCCTGACCCTCTGTGTTCCTTTTGGCAAAGGACTTGCTTCCATTGTTTGTTTGTTCAATTGTCTGTTTGTTAAATAAATAAAACTCTTTTCATATATCTTTAAAAGTACGTTGGTTCTATTATTTTATGATTACAAACAATGCTGCAGTCATCATTCTTCTACACTTGTCATTGGCCACTGGTATATTTCCATAGGGTGGAGGCCTGGAGAGCAGTTGTTCCAGCATAGTGCTTACATAGCTTTTATTTCATTCCGTTTTCTTTCCTTTGTTGCTTTATTAGCTATAACCCTTTTCTTATTTCAGTGGCTGCTTTAGGGTTTCTGGGATATGTCTTTAATTTATCACAGTCTGCTTTCAAGTGTCATTATGTCTCCCTTTCTGGCCTTTATCCTAGTGTTATGTAATTTTACTTTATGCATTATAATCCTTGTGATTCATTATTATTACTTTTATTTATTACACCAAATATTTTTTAAAAGATTTAAATTCTAAGAAAATGTGTAGTACATGCTTTCTAAATGCCATTTCCAGTATTCGTTTCTTTGTATAGGCTCACATTTTTATCTGGTATCCTTTTGCCTCTGCCTGGAGGACTTTTAATAAGATTTCTTGTAACGTGGGTTGGTGAATTGTTTTAGCTTTTGTATGTTTTTCGATGTCCTTATTTCACTCACAGTTTTGAAATTTTATTTTTGCATAGAATTCTAGGTTAACTTTTTTTCTCTAGGTACTTTAAAAATGTTACCATTTATGAAGCATTGCCATTATAATATCATCTTTCTTTCCTGTGTTTGTAAGAATGGCATAAAGCCGGTTTCTTGCGGTGGTTATATAATTTTCAGAATGTGTACTTAAATTTAAACTATTAAATTTTACTAAAAAACTAAAAATATTAATCATGAACATCCTAGATTCATCTTAAATTCCACCAACAGTGCACTTAAAATGTGCCCAACCTGAGGGTCAAACCTACCTGCTGACGTGTAATTTGTGTTTGTGAGACATTCTCAACAGCATTTGCTTTCCCTAGCTGAGTGATTTTCCTCACATCTGAATGTCTTCAGTACAAAAGGAAACCTTTGTCTTTGCAAAAATACTTTCAAATATTCTTACTCCAAGTAAGTGCATTAAAAACAAACTTCTCAGTTGCATCCCTGGAATCCATGGAAAGCCCGGGAGAGACAATCAAGTGCTTCAGGATCAAGAGCTAAACAAGGGAAGACAAAGCGTGGCTTCTTCACTAGGAATCCAGCCAAAGTCAACTGATTTGGTCTCCAGTGGAGGTCGGAACTCGGTTCACCAGCGACGTGAGGACCCGGCCCAGAGGAGGCGGACTTTCTCTTCCTGGTGCCTTCAGATAGGACATCTAGGATTTCTTTCTTTCCCTTTGATCTACTTCTAACTCTCCCGTTCTATTTCTTCAAGACCTTTTTCGGATCCCTACTGCGAAGGACCTAAGGGGCAGATGCCCTTCCCTAACGGTCCCTCCCTGGCTGAGTGTCTTCGGAGCCCAAGCTCACCTGTAAGGTTACTGCCCGCCGGAGACAGCGAGAGGACCAAGGAGGGCGGCGGGTGCGGTGGGAACCACAGAGTCACCGCGCACCTGCGCCTCGCGGGCTCCTAGCAAATTGAATAAATGATCCCTGAAGCTTCTCTGCAGGTCACAGGGAAGGGGAGGGTAGGGGTCGACCCGCGGAAGAAGCTTCAAGAAGCATCGGGAGGACCTGGCCCTGCCTCTGGGCCTTGAAAACAGGCCTGGCCAGGCTGATTTTGTCGCGTAGGCCCAAAGAAAAGGGTCAAGGGCGGCCCAAACCCTGACCTCGAGATTAAGGCTCTTAAATGTCTGACGGTTTTGAGACTCGTCTGTAGAATCGATCCCGCCTGTATCCGGAGACCAGAGACTCCTTTGCCAAAATTCAGAGACCAAGAAAGAGAAAGATTGGGCAGATCAAAGTCTGTAATTAACCCAAACAGGAAACGTAATTTTTCTGACAAATTGTATGTGTGCTCTGAGAAAAAGACTAGCCTCAAGGAGAATCTGTTTTTTTGGCTTGAGTGTAGGGAAGAATGGAATTGCCACCAACAATGTTGCGTTGAAACGGCAGGTGCATCAGGCTGTAGATGTGAAGGAATTAAAAATATTTCACCCCAAAATACATTTCTTTGACACATTTTGAGATGTCTGTTCAGAAAGCCAGCTGCAGAAGTAGCCCTGCAAAGTTGTATTTTGTTGGGGAGATTTGCATCTGTAGGGAGTCTGCATTGATGCAGCCAAGTCTTTCTTTGCCCAGATCTAGGAAAGATTAACTGAGAGTCTGACAGCTGTAAAGGTCTGAAATAAACTTTTAGGGTTTACTCTCTCTGAGAGCTGCTACCTGTAAGGTTTCATTTACATATTAAGACCACCTTTGCTAGCTAAGCCTCCTCTTCTCTCCCTCCTATAACCTGTCTTGCCCACAATAAATGGATATACCTCTGACTCTGATGGTACCTGGTTTTGGCCATGCTTTGTGCCCTCATTCATTCTGTTACCTCGAGATGGTGTATAAGCTTCTGCATCCCATTGTGGGTAGGGTAGGGTAATCACTCTGTGGCCCTCCCCATGTACATGTTAGTACATTTTATGCCTTTTCTCCAATTAATCTACCTTTTGCGAGTTGATATTTGAGTGAAACTTCAGAAGGTTAAGAGGGAGGGTTTCCATTGGCCCCTACAGTTTTGGAGCTGTAAGCAGGATAGTAAAGCTCTGCTCTTCTGGAAGCTGCAGTGAAGAACCCAGGATCTGATCAGCTGTCATTAGGGTAAGAATTTTTTACCAGCCAGGCTCCCAGCCTCCTTCTCTGTGTGGAATCTGATCAAGTGCACAGTAAAAATCACTGTTTCTTTTCCCTCTCCAAAATCTTGATTAATGGGAGAAAAGGATTTGTGTGACTAGTCTTGGGTGTAGTGACTCTGGTGTGCTTTTTGGTTCTTTGTGGTACCAATTCATATTGTTTAATCCCTTTCTTCCCACAAAATGTCTTTTCCTTTGTCTCTACGTGTTATTCTGTCATAAAAGGGGGTACTGGTTGAGGTTCCTTCTTATCTTATTTTATGTCCTTGAGAGCTTGACTTGTGACAAAGTGGGAGCACTTTCTCTTGGTTTCCGCTATCGGGTAAGAGGTGGTAATTTTCAGGTCATATTAGGTGGCCTGTCTGAAAATGGCTGGAAACCCGAGTACACTTTTTGTTCTAACTATGTCAAGCTCTTGGGGTTTGTCTTAAGAAGTCCCATCCCTTCGAGGCTTTTGCCGTCTCAACTCTTGTTGCCTGACTAGTCCTAGAAAAGCTCAATCCCAAGAGGGCCTACCTGGTATCACAGATTCACAGGTCTGTGACTGGAAGCCTCCACAAATTTGTGGGTTACTGGAGGCAAACATCATCCTTAACCATCTGTGGCCTACTCCTTACATTGAACTTTTTTCTTGGAGGGGAGTCTTTGGGATTGCCTCTTCTATGCCCTTCCCAGGAAGTTAACCTGGAAAATGACATCCTGGGCTTTCCACAAAGAGGCTATTTGGTTGAATTGCTATTGGAATAATTATACCATTGGATATTCTAGTTGCCAATGGCCTGAAGATGGATCCCTTAAATTAGACACCTGAATTAAAAAAAAAAATTAGAGATCTCTTATTTGAAACGGTTGATAGGAAGATCAAATTAAAAGAAAGGCACATACTAGTGTGATAGCTACCCTTAAAAATTCTCTTGACAATATTGTCTGTCTTGTGTAGGGAAAAAATTCTCTTGACTAAATTAAAGAGCAAAATTTGATCCAAAACAAAGTTAAAATTCTTCATAAGCTCAAACTGCCTGCTCTGGATCCCTTCCAGGAGTCACAATAAAGTCTGCTCTACCTTGCAGTTTAGTACTTAAAGTTCTGTGCTTTTGCTGCCATAGCCTGGGTTCAATTTCCAGTCAGGGAACCAGTTAATTTTGGCTTGATATTTGTGTGACTTTTGACTTTTTGGAATACCCATTTATTGATCCTTTTCCCGTTCATGGGCAGCTTTTTTTGTTCTTTTTGTTTGTTTGTTTATTAAGACAGATTCTCACTCTATTACCCAGGCTGGAGTGCAGTGGTGCAATCTCGGCTCACTGCAAACTCCGCCTCCCAGGTTCAAGTGATTCTCCCACCTCAGTCTCTCAAGTAGCTGGGATTACAGCCACCCACCACCATGCCTGGCTAAGTTTTGTATTGTATTATTAGTAGAGACAGGGTTTTGCCATGTTGGCCAGGCTGGTCCTGAGCTCCTGACCTCAAGTGATCTGCCCGCCTTGGCCTCCCAAAGTCTTGGGATTATAGATGTGAGCCACCACTCCTGGCCATTGGCAGCTTTTGATTTCCTGTCCTCCCAGCTTCCAAAGTTTATGAAGAGAAATCTGTTGATAATCTTATTAAAGATTTCTTACGTGTGATCAGTTGCTTTTCTCTTACCGATTTAAAGATTCTCTGTTTTTGACTTTTGAAAGTTTGATTATAATGTGTTTTGGTGTCGGTCTCTTTAAGTTTATCTTACTTGGAGTTTGCCTGGCTACTGTGTTTGTATTCAGGTCTTTCATCAAATTTGGGAAGTTTTCAGCCACTATTTCTTCAAATATTCTCTCTTGCCCCTCTCTCCTTCTTCTTTATAAATTCCACAATGCAAGGCTGGGTATAGTGGCTCATGCCTGGAATCTCAGCATTTTGGGAGGTCGAGGTGGGAGGATCACCTGAGGTCAGGAGCTTGAGACCAGCCTGACCAACATGGAGAAACCCTGTCTCTGCTAAAAATACAAAATTACCCAGGCATGGTGGTGCATGCCTGCAATCCCAGCTACTCGGGAGGCTGAGGTGGGAGAATCGCTTGAACCCAAGAAGCAGAGTTTGCGGTGAGCCGAGATTGCGCCATTGCATTCCAGTCTGGGCAGCAAGAGTGAAACTGCATCCCCCCACCCCCCACCACCAAAACAACAACAACAAAAAAGGAATTCCACAATGCATATGTTGGTCCACTTGATGGTCACTTAGGCTCTGTTCACTTTTCTTCAATCTTTTTTTATTTCTGTTCCTCAAACTGGATGATTTCCATTGCCTTATCTTCAGGTTCACTGATTGTTTCTTCTGCCTGCTCAGCTTTCTTCACATTTGACTTTGAATCCCTCTAGTTAATTTTTTATTTCACCTATTTTACTTTTCAGATCCAGCACTTCTTTTTTGTTTCTTTTTTGATTTTCTATCCTTTATTTATATTTTCATTTTGTTCATGCATTATTTTCTTGTCTTAGGCTACATCTTCCTTTAGTTCTTTGGATACCTTTAAGACAGCTGTTTCAAAGTCTGTCAAGTAGCACATCCAGCAGGTTGTTTTTTTCTCTCTCTCTCTTTAATTATTTATTATTTTTCTTTTCATTTTCTTCCCCCATGACCAAATCTTAACTTGACTATCAGGCATTTTTCAGTGAGAATTTCTGTTGGTTCATTTTTTTTTTTTTTTTTTTTATTGTTGTTGTTGAAAACTGGACATTTGAATCTACTAGTGTGGTTAACTCCAGAAATTAGATTCTCCTCCTTCCTCAGGGTTTGCTGTTTTTCTGTTATTGTTTTGTTTTTTGATTATTGTAGGTTGTCTCTATGCCAAGGATCAGCCTGAGGTATAAACTTATGGTCTTCACAGATGTTTTCTGAGCCTGAACCTTTCCCTGGGTGTGTGGTCACTCCCTAATTTTACCTATATATGCAGTTATTCTTGAATATTTTATCCTTTAATGTCTGGCTCCCAAAAGGGGAAAAAGAGAAAAATTGAGGGAGGGTGAAAAAAGGGTACCATCCCTTTAAACTTTCTGGAAGTTGTTTCAGCTTAGGGTGAGGAGCTTGCTACAATGGGGGAAGGTACAGCAGTAGCTGCCAGCCTCTTTGTCTCTGTGCTGCAATCAGACATTAGAGAACAGAGCCCCAATGTGTGTGTGTGTGTGTGTGTGTGTGTGTGTGTGTGTGTGTCTGTGTGTGTGTTTTGAGATGGAGTCTTTCTCTGTCACCCAGGCTAGAGTGCAGTGGCATGATCTCAGCTCACTGCAGCCTCCGCCTCCTGGGTCAAGTGATTCTTGTGCCCCAGCCTCCTGAGTGGCTGGGATTATAGGTGCCTGCCACCACACCTGACTAATTTTAGTAGAGACAGAGTTTTACCATGTGGGCCTGGCTGGTCTTGAACTCCTGACCTCAAGTAATCCACCCACCTCGGTCTCCCAAAGTGCTAGGATTACAGGCATGAGCTACTGCACCTGGCCCAGACCCCCAATGTTTGGAGACAGCATTCTTTTTGCCCATTCTGGATCCTGAAAGATGTGTGCAGCTTACTGTAGGAACACAAGCTGACTGCCTTGGGGGTAGTGTTGGGTAGCTGCTATTGTGCTAAGGGCCGAAATTGACTGAAATTACCTACAATTTACCATCTGGGCCTTCCTCTGGAAGTTGCAAGCCTTCAGTAGGCTCCAGAGTTCTGAAATATTTACATCAGACAGATCCTGCCCGTGCAGTTGTTGTGTAGATTCCAGGTGCTTCTCATTCCACCATCTTCCCAGGATACCCTCGGACCTTCTGGATTTTGAATTCAGTCAAGTTGTTCTCTAACAGCTGGGGTGAAAGCCAACAAAGATCCTGCTAAGAAAGCTCCCTGGAAAAAAAAATGTTCAAAAGTAACACAAATATCAAACTGGAAAGAAATTGATTTAGGAACCGAACCCAGGTTGTCATGGTGAAAAAAGGAGCAGAACCTTAGCTACCGAACTGCAGCCTGGGGTATGAGGTGACAACCATCACTTTTTTAGTTTGGTTTGGCTAGCAAAGGTGGCTTTGTTATACAAATAAAGCCACTCAGGTAGTCAAAACCTTTATTTTCTGTTTTTTTTCTCTCTCTTTTTTTTTTCTTTTTGAGAAGGAGTCTTGCTCTGTCACCCAGGCTGGAATGCAGTGGCGCAATCACGGCTCACTGCAAGCTCTGCCTCCCAGGTTCATGCCATTCTCCTGCCTCAGCCTCCCAAGTAGCTGGGACTACAGGCACCCGCCACCATGCCTGGCTAATTTTTGTATTTTCAGTAGAGACGACGTTTCACCGTGTTAGCCAGGATGGTCTCGATCTCCTGACCTCATGATCCACCTGCCTCGGCCTCCCAAAGTGTTGGGATTACAGGCATGAGCCACCGTGCCTGGCCCTATGCCTGGCTAATTTTTAAAAATTTTTTGTAGAAGCAGGGTTTCGCCGTGCTCCCCAGGTTGGTCTCAAACTCCTGAGCTCAAGTGCTCCAACCACCTTGGTCTCCCAAAGTGGTGGGATTACAGGTGTCAACCACTGCACCTAGCCTCTAAATCCATATAAATCAATTATTCACGCACTGAGCAGAATATTCAGGATTTTTTTTCTTATAATATAAATGATGTGGAAAACTGGAGAACCAAAGAAGAACACCAAGACTATCTAAAAGTGTTAAATTTTTCATTAGAAAGAAAATGACTTCATGACAGTTCTTAAGACAATGATAGAACTTGGGGAAATATGTATTCCTTAATGTTTCTATGCATTTGCAATAATAAACAATGAAAATATGGTTAAATTTTAGAAAGAGATAGGCCTGTGGTATTGTCACAAGGGTATACAAATACTGAGAATGACTGCTGAGGCAGTGCTCTCCATTGGTGGTGACCTTCAGAAGAGACCTGTGTTTCCACATGGCCTAGACACCTGGAAGGCAGAGATCCTAACATTCCATGACACCCCCACCTTCTAATTCTGTTATTGTGACTCCAGACCATTACCTGGCACTGGGTCTGATTTCTGGCATTCCTATCAGAGCCTGAGTCACAGACAGTACCTTAGACTCTAAGCTTAGGCACCTTGTGCCTTGTTTTTGTGGCTAAGGATTCTCAGAGTTGTAGGATGCTGACAAAGTTTATCCCAAAGGTAATTTATGAATCAGATCTGCTTTCTTTTGACTTGTTTAAACCCTTCGTTTAATGTAAAGAAACTTTATTGAGATATAATTTACATACTATAAAATTTACCCGTTATAATTGTACAGTTCAATAATTTTTAGTAATTTACCCAAGTAGTGCAACCATTACCATAATCCATGCATTTGTTTTTAATTTATTAATTGTCTGGGTTTATTCTCCCTAGGCTCTGATTGTACTTTCTCCACAAGCTTCAGCATGGCAGTATCTCTCACCACTTGTTTTGGTCCAAGGGCAGAAATGAGCATCCTGGAAACCAATCAGTACTTGCTCTCTGAACTGGAAAAGTGCAAAGAGAACTTCCGAGACCTCACAGAGAAATTCCTGACATCCAAAGCTACTGCCTACTCCCTGGCCAATCACCTGCAGAAATATAGTAGGTCCCATAGGGGCATGGTCACCAAAGTGATAAATGATTGTCTGTCTTTCCTCTGTGAAATGAAACACTGCAGACTTTATTCTCTATCAAAATTAATTTTATCCTAACTACACTCCCAGAAAGGTAGAAGTGGGCATTTTACTCTCAATTTGCCAAGGACAGAAAAACTGAGGCACAAAGGTGTAAAGTTTGCAGTGTGAGTGTAGTGAGGAATAGAGACTAAAACCTTGGTTTAGGCATGAAACTGTCTTTCCCCTCTCAGCAATGAATATCAGATTCTACAAACATGTAACATCACTGTTGGTTAAAACATCTCAGGATTCGATTTAAACTTTTTTAAGAGCACCCATTTGCAAAGCACTGTGCCAACAGCACCAGGGATGAAAGAAGTAATAGTATACACTATCTGCCTTGAAGGAACTTAAAACTACCTATTCTCAACTGAGTCACAGATATGTGGAGATGCAAACTTCAATAGCAGACACGGAGAAAAATCTTTATGATACCTGGATCAAGATTCTTTTCCCACATAAGTTCACATAAGCCATTCCTCATGTTCTGGTTAGATTGAGGGTATTTCCAAAAAAATCAGTGACTTTGTTACACCCTTTCTGTCTCTCTCTGAGTATCAACTTTACAGACAGCAAGCAACTGCAGGTGGATGTCCAGGATAAGAGCTATGAGACACATGGCCAAAATGAGAACAAGGCCAAGTGGAAGAGACCGCCATTCTCAGTAGAAGGCCAGGCCAGGTTAGGGGCTGGCCCTTTCCTCTCCACAGTTAGCTCTCACATTTTTAAATCCACTGTAAAATCCCAAACCTGTTACTAATAGTCGGAGAAGGGGGAAGTTATAATGACAAGGAAACATGGGAACAAGGGCATGAGAGGAACAGGGATATTAGAAGAGGATTCTGGTTAACATTGAAATTGAGTTTGCTTTCCAATTTCTACAATTATTTTTAAATAAATCATCGTGTGGGGGGTGGTTAAATTTGCTGTCTAACTTACTGTCATAGAAAAGTAAAGCCAAAAACCCACTTATTAAAGAAGTGAAAAGATGAGCTTTGGTTTGTTGAAAAACTAGTTAAAAAAAAAAACTTCATTCATTATAATTGTAGGAAAAATATTTCTCAAGCTAGAGAAGAAAGATATTACCTAAGACCTTAGTATAAAGGTATTATTGTGCAGTGATTAAAGAGCTTATACCCTAGGGCCAAATCTCCTGGGTTCAAATCTAACTTATTGTCTCTGTGCCTCAGTTTTCTCATCTGTAATGGTAACAGAGTAGGAACTACCTCTTTGGATAGTGGTAATGATCATATGATGATAATTCTTAAAAACCTACTGCAACAGTACCATGACAAACACTATGTGTTGGTTCTCCCTTTAAAACACTATTAGCATTTGGGCATATATCATTTGGATCTTTCTCCTCCATATACAGTTTTACACAGTTGTATACAGATAAATGTTTAAATCTTTGAAATATTTTCAAATTATTGAAACTCTTGAAACAGGAGAACCATCAGTTCTACAGTTCTTAGTATCTTCCTAAATACACAGGAAGTCATTATTTCATGCCCTTATGTTCATGTTTTACTTAAGAGGCTGTAAGGCTTGGTGAATTGGCCTTAAGATTTGAAGTCATGGCCGGGTGCAGTGGCTCACTTACTGTAATCCCAGCACTTTGGGAAGCCAAGGTGGGCGGATCATTTGAGATCAGGAGTTCGAGAGCAGCCTGGCCAACATGGTGAAGCCCTGTCTCTACTGAAAATACAAAAACTAGCAGGGTGTGGTGGGGCACACTTGTAATCTCAGCTACTTGGAAGGCTGAGGCAGGAGAATAACCCAGGAGTCAGAGGTTGCAGTGAGCTGAGATCGTGCCACTGCATTCCAGCCTGGGGAACAAAGTGAGATTCCATCTCAAAAAAAAAGAAAAGAAAAGAAAAGAAAAAGATGTGGAGTCAGACCCCATGGGACGTGAATTCTGACTGCTTCATTCCAGTTGAATCATCTTGTCAAGTTACTTTATCGGCCTGTGGGCTTTTCCTTCCTCATCTCTAAAACAGGGAGTAGTTGAGAGACTGAGGAATAAAGATATGGAAATCTCAGTGTAAAGCCTGGTTCTGGGGATACTTTCATCCTTGAGATAGACCCTGCCTCCTGCCCTGCAGGCAGTGACCACAGCAGCACATCCAGCCTTCCATGATGCAGGCATGTCTGTCTTCTCTCAGAGTGTGAAGAGTGCAAAGACCTTATAGAATCTGTGCTGGAGGAGGAGCTGCAGTTTCAGGAGAGGGAGCTGACCGAATTGCCAAGGCCAGCAGCAAGGCTCCGGTAAGGAGGTACCTCTGTGGGAAGTGTATAAATACTCTTTGAAGTGGGGCAGCTCAGGCAGGTAGAACAAAGAGCAAATTTGTGCAAGGAGAAGGGCAGAAATGTATGAGGCAGGCACAGAACTAGACTAAGACACAATGAGGCTATAGTCTAGTTAGGTCTCTAGGGTTTTCCATTAAAGAGCATATTAGTAAAATGGAGACAGCTGCCTACATTGGAATACTAGCAACGTGGCTTCTATTTGTGTGTCCTTGGTCAAATTTACTGCACTTTTCTGCATGTCATTAACCTAGGCTACCTCATTTATAAAACGGAAATACTGACAGTATCTACCTTAGAGGGTTATGAAGATTAAATGCACAATTGCAAGTAGTTAAAACCATCTCTAACACATATAAAACTCTGAACAACTATTTTCTGTAATTATTTTATTTGTTCCCATTTATAGATGTGGTGATTGTCATTAACATTTCCTATAAGAGATATTTTCAAACTTTCCAAAGTGCCTTTCATGATAAGAAAGTTTCTCCTCCAAACTTTTTTAAAAAGTATTATACTAGGTGAAGTATTAACTGGTAGGGCTATTGGGTAGATAGATGATTGAGCAGCTGTTGTGTGGAAAATGAATTATTAATTCACTCAGGACCAGCATTGACTATCCTTAGAGGGTTTCAGACATAAGGTAGATTGTAGCATTTGAAACTTCTTTTAATCCTTTGTTGAAATGAAATCATAGAAGCTCAAATGTGTAAAACTCACCAAAGCAGAGATATTTGATTGAAGGAGGGATAGGTCTGGAGCCCCTGTTTCTCGCCAGTATGTGTCTTTACTTCCCCTGACACTGTCTAGTAACTCTATCGAATAGAGTTTGAAAGAGGACCTGCTGATAACAACTTAGAAGAATAGCAGGGAGAAAATTCAAGCATTAGATGGGGTAGATGACTGTAAATGTTCAGTCCAGCTCTGGGATTACATGGTTCTAAACATTAACTGAATAACTACTTGTATGTGTACATACTACCAGGTGCTGTGAGTTGGGTAATAGGTGGCACTGTCTTTAGACTCACAGAGCTCACACTCTACATTGGAACCCACGTGTATTAGTCCATTCTGACACTGCTATAAACATGTACCTGAGTCTTGGTGATTTATAAAGAAAAGAGGTTTAATCGGCTCATGGTTCTGTGGGCTGTACAGGCTTCTGCTTCTGGGCAGGCCTCAGGAAACACAATCATTGCAGAAGTCGAAGGGGAAGCAGGCATGGTCTTCACATGGCCAGAACAGGAGAGAGAGAGAGAACAAAGAGGGAGGTGCTACACTTTCAAACAACCAGACCTCATGAGAACTCACTCACTACCACGAGAACAGGAAGGGGGAAGTCCACCCCCGTGATCCAGTCACTTTCCAGCAGGTCCCTCCCCCAACATTGGAGATTACAATCCAACATGAGGTTTGAGTGGGGACACAGAGCCAAACCATATCACCATGAGAAATATTTGAACAATAATTAGAAAACAATGAAATCCCACATAGAGTAATGAAATTACTACTCAGAACATTACTTTTTTTTTTGAGATGGAGTCTTACCCTGTTGCCGAGGCTAGAGTGCAGTGGTGTGATCTCAGCTCACTGCAACCTCCACCTCCTAGGTTCAAGCGATCCTCCTAGGTCAGCCTCCCAAGGAGCTGAAAGTACAGGTGCACACCACCACACCAGCTAATTTTAGTATTTTTAGCAGAGATGGGGTTTCGCCATGTTGGCCATGCTGCTCTCAAAACTCCTGACCTAAGGTGATCCGCCTGCCTTGGCCTCCCAAAGTGCTGGGATTACAGGCATGAGCCACTGCACGTGGCCGGAACTTTAGTTTTAACTGCCTTCTTACTGATTATGGTCTACCTTCGTGTCATTCAGAAGAATACTGCCCTTCTTGACCTTTTCACTGATTTTTCTTTTTAACTTTCAATTAATACCAGAGATACCTGCCCAACACTTTTGAATCTGGCTTTTTTTTTTTTTCTGCCAGTTACTGCGTAATGCTTGATGTATATTGTATGAAAATGTACTTGGGCTAAAGTGGGGAACCAAAGGGGCATCTTTTTAAAGGAAAGTTAGTAAAATAACAGACAAACCCAAGGCTGGTTCTTCATTCCTTCTGCCACAGGCAAGTCACACAACTTGTACAAGAATTAATCTTGGGCCAGATGCAGTGGCTCATGCCTGTAGTCCCAGCACTTTGGGACACCGAGGTGCACGAGTCATTTGAGGTCAGGGGTTCGAGACTAGCATGGCCAACATGGCAAAACCCCATCTCTACAAAAAATATATAAATTATCCTGGCATGGTGGTGGGCACCTGTAGTCCCAGCTACTTGGAAGGCTGAGGCAAGAGAATTGCTTGAACCTGGGAGGCAGAGGCAGAGGCGGAGGCTGCAGTGAGCCGAGATCTTGTCACTGCACTCCAGCCTGGGCGACAGAGTAAGACTCTGTCTCAAAAAAAAAAAAAAGAAAAAAAAGAATTCAACTTGGGAGTTCCTTACAGGGATTCTAAGAGATCTCTCCTCTGAAACTTCTATAACCTATTATTCACTACATTCCCTCTTACATTTTACCCTTCTTTCCCACCTTAGGATACATGATCCCTTAATTCAGGCTCAGGGTGAAGAACTGACCCACTTACGACAGAAGATACAGGAAGGGAGAGGTGTCTGCTACCTTTTCACCCAGCATGTGAAGAACACAGTCAAGTCTTTTGAGGGCCTTCTCAGGAACACTGGCATTGCCTACTACCAGAGACAGAGATTCTGTGAGCAAATGGTACAAGGAAGCCAGCTAACAGAGATCCTTGTCAGAAAACTTGCCACAGGTAAGTTGGCTACAGGCTCTGAAGACTCTTAGCTCCTCCCAAGTGCCCCAAAGTGGGGAGAAAAAGTGCAAAGTTATCTCCATTGTAGATTTTATTTTAGTTTTGACTATGGTCCTTAATCTGCATTCTATTGTTTTCTCTTTAGAGCACTCAGGTAATCACTTTTCATATTCTTTCAAGAGTCCTGAGTTTTGTTTTTTATTTTGAGACAGAGTCTGCTCTCTAACCCGAGCTGGAGTGCAGTGACATGATCTTGGCTGACTGCAGTCTGTGCCTCCTGGGCTCAAGCAGTCCTCCCACCTCAGCCTCCCAAGTAGCTGGGACTACAGGTGTGTGCCACCACGCCTGGCTAATTTTCATATTTTTTGTAGAGACAGGGTTTCTCCATGTTGCCCAGGCTGGTCTTGAACTACTGAGCTCAAGTGACCCATCTGCTATGGCCTCCCAAAGTGCTGGGATTACAGATATGAGCCACTGTGCCTGGCCTGAGAGTTCTTAGTTTCAATCAGTAAGAGAGGTAGAGTATAGTGGATTACTTCATTTTGATGAGCATAAGAACTCACCTTCATTTCTGGAAGATATTTTCACTGGATGTAGGATTCTAGTTGACAGTTTGTGTTTTTTAAAAAGTGTTTGAAAAGTGATATTCCACTGTCTTCTGGCTTACATTGTTTCCAACAAGAAGTCTTCCATAATTCTTATTTTTGTTTCTCTGTACATAATATGTCTTTTTCTCTGGCCGCTTTTGAGATTTTCTGTTTATCACTGGTTTGAAGCAGTTTGATTAAGATAAGACCTTGTATAGTTTTATCTTTTAAGTATTGTTTTACTTTCTTTAGTTTCTTGCATCTGCATGTTTATAGTTCTCATCAAATTTGAATAATAATGACATATATAGTCTTATCTATGGCATATACAGTATATTTGGCATATATATATCAAATATATATAATGTATATTCTATTCTTTCTCTCTATCCTCTCCTTCAAAGACTCCAGTTATATTTGTATTAGCTGCTTTGAAATTTTACCATAGCTGACTAATGGTCTGTTCATTTTTGTTGTATCTTTTTTTTCTCTATTTGTTTCTTTCTATTTCCATGTCTTGGAATTGATTAATCTTTCTTTAGCAGCATCTAATCTGCTGTTAATCCTGTCCAGTGTATTTTCATCTCAAACTTTATTTTTCTTTTTTTTTTTATTTTCCACTTTGTCATTGTATAAGGTGTAAGGAAGGGATCCAGTTTCAGCTTTCTACATATGGCTAGCCAGTTTTCCCAGCACCATTTGTTAAATAGGGAATCCTATTCCCATTGCTTGTTTTTCTCAGATTTGTCAAAGATGAGATAGTTGTAGATATGCGGTGTTATTTCTGAGGGCTCTGTTCTGCTCCATTGATCTATATCTCTGTTTTGGTACCAGTACCAGCCTGTTTTGGTTACTGTAGCCTTGTAGTATAGTTTGAAGTCAGGTAGTGTGATGCCTCCAGCTTTGTTCTTTTGGCTGAGGATTGACTTGGTGATGCGGGCTCTTTTTTGGTTCCATATAAACTTTAAAGTAGTTTTTTCCAATTCTGTGAAGAAAGTCATTGGTAGCTTGATGGGGATGGCATTGAATCTGTAAATTACCTTGAGCAGTATGGCCATTTTCACGATATTGATTCTTCCCACCCATGAGCATGGAATGTTCTTCCATTTGTTTGTATCCTCTTTTATTTCCTTGAGCAGTGGTTTGTAGTTCTCCTTGAAGAGGTCCTTCACTTCCCTTGTAAGTTGGATTCAAACTTTATTTTTCATCTAAATTTAATTTATGTCTTTCTTTAAGGTCTTCTATGTAACTCTTCATCATTTCGTATTTTGCTCTAGTTTCTTTATTTTATTTTATTCTATTTTTTGAGACAGAGTCTCACTCTGTTGCCCAGGCTGAAGTGCAGTGGTGAGATTTTGGCTCACTGCAACCTTCACCTCCTGGGTTCAAGTGATTCCTATGCCTCCTGTGCCTCAGCCTCCTGAGTAGCTGGGGTTACAGGCACATGCCTCCACACCCAGCCAATTTTCATATTTTTCAGAGAGACGGGGTTTCACCACATTGGCCAGGCTGATCTCCAACTCCTGACCTCAGGTGACCCACCCGCCTTGGCCTCGCAAAGTGCTGGGATTACAAGCATGAGCCACCACACCAGCCTAGCTTCTTTAATACAAGGAATATAGTTATATTTGTTTCAATGTGCTTGTCTACAGATTCTGTCATCTGTGTCCTTTTTATTGTTTTTTAATTCTCACCTGATGTGTCCTTTCTAAGTCAGTTTAAGTAGGTTGATTTTTTCCCCCTTCTTATCATGGATTATAGTTTTCTGTCTGTCTGCATTCCTAACATTATTTGATTTGGGGTTAGACACTGCAAATTGTAACTTATTGAGTGCTGGATTTTTTTGAATTTGGTGTTAAAATTCTTTTAGCTTTGTTTTGGTATACAATAAAGTTACTTAAAAACAATTTTCATCTTTTCAAGCTGGCTTTTAAATTTTTTTAGGCAGGATAAGAGCAGCTATTAGTCAACTGCTATCTTTTTCCCACTGTGGAGGCAAAATGACTTTTAAGAAAATAGACCTTATTTTTTAGAATAGTTTCAGATTCACAGCAAAATTGAGCAGGAAGTACAAAAAGTTCCCATATACCCCCTGCCTCCACACATGCATAGCCTCCTAGACTATCAACATCTCTCTCCAGAATGGCACATTTGTTACAGTTGATGAACTTACAATGACATGTCATTATCACACAAAGTCCATAGTTTACATTGGGGGCAATAATCTTTTGAAGATTCTAAGTCAGTGATCTCCCACAGATTTGGCACCAGGGACTGGTTGCATGAAAGACAATTTTTCTACAGACAAGGTTGGGGTGGGGTGGTAGGGATTGGGAATTGGGTGGTTTCAGTACGAAACTGTTCCACCTCAGATCATCAGGCACTAGTTAGAGTCTCATAAGGAGCGTGCAACCTGGATCCCTGGCATGTACAGTTCACAATAGGGTTTGTGCTCCAATGCTAATCTAATGTCATCGCTGATCTGACAGAAGGCTGAGCGCAGGTGGTAATTCTTTCTCGCTGGCTGCTCCCCTTCTCCTGTGCAGCCCCATTCCTAACAGGCCATGGACCAGTGCTGGGGGTTGGGGACTCCTGTTCTAACCAATGCTCCCTCTATTAAAAGGGATTCTCACTCTAGCTGATGGAAACACCAAGTGTTGCAAGCTATGTGTGAGCTACAGAGATTATTCCTTTTGGGAAGTTCTTTGCCCTGCTTTGCATAATTTCCTCAAATACATGTACTAATCAGTACTTAGCTGAAGATTGAAGACAGATATCCAAGGCATTCTATCTGTGCAGCAACCTATTCTCTAGTCTGTCCTGTGATGTCTAGCCACCCTGACATCTTCAAACTTACTACCAGGCTCTGCCTGGGTCCTCCCTCCCTGCTCTACAGTTGACAATCTCAGGCAGCAAACTGGAGCAATCATAGGGCTCACCTCTTTTATTTATTACAGTACTGCACTATATCCAATGTTGAAGCTAGAGTTTAAAATACTTTTTCCAGTTTCTCAGTTGTTTAAGGTGGAAGACAAATCAGGTCCCCATTACTCCAAATTGGCCAGAAGCAGAAGTCTCCATTCCATCTTTGTGGTCAGAAAGAAGAGTATGACAGAAGGCAGCTTGTTAGAATGGGAAGACCCATGGGCTAAGAATCAGCATTACCTAGGCTCTAGTCTCAGCACTGAATTTACTAACTTTGTGCAAGTGATTGATCCTTCTTGAATTTCTGTTTCCCCATTTGTAAAGTGGGTCAAATCATAATTCCATGGCTGCTGTACAGATCAGTTGAAGTAGTATCTTAATGTTCATGAGTGTATTTCTCTTTCAGGGTTATTTATTTTTTTATTTTTGGGTCCCAATAAACCGTCCAAATCTTTTGGGGTTAGTTCAGGCACTGTATATAGTAGAAGCTGGTGTTAGAAAAGTTGATTTATACTGGAATATTTTTCACAGAATCAACCCCAATGCTCACTAACAAACTGAGAAGAAAAAAAAAGAATTACCCCCAAGAACATCTGAGGAAGCACAACAGGGACAGACTTGAAGGCACCTGGGCAGTCCTCTGGTTTTGGAGTAGAGGTAGGACAGGGCTATTTGTCCTCTCAGAGACTGGAGCAGGTTCTGTGTGTGAGTAGCAATGGGACAAACAGTCGTGGTCTGGCAACCAGCCTGTAGCAGGAAGGAAGGTTACAACTGGAGAAGTCCAAAGGGCAGCCAGGCAAGTATTCTTTGAGCTGAGGAACAAAAGACATTTTAAACTTTTTACTCTGCTTCAGGCAGCTGACGTCTGGTGATGATTCACCACATCAGGAACACCCTGTCCAGTGGGCTCAGGCAAGCCTGCCAGGCCACTTCTCTAAAGACACAACCTGAGGCCTCCTGCAATAATTCTCACAGAGCATTCTGAACATACATGTAAGGTGTTATGTCCCTGATCATATAGAGCCCATGTGTGCAATGTGTGAAATGGGACCTGCTTAATTTCTGACTAGCTCTTTCTAATTTTGGTTTGCAGAAAATCACAATGGTAAGAAAAATGAAGACAGGCAAAAGCCACTGGCTCCCAGGTAACTCTACATGATGAAGGGGCTGATAATGGACTGACCAAATCTAGAGAGAATTCCAGAAGCAAGGACTCAAGAGGTTAAAGGTCCCAGATCTAGAAAAAGCAGAAACTGCTGATTGTTCCTTTTTTTGTTGACTGATTATACAATGTGTCCTTTTAAAAATGGTTCTCTGTTCTCTTTGCAGTTGTTGTATTGGTTCCTAGTTCCTAGTAATTTCTCACACTTAGTTAACCAGTCAGTCTTACCGAAAAGTAAACTAACCAGGGATCCCTGGTTTCTGTATCTTTAAAACCTATAGGGTTACAAACCAAAGTGAGATGCCTATCTGGTTTCTGCACAGTTGTCCTGAATTATGTTGGCAGATATTTTATAGCCAGAAATTTACCTTGAAAAATAAATTGAAACCATACCAAGTATTTAGAGCTAGGGGTCTAAAATCTGCAAAAGCCCTGGGAGGTTGTGTTGTCTCAAGAGCCAGTATTCAGTGGACCACTCCACATCATATTAAATAAAATTTAAACACAGCATTTTGAAGCCGACAGTATGGGTTACTGTGTGTGCTGTGTGCCGTGAGCGTATTGTAGAGTAGTTGTTGAGTCTGCTGCCTTATCTGTGTGTTATGAGGTCAATGCACTGATCACTTGCTTTTTTCACTTCTATACTAACTCTAGGCACACTTTACTCCCAGTCAAAAGTGGACTGTATACTTCCTCTTTGATGTGATGGTCCCTTTGGTTTTGGTGCCTCTTCCATGAGCTTCAGATCAGAACTAGCTAAGAAGCTGTGGTTCGAGGCTGCCTTGGTTTAATCCCTTGTCTTGCCTACTTCACCTGGCTCAAGAGGGAAGTCCAGGAGGAAGAAATGGATGAAGTCCTGGAGGACTCACTAGATGAACAGTATTTGACTCATTCCAGCTGCCATGACTCCCACCAGCTTCCCAGCAGCAATGCCTTCCTCTTTGATGCACAGGAAGGCCCCTCGGCTGTGGAAATAGCCAGTAAGTGCTCCTTTGATAAGAAAAATAAAGCTCCATCAATCTCTCAGTAGCTCCTACATTCTACATGCTCACCACCTCTGTCTAAACTGAGAGATGTTATTCTCTGCAGGCAGGCCCTAAACATTCACTTTAAAAAAGTGATTAGGCTGAACACAGCTCTGGGATCAACTCTCAAGTACAGGTCCCTGGTGGGTCAGGTAATTTGCTCTGTTCCTGTCCTCACCTCAGTCCCTCTGGTCCAGACCAGCATCTGCAAGCCGGTATACTCAAAGCAGGCCAGAATGGAGAGAGTGAAGAGATTATGGCAGACTCTCTGCCACTACTGCCGCGCATGTACAAATCTGTTTAACAGATCTTCTTCTTTAAAATGGGACATCTCATCTTTCCTGAAATATATATATTTTTTGAGACAGGGTCTCTTGTTCTGTCACCCAGGCTAGAGTGCAGTGGCATGATCTCGGCTCACCACAACCTACAACCCAGGGTCAAATGACCCTCCCACCTCAGCCTCCTGAGTAGCTGAGAACACAGATGCATGCCACTACTCCTGGCTATTTTTTTTGCCTTTTTGGTAGACATGGGTTCTTGCTTTTTTGCCCAGGCTGGCCTCAAACTCCTGAGCTCAAGCAATTCACCCACCCCTGCCTCCCAAAGTGCTGGGATTACAGATGTGAGCCACCGCACCCAGCCTTCCTGAAATATTCTTGGTAATTATAGTTCCTGAACAGTTTTCCCAAGCTGTTCTAGCCATCCCAAGAATGTTGGCAGGCTTGTCCATATGTTTGGAGGTGCAATTATAATGGTTCCTGGGTTTCAAGCTCCAGTCTCCATCTCCCCTCAGGTGCTTGCTTTCCCATAAGGTTCCATTTGACTACTGGAATATCAGGGGATTTCCATAAAGACAAGACTTTGATCTTGGCAACCCTTTGGTAAATAGCCAGGGTTCTCAATCTTTGTGCAGCACCAAGGTATTTTTAAGATCTCTGTTAGTTTAGTCTCAGTGTTGTAATTCCATCTAAATAAACAATGAGGCTATCTGCTGGAGAAAAGGCTGAATCTAAGAGCAATGCCACCAGCATGCCCTCTTCCCAGAATAACTCCACGCTAGCCATTGGAGCTTCATTAGGTATATAAGAGCCCTTTGGGTTGGTAGCCTCTCTGGTGTGTGTATAGATTAAAACCTTGACCTATATCTCCTCTCCCTTACTTGAATGTTTGACTTTACTTTGGGGGCAAAAGTTTGGATTGTTAGGAGACTATATGCTTTATATACTCTTCTATGCAATAAAAAGAGATTATATTAATTCACTCATTGAGCTTTCACAGTAATATAAACCATATTAGGCTTGTCATTCTGTCAGTGATGGGTGTAAGTTTGTGGCTTTAATTAGTCATACCATCTTCTGACAAAGGCATCCTTATTTCTCTTTCCAATTTCACAGTAAGGTGCAGAAGAAGGTCTTTACCATCGGTTAAAGATGTTCAGGGCCGGGCACGGTGGCTCACACCTATAATCCCAGCCCTTTGGGAGGCCTAGGTGGGTGGATCACTTGAGGTCAGGAGTTCAAGACCAGCCCGGCCAACATGCTGAAACCCCGTCTCTACTAAAAATGCAAAAATTAGCCAAGCATAGTGGTGCATGCCTGTAGTCTCAGCCACTTGGGAGGCTGAGGCATGAGAATCCTTTGAACCTGGGAGACGGAGGTTGCACTGAGCCAAGATGGTGCCTCTGCACTCCAGCTTGGGCGACAGAATGAGACTCTGTCAAAAAACAACAACAAAAACAAAATATGTTCAGGAGAGATATTTTGTAGAGAGGAAGATATTCCCTAGTACCTATAAGTCATCTCAAGGAGGTGGTCATACCTTTTCTAGTGCTAGAAAAGCCCTACTCAGAGACCTTCAGTGTTTTCCCACCTCCTGTCAACCTGCCTTATACTTCCCATATCTCCATGTGGGAGGCATCCCTGTGGAGTTTGCTTAGCACTTGGCCATGCTTTGTTTGAAACCTTAAAAGCTCTTAAAGAAAGTTGCCTTATGTTCCCTGATGAGAAGATGAAGTTGGCAAAAGAATGGTGAAAGGCAGGGATCTTGACGAGAGGCCCCTGACTATCCCTTTAGTGATCAGCATCTTCACTTCCCATCTCATTCCATGTCCTGGTGGAATGGCTGCAGAAGATGAGATCCAGAGCCAGTGGCAGCACCTGAAGGAGACCCTTTTCATCAACAACTGCCTGTGAGAAAAGCTAGGACGTCACCACAGCAGCTTTGACGAAGAAAATGGTAGGAGAGGCCCAAGTCAGCCTGCTTCTGGCAATATGTATTTTTCTAAAGGCGTGTGACTGGGGCAGAGTTTTATAGATTTCAAGCACTTTGACATACTTTACTTCACTTATTCATTACAAATGTCCCAGCTAGAGAGGTAGGGCAGCTACTATCATTCCTATTTATAGGTAAATAAATAGGCTTAAAGATTTGCCTTCATCTTAGTGGTATCTACCTCTAAAATCATTCTTGTGATTCCTAGGCTGTCTTCTGTCTGCTGCTGTACACTGCCTGCTGTCTGTCTGCTTCTTATGTGATTGGCATTCAGTAGAACCCAGGTTTCTCAGCACCTCACGTAGCAGAATGAGAGTCTCCTCTGCTGCCATCCTCATCAGCTTCCCTTATGTCTTGGTGACTCTTCATTCTACCACCCCAAGGTGGTTCTCTCCAACCCCCCTCCTCTTAGATTGTTCTCACACAGAGGCCATCATTTCATAACATTGTGCTGGGCCAGAAGAACCATAAGCAGGTCCCTTCCCATACCAAAGCAGTAACTATTTTGGAAAAGCCTCCTTCATATTGCAGCCATTGGACATGATAATACATGTGATGTGCTGGCATTTGTTGAGAATCATGTGAAAATTAAGCTTCCACCCCATCACACTAACGTTCCAGCCCTCCACGGTTTTCTCCCTAGGCTAAGATAGAGAGGAAGAACATGAAATGTGCAGAAAGCATTCTCTTAAGCAAACGTGTATAACTTGCGTAAATTGTAATTATTTCCTGGAACAGGATGCACCTCTAACCTCTACAGGCAAATCATAGATTCCATTGTCCAGCTGTATAATGAAAACAGAGTTCTCAGAGAAGAATACCGGAGACTCCCCCGACTTGCCTGAGTCAAATTTCCAGAGGTAAGTGGTGAAAGGCCACAATAGGAAGTCACTCTCAGATGGGTCCCTTCTCTTGCCACACTCCACTGTAGAAATAAAAGAGGACGGGGAGGCCAGAGCTGCTCAAAACCTTATAACCCACAATTCTCATAGTTATTCTCAACTTAGAGAGGGCTGCTTTCTAGACACACCCCGTCCAGGCCCCCAGACTGCCAGGCTCCAGGAATAAGTAGCTCTAAGAAATATAGTATTTCGGTGCGAGCCACACCCCACTATTGCAAATTGGAGAAGAGAAGGACAAACTTAAAAGGTGAAAAGATTTAACAGAACAACAGGGTGAAACCCCATCTCTAATAAAAATACAAAACTTAGCTGGGCGTGGTGGCATGCACCTGTAGTCCCAGCTACTCAGGAGGCTGAGGCAGGAGAATCATTTCAACCCAGGAGGCAGACGTCGCAGCAAGCTAAGTTTGCGCCACTGCATTCTAGCCTGAGTGACAGAGCATGACTCCATCTCAAAAAAAAAAAGAAAAGAAAGACAGAAAAGATTTAAGAGAACAATTATTTTAATTGAATACATTTTGTCAAGATTAAATCAACTTTCCCCTAGAATACTGAAAGAATAAGCAATCATAATTTAGATTCTAAGTTACTGGCCTTTGAGAAAGTGTGAAATCCAAAAAGATGCCATGAGCCAAAAAAGAGCAAAAGTCCTAATTTTCAAACTGATGAAAATAAAGTACTAAATAATTGAAATCATCGTAGTTCATCTTGGTCCTTGGCAAAATAAAAATTTATTGATTGAAATTATAATATCCTAGCTACCTTATTGTGCCTAGCTCTTACCACTGAGGAGAAAAACCAAACACAAACAAAAGTATGTTCAAATTGGCAAAAATGTTTACAAACCTGCAAAATCTCTTCAGCCTATCCCTTAAACTGCAGACTTGGTATTTACTAAGCTCTGCTGTGTACAATACCCACCTTAATATCCATTCTTGCACAAGTTCTGTTAGGTATAAGCCAAAATCACATGGGATTTTTTTTTTACCCTCTCATGCCTATGTTTGCTTTTGCTTCCAAAGACCCTTCTGAGTAAGGACTGTCCTCAGACTACTGGAGTCACTTAGTCACAAGCTTGCCTGAGGCTCAGAGCTGGCAATACCTGGCAGTTTATGTCAATCCCACATGCAACCCTGCCTGCAAAGTATTTACCCATGATTGACAGGTGCAGGTGTATGAAAGCCCAGCTCCTTGACTTGAGGGGTGCGTTTGTGGTGAATTAGCTTTGGGAAAAGGGAATCCAGAGGCCAACTTTGTAAAAATCCAGATAGGTAAATGGAGAGAAATCTTTGCCTTGAAAGTCCAATTGAGAAAGATAGTGATTTACTTCAGACTGTGAAAAGAGAGACTAAAATCTTTACTTTCTCATGGGAAAGAAGCCTATGGTGAAAGAGAAACAAAGAAAATGGTGGGAAATAGGGTAGGTCTACTCAGTAGCTTTAAACCATTCTGTCATATTATAAAGCCTGGTAAGGTTTTAACTAACACAAGTGCCTGGACTCTACACATAGAGATTCTGATTTAAATGCTTCCAGGTGGGTGGAAGACACTAGTAGTCTTAAAAAGCTCCCAAGTAATTTTAACATGTAGCTAAAGATGAAAAGGACCATCTATCTACTAGAATGTCAAGTCGCCAGCATAGGAGTGTCCCAAATGTGCAGCTACCTCACAGAAAAGGCTTAACCCCACCCATTGATGGAATTTGCCTTCCTCTCTCCATGGTCTTGTTTGCATAGCATGGAAAAAAAAGAGAAGAGAAAAAGAGGTAGATGGATAGATTGAACCTATAATTTGCCTATGTGGAGCAGTTTCTCAAACTTTTCTGACCACAAGATGCAGTGAGAAATACACAATTCTTTGTGATCAGTTTTTAAAAAATCTTTTATTATGTGTAATCCACCCTACCTAGTGTTTAAATAAAGCCTGTAGTAGTAAGCAGTCCACTATATTGATTTCACAACCCATAAGTTGTTCAGAATTGCAATTAGAAAATTTTTAATTTTGGCCAGGCGTGGTGGCTCGCACCTGTAATCCCAGCACCTTGGGAGGATCACCTGAGGTCGGGAGTTTGAGACCAGCCGGACCAACATGGAGGAACCCTGTCTCTACTAAAAATAAAAATAAAAAAAAATTTTTTTAATTAGCTGGGCGTGGTGGTACCTGCCTGTAATCACAGCTACTTCGGAGGCTGAGGCAGGAGAATTGCTTGAACCCTGGGGGTGGAGGTTGTGGTGAGCCAAGATTGTACCATTGCACTCCAGCCTGGGCAACAAGAGCAAAACTGTCTCAAAAAAAAAAAGAAAGAAAGAAAGAAAAAGACAAAGAAAGAAAGAAAATTTTTTTTCACTTTTGCTCAGCCTTTTTATCAAGGAAAATCCCAGAAGAACATTTACTGTAAAAGAACATTGACTATAAACATCTTTCTGTGAATCCTTATTTCTGTCCCAGCCACCATGACCCAATAATCTCTAAAACCTGTTAGTGTTCTCCAGATTGAAGCCTTCCCTCTAACTGCTCCTAAATCTGTGATGTAGTGGAAAAGGTTTGAGGCCTTGATTCTCATCCCAGGTTTTTCACCTACAGATCATATGGCCTTAGCCTCTTGACACCATTGTCTCCTTATGGCCAAAGATGGAACTGTACTTGGGTGGTATCTGAGCATCCTGTTGGCTTTGACATTCTAGGGCTCTTCCCTTGGTACCACTCTCTTATTTAAAAGGAATAGGATGTGGACTTAGAAGGGTTATTTCTCTGCAAACTATCCTCTCTTTCTTATGACAAGCTATTTCTGAATGTGCACATTTGAGGCTAAGCAGATCCCTTCCTGGGAGGTGTGAAAGACCTTTATTTCTCTCCAGAGGAGTATTACGGAGGTGGTAGAGACCTAGCTAACTCATCTGCAGCGGCTTTGAGCAAGGCTTTTAGAACCATAAGGTGGCTGGGGTCCTGTGTCCTACACCACAGGCCAGCTAGTTCATTTCAGGAGACTTTCTTTTCAATCTATTATTACTATCTTCTTCTAGACTGTAGTTCACTACCAGAGATTATCCACTTAGCTGCACTCAGTTTGCACCTGGCCTGTATCACCACTTAGCTCTCACTCTAGCCTCAGTTAGGTATCAGCAAGACCTCACCAAAGATTATTGTTTCGTTGTATGTGTGTGTGTGTGTTTGTTTGTTTCAAGTAGCAACTAATGTTGGAACTATGGAAAGTTCTTCTCTACTTTTAACAAAGCTTAGTCACAAACAGTTCCCCAGTTGATGAGAAAAACTAAAACAACAGAACAATTGAAAGTCCAAATCTGAAAGCTCCATCTCTGAGAAGCAAATTTTATAGCCACTCCAGATTTGTATTCCAAATGGATAGTTTGATTGTAGAAATCACATCCCTTCAGTCTGAAAATGTGATAACTGCCCAAGAGACAGTGATGCCTAGATCCATAAATAATCCCCTTTCCCCCAACCTATATATAACTGGAGTCAACAGCAGCTAGAGGAAAATGGCAAGGACTTGGAATCAAGATTAAGTTAGAATAACACTGCTGTAGACTGTTTATCAGCTCTTCAGCCTATGTCCATTTTCCTTGAAGGATAAGCGTTTAGAAACCTCTGACAATAAAGTTTATTTTACACACATTCTCTTGCCTATGATTTTTTTGTACAAATCACAATTACAAAACTTTCTTGCTCCAGCTAAAAGCAGGAAACTCAGTCACAAATGTGTTCACTACATGTATACCACAGAATGATAGCAGCCAGTCTGAATGCATCACTTGATTCCAAAATGAAATGTTAGCACTCAGTAGTGAAACTACATGTATCTCCAACTCTGGAAGCCCCAGGCAAGATACTCCTGTTTCCTGCAGGGAAACAGATCTATAAGCAGGGCAGCAGTCTCACACATGTACATTCCTGGGAAACCCAAGGAAACAATGATAGTGACGCAGGGCAGGCGAGCCTCAAAACTGGTTTGTAGCCTGGGAAATTTCTCCCAGACTGTAGTTTCCTTGGCTTTGCCAAGGAAAGAATTCAAGGGCAAGCCACTGGTGAAAGAAAGCAACTTTTATTGAACTGGTGCTGCTACTTGCAGAGCAGGGCTAACCCATAGGCAGTGTGCCCAGAGTTGGTGCCTGTGGGCTGCTAGCTAGTTGTATTTAGACCCACTTTTAATTACATGCCAATTAAGAGGTAGGTTATTCAGAACTTTCTGGAAAAGGGGCAGGGAGTTTCCAGAACCATATAAAGTAACTTCCAGGCCATTGCCAAGGTGTGTTGCCATGACATTTGTAAACTGGCCATGGTCCCAGTGGTAGTGTCTTTATGCTCATAAGTAGTGAGAGCAACTAGAGGTCACTTTCATCATCATCTGCTGGTTTCAGCAGGCTTCTTCACTGCACCCTGTTTTGACCAGATCCTGCTCTGTTCAGTGGGGTTGTGACTGGAAAATAAGTCCTTCTGGTCTCCTACCTCATTTCCCCATCAGAGATTATATACTCCTCCTTAATCTTAAGGGGCTTGCAGAAGGGTGGAGGTTCATCTTCTGTAACTGCTTCCTGCTGATGTTATGGGCATAGACCCTGCCTAGCACTGGAGAAGTAAAATCTCTGGATACCTGTTCTAAAAGACCCAAAGGCAGGATGTCTTTATTTTCTGGGTCAGAAGAGGGGATGGGTTGAAAGCCTTGTGCCAGCATCATCTTTACATGGAATTATTGTAATCTAGAAGACACAAACTTTACAAGGAGGTTAAACAAGCAAGGACCAAAGATTAGTAATAACAAGATATCTGTTAGAGGTCCTAGGAAGGGTAAAAATCAAGTGTCTGCTGGTAGAGATTCCTTTATTGAATTCCATCAGCAGGGCAAAGCAGTAAGAGAGAAAACATTATAATTAGGAGTAAGAGAAAAACTTTCATGCTCATCCACAGCATCATGTTATTAATATTTATCTGTGCATTTGCAAAACAATAGCTTTAAGTCTTCTGGGAGTTTGCAAGTATAGGTCATGGCATCTTCCTCTGACATCTGTGAGGACTCATAAGAATCTTTGAGGCTGGGCACAGTGGCTCATGCCTGTAATCCCAGCACTTTGGGAGACTGAGGCAGGCATTTTACAAGGTCAGGAGTTCAAGACCAGCTTGGCCAACATGGTGAAACCTCATCTTTACTAAAAATACACACACACAAAAAAAAAATTAGCCAAGCATGGTGGCACGTGCCTGTAATCCCAGCTACTCAGGAGGCTGAGACAGGAGGATTGCTTGAACCCAGAAGGTGGAGGTTGCAGTGAGCCGAGATCGAGCCATTGTACTCCAGCCTGGGCGACAGAGCAAGACTTCATCAAAAAAGAAAAAAAAATTAACTTTGGAGTTTAACAGCAGTGGGAGTGCTTAATAATGCCTGATAGGGGCCCTTTCTATTTTGGTTGTAATTGATTCTTGGGGGATCCTTCTTTCTAAGTTTTTAGTCAGACTAAGTCTCCTGGTTGAATGGGGGAGTTAATCCTTTTCCTTGTGGGAGGTTACGTTTCATTTCCATATGATTGAAGGGCCTTTTGAACCTGGCCTAAGTTGATAATCTATGTGTCTCCTCATCAAACAGAAGGTCTAAAGTTAAAAAGGGCCTTCCGAGCTGCTCAGGCGACCCAGTGCTCGCTTGGCCCGGGCCGAGCTTAACTGTCCCAGGTCAGTTAAGCCCGTGGGAGCCCAGGTCATGGGGCAGCCAGGGCCTCTGCAGTGTGAGGAGCCGGGCTGCGGGCGGGCAGGCGGGAAGCTTAGGGTGGGTCGCGGTCGCGGCCCCCGCCGCAGGCCCTGGCGGCGGCATCGTGAACATAGACGTGGAGTTCCACATCCGGCACAACTACCCCTGGAACAAGTTGCCGGCCAACGTGAGGCAGTCATTAAGTGGAGATAGCTCATCATGGAGGTCTTCATCTTTGTCTTCACATCAAGTAGGCTGAGGAGGAGGAAATACAGGAAGTATTGGTCTTGCTGTTCAGAGTGGCAGAGGAGAAAGAAAATCCCAGCCGTCTTGGAAATTCACAGAGAGAATATGAAAATCAGGTTGTCTGTACAGTATCTGCAATCAATTACGATACAGAAATAACTTAAACATGTCAAGAAAGATGAACGCAGATACTATGAGGAACTGCTAAACTACAGCCGAGATCATCTCATGATGTACCCTTACCGTCTATTGGATATTATGGTGAAGGGCTTGAAGATAACACCATTTTCATATTACACTGGGATTATGGAGAATATTATGAACAGTGGGCACAATTTTACTGCTGCTGACTGTCTAAGGCTTCTTGGCATAGGAAGAAACCAGTATATTGATCTTATGATTCAGTGTAGATCATCAAAAAAATTCTTCAGAAGGAAAACAGCCGGTGATCGTCTACCAATAAAGCCAGTGGAAATTGCCATAGAGGCATGGTGGGTGGTGCAGGCTGGATATATCACAGAAGATGACATCAAGATATGCACTTGGCCTGAGAAATGTGCTACTGATAAGATCGTTGATTCAGGCCCTCAACTCTCTGGATCACTAGATTACAATGTAGTACATAGTTTGTATAAAAAAGGATTTATTTATCTGGATGTACCAATGTCTGATGACAGTTGTATAGCAGTTGCACCCCTTGAAGGTTTTGTAATGAATCGAGTGCTTATTTTGATTATTTTGAAACTCTACTCTATAAGATATTTGTTTCAGTAGATGAGCACACAAATGTGGCAGAGCTTGCAAATGTCCTTGAGATTGACTTATCCCTGGTTAAGAATGCTGTTTCAATGTATTGCTGATTGGGCTTTGCCCATAAGAAGGGACAAGTAATAAATTTGGATCAACTTCATTCATCATGGAAGAATGTTCCATCCATAAACAGATTAAAGAGTACCTTAGATCCATAGAAGATGCTCTTGTCATGTGGTGGAGGGGAAAGTAGGAGGCCTGTACAAGAAGCTTCATCGGCAACTGACACTGATACAAATAGTCAAGAAGATCCAGCTGACACAGCCAGTGTAAGAAGCCTGAGTCTGTCTGCAGGACACACGAAGCACATCGCATTCCTGTTTGACTCCACTCTTACTGCCTTCTTAATGATGGGAAATCTTTCACCAGTTCAGAGCACTGGTGAAAGAGAAGCACAGAGATATTTTGATCATGCACTTACTCTGAGAAACACAATACTGTTTCTGCGTCATAACAAAGATCTAGTTGTGCAAACTGCACAGCCAGACCAACCTAATTATGGTTTTCCTTTGGATCTCTTACGCTGTGAAAGCCTTCTTGGTCTGGACCTTGCAACTGGCAGCAGAGTTCTAAACAAAAATTACACACTGCTTGTTTCCATGGCTCCCCTCACCAATGAAATCCGGCCTGTCAGCAGCTGCACCCCTCAGCATATTGGACCAGCTATCCCAGAAGTCAGCTCTGTCTGGTTTAAACAGTACATTTACGTTTATCATATCACTGGACAAGGACCACCATCCCTTTTATTATCCAAAGGTACAAGACCTCGAAAACTGCCAGATATATTTCAGAGTTATGATCGATTGCTAATAACATCTTGGGGTCATGATCCTGGAGTGGTTCCTACCTCAAATGTGCTCATGATGTTGAATGATGCTTTAACACATTCTGCAGTTTTAATTCAGGGGCATGGTCTGCATGGGATAGGAGAAACTGTCCATGTCCTATTTCCATTTGATGAAACAGAACTACAAGGAGACTCGTGTCAATATGGGTGTTCATAAAGCATTGCAGATACTAAGGAACAGAGTGGACTTACAACATCTCTGCGGATATGTCACCATGTTGAATGCTTCCAGCCAACTTGCAAATAGAAAACTCAGTGATGCTTCTGATGAGAGAGGAAAACCTGATTTGGCTTCTGGCTCAGATGTTAAATGGGAGTACAGAGTCATTTGAAATGGTCATTGAAGAAGCAACTATAGATTCAGCAACAAAGCAAACCTCTGGTGCCACAACAGAAGCAGATTGGGTTCCTCTCGAGCTGTGCTTTGGAATTCCACTGTTCAGTTCCGAATTAAACCGGAAAGTTTATAGGAAAATTGCTACACACGGCCTTTGCAGAAAAGAGAGCCTTCAAAACCTCTTACATTCCAGTAGAAAACTCTCTCTGCAAGTCCTTAACTTTGTTCACTCATTCCAGGAAGGTGCTTCAACATTGGATATTCACACAGAGCCCAGTTTTTCAAGTTTGCTTTCACAGTCATCGTATGCTGACATGGGTGTTCCACTTCCTGCAAAAAATTTAATATTTAAAGATGGTGTCTTATCAGAACGGAGTGGATGGTCACCTTCCTCACTTATTGCTAATCTCCATTTGCAATAATTTGGTTACACCATTTGCTGCTCACACTTTCTGCCTTTTTTCTTTCTTAACGTTAGCTTTATAGTGTCAGCCACTAAAAAGCATCCTGCTGCTGCGGAGCAATTCTTGCTTTACTAATATTAAAAGTTTGGGGAACATATTCATGTTTTCTGAAGTTTTGCTCCTTATTGCACATCTTATTGCAACAAAGTGCTTTTTAGCATCCAGCACTGTATTTTTTACCTTGAGACAATCTGCATTTGTTTTATAAAACTAAGTATATACTTTATAGGCTTTATGATGACTGTTATGTTTAAAAGCAGTCACTGTGAAAATTGCAATGATAATTTTATATGTTAGTTTATCAAACATCAATCTTGTTTAACTTTATATTTTGTTACCTATACTTTGGGGGATCAAGGGAAGAGATGGAACTCTTCCTCTGAAAATGCTTCTTGGTACTTAAAGTAGTAAAACTACAAAACAGTAAACATCCAGTATTGAGAGATGATATGATAGGGCATTATGAATTCCTATGGGTGTCTAAATTATGTATGTCAATTGGACATTGTAGAAGGTATGTAAATCATCATGGTTATATATAACTTAACCTTGATTTATAAGGTCTTAATTCAGATTATGACTCTTCGTTGACATCTCATGAGAAGCTTTAGAAAACTTTCTATTTTTAAACACCATTTATATGTGGACTTCTGTTGTCACTGACTTTGGGCTTTATATTTTCACAGAGTCTTTATGGAAAAAGTAGAATTTATTTTCCACTCTTGTAGCTATAGCTGCTGCACATTTTCACCCTGATTTATTTTTTTGTTTCTTACCTTCGATGTTTTCAAACCAAGGATTGTGATTTTAGGTTAGAATTACATATTAGAAGCATTAAGACTATGTCTTTGGATCGGAATGCTTTAGTGATTAACCTACTTTGAAGACATACTCTTAAGCAATCTGGATCTTAAATTTATGTGAATACATTTTTAGAAAATGATAAAGAAAAATGGAATTACTTCAAAGTGTTTCTTGAGTCATTGATTCTTTTAGCATCTCAAATGTTAATTAGAATAATTGGAATCACTTTTTAGACTTTTCAAGTTACCTTCCTTGGGAAGTTTGTGCAGTGTTACAGTTTAGTTTAGCTCCTCTTATAGGGTAATGGTTTGCTAGTTTAAAACTGTAACCAAATGAACTGGTCAGGCAACTCATATCTAAAACACTTAAAATGTTAGAAAGTTTGGGAATGTTATAACCTAAGTGTTTTTGCTGATAACTTTTTGTTATTTATAGACATTTGTGTATTTAACATACTTACTTCTGGAAATATATGCCTTTCCTAAAACTTAACCACACATCCACTACCATGGCCTATGTATAGAATTGAATATTTTGGACCATGTTATCTGTGGCACAGTCAGTGCTGTGTTTGAGGTAAATGCAGTAACGGTTAGTTTTCTACTTTGCCTTATAAAAGGTAGAAACCATGTGTATGTTATGTTTGTCTATAAAAGAAAAATACTAATATTAAATTATTTCTTATGACTGTGAGTCACTCACTTATTTTTCCAGTAATTGATATTGTACATTCTTAGTGCCATTAGGTATGTATGTATGTAACTTTTACAGTTTTTCAGCTGAAAGTTGTATTTTTTTTAAATCAGGGCTCTTTAATCTCATTTTAATTTCCTTTGTTTGAATGAACTGTAGTTATTTTCTGTATTCCTATATTAACCATCTAAACCAACTGTAATGACACGTACACTAATAAAGAATTGAACATTTGTATTTGTTGGCAGTGAGTCCAGTTGTTGGTGAATTTAAAGCTTAAAATATGGGAGTGATTTGCTGCTATATTTCTTTTGAGAGATAAAGGAGGAAGAAATGGAACCTAATAGTGATCACGAATTTTAGGGAAAGTACTGAAAAACCATGGGGTCCCCTCTGGTTTCTTGTGTTGAATGAGGCAAGAGTAATCATCTGATTCTGAGCTGAAGACCTCTCATACTCTCAAGGAGGGAGAGTGCATTTTTAGAGCTTTTAGCAAAAATGTGAAAAGTTCATGTTTGCACTTTGCTTTGTGAATTTGGCTTCATTTTACTTATACATTAACTCATGTAATGTCTTAAATCTTACAAGTATTGATCCATTTCAACAAAAAGGTAAATTTAAAATGCAGACTTTGTTACTTGCCAAAGAAGATTCATGAAAAATTTATATCCAATTGTTTTCCAAATAGTTAATTTAATTTGGCTTTTTACCACATTCCTTCCTTTCTTTCCCGACTTCTTTAATGTAATTTAAACCCTGGAAAACATTCTTTAGAAACCAAGAGGAAAAGAAGAACACGTATCAGAAAAGACACATAACTTAAAATGGTACATTTCACATCTAAAATGGGTTTGAAGAAACGCAACTTTATATCATTAAAAAATAAGTTCATCTGATTTCCTTTATTTCTTTTTTAAATTATGTAATCAGATGATTTTATATTTTTTGGGGGGGCGGAATATTGGTTTCTTTTACTTGATGTTTTCAGTTTTCTCTGGCATTCAAGTTTCTTTTTTGTGTTCAGTGTTTCAAATACAATTTGTATTTAAGGATTTTAAAATACCAAACTGTAAATGAGTACAGTGGATCTTTTTCTGTTAGGATGTTAATATTATACAATGAAATCTATAAAGTGTTGTCAATTTGATCATTGACACATATGACACGTTTACAATTAAACTGTGGTGTTGATCAAGTTAAAAAAAAGGCGGGGGCCTTCCATAAGTCATTTCAAATGGACTAAGCTTTAAAGTTCTCTTTGGAGCCATCCTCACATGCAAAAGGGCTATGAGTAGGAGGAAAACTCAGGCCTCTGAGGTCTCCTGAAAGAGTTTTGCTAATGTCACAACTGGTTTTGTATGTTATCTGAAGATTGAGATCTCCATGAAGAGTGAAGATAGGTAATGCTTAAGGCTGAGGCATTACCTCACTGGGTCACCTTATCTGGGAAGGGAGGTCAGTTATCCCCTTGCAAACATTTTGGTAATCCAAATCTTGGGATGATTTCTTTAAGTAAGAATTTAGACACTTCCAATACTTTTCTTGTCCTTGTGGGGAAAGCTTCTATCCACCTGGTGAAAGTGTTTATAAATACTAGCAAATATTGTAGTCCCCTGTAAGGTGGCATCTGGGTTAAATCTGTCTGCCAGTCTTCACTATGGTATCTTCCGTGGTGTTGTACAAGTTTAAGCAGGGAGCGGGGTATGGGGTGGCTTCCTGATTGGTAAATCTTTTTATAGTTTAGAACAGTCCCTTCCCCAAGAATATTTAGGAAACTAATCTGAATGGAAAATCCTGTCCCAAATGTGAGGAATCATGAAAATGTTAAATTATTTCCCATTTGTCAGCCTCAGGAATAGAGTTTGTTCTTTTCTAGCAAGCATCTAGAGGGGTCTTACTGGAAGCCTTTTACTCAGTCCCTTTAATTTCCTTGGGTGTATAGTACGGTTCCACTGACATGGATGACCTGGTAGTAGCGCAGCAGCCTGAAATACCAGGGTTTCCTTAGCTGTGGCCTTAGCTGCTCTTTCCAAAAGGGAATTTCCTCTAATAAGAACAGTGTCTCCCTTCTGGTGTCCCCTGCAGTGAATACTTGTTATTTCTTCGGGAATTGGGCGGCATCTAAAAGTTCCAAGATCTGAGTAAAGTTGTATGGGGGATCCCTTGGCTCTTGATAGTCCCCTTTCCTTCCCTATGGTTGCATGAGCCTGAAGCACCCAGAAACCATACTTAGAGTCAGTAAACACATTGACTCTTGAGGGTTTTTTTTCTTTTTTGAAACGGAGTCTTGCTCTGTCGCCCAGGCTGGAGTGCAGTGGCATGATCTTGGCTCACTGCAAACTCTGCCTCTCAGTTTCAAGGGATTCTTGTGCCCCACCCTCCCGTGTAGCTGGGATTACAGGTGCCCACCACCATACCCGGATAATTTTTGTATTTTTAGTAGAGACAGGGTTTCGCCATGTTGGCCAGGCTGGTCTCGAACTCCCAACATCAGATGATCCACCCACCTCGGCCTGCCAAAGTGCTGGGATTACAGGCGTGAGCCACCCAACCCAGGCTTAAGTCTTTTCACAGTTGGAAGGTCCTGATTACAGCAGCTAATTCTGCTTTTTGAGCAGAATTCTGAGAAGGTAAACCCTTGGCCTCAATGACTTCTTGTTAGCTAACCTTCCTTTCTTACTCCCTCATGAATAAAGCTATTTCCATCTCTAAACCACTCAACACTGGGGTTAGACAAGGGCTTGTCTTCAAGGTTGGACCTTCTAGAGTAGCTCTCTTCCATGGTTTCCACCCAGGAGTCAATGAGTTGGGGATCTGTTTCTTGGGATGTGAGGTCCAGCAACAGAGTAGCAGGGTTTAAAAATTAGCATACTTTAAGGGTAGCATCTGGGATGTCAAGCAGAAGAGCCTGATATTTAAGTAACTGGCCCCCTATTAGCCATTGGTATACTTTTGCCTCTAGGACCCTCTGTACTGTACTTCATGTGGTGGTGGGGGGCGGGGGTGGTATGGCATCTACTTGTTGTCCCAAGGTAAACTTACTGGTTTCTTCTACCAATAGAGTGATGGTAGCCACAGATCTCAAGCTTCCTGGTCACTCAGCTGCCACCTGGTCTAGCTGTTTAGAGAAATAAGCCACTGGTCTGAGGCAATTCCTGACCCTTCGAGTTAGAACATCCAAAGCTGTCCCTTGTTATTCATCCACATAGAGGGTGAAAGGTTTTTCTAAGTTCGAGAGTCTTGAAGCAGGGGCTGTCCCTGGCTTTTCTTTTAAGGCTAAGAATGCCTTTTGACAAGCTCCATTGCAATTCAAAGGCTTATGACCACTCACTTTTGGAGGTTCATAGAGTGGTTTTGCTATGAGCCCAAACCTGGGAATCCAAACCCAGCAGAATCCAGCTATTCTCAAAAAGGCTTCTTAATTTGAGGGACCTGGAGTGCCAGGATGGTCTCTTTTCATCCCTGGGTCAAGATCCTGGTCCCAGGAGTGAGAATGTGTCCCAAATATGTGACCCTTTGGACAGAAATTTGGGCCTTTCAGGGGGATACCTGATACCCTTGTTTTGTTTCAAAATTAAGGACTTGAAGTTGTATGTTTCTCAGAGTCTTCCCCTAGTAGGGCTGGAAATTAATAGGTGATACACATATGGTAAGAGGGATCCATTAATTAACTGTAGTTCCCATACCTCTTTTGCCAATGCATTACCAAACAGATGGGGATTGTCCTAAAACCTTGGGGACAGGACAGTCCAGGTAAGCTGAGATGCAGCATGAGTGTCTGGATTAGTCCATTCAAATGCAAAAATATATTGGGTGTCCAGGTGTAAAGGTGTGTGAAAGAAAACATCTTTTAAATTTAATACTATGAACCAATAAGCATCTTCAGGGACTTGAGTTATTATTGTATAAAGATTAGGAACTATTGGGTGACTGGAACTAATGCCTCATTAACTGCCCTAAGATCCTGAACAAATCTATATTCCCCGTTTGGCTTATTAACAGGAAAAATGGGGGTGTTACGTTGGGACTGATAGGATTGTAATAATCCATACTTCATTATCAGGGGATGGATGCCCCTTGGAGCCAAAGGTCTAAAAGGATACTGGATTTTTTTTTTTTTTTTTTTTGAGTCAGAGTCTTGCTCTGTTATCCAGGCTGGAGTGGGGCGGCGCAAGGCTCACTGCTACCTCTGCCTTCCAGGTTCAAGCAATTCTCCTGCCACAGCCTTCTGAGTAGTTGGGATTACAGATGTACACCACCATACCTAGCTAATTTTTGTGTTTTTAGTAGAGATGGGGTTTTGCCTTGTTGGCCAGGCTGGTCTCAAACTCCTAGCTTCCAGTGATATGCCCACCTTGGCCTCCGAAAGTGCTGAGATTAAAAGCATGGGCCACCACATTTAAAAGGATATTTTTTTTCCCATAGATAATTAACACTGGGTTTCAAAATAACCTGGACTGGGAGAACATTTGCAGTTCTTCCAGGAACTACCATGTCACAAGCAGACGGGTCTACTTGAGAAGTAATATTTGATGGAAGGAACGTCTTTTCTTTATCTGTGTTAAGACATGAACTTAGAGCTAGGAGAAGTGTCCCTTCCCAGCCTGTGGCCTTCTCTTGAGGTGCTCCAAATTGAACTGCAGGCTGTTATTGGGAAAGTAAGTCTCTTCCCAGTAAAGGAATAAGGCACTCAAGACTAAGCAAAAATCTGTGGAAAAACATGGTTCTCCACAGTGCAACTAAAGGAATGGGTGAATCTCCTAGCTTTTAGCTGGTCATCAATCCTCATTACAGTACAGGAGTGGGAAGACAGCGGCCCCAAGGACTAGATCAGAACTGAGAAGGCGGCTCGCATATCCAATAACTCAATATTTTTACCCGCCATGTCAAGAATTACCTGAGGCTCTTCTGTAGAGATGGCAAGGTGTCTGGTAGAAGCTGTAGGGAATCTTGGGCCCTGTCAGTCCTCTGTTCTCTTAGCCATTAGGAGTCCGAGAAGCTCAGACTCCCTTTGGAGACTGAGGCAGTCTTTCCTCCAGTGGCCCGCTTGCTTACAGAAGGCACACTGATTCCAGCCTAGGGGATGATGAGCTGGCTTTTGTCTGGGCATCCCAAAGCCACTCTTGCAACACTTTCTCAGGATGGGCAGCTCAAAAGCAGTAGGAGGCTGAAAGCAGCTGCAAACAATTGCATTTTTTGGCTATTTCTTTTGGTTTTATCCTCTTCCTCTGCCTTGTCCCTATTGTTGTAAACTCCAAAGGCCATGTTTAAGAGTTGGCTCATGGAGTTTGGGGTCCCATTCCTGCCTTTTGTAACTTCCTCCTAATGTCAAGGGTAGATTGAGTAATACAATGCATGCCCAGAAGAGCCCGCCCTTCCGGGTTGTCTGGGTCTACATTAGTATATTTCCTGAGTGCCTCAACGAAGCAGCCCTAAAACAGAATGGGATTTTCATCCTTCCACTGAGTTACTTCTCTATCCTTGTCATAATTAACTGGCTTAATCACACACCTTTTCATACTTTCTATTAAACAAGTTAGCATGTGATTTCTATGTTCAAGTTCTTGGGAACCCTTCTGGTAATCCCACTGAGGGTCTCTATGTGGAACTGCATCTCCCCCTACATAAATGGTATGGCCTTGGATATGAGCAGCTACTCTAACTGCATATTCACAGGCCAGTACCCAGAATCCCTCTCTTCTCCTCTATAATACAGGAAGAGGACAATAATATTTGCAAGTTGTGCCAAGTTAAATCAAAGGACATCATCAACCTGACAAACTCCTCTATAAACTTCCCTGGATCCTTCAAAAACCAGCCATATTTTTCCTTGAAGAAAGCCAATTTGGACAAAGGAAATGGCACATATACTCTGATTGTTCCCCTATCTCTGCCAGCTAACTCCAGCAATGGACACAGATTCAATTTGAGGGGCTGATAGAGAGCTCCACTTCTGGTGGTACTGGTTGGGCTTACTTCCTTGGGCAGTGGGGGATACAGGCTGGAGCTAGCTAAATAAAAGGGAGGGTTTTCTGATGACATTGGGGTGAAATCCCACACTGGAGAACTGGCAGGACCCCTCGCAGAATTGGGGGACTGAGAAGACCCTGGAGAGGGCATGGGCCCTCCAGGGGGTGCCGCTAGGAAGGGAGCATCGAGGATATCCCACGCAGTTTCTTGGTGCCTGGAAGTAACATGAGCCAGACACATCCTGCAGTTGACTCTTAAGTCAGAATCCTGGTAGGGGGCCATAGAAGCCTGTACGTAAGGAACTTCTCCCCATTTTCCTTCCTTTTTACTGAATAAGTCCAATTGTAAAATAGTATGATAATGTAAAGAACCAGTTTCAGGCCAAATTTCTTGTTCTCCCAAGAAAATTGTTTCTTTTTCTTTGAGCCATCTCATTTGAATTTGCTCCAATTGCCTTAAAGACACCCTAGTGGGGAGTCCTTTGGGATGCTCACCTTTGTCCCCATGTCTAACAAGGATCTCTACTACACCCAGAAGTTTTTCTAAGTCTAGCAAAAGCTCAGTTACTTTCCCTTTCAAATTCCCACCTCCTGCAGAGAAGATGTAAGTACAGTTAGCAAAGTGTTATGAAAGTAGATTATGAAATATGAATGCGAAGTAAAATGATGGGTCTGAATTCCACAGAGAGTGAAGAAAGCATTTTAGTTTGGGCAAAGAGGGGTTAAAAGAAACAAGGTGATCATGGAAGGGAGGAAGGGAAGGCATGAACAGCGTTGTCCAGACTGAGGTGCCAGAAAATCTACCCAGCAGCCACAGAGACTGAGGAAAAATATTTGGGCAAAATGTTTGGGTGGCTGCTGCTTGTCTGCCACTATGGGTAGTTGTCACTTGGGCCAGGGGTCCAGGAACCCCTGGTCCCTGTGACCAAGAGTTCAATATGGGCTTGAGCAAAGTCACGTAGGAGGGGGCCCACAACTGGCTGTTATGGAAAATCGTAATCTTTTAATTTAAGGGCAGAGAAGATGGCATCCACACTCCTCCAGGGGAGGGGCTCTAATCCACAATCCTATAGGGAATGTCAATGCCGAAAACCCCAGAGCATCCAGGGAGAGGCCAACAGTGACAGTGGAACTCTCACCACAACGAAATGCCAAAAACCCAGAGTACCCAAGTATCAGCCAGTGATGGTCCCCACACTGAATGCTGAAACTGCAGGGGAGGCAATGGTGAACCCCAAAGGCCAAGTTAGGGGCCACTGAACAATGTGACTTTGGCATCTCAGGGTCAGCACAGTAAGGGACTTTTCACGACCAAGTGTCCTGCCTTAAACAGTTCTTGACTCTGTCCTGTCCTGTCCTGTGTTATATCATGTCCTGTCCCATCTTGTCTTGTCTTTGTGGTCACCAGATGATGCAAGGAAAGACAACCCCAAAATTGGGGCTTAGCCCAGGAGAGTTCTTGGCTTTGCCCAGGTAAGAATTCAAGGGCAACCCAGCGGTGAAAGAAAGCAACTTTTGTTAAACTGGTACTGCTTCTCGTGGAGGAAGGCTAACCCATGGGCAGTGTGTGGGTTGCTAGCTAGCTGTATTTATTTAGATGCTTTTAATTAGATGCTAATTAGGAAGTGGGTTATTCAGAACTTTTTGGAAAAGGGATGAGGAGTTTCCAGAACCATATAAGGTAACTTCCTGGCCATTGCCATGGCATGTTGACATGGCATTTATAAACTGTCATGGCACTGGTAGGAGTGTCTTTATGCTAATGAGCAGTGAGGGCAACTAGAGGTAGCTTTTGTCTCCATCTGCTGGTTTTGGTCAGCTTCTTTACTGCACCCTATTTGGACCAGATCCTGCTCTGATCAACTGGGCCACAGCCGCAAAATAAGTCCTGCCACTTTCCTACCTCAGTAGAATCTCTGCCAAAGAATGATCTTGAAAGTTTGCTGTTTACTCATCATCTGGAAAAATCTTCCTGTATAGGCCAAATTCCCACCCTTGAGATTTCTGAAGGACCAACAAGTAAAAACAGTATACCCCAATGGGACTGTTAGATTTCAACTAACTTACTCTCCTTTGGATTTCTTTTTCTGAAAATAAATTCTTCTCACACACTGACTTGTCTTTTGCAATCCAATGTAAAAGTGGGACATCTTCTTCAGAAGCTTTGAAACATACAAATTAGCCTCAAACTTACCTACCAGACTTCCAGGCTAGAAGGCTGATTCATGTAAGAAGGACTAAGAAGACACTTCACCCATATCCTGGGTAACAGGAGGGGATCCTTTAGATAGGTTTGTACACCAGGCTGGTAACCTACACTTTCTTCTAGCAGTGAGAGGTACTGAGATCCGTCACCCCCTCCTGCAAGGCCAAGACCCAGAGTGAGCCAAATTTTAGCCTAGAATTCAGCCAGCTCTTCACAGTCTCCCATGTTTTACATTTTCCTCCACAGTCATTTACTTTGAAAGATTTCAAACCTATAGAAAAATTGAAAAAAAAAGAACTCCTCTACACCATTCACCCAAGTTCAACAGTTAACATTCCTTTACCTTTTTTCTCTGTCTACACACACCTACACACACATTCATATTTCATAGTAAATGCAGACCAAAAAAACTCCACTTCATCCCTAAATAGTTCAGCATGTATTTCATGAGATTAAGGACATTATCCTATATAATTATAATACAATTCAATTATCAAACCTAAGGATATTAACATTTATTCAATAATATTATCTAATATATAGTCCAGATAAAAATTTTCTAACTGTTTAGAAAATGTCACATCTATACACATATATGTGCATGTATATAGATATTTATGCATACATAGTGTGTGCATGTGTGTATGTATGTGTATATATAACACACATGCACATTACATATGCATAAATGTTTTAATTTAATAATATTTATATGCATCAATATCTTAAAGATATATACATATCATTAGCTGGAAGCTGCCTCTATCCATATATTAAAGGTTTCTCCATATGTAGTGAACTGTAACCTAACTGGATGTGTAAACAACCTGTAACCTACTCTTGAGCCAATGACTGAGTTTTAGCCAATCAAAGGTGGCCAACTGTTCAAACTGGGTTCAAATAAGACAAACTCAGAGCTGTAGCCAATCCGATTATTTTTGTACCTCACTTCTGTTTTCTGTAAGTCACTTTCCCTTTTCCATCCATAAATCTTCTTCTACCACATGGTAGCACTGGAACCTCTCTGAACCTATTCTGGTTCTGGAACTTTCTGATTCAGGAATTCTTCTTTGCTTAATTAAACTCTGTGTGTGTGTGTGTGTGTGTGTGTGTGTGTGTGTGTGTGTGTGTGTGTGTGTATTATATATTATATACACATGTAATATATATGTATGTGTATATATAATATTTATTTAAGAGAGAGAGAGAAGTGACTTGTGGTACTGATGTTGCTTCCCCAGGTTCCAAGTAAAGTTCCTCAATTGCACTTTACTTACCTAGAGCTGTCCCTCCATTTCTTTGTCCTTGTTGCTAAGTTTTTGAAGTGGATAGGCTAGTTATCTTGTTCAACATCCTGCATTCTGATCAAACTAAACATTTTTGGAAAGAACAGAATATAGGAATTTGTGCTTCTTACCACTCAACCTGTCAGAAAGCAAGTGATGCAAGAACAAAATATTGTGAACATGTTTACATCGAAAGTATTAAAGAAAACTCAGCATCTGCCAGCAAGTTTATGGCGTGCCACGGTGGTATAGTGATTGGCACTTTGTGTTGTGAATGCAGAACCTTGGTTCCAATCCAAAATGGCAGTGTGTGGCATCTTTTTGGGGAGAAACTGAGCTGTCTTTTGGTTTGTTTTCAATCCGTGCACTGACTGAGTCCTTTAGCAGGGTTTACCACTGACTCCTGCAATGCAGTGCAGTCAGGCAAAAAGGAGACCCCACATTGCACATACCTAGGGCCCAGGACATGCTCTATGTCTCACCATTGAGCAGAAAATATCCCAAAGAGTAAAATGTCACCTTTCAAACCGCCATGTTGGTAGCTTCCACTAATGCAGTGGTGTGGTCATAACTGGTTTTTACTGTTCCTTACAATGGCTGCAACCCTTATTTGTGACTAGAGAACAAGGCTTACCACTGAATTGCTAGCATGATACAGCCAGGGCCATCAAAAACACACCTGCACTAGGTCATTGGGAACTTTGGAGGTGCCTTACATCTGGGCATGCACTGAACCACCACACAAGGTGAAATGCCTCTTCTCAAAGAGGCTTGCCTGCAGTTTCCACTAATGAAATTGTGAGTCATAGCTGTTCTTCTGTTTGAGATATTAGGAGGGATTTTGTGGGGGGTGAGGGGGGATGAAAGTGAGCTTTTACTGAGTTTAAAATAAAATCCAAACTCCTTGCCATGGTCTACACTGGCTTGTCTCCATCTTCCATCCCCCACCCCCCATGTTTATGCTAAAGAGCAGACTATTGAAATGTAATTCACACAGTGTAAAATTCAAATATATTAACTAGGACAGGTTATTAAATATTGACAAATGAAATCATCACCCAGATCAAGTTATAGAAAATTTCCATCATCCCAAAAATGTCTGTGGATGCCAGGCACGGTAGCTCATGCTTGTAATCCCAGCACTTGGGAGGCTGAGGTGGAAAGATTGACTGAGCCCAGCAATTTGAGACCAGCCTGGGCAACATGGCAAGACCCCCATCCCTATAAAAAATTTTTTTCAAATTCAAAAAATAAAAAATATTTGAAAAGGTCCAAGAGTCCCTTTCCAGGCAATCCCACCCTTCTCCCCTTAGTTTATCACTATTCTGATGTTTATCACCATAGATTATGTTGCTCTCTTCTTGAAATTCATATAAATTCACTTTCTGTGTTAGCGTTTTTTTCACATCTTTGAAATGTATCCATATTATTATATGTATCTAGTTTATTTGGGTGTAACTGGTGAGTGTTATCCAATATGTGAATACACCACTGTTGATGGACAATTTGGTTATTTCTAGTTTGGACTATTATGAAGAAGGCTGCTGTGCATGAATATTATTGTACAAATCTATTTATCAACAAATATTCTGTGTTTTCTTAGATTTTGTATTTGTCTCTATTTGGCATCTATTCACCGCAGAACAATTATAATAACTATATTTTCTTATTTTCTTTATTTTTTTCTTAAAACAATTTATTGATGTATGCCTGGTATACTAAAAGCTGTACATATGTAATGAACACAATTTGCTGAGTTTGGAAATAAGTATGGACACATTAAATCATCACCACAGGCCGGGTGCGGTGGCTCACGCCTGTAATCCCAGCACTTTTGGAGGCCGAGGTGGGTGGATCACGAGGTCAGGAGATTGAGACCATCCTGGCTAACACGGTGAAACCCTGTCTCTACTAAAAACATATTAAAAAAAGATTAGCCAGGCGTGGTGGTGGGCGCCTGTAGTCCCAGCTACTTGGGAGGCTGAGGCAGGAGAATGGCGTGAACCCGGGAGGCAGAGCTTGCAGTGAGTGGTGATCGCACCACTGCACTCCAGCTTGGGCGACAGAGCAAGACTCCGTCTCAAAAAACAAAAAAATCATCACCACAATGTACACAATAAAACTATTCAGCTGGGCACAGTGGCTCACACCTATAATCCCAGCAGTTTGGGAGGCCCAGGCTGGTGGATCACTTGAGGTCAGGAGTTTGATACCAGCCTGCCTAACGTAGTGAAACTCCATCTCTACCAAAAATACAAAAATTGGTACAGAATAATTATACATGTTTATAGGAGTACATATGATATTTTGATATATGCCTACGATGTGTAATGATCAAATCAGGATGTTTAGGATATCCATCATCTCAGACATTTTATCATTTCTTTGTGTTGGGAACATTTCAAATTCTCTCTTCTTAGCTCCTTTGAAATGTACAATATACTGCTGGTAGCTGTAGTCACCCTACTGTGCTGTTTCTTTTCTGAGATTCCACCTAACCCCTTGATGTTCCAACTCCTGTGGTTGTCTAAAACTTTGTCCTCTGTTCCTTTAATCTAGGAAGACAGTTTGGTTTTGTATTGTAATTTAGCTAATCCAAGTAAGGGGGAGCAAAGTTTGTTCTATAAACTAAAAATAAAATCCTAAGTCCCCCAACTGACTAAATGGACCCCCCATTGGCCAACGGGACCCTAGGCAAACCTTATAAACTGAGTCCCAGGCCAAGAAGGAACGGGAGGCCAGACAAGCCTCATTATATTCCCACCCTTTTGCAATTTAGACAAAACTGACCAACATTAATGTTATCACAGAGATCATAAGACTGACGGAACAGACTCTTTATGGCAATAAGACACCAAATTATAATAGGACCATTCTGGGCAAGGATTAACTCACACACCCCATATATGCAAAGAATAAACTATGTTCTAACTGCCACAAGGATTTTCTCTAGCAGCTAAACAAGCACTGGCCTTGAGAATAGGGAGTGTTGAAGCACTTGCTGCTCACCCCTCACCAGATACCGAACCCCGCTGTTCCACAAGCCATAACTACAGCCTTGACTGACAAGAGACTGATTTCAGTAACTTTCTTCTGATGAGAAGACCAGCGACCGTGGACTGGTTCTGTCAGTTTTACAGTATCTGTGCATTTGAGTGCCTTTGTGTCCTGAAAAGACCTTTGTGTATAGGGCCTAATTGTAATGCATTTAAATGCTAAGTATCCATAACAAGGTGAACAAGGTTGTATATTACGTGAATGTTTGTTCAATAAGCGTGCATCAGGACCCCTTCATAAATATTCATAAATCCTCCTATAACTTGTTGAATATGTATTTTAGGCCCACCCATTCAACTTAAATTCCTGTCTTGCCCCTCCCTCCCTCAAAGTGCCTGCTTCTGGGCTTCCCGCGATTCCCAGCCTGTCAGGATGACCACCTTACATGCTGTAACCCTTTAGAAGAAATAAATTCTCCTCTGTAAGCTCACAAATTGTATGGTTTTTCAGTTAACAGCCCTCTGCTGAAAGTTTGCAAAATGGGATACTCACTACCTGCCATTCTTCCATATGTCTGCCTGCTTTTGTTCGGTCTTCCAGCACCTTCAAATTATATAATATATATATATGAAATAAATTTTTCTAGTTTATAGCCGTTATCTGTGGGAGAGTTACTCTGAAAGCAGCAAGAAGCCATTACCAGATGCAGATCTCATTCTGTCAGTAATGGCAACCCAGCAAATAGGGCAGGAGCCCCACCCAGGTGTGGATCAATGCATGGCTGTATAACCTTGAGCAAGCTGCTTAGTCGACCTCTGAAGTCAGTACTGCTGTATGAGAAATGGAGATATGAAAAGAACAGGAGTGCTAGGGTGCCCAAGGGAGAAAAGAGTAGGTAACAAGATTTTCGGTCAGGAGGATGAGAAACAGGGAGAGGGTCGCCATTAACTCCCCTTCTTCACCCTTCACCAGAGTTTTCTGGCACCCAAGACTACAGAAACTCTCCTGCAGTGGGCTTTGGGGCACATCGCAAGTTCCAGTAACAAGGGCTAAAATCGCCCGCTTTTGGAGACCTTACAAAGCATGTATTCCCTCACCAGGAATCGAACCCGAGCTGCGGCGGTGAAAGCGCCGAATCCTAGCCACTAGCCCACCAGGGAAACACCAGCAAGCACTTTTCATTCCTCTTGCCTTCCAAAGGTTTCTCCAAAAGGTGAACCTGTCTGCAATGCTCGCGAAGCCCGCCAGATGCACAAGTCAAAACTGATCTAGAGATTCTGAAGTACGCTGTGCTCCTTGAGAAGTGCGGAGCCACTGGAACCACAGGCGGCTTCAGACAGGAACCAATGAGGCCATCAAAACCCTCAACAGAGGCATCTGTGAGTTCATTGTGGTGGCTGCAGACACCACGCTGCAAGAGAGCATTCTGCACTCCCACTGCTGTGTGAAGAGAAGAATGTGCTGGGCCTGCCTGGAATGTTTGCGCACTCCAGGCCGGCCCTGGGGCGGGCCTGTGGGGTCTCCAGTCCTGTCATCACCTGTTCTGTCACCATCAAAGAAAGCTCACAGCTGATCCAGTCCATTCAGCAGTCCGTTGAAAGGCTCTTAGTCTAAACCTGTGGCGTCTAAACCCGTGGCCTGTGCTGCACAATCTCTGCTGACTCCTCCCCCTGAGGTTATTCTCAGCTACTTTCTATTGCTATAAAATATTATAGTACTAAATCTGGTTTCTGGGGTTTTGTATAGTTTTTGTTCTGTTTTACAGGGTTGTTTTCCCCCTTCTCCATGCCCACCCTCTCTCTGCCATCCTGCATCCTCTTAAACTCTCTATTGAAAAATGAACAAATGTTCAGAACAGAGGAAGTAGAGTGGTGGCACCATCAAAGGCAGGAAGGGCCAGGAGAACCTGATGGGAGCGGGGATACAGACCTGGTTCTAGCTTCCAGTCTTCCAGTCACTAACTTTCTGCTGTGTGCAGGGTACAATGGAAGTAAACACCACCCACTATATATCCCCTGTGCCTGGCATACAGAATCATTCATACATGTTGACCGAGGGGTTTCCTTTGCTTCTAGGGGATTATGTATCATTCTGGGAGGAAGCATGTATTCTGTGAGGTTGTTTAGTTTATGTCCAAGTGCCATTTACTAATGTATCCCTGCTCTTTGCTTTCGGTATGTATGTTCTTCCTCCACCTGACAATTGTGCCCCCAGTGGTGGCCAGGCAGCAGCATACCAAAGAGATGTGCTGCAAGATTTCAGAGGTGGGTGAGTGAGACATGGGAAAGTGGACTCAGGTCTTGAAAGAGTCAGGAGTGGCCAGGACAAAGAACATGAACTGGTGCTGGAATGAAGGATTCTGGGAAGGTTGTGGAGACCTGGCTGGTAGCTAGAGCAGAGATGATGGAATCCAAGGAAACAACTTCTCTCCGGTGAATCAAGATTTCTTCAGTGGACCCTTAGTCCCAGCTCTGATAGCCCTTACCCCTGTTTCCTGCCACAGTGTGGGTCATATGTATTCTTTATCATATGAGGAGAGTGCTAATTAATGTGTCATTTATTTTGTGAGCATGCTAATAAACATACTCATATTCCAATTTAGTGAAAAAAAACTGATCTAGAGATGCCCCTTTTCGAGGTGACAGCATGGCTCTGGAGAGATGGCCACAGGAACCATGGCAGTGGACCAGGTTGCTGGGAGAAGGCAAAAGGGGAGGCACCCAAGCTGAGAAGGGGCTAAGCACTCAGCCCCTGGGACCACCAACAGCAGGCCTGAGACACATGCAGGAAACCAGACAGCCTGGATGAAATTTCTTTCAAGCAAGGCCAGTGGTCCCTGACAGAACACCAGAGGTTTCCCCCTAAATCCTTTCGCATCTGTACCGTTTCCATCTTAGTTGGAGCTCTTTGTTCTCATCCTTGCAATACGCAGAGAAAAAAAAATCACAGGTTGTTGATTGTTTGAAGATAGGGTATTGCTCTGTCACTCAGGCTGGAGTGCAGTAGCATGATCACGGCTCACTGCAGCCTCGAACATCCGGGCTCAAGTGATTCTCCCACGTCAGCCTCTGGTGTAGCTGGGACCAAAGGTGTGCCACCACAGAGGCAGGGTTTTGCCATTTTGCCCAGAATGGTCTCAAACTCCTGAGCTCAAGGGATCAGCCTGCCTAGGCTTCCCAAAGTGCTGGGACTACAGGCATGAGACACCTTGCCCAGCCAACCAGAGTTCTTTTTGATGCCGATATTTTACTCGGACTCCACATCTAGGTAGGAATTCATGTTTTCAAGTACGGACATTGCTCTACACAATCCTCTCCTTTTCTGATCACTAAATTAGAGTAAATCACTGTCCTGAAGAAGGTACCCTTGGGAGAGTGGGTTGGCCTGTCTTTCCACCCTTTCTTGACTCTGCCCTCACCTTCAAGCCTCTTTCTGGCCTGTGTTCAAGGTCCAGAGGCATGCTTAAGACCTCTCTGTGTGGCTCTTCTTGAAGAGTCAGGAACCCCATACTTCCTGTTCAGCGGGCAGAGCAGCTTCAAGCCGCACAGTTTTGGGTATGCTAGGATCCCACAAGGCACAGATGTGCAGTGGCCCACGAAGTGAGTTTGTGGGTCTCCAGTTACCTGCAGCCCTTTCTGCTCCTGTAGGTTACAGGGCAATTGCCTTTTTTTTTCTGTCCAGGAAGGACCCCAGAATGTTCTGAGTCAGAAAGACAGTGAATCCTCTCCTCTGGGTCAGTGGGGAGGGAGAGAGAGAGATTTCAGAGGGAAGAAAGCAGAAAAAGATGTCACAAAATTGCCTAATCAAAAGTTACCATGATGCCTGCCTCATCTGGAACTGGGCTCCCAGTCTCTAGTGAGGGAGACATAGTCCAGTCCAGTCCCAGTCTCCAGTCTGACCCAAAGCAGAACAAAGCTGGACACTGCAGCCTGGCATCCAACGAACATTTTGTCACTTTCCCCAGGGTGGGAGCATTTGAACTTTGGATGTGAAGGAAACATGGTAACCACTGTAGTAAGAAAAGCAACTGCTGGAGAAAATGGCACTTTCTTCCCCAAATTTGTTTTTACACTCATGTCTAAGGAACACCTTAGAAACCACATTAACATCTTTCAGCAAAAGGAAATTCTGCCTGTTGATCTTTTGCTGTGAGACAAACTTGAAAAGTTCACAGACACTGCCTTTCTCTGAAAACTGCCCTTACCTCTTTGTTATAATTCACTTCAAGATCTGTTGAGTAGGAACATCAAAAATGCAAATAAAAAGTTTCAAGTATTATGAAAGAATGCAATAAAACTGCCTTTAAAAAATATCTCAAGATGGAGGTGGAGATCCTGTGATCATGAAATCTGAATAGGCTGCTCCTGTGTCCTTCAGTGGTGATCGCTCTGAAACCCTTGTGTTTTATGAACTTCATGCCCTGGTCTTCAAACAATTCAATGCAGGCCAAGAAGCACAGTTTGGCCTGGGTTGGATGCTCTATATTTTCAAACAACAGTGAAATGCCTTGAGACACAGCCTTTGCTATAGTACCTGCTAAAACTTCAACGTGTGGATAAATATAGCTTACATTGAATCGAATAGACTCAGCGAGAGTGGCAGTGAAGGATGCCCTCTGGAAGATTCGAGGTGCTGAGGCCAAAGGGCTAGCAAGGAAAGAGCGTGCGGGTCAGGTCCTTCAGCCTGGTGGAAGAGCAGGCAGGGAGGGTCCTATGGTTCCTGGGAGGACCCGAAGCATGATCGCCTGTCAAGAGCCAAGAGCCCTAATGGCCAGCGCCGGGGAAAGGGCCCCCGAGGGGCAGTCAGCAGCCCTGCAGGGGCGGCGTCCACACTCCTGTGTGGCACGGGACACTCATGGCTCCACCAGCTCCTGAAGCTTCTGGGAGCCAGAGAGTCAGCAGGGAGAATCCCACACACCGGCACTCAGTTCCTGGAAACCCTGCATGAGATGCGGGATCCCGAAGCCAGATTGGGGGTCCCTAGGGTCTTGGCTTCGGGGCTAGGCGTGGAACTGTAAATGAGGGTTCAGCCTGTCTGCCTGAGGGATTGTGTTTCCTGGCGTATTTATCACTCAAATTTTGAAAAGCAGTCGAATTTGTTATATTGGAAACCCTAGTAGTTAAAAACAGCAGATGGTAACATTTCAGGAATACGTCTTGTGCCAGGAACTGTGAGGGGTTTCTGTAGTGTAGTGATTACATGTTCGCTTCACATGTGAAAGGTCCCAGGTTTGGGACCTTTCATCATCAACATGATGAAACCCCGTCTCCAGTAAAAATACAAAAATTAGCAAGGCGTGGTGGTGCATGCCTGTAATCCCAGCTCCTCGGGAGGCTGAGGCAGGAGAATTGCTTAATCCCAAGAGGTAGATGTTGCGGTGAGCTGAGATTGTGCCATTGCACTCCAGCCTAGGCAACAAGAGTGAGACTACGTCTTAAAAAAAAAAAAAAGAAAGAAAGAAAGAAAAGAAAACAGAGGACTTTAAAATCGTTATTATGTCAATATTCTATGGGTCCAAAGAATTAAGCAGAGGTATCAAACATATAAAAATGGTCAGAATCAAACTTTGCAGATTAAAAACTACAACATCTGAGATAATAAATTCACTGGATGCAATTAACAGCAGATTAGACACTGCAGAAAAAAAGATTATGAAACACAAAGCCGCCGGGCGCCGTGGCTCAGGCCTGTAATCCCAGCATTTTGGGAGGCGGAGGCGGGTGGATCACGAGGTCCAGAGATCGAGCCCATCCTGGCTAAAACAGTGAGACCCCCCGTCTTTACAAAAAAAAAATATATATATATATACATATATATATATATAAAAATTAGCTGGACATGGTGGCGGGCGCCTGTAGTCCCAGCTAATCGGGAACCTGAGGCAGGAGAATGGCATGAACCCGGGAGGTGGAGCTTGCAGTGAGCCGAGATGGTGCCACTGCACCCCAGCCTGGGCGACAGAGCAAGACTCCCTCTAAAAAAAAAAAAAAAACCGCACTGAGGGGAAAAGTCAATGTGAAATTCTACAAAAGCTGAAAATTAACTACCACCAGCCATTACCACAAAAAAAAAAAAAAAAAGTTGAAGGAGTCCTCCAGGCAGAACGAAACTGACATCGGATGAAAATCTGGTTGTACAAAAAAAAAAAAAAAAAAAAAAAACTAGACATGACATCTAATAGACGAATATATAATTTTAACATCTGACTGTTTAGCTGGGCGTGGTGGCTCACGCCTGTAATCCCAGCACTTTGGGAAGCTGAGGCAGGCAGATCACTTGAGGTCAGGTGTTTGAGACCAGCTTGGCCAATATGGTGAACCCCTCTCTCTACTAAAAATACAAAAATTAGTCCGGTGTGGTGGCCCATGCCTGTAATCTCTGCTACTCAGGAGTCTGAGTCAGGAGAATCGCTTGAACCCGGGAAGCAGAGGTTGCAGTGAGCCAAGATTGTTCCACTGCACTCCAGCCTATCTGGAACCTAGTTTGATCTGGAGGGATCTTATTTTATAGGAGGCTTGGAGGGGGACCTTTTGCTTTGTGTACTCATAGGATGCACAAGACACAAGGGAACAATCTCTCACTTTTTAAATACAGTGATAGGCCTGAGGAGAAACAACTGCAATTTTTTTTTTTTTAATGAGATGGGATTCTCACTGGTCTTGAACTGAGCTCAGGCGAGGCTTCCCCTACGTCGGCCTCTCAAAGTGTTGGGATTAATAGGCGTGAGCCACCGCGCCTGACCACAACTAACCAACATTTAAAAGCACGTCCCTGGGTAGGCTCGAACCACCAACTTTCCGGTTAACAGCCGAACGCGCTAACCAATTGCTCCACGGAGATAACCTCAGTTGGTCGCTGTCATCTCAACATAGATTAAGCAATCACTAAACTCTAGGGGTTGCCATTCGCTTTCTGCAGGACAACTGTGCAGACTACAAAGCTTCGGAAAACCGGAGAGGCTGAGTCGACTAATCGTGTTGTTGCACGTTAGAAACGCTTGCATTGCCTGACTCTGAAACCAGAAGGGCGGCCGAATGGCCTTCACCCTCCGTTAACCTTCGCCTGCTTCAGAAGCCAGTGCCTCTGGAAATGCCTGGATCTGCGACCCCAGCCTGAGCCTAGTAGGGCCCAAGGGAAGCTGAACGCCCCGACGGCTCTCATGGTAGCTCTTTCTGTTTTTTTGCGCCGCCTTCAGGCAATCATCTACTCCGCTTGCTATCCCCTCACTCAACTCGGTTTCAGTAGATGGGGTTGGTGGGGCGGGAGCGGGAAAGAGGCAGGGGAGTCAAAAGGGAAAACCTGAAAAGAAGGAGGGAGAAGAAGCAGGGGACACCAGGACGAGACAATGGGACAGCCCAGGATGCCGGTGCAGAGGGCACCGGCTGGATGCAGAGAAGATGGGACACGTATCAGAATGGACTGGAGAAGACGTGAGGGAAAATCACAAGAACCTGTAGCTGCCCAAGAATAAACACGTAAAAATCGCATAAATGTTTTTACATTAAAAAAAAAATCGGGGGACCGGGCGCAGTGGCTCACGCCTGTAATCCCAGCACTTTGGGAGGCCGAGGTGGGTGGATCACTCACTTGAAGTCAGGAGTTCGAGACCAGCCGGGCCAACATGGTGAAAGCCCGTCTCTACTAAAAATACAAAAATTAGCTGGGTGTGGTGGCGACGCTTGTAGTCCCAGCTACTCAGGAGGCTGAGGCAGGAGAATCGCTTGAACCTGAGAGGCAGAGGTGGCAGTGAGCCGAGATCGCGCCACTGCCCTCCAGCCTGGGCGACAAAGCGAAATTCTGTCTCTCAAAAAAAATGCATAAATAAATAAAAGAGGGGTGGGGAAGCAAAACGACGGGCAGTAGGTGTGGGGCGCATTGGGATTCTATAGTGGTTAGTACGCTGCCTTGTGCCTGCAGCAACCTCTGTTCTAATCTGAATCCTGGTACAGTCAGACTCTATCTTGGACCCACTGGGGCGAACCCACGTGTCTTTTGGTTTGTCTTTAATTCCTGCACCAGCTGCGGCCTTTATCTGCAGCCAGAAAGCAGGGTTTACCGCTGGCCCCACAGCGCCATACGGTCTGGGGAAAAGAAGGAAACCCAATAGCACACAAACAAAGGCCCAAAGAGAAACCTTCCAAGTGCTCTATGCCTCACGGTTTAGCAGAAAATATCAAGCAACTCTCAACCTAGCTGGTCTGTAGCTTCCACAAATGAAATACTGTATTCATTGCAGTCTTTCTGGTTGAGATATTTCAAATATTTGGTGGAGCTTTTAATGAGACGGAGAGACACTCTCGAGTGTGGAAGAAAAAAATGAGGGGGTGTGAGGATAAGGCGACTTTAGGACAGAAAAAACAAAGAGACAAGGAAGCCACGTAAACGTTTTCGGGTAGGCGTGAGGCGATGTCAGTTTTGAACCCCGTTATGTTAGGTAGAGAGCGCAGCCCTCTTCTAGCACAAACACCGTTTCCCACATTGAAGAAATCACAGAGATCAGCAACTCTAGAGTGCGATGAAGAAGCTTCACTCTGGGAGAACCCCCTTCGTGACCACGGTCTCTTTCCTGCCAGGTAAGTGGGAATGAGCGCATGCCCTGCAGGGACAGCACAGCGTCCTCGCCCTGGCCGGACGCTCAGGGTCACCACCCTACCCACTGCCCCCCTCGCCATTCTTCCAAACCACTCTCTGCCAAAGATTCCACCGACAGTCACCCCACACGACAACCCAGGCCGCCTTTCAGCAGCGGCTCCCGCCCCGCAACCACGCGCCCTCTCACCCCCGCGGTTCTGCCCGCCGCCTCTGTCCAGTCTGTGCACTTCACCTCCCTGGCTCCCGCTCTCCCCTGAGCTTACAGTGGACGCGGGGTTCTTCCGAACCCCTCTTGGGAATACTGAATGGAAAAGGGGGAGCGTGCGCAAGTGCTTGGTAGAGTGTAGACATTGTGGGATTTGACTGTGGTACCATCGCTTTGACGTCCTAGTGCTGATTTTTACACCTGCATTCTGCTTAGGGCACCGACCACAGTTTTCCATTTGTGCCCACTCCACCTGCTGTCTTTGTTGGGTCAGCGAACATCGCCTCCCTCTACCGCTCAATCAGCAAAAGGGACCGCCCTTGAGGACCTCACCCGCCGCTCACTCCCCTCCCAACTTCGCGGGCATCGCCTCCGGTCGCCTCTTCCGAAGGCCTAACGAGCATGTTAGCTGCGAACGGAGGTGAGGAGGCTCCGCTGACTGACCGGTGCCCATGTCCAGGGCACGCACAAACGCCATGACTTGGCTTGGCCTCTCTCTTAGTTATTCACAGCTCAGCCCGATAGGCACCTCCGGGGCGGCGACGGCAAAGACGGTGCGCTTATTAAGTGCAGCTCCACGGGGACTGGCCTCTCTGCACGGCTGTGTACACCTGAGCGAGACGCTCAGTCGCTCTCTAAAGCCGCTTCTGCGGATGACAGACACGGAGATAAACGTGAGAGGTGGCCCACCACGACTTGCCCTCCTTTGCCCGGGTTTGCCCCTCGCTGCGGAGGCTGTTCTACATCTGGCCCTTGGAGCAGGCCGGCTGACAGCGTAGTAAAGGAAGATTTCTGCGGGAGGGCGGCCAGTGCAAAACAATTCCCTGACCGGGAATCGAACCCGGGCCATGGCGCTTTCAGCACCGAATCCTAGCCACTAGACAACCAGGCAGATGCGGAAAGCTGCTTTCTCTCCCTTCTTCGACCTGAAGCGACACTTTCCTGTGCTCTAGGAGGACTTGGGTCTTGTGAGAGTCGCTCTTTGCTCCTGGAGTCGTCTCACAAGGCCGTTCACTCCCTGCTTTCTTCAAAAAAAGAACCTGCAGGCGACACACCAAGGGCTCCACGAGGGAGTCCTGAGTACTGGAGCGAGTTGCGGCCACGCGGCCGCAGCTCACCACTGGCCTAGAGATGCCCTTTGCGAGGCGGCAGCAACTGACAAGATGGTCGCGGGTCGCCGGGTCCGGAGCCGCCCACCAGGTTGCCAGGAGGAGGCGGGAGCGGGGAGGCGCCCGAGGTGAGACGGGGGCACCCTCTGCATCATAAAGGACCCAGACCCCGGCACCCTCAACATCATAAGGAATCAGACGGATGCGGAAACCGAGACGGGCTGGATAGGAAACTCTTTCCAGGAAGGCTCCGGGGCACTCAACTGGTCTCCAATCTTCCCCTGCAACCTGTGACGCCTGCCATTTTCCCATTTTAGGCGATGGCAACGCAACCCCTCCGTTTGCTCTGAGCAAAACTTCGAGAGTTCCCTCTGAAGCTGGAGTTTTTTCCTCAGATCCAAGATCCAATTGGTCACCAATTCGTGATTTCCGTCGGCCAAGTGCGTGGGCATTGATCTACACGCGAGTTTCTCCACCTCTGCGGAATGGCTACTTCGGGGTGGGGGAGGGGCCCTCCCGCCGTGGATTGCAAGGTGTTTAGCAGCATCTGTCTCCTCCGCTGACTAGACACATGCCAGGGGGATAACATTCTCCCTCCCACTTCCCCCAGCCGCGGCCTAGTGTCCCAGCGGGGTTGGGAGAGGCATGTGAGGGCGAAGTTGCCCCCTGTTGAGAACCATTGCTGCGCGTAGTCCTTCTCTCTGAACTTGTGCAGAGGACTCTCCAGGTGAAGGCTCAAGGGTGGATCCAGCTCGAGACACCCTCGCTCCCCCTCACAGTCGGACCTAACATCTCCACATCATGAGATTCGAAACCTTTAGGTCTTTTCTTCCGTTCTGTCCTCCAAATCGGCCTCTTCCGAGCCTGTTGACCAGGGCCAGCCGGGCAGAGGGCTGGGCTCGCTCAACGAGGCTCCTCTCGCACCTCCTGGAGCTTCAGGCTTCTTTCCGTTGCAGAGAAGCTTTATGGGCCAATTCGTTCGGCATCCCCGGGGGCAGGTGCGCGGTGCGCGGGGAAGAAGAGGATTTGACTGCGGTTCTCCACTCCCGGCGCCCAACCTCCACCCCGTTGCGCGCGCTCTTCCAGGCTCCTGCTGGTCCCACTTGCCAGGAGTTAGGTCTCAGGTCAGCCTGAGCTCCTGAGACGCCCAGGCCCGGAAAGACACGTAGGGGAAACCATCTGCTCACTTCTGTCCTGTCCGGAAGGGATCCCTTTCTGACGGGAAAGAAAGGCGGTGAGTCCTGTCCTGTTGAGTAGGCGGAAGAGAGATCAAAGGGAAGACAAGAAAAATCCTGTGAGTTTTCAGGATCTAAAGTTACCATGAGGTCGACCTAACCTCCTCTGGAGGTCCTCCCGGTCCTCCCGTGGCTGTCGAAGGTGAATCTAGCTTCCGTCTCCAGTTCGCCAAGGCGGACAAAGCCGACGACAATGGGCCTGTCCACTATCTTCTTTCATATGCACAAAATGTCAGCTCTTCTTGTTTCTAACTTGCAACATCCCACCTGATGACCAGCTCAGCAAATTAGAGACCCTCCATGGGATTCCATCTCTGTCTTAGTTCGGGCTTCCATAACTATGTACCATAAACTGGGTGGCTAATTCACAACAGAATTTATTTCTCACAGTTCTGGAGGTTGGAAGTCCGAGATCAAGGTGCCAACATGGTAGGGTTATGATGAGGGACTTTTTTCTGGTTGTAGACTGCCACCTTCTCATTGTATCCTCAGGGGGCAGAGAGAGCTCCCTGGGGTCCCTTTTATAGTGGCATTAGTCCCACTCAGACTAACGGGACTAAATCCAGACTCAGTTATTGCAATGTGTGCAAAAGAACAAGGACTTGTACTATCTGACTTCAAGGCTTACTATACGCTATTATAGACAAGGCATCAGGAGGGACAAATAGATAAACAGACTGAGTTAAGAGACCTGAAACTGATCCATAGCCATACAGTCAATAAATGAGCTTTCAATGAAAGCAGTTCAATAGAAGAAAATAAATCATTTCAATTAATGGACTTTCATATGGAAGTGAGGGAGACCAACAATGTTATTCTCCCTCACACTACATACAAAAGTAATTTGAGGTGCATTATACACCAAAACTTAAAAGTTAAAGATATAAAGCATTTCAAGGATACTCTGTAGGTAAAGATTAGCCTACCAACAAGTAGGACACTGAAAAAATATATATAAAAGACATGATAAATTAGACTTCATCAACATTAGCCATACCTTCTCATCAAAAGATACCACTAAGAAAGTGAAAAGGCAAGCAAGCCACAGACAGAGAGAAAATAGTCACAAAACGTATCTGACCTCCACATCCTGTAATTAGAATTATTGTGGTCTGGTACACTGCACCCAGTTTCTGCAGGAGTACTTTCTGGGTGTCTCTAATGAGTAAGAGAGGGCCCCATGGGATATTCCTACAGTTCCCAGATGAACAGTGGGAAAGACTCTACGTTGACAAACCCCGGGGACCTGAAAACTCAGGTCCTCAAGGAGGGTAGAGGATACCTGGACCCTGGCCCAGACCCCTAGATGGGCTGTGCCAAGAGACCCAGCAAGGGAAGGGATTCCCTCCTGCCTCAGGTTCTCTGTTCTTCTGTGGTTAGAAGACCTGAACCCAACTCCCTCCCCAAGCACTGGAGATGGGGCTTTTCCAAGGGCTGGGGATCTCGCTGTCCTAAGGACAGCTGAGCAAGGGGGTCGAGGAGGAGCTTGGTTGGTGGAGGAGAGGAAACCGGGTAAGATGTGTGAAGCAGTCGGCTATACCAGGCACAGAGAGGACCCACTGGGACACAAGAGCCTGCATGTGAAGCCAGGCCTTGGGCCACCTTGTTCCTCAAAGGGGTGCTTACTTCCATGGCATCTTCAAAGGGACTGTGGAAAGAGAAGCCTTCAGCCCACACCTCTGAATGCTTTTCCACCACAGCATGCCCTGTGGCCTGTATCCCGCTGGTGTGGAACAGTCAGACCCCTGCAGGGCTGCAGAGCCTCTGTACTGGGCGGCATCCCAGCCTGAGTGCCAGAGCTCAGAGGGCAGGCCCCCGAGCAAGTAGAGAGGAGGGCACCTTTTGGACAGAACCTGTGGGACAAGAGCGACGTCTCATCCATTCAGATTCCTCAAAAAATGAGAGTCAGGAAGATCAGGGTGCAGACCTGATTTCCCACGAAGGGCTGAAAGCAGACAACCGGAGGGAGAGCAGCACCTGGGCCAATGAGGTAGAAGACAGAAGACCACAGTGTACTTCTGCCCTCAACCTCACCCCCTCCCACCTACATCCTCCACACCCCCTGACCACCTTCTTCAGAAACGTAATAGGAATCAAGATCCCCCCTGGCCTGGTTGCTATGGGAGGCACAGTGGCCTGATGGAGCCTGAGGCAGGTGTGGGAAGATGTGCATTGTCTAACTGGAGGTTGGGAGTCCAGGGTGCAGAAGGAGAAGCTTGGAGTGCAGGATTTGGTGGTATGTGTGTGGCAGTAGGCACTGTGTTCTAATTGCCAGTTTTTTTTCTTCTTCCTTTTTTTCTCTAGCTAAACAAGCACTGGCCTTGAGATAAGCAATGCTGAAGCACTTGCAGCTCACCTATTACCATAAACTGACTGAGCCCTCCCTACACAAGCCATAACTACTGCTTTGATTGGACAAGAGACTGATTTCAGTAGTTTTCTCTTGATAAGAGACCACTGGCCGTGGGCTGGTTCTGGACAGTTTACAGAATCTATGCACTTGATTGCCTTTGTGTCCCTGCTTCACCTTTTGAAGCATAGGGCCTAATTATAATGTATTTAAATGTTGTCTCCACCCCAAAGTGAACATGGGTTGCATGTAACAGGCATGTTTACTCAGCATGCATGCAGCAGGATCCCTTCACAAATATTCAGAGCTCCCCCTATTCCCTGTTGAATATGTATATGTGGCCAACCAGATCAACGTAAATCACTATTCGCCCTCCCCTCCCTGGAAACCTACTTTTCGGGTTTCAGCAGGAAGCTATGCCTCCCAGTCTGTCAGAATGGCCACTTGCAGGCTGTAACCCTTTATAAAAAAATAAAATCTCCTTTCTAAATTTATAAATTGTGTGATTTTTCAGTTGACAGCTTTCAGTTGTCAGTCAAGTCACTGACTGGGAAAAGTCATTTGCAATATATTTATTTGAAAAATGACTCAACTCCTGAATATATAAGAGAACTTTCATAAATCAGTAATATAGAGCTAAGCCAAATAAAATCGGGCAAAATATTCGAATAGGCCTTTGCAAAGGAGAATTTCTTATATGCTGGAAGCCATAAGAAAATATGCTTCATAGTATTGCTCATTAGGCAAGTACAAATTAATTCCACACTGAGATACCACTAACCAATCACCAGTGTGTGGCTACTTTTTTTTTTTTTTTTTCTGAGACAGGGTCTCTCTCACCCAAGCTGGAGTGCAATGGTGCGATTGGTGCAATCTTGAGTCACTGCAACCTCCCCCTCCTGAGTAGCTGGGACTACAGGTGCATGCCACCATGCCTGGCTAATTTTTATATTTTTAGTAGAGATGGGGTTTCGCCATGTTGGCCAGTTTGGTCTGAGAGCATAGCTACATTTTAAAAAGTTAGTACACCAAATGCTGACAAGAATTTGGTGCCACTTCAACTGTCATTGCTGGTGAAAAAACATTCTAGAAGACTGGCAATTTATACTAATGTTAAACTTGTACTCAGGTCATGACCCAGCAATTGAAGTACTTCCATGAATCTCAAGTGCACAAAAAGACCTGTAGAAGAATATTCATCACAAGAATTCAATAACACCAAAATTGAGAAGTGATCTATGAAACTACGTGGATATATCTCATGAGTATAATGAACATACCTGCAGAAAAAAGGCCAGATACAAAAGATATGTCCATTCACTCATGTGAACTTTAAGAACAGGCAATTGTAACCTATGTGAATAGACATCAGAATAGTGATTAACTAAGAGGACACAGGGTGGGAATTGCCTGGAAAGGGGCTCTAACAGGCCTTTCTCAGATGATGGCAATTTTCTATAACTTGAGCTGGGTGGTGATTACATTCATCAAAAATAAACGAACTGCACTAAAGATTTATGCACTTTATGTGAACTGTAGTTTATTTACTGTTCTCATTGCTTGAACCCGGGAAACGGGACCTTGCAGTGAGCCGAGATTGAGCCATGGCACTCCAGCCTGGGTGACAGAACAAGACTACATCTCAAAAATAATAGTAATAGTAATAATTTACTGTTCTCATAAAAATTAGCGGATGGGGAATGGAGGCAAGCCGGTGTAAACCATGACAACTAGTTTAGATTTTATTGTAAACTCATTAAAAGCTCGTTCTCGTTTTGTGTTTTTAAAAAATCCCACTGATACAGCCGTTTTCTCTACCAGATGAGACTATAACCGTATTATTTCATCAGTGGAAGCTACAGACAAAGGGCCCTTGAGAGGCGGCATCTTCACCTATGGGAATTTTTTCTGCTCCATTGTGAGACAAAGAGCATGTCCAAGTTTTCATTTTGGCCAGGCCGCCCCCTAGTTTACGCACTGTGGGCTAAACTCCAGAAGCTGGCGCCCTTCCGGGCCAGCGGTTTACTCCGCTCTCTGGAGGCTGCTAGGATTAAAGGCAAAGCAAACGACAGGTCTTTTAGCTACAATCGCAGGAGAGAAAACACTACTGTGACTCAGATTAGAACCCAGGTTGCGGCAACCACAGCTGCAAGTATTGACCACTACACGACCAAAAAGCCTGCTGACAACCATTGTACTTCTTATATTTTTTTATGTAAAAACACTCATACTATTTTCTCTGCTTTATTCTCGAACGTCTGCAGATTTTCGTGCTTTTCTCTCTTTCATGCGCTTCTCCGTTACTCTCTCCCCATTCCGCTACATAATTTAAAAAACATCTCATCTCTCAGGACCTGGCCACTGCCTCTACAACAAGCCTCCTGGGAAGTCTCGTTGTCCCATCGACACCTCTCCCTTCTTTAGCTCCTTTTTTTTTTTTTTTTTTTTTTTTTTTTTGACGGAGTTGCTCTGTCGCCCAGGCTGGAGTGCAGTAGCGCGATCTTGGCTCACTGCAACCTCCGCCTCGCGGGTTCAAGCGATTCTCCTGCCTCAGCCTCTCAAGTAGCTGGAATAGCAGGTGCACGCCACCACATTCGGCTGATTTTTGTATTTTTAGTAGAGACGGGATTTCACCATGTTAGCCAGGCTGGTCTTGAACTCTTGACCTCAAGCGATCCATCCGCCTCGGCCTCACAAAGTGCTGGGATTACAGGCGTGAGCCGCCGTGCCCGGCCAAATTTCAGGCCAACACCTGTTGACACACATTGCCAGACACACGGAATCCCTCTCTGAACACCGATGGGCCCACAAAACACGCGGAGGCCACGGTGGCTGAAGATGTTAGTAATTTCGGTTCGCGGTGTCTGGGGTACAGCCTCGAGGGTCCATTGGCTACCTCTGTGCAAGGACCACTCTGCGCAAGGACCAGTCACCGCTGCTCTCCTCATCTCCATTCAGATTCTCCCGCACACACCTCCCCTTTCTTTGGGCCGCTGAGGCCTCTTGGACCTCCGAGGTGATTGCCCCGCCCGCAGCTTCTCTCCTTCCGGGAGCTTCATTTCTTGTTCCTCTCCGTAGTGGCTCAGCGGTAAGCCCAAGGTCCAGCACACGAATCAGGAAACTGATGGTTCTTGGGTTTGCAGGAATCCGCCCAGAGAACAGATGAAAGTAACAGCTACCAATATCAAAACTGCAGTGACTCACCAGAAACACTACGTGCTTGCCACTTTGCTTAGCGGTTTGTTGAGTCCAACAACTGCGTGGGTCCCGGGTTAGTCTCCTGAATGTCTTTTGCTGCTACTTTGGTCAGCGTTGTTGTCAGTTTACCTTGTGGTGGCCAAGCCCTTAAATGCACTATTAGGTTATGCAGGGCAGAAGGGTAAAGAGCCATAGTGAAGAGCAAAAAAAACTTTTGCATTGGCCGGGAATTGAACCCGGGTCTCCCGCGTGGGAGGCGGAAATTCTACCACTGAACCACCAATGCCTCTATCTAGCAACGGTGGGAGAATTATCGCAAAGAGTATCCAGAAAGACTTAGAAACTTCCAAGCGGCTTTTTCAAGTGTCGACTCAAAGCTAACAAAGACGTCCAAACCAAATGTTTTTATAGGAAACTTTTACTAAACAAAGTTATAAATATCAAAATAGCTCATTTGTCGGATCAAACTCTTAACTCTGAAAAAGGTCTTTCTACCTGCATTACATACCCCTATAATAAAACGTCACAAATTCATTCATGTTTCTTTTTTCTAATCCTAAATCTTCAATTGTCAACGTCAAACTGCTGCCTTAGTGGTTCTGAGAAGGTAACCTAACTGGTAGCTTAGGTAAGTAAAGTTCTAATCCAGGGAGGAAATAAGAAGCAGAAGCAGAATTAGAATTAGAGGAAAGAGGAAATAAAAGGACAGAATCAAGGTAGAGATAATGAAGAAACAAAGGTTGGTCCACTGAGTTAGTCTTTTGTCGCTGGTTTTTTTGGCAAAAGAGTAATGATCGGTCTTGTAACCATAATACTGTTATTTGTCTGCTTGAAGATGTATAAAGCATTTAAAGGAAATGTGATATAAAAAGATTAATAATGCCTGCAGTCAATATTTCATTGTTAGAGAGAATCCAATTTCCTAAGTTAATATGCTTTGATGTATTAGCTATGTAAGGAGTAGACTAGTTTAAGGAAATATTGATGGTCAAAATATTAACATATTAGTCTTTTGATGAAGTTCAAATAGAGAGATTTCTTTTCTCAATTTTCCCTGGAGAGATTAAACTGAAGAGAAAAATTCAGAGAGTTTGCCCCACATGTTGGGTCTGCGAGTCATTATGACTTTTTCAAAGACAGGAGCTGTGACACGGAATCATGCTTCTTCTCTAGCTGAGAAGCCAAGCTAGGTCCAGGCTGGGTCATAAACTTGAGCCCAACAAGGAAATCACCCTTCACATTGACCTCACAGAGCTTTGACTGTTCTCTGTTCTTTGCCCAACACCCAAGACACACACCAGCTCTGGCCAACAAACCTTAACATATTATCTATATCAACCAGAGCTACATTTATTCCCAAATCTCCTTCTAAAATACAAACCTGTACTTTCTACTCTCAACTTCTAAATTTACAAAGGCCTCATATGCATCTCAGAGTCACAGATGCTAAAACTCAACACACTGGTGAGTTCCCTGTCAGCAATATGTACCACCCTCTACCTCAAAACCCAATGATCAGACTCAAGCACAGCATCTCCCAAAGAGTAGTGCACTGCCCTGGGTGTTTCAATGATCACTAAAACCTGTTTCTAGCCCTGCCTAGCACACTTATCCTCACCACCATCTATCCTATTTGCCAAGCCAGATCTTTCTTTGGATAAACTCTCTCATTTTCATAACACAACAATTTCAGTTCAATTCAAAAAAATAGCGTTTAAGTTTATTGGATACTCCACAAGCTTACTGCCACTTTATTACCACACTTTTCCATCTATCGGCTCTTGCATCCATTAACATAAGCAGACAAAAAACTGGACTCCTGGCCAGGTGCGGTGGCTCAAGCCTGTAACCCCAGCACTTTGGGAGGCGAAGGCAGGCGGATCACGAAGTCAGAAGATTGAGACCATCCTGACTAACATGGTGAAACCCCATCTCTACTAAAACTACAAAAAAAAAAATTAGCCAGGCGTGGTGGCACCCATCTGTAGTCCCAGCTACTCGGGAGGCTGAAGCAGGAGAATCGCTTGAACCCAGGAGGCAGAGGTTGCAATGAGCCAAGACCACACAACTGCACTCCAGCCTGGGTGAAAAAGCAAGACTCCACCTCAAAAAAAACAAACAAACAAACAAACAAACAAACAAAAAACAACAACAACAACAAAACTGGACTCCCTACAGCCAGTGTAGTATGCACCACTCACTTGCCACACTGTATGCTGAGTGACCCTTCCACAGCTTAAATCTGCACATAACTTCAGCCTAGAACCATATAATGTCCCTTTATTTCTTCAGTACAATGATTAATACCATATTCTCTGTACCCTTCTTCCCTCTATGCTCATCATTCTAACAGCTCCTGCCAATACTCAAATCCAGGAGCAGCAAACTACTTCACATGTCACAACTTTTCACAGGTTCACACTAGTGGATTCCCCAGTGAACCAGCTGTCTTAACTCAGGCTTCCATAACAAAATACCACAGACTGGGTGGCTTAAACACGAGGAATTTCTTTCTCACAGTTTGAGAGGCTGAGAAGTCCAAGATCAAACTGCCAGCTGATTCACCTCCTTGGTGAGGGCTCTCTCCCTGGCTTGCAGACTGCTACATTCTCCTTCTGTCCTCGCATGGTAGAGAAAGAGAGCACTTTCGTCTTTCTTCTGTTTCTTATAATGACACTGATCTCATCATGGAGATCCCATGGTCATGACCTCATCTAAACCTGATTACCTCCCAAAGGCCCTACCTCCAAAATACCTTCACATTGGGGGTTAAGGCTTCAATATATAATATGAAGGGAACACAAACATCCATTCCATTACACTAGCACCTGCATTTGCAATCCAGCCTCTGGGCCAGGCTTAGCAGTGTAGAGCCCAAAGCTTCAATTGACAGGATTTTTATGCTCTCATGCTCTGGCTCCTTGGCTCCAGAAGCTTCTAGAACCAGTAGGGTGATACATCCTTTAGCAACTATATTGTAAAACACATGGTGGGTAAAAGAGTGCCCTATTAAGTATTTTGGTTATGCCCCCATTAGTGTGCTTGGCTCAATATATTAATAGTAAGTAGTGGTTCGCATCCACCTCAGTACCATTCTCTGCAGTCATCCTGTCAGTTTCCATTCCATTCTCCTATCCCTGGCTTGCTGGTTCAATACTCTTAAGTGATTTACTGCTGGTGCTCTTCTTTTTCCCTCAGAGATACCTTGTGATTTCTTTGATTCTCTCCACCTCTACAGGTTAATAAGTCTAATATTTAAAAACTCTGTAGAGGGATGTTGGGAAGCTGTGGGGAGAGCCCTTGGGCTTTTCGCCTGGGTAAAGTGCAGATTCCTGAGAATTCTGGGCCTTGGCCTCCAGCTGCACTAGTGCCGGCCACTCAGCTGTTCTCAGCAGCGTCACCTGGCGCAATGGTGCTGAAGCGCACTGCCGAGAGACCAGAAGGCAAAGCGAGAGTCGGTGGCTATGGCCTGGAACCATTTAGGCAAAACAGAGGGCGCGCGGGGACAAAGCAATAGAGAAGGGTGGGCAATACAGGATCTGTACACCATACATTAGCAATTGTATTTATTAAATTGTTGATTACCTAAGCCTCCGGAGAGTAGTTTGGAAGCTTACCGGTTTTCTGAGGATTATTTGGGGAAGGGGTATGCATGCAAATGTATGTACATAATTCGTGTGATTTCGGAATATTGACTCCATGAGTTCCAGATGCAGATTTGGAACGTTTTTAAAAAACATTTTGTTTTTGTTGTCTCGCAAATCAGCCAGATCTGCAACTGTATCAGAGTAAAGCGAAGCCAAGCTGGACCCTTAGGAAATGCGCTAACATGTCATCCACTTTCGGTGTCTGCCTGTGAAAATTCAGGCGATAAAGAGAATGAAGAGAACCTTAAGGAATTGCTGGAACCAAAGTTAATGTTAAGCAGGCCTGCTGTGACGTCCTCTTCCTGGCAGACCAGAGGAAATTGTAGCCTGGTCGACAATCTGTATAGATTGATGAGGTCTAAAATGTAGTCACAGGTTCAACTACTTTTCTGTTTTCCAACTTCGAGTAAACTCACTAAATTTAAGGGCTAACAACAACAACAAAAAAAACCCTATGTTTCCGCCCGGTTTCGAACCGGGGACCTTTCGCGTGTGAGGCGAACGTGATAACCACTACACTACGGAAACCACACGCAGAACCTGCAAGGCAAAATATAACCATGAAAATCTTAGATCAGCCGTTTCTATTATAGTTTCCAAATCCGAGATCGCACCACTGAACTCCAGCCTAGACGACAGAGCGAGAGTCTCAAAAAAAAGTTGGGAGAAGAAGGTGCCATTTTCCCTAGTTGCTTTTCTTACTGCGGTGGTGACCGCATTGCCTTCACACCTGAAGTCCAAGTGCTTCCACCCTGGGGAATATGCAGACCGCTGGGTCACTGGACGCCAGGCCGCAGCGCCGGCCTCGTTCTGCTTTTGGCTCTAAATGCAGTCGGGGGACGCGACTGGACCTCACCAGAGACTGGTGGGCTGTTACCCTTACCAGCGACTGGAGGGCCAAGCTCCCAAAGAGGCCTACTTCATGATCGCCTTAAATCAGGAAATTTCATGAAATCCCACCCCTCTACCGCCCCATTCCCATATTGTATCTCCTCCCCTGCCCACTCTGAGAGGATTCGCCCCCTTTCTGTCTCGTCTGGACCCTTTGGAGTCCCACATAGACAAGACAAAAGGGGCATTGCCTTTTCCTACAGGAGCGGGAAGAGCCGTCACAGCAGAGGAAACAGAGACTCACAGCGCGCATCCCCACATACTTGCGCCCTGCCGAGTTCCAGCAAACCCAACAAAGCACTCTGAAGCTTCTCTGGAAAAGGAAGGAGTGTGAGGTTTCTGATACGGCAAGAGGAGCCAAAGAGAGGGGACCCAGGCCTTCCCCTAGCTCGAGAGAACAAACCCAGAAGAAGGGCAGATCCAAAGGAAAAGCGCAAAGGCGGCCCAACCCCACGACCTGAGCGAGCCAAGGGTCGCGGGTTAAATAGCGTTTATCAGAGCAGTTGTTTGCTCACTGTCCCAAAGCCCTCCTAGGGACAAAGAAAACACTGGCATGGCACCAATCGCAGAAGGGGGCAGCATTGACACCCAGGAACAGGCGTGGAAAAGCAGGAAAAGCAGGGATCATCTCTCCCCTACCCCGTATATGGCTGCAGACATAGCAGTGGTTCTTTTCTCCAGGACCCAGTGAGTGTGCACCAGGAGAGAACATTATGCACGTTATTCATGGTGGCACCACCCAGGCTGAAAGTGAGCCTGTGCTGCTTGGGCTTTCAGGAAGGACGGGCCCAACTCTCCCTCCCTATACAGAGCTGCAGTGCCCTGGCAATGGAGGACAGACCATGGAGTTGCCTGCCCTGGACTCGGGGAAGAGGCTCTGCCCTAAACCCCATTTTAGTGGTTGCTGTCAGAGTGGCATATCCACAGACTTCAGCTGCACCACAGCCAGGAACCAAAGGACAAAGTCTTTATAAAATGAAGGTTGTGAGCTCTGTGACAGGGCATGATAGGGAAGCGGATCACATTCTTGCCTACTCAGGAGGAGGAGCTAGTGCACCTCTGCCCCTTCCCCTGAGACCTCAGCACACCCCGACATGATTTCTTTCTCACCATCCTGTCAGGGCAGGTTTTTCCACTGGACACCAGCCTACGTAACAGCCCTGACTCTTAAGCACCATCTACTGGACTGCATCCTAAACTGGACCACTGAATTCAAAAACCCTGCTACCAAAGGGCTTAGTGCTAGTCCATGAGATAAGTTTCCTGAGAATTCCGTACCCTCAGCCCCCAACAAGGGTTAGTGTGTTAGCTTTTACTTCCAATACATCACCACAACAAGCAGCATCTGAGAAAGCTACTGCTCAGAAGCTATCCACAACCAAGAAACACATACAAAGCTAGGGCTCCCTGAAAGCACCCAGAAATGAAGCCAAACAATCATACACAACATACACCACAGTCATACCATCAAGGGAAAAAAAGAATAAAAAAATTAAAAATCCTCATCCAAACAATACCAAATTCAAAACTAAGAAGCAACAGCTTCCTCAGATGAGAAAGAATCAGTGCAATAACTCCAGTGTACCCAGAGTATTTACACACTTCCAAAGGATCACACTAGTTTCTAGCAATGGATCCTAGCCAGACTGAAACGTCGGAAATGACAGATAAGAATTCCAAATACGGATTGCAAGGGAACTCAATGAGATCCAAGAAAAAGTTGAAGTCCAATGCAAAGAAACCAGAAAAACAATACAGAATATGAAAGACAAGAAAACTATATTAAGAAAAATACAAATAGAACTTCTATAATTGAAAAATTCACTAAAGGAATTTCAAAATACATTGAAAGCTTTAATAACAGACTAGACAAGCAGAAGAATGAATTTCAGAGCTTGAAGGTTGGTCTTTCAAATTCACCTAGTCAGACAAAAGTAAAGAAAAATGAATTTTTAAAAATGAACAAAGCTTTTGAGAATTATGGGGTTATGTAAAGCGATCAAACCTATGACTTATTGGCATTCCTGAGAGAGAAGAAGAAAAGTAAGCAACCTGGAAAACATATTTGAAGGAATAATTCAGGAAAGAATTTTCCTAACCTTTCAAGAGAGATTGATATTCAGATACAAGAAATTTGGACAACTTCTGCAAGATAGTATACAAGATAACCATTGAAAAGCATACAGTCATCAGACTTCCCAAGATAAATGTGAAAGAAAAAATCTTAAAGGCAGCTGAAGAAAAGGGCCAGATTATCTATAAAGGAAATCCCATCAGACTAACAGCAAACTTTTCAACGGAAATCTTACAAGTCAGAAGAAACTGGGGCCTATTTTTAGCCACCTAAAAGAAAAAAAAAACTGCCTGTCAAAGTTTCATACTCTGCCAATTTAAGCTTCATAAATGAAGGAGAAATAGTTTTTCCCAGACAGAGAAATGCTAAGGGAATTCATTAACACCAGATAGTCTCTATAATAAATGTTCAAAGGAGTTCTAAATATGGATGGTACTTGCTACCATAAAAGCACATGTAATTACAAAGCTCGTACACCTTATAAAGCAATATATAATTGGGTCTACAAAGCAACTAGCTTAACACTATGACAGAAATAACACCTCACACATGAATATTAACCTTGAATGTAAATGGCCTGAAAGTTCCACTTAACGGGCATAGAGTAGTCCAGGTGTGGTGGCTCACACTTGTAATCCCTGCAGTTTGGGAGGCCAAGGTGGGTGGATCACTTGAGGTCAGGAGTTTGAAACCAGCCTGGCCAACATGGTGAAACTTCATCTCCACTAAAATACAAAAATTAGCTGGGCGTGGTGGTGGGCGCCTGTAATGCCAGCTACTCGGGAAGCTGAGGCAGGAGAATCACTTGAACCCAGGAAGCAGAGGCTGCAGTGAGCCAAGATTGCACCACTGAACTCAGCCTGGGACTCCATCAAAAAAAAAAAAAAAAGGCATAGGGTGGCAAATTGGGAAAAAAAAAAAATCAAACTTTCCATGGCCTTTAAGAGAGACCTATCTTACATGTTATAGCCCCCAGAGGCTCAAAGTAAAGTGATAGAGATCTGTTATGCAAATGGAAAACAAGAAAGGTCAGGAGTTGCTATTCTTGTATCAAGTAAAACAGACTAAACTAACAAGAGTTAAAAAAAGAAAAAAGACAAAGAAGGGCATTACATAATCAGAAAGCATTCAATTCAACAAGAAGATTTAACTATCCTAAATATATATGCACCTAACATTGAAGCACCCAAATTTATAAAACAAATACAACTACACCTAAGCAAAGAAATAGACAGCCATGCTATACTAGTGGAGGACTTCAACATCCCACTGACAGCACTAGACAGATCACTGAGGCAGAAACCTAACAAGGAAACTTTGGACTTAAATTGGACTCTTGACCAAATGAACCTAATAGATGTCTATAGAATACTCTATCCAACAACCACAGAATATACATTCTTCTCATCTGTGCACAGAACATTCTCTAAGATTGACCACATACTCAGTCATAAAGCAAGTCTCAATAAATTTTTTAAAAAATGAAATTATATCAAGTATCTTCTCAGACAACAGTAGAATAAAAGCAGAAATCAATGCCAAGAGGAACTCTCAAAACCACACAAATACATGGAAACTAAACAACAGAATCATTTTTGGGTAAACAATAAAATTAAGGCAGAAATAAAAAAAAATTGAAACAAATGAAAGTAGAGACACAATGTGCCAAAAACTCTGGAATACAGAAAAGCAGTGTTAAGAGGAAAGTTTATAGCACTCAATACCTACCTTGAAAAGATAGAAAGATCTCAAATTAACAACATAATACCACACCTAAAGAACTAGGAAAAGAAGAAGAAACAAAACCCAAAGCTAGGAGAAGGAAAGAAATAACTAAGATCAGAGCAGAACTAAATGAAACAGAGATTAAAAAAAAATACAAAGGATCAATGAAATGAAAAGTTGGTTATTTGAATGATTGATAGACCACTAGCTAGATTAACCAGGAAAAAAAGATCCAAATAAGCACAATCAGAAATTACAAAGGTGACATTACAACTCATATCACAGAAATACAAAAGATCCTCAGAGACTACTATGAGCATCTCTACATGCACAAACTAGAAAAACCTAGAAGAAATAGTTAAATTCCTGGAAGCACACAGCTTCTTAAGATTGAACCAGGAAGAAATTGAAATCCCGAACAGACCAATAATGAGTTATGTAATTGAATCAGTAATAAAAATTCTACTAATCTGAAAGAGCCCTGGACCAGACAGAATTTTACAGCTGAATTCCACCAGACGTGCAAAGAAGAGCTGGTACCAATCTTACTAAAACTATTCCAAAAAATTGGGGATGAGGGATTCCTAACTCATTCTATGAAACCAGTATCATCCTGATACCAAAATCTGGCAGGGACACAATAAAAAAAGAAAACTACAGGCCAATATCCCTGATGAACATAGATGCAAAAATTCTCAACAAAATACTAGCAAACTGAATCCAGCAGCACACCAAAAAGATAATTCATCATGATCAAGTGGGCTTTATTCCTAGGATGCAAGGATGGTTCAACAGACGCAAAAAAAAAAAAATGCTATTCACTGCATAAACAGAATTAAAAACAAAAACCATACTATTATCCCAATAGATGCAGAAAAAGCATTCAATAAAATGTTACATCCGTTGCATGATACACACCTTCAACAAACCAGGCATCAAAGGAACATAACTCAAAATAATAAGAGCCATCTATGACAAACCCATAGCCAATATCATACTGAATAGGCAAAAGTTGGAAGCATTCCCCCTAATAACTAGAACAAGACAAGGATGTCCACTCTCACCACTCCTATTCAACACAGTACTGGAAATCCTGGCCAGAGTAATCAGTCAGGAGAAATAAAAGCAATCCAAATAGGAAAAAGGGAAGTCAAATTATCTCTGTTCACCAAAGACATGATCCTCCATCTAGAAACCTCTATAAAGATTCCTCCAAAATACTCCTAGACTCGAAAAACAAGTTCAGTAAAGTTTCAGGTTACAACATGAGCATACAAAAATCAGTAGCATTTCTATACACTAAAAATGCTCAAGCTGACAGCCAAGTCAAGAACTTAATCCCATTTAAAATAGCCACACACACACACACACACACACACAAATAAACAAAACACCTAGGAATATATTTAACCAAGGAGGTGAAAGATCTCTACTGGGAGAACTACAAAACACTGATGAAAGAAATAATAGACAACACAAACAAATGGGAAAACATTCCATGCTTGTGGACTGGAAGAATCAATATTGTTAAAATGACCATTCTATCCAAAGCAATCTAAAGATTCAATGCAATTCCTATCAAGTTACCAATGTCATTTTTTACAGAATTTAAAAAAAAATTATAAAATTATTATGGGGCTGGACATTGTGGCTCACACCTGTAATCCCAGCACTTTGGGAGGCTGAGGCAGGAGGATCACTTGAGGTCAGGAGTTCAAGGGCAGCCTGGCCAATACGGTGAAACCCCATCTCTACCAAAACACACAAAAGTTAGCAGGCGTGGTAGCACACACCTATAGTCCCAGCTAATTCAAGAGGCTGAGGTGGGAGAATCACTTGAACCCAGAGGCAGAGGTTGAAGTGAGCCGAGATCATGCCACTACACTCTAGCCTGGGTGACAGAGTGAGACCCTGTCTCAAAAAAAAAAAAAAAAAAAAAAAAATCCCCATGGAACCAAAAAATGGCCCGAATAGTCAAGCAATCCAAAGCAAAAAGAACAAATCCAGAGGCATCACATTACCTAACTTCAAACTATACTACAAGGCTATAGCAACAAAAACAGCAAGGTACCGACACAAAAATAGACACATGAATCAATGGATAAGAATAGAGAACCCAGAAATAAAGTCACACACCTACAACCAACTGATCTTTAACAAAGTTGACAAAAATAAACAATGAGGAAAATGATACCCTATTTAATAAATGGTGCTGGGAAAACTGGCTAGCCAAATGCAGAAGAATGAAACTAGACCCCTACCTCCCACCATATACATAAATTAATTCAGATGGTTTACAGACTTAAATATAGGATGTCAAACTATAAAAATGCTAGAAGAAAACCTAGGAAAACCCCTTCTTGACATTGGCCTATGACTAAGATCTCAAAAGCAAATGCAACAAAAACAAAAATTGACAAATGGGACTTAAACTTAAAAAGCTTCTGCACAGCAAAAGAAATAATCAACAGAGTAAACAGACAACCTACAGAATGGGAGAAAATATTTGAAAACTATGCACCTGACAAAGGACTAATATCCAGACTCTATAAGGAACTTAAATCAACAAGACAAAACCAAATAACCCTATTTAAAAAATGGGCAAAGGACATGGCTAGACACTTATCAAAAGAACACATACAAGCGGCCAACAAACATATGAAAAAATGCACATCACTAATCATCAGAGAAATGCAAATTAAAACTACAGTGAGATATCATCTCACAGTAGTCAGAATGGCTATATTCCAGGCTCGAGGCAAGCGTGCTCTTCACGAGTTCTGTCATTCTCTTGAGTGAAGCTCAGCTGGTATGGTAAGTTGTCCTCATTTTAAAACATTCAGATTTTATTCTGCAATCCTTTCACATGTGACAGTTTTTCTGTTCTTCCTAAGCATGTAATGGAAGTCAAGGAATTCTACATCCTCACTATCTATTAATATTTCTTACCTTCCCACAGCAGTGAAATTCCCATTCTAGTCTTCTGAAACAGAGATAGCTAATAAAGAAAACTCATTTCTCCTTTAACCTTTTCCACACATTTCAGACCATTCTGGTTTTATTCTTTTCTACACAAATTTTACTCTTTATAGGTGTTCAATAAATAAATATAAACACTAATTTTAAAAATAATTTATTAATTTGATCTCTTCATTTAAAGATAATATCCAGTGCCTCCAAGTTCCCACCCAAGAATTCTGTTGGATAGGGCTGGAAAAGTTCTGGAGAACATTCTTCCAGACTCTCTAGGCATCATGTCACAGGATGTCCTCGCCACAGCCAGAAGAGTGACTCTGAGTATATGAATGAGGGGCTACAGTGGACTGTGCAGTACCTAGGGAGGGAGAGACAGGGCTGCAATGAAGTCTGGAGGGATTTAGGAAATTCATTGATTGTACCAAACAAAAACTTACATTTCTTCTCTCCTATTCCATACCCAGGTGAAAGTGGGAAAGACAGGAAGAGAGACACCAAGCTTTCTAGTTGACAGCTAGTGACTCTCTGATTATCTGCAAAGATTGGGAAAGGAACTTAAACATGACATGTAGATTTTCCAGAGATATTTACTCCTGGAGCCAGGAGTCTGCGAACATGTAGGTGGGATCTTTTAAGAAGCAGCCTTATCTAGATTGGGAATAAGCTATTATAGTTTTAGGCTGTGTGGATCTGGTCAACTTTTGTGCTGCCTACTTCTCTTTGCTTCTACAACTGGGCATTGCTGCAGAAAGGAAGAAATATGGAAGTGACTTCAGCTTTGATTTTTTCCTTCTGGAAGCCTGAAAACTCCAGTTTGCTTCCCTGAGCCCTTTTCCTGTTGCACAACTAGGGTGTGGACTACAGGTCCTACCCATGGAAGATGGAGGTAGATACTTCACAGGGAATAAAAACAACCCAGACAAGTCATACCTTTAGGTAACAGATACTTTCAAAGATGTACTTTCCTGCACCCATTAAAGTTTTAGTCTCAGCTAATCTGAAAACCTGCGGTCCTCATGCACTGGGATAGCAGTGCAATATGGCTCAGGCTCAGGTTTTGCTGGGCACACCAGAGTAGGCCACACACTCTCATGTGCAGTGGCTTCAGGTATGGATCAGGGTCTTTCCCACTAATTGGCTTCAGTTATGATGTTGTAGGTCATCATTCTTCTGGCTTTAATACGAGAGAAGAAGGGATGGGGAAGAACTGGTCTCCAAGTGAGAGCATCCAGGGTGAAGAGTGTGGAAATAAGGGTCATTAGCACAAGAGAAGAGGCAGGTGATATCAAAGGCATGTAGTAATGGCATAAAGGTGGAACGTTGCTCTCATTCTGCTGAAGTGGGCACCATGGAAACCTTGGTGCTACCACTCGCCAGTCAGGCCACAAGCCCAAGAACAGCACCAGGCAGTATAAGGACATATAAGAATGACATCACTTCAGATAGTCCTGAGAATTAGACCTATCCCTGCTTGGGTCAAACCACTCAGTGGGAGCAATAGTACCCTTCTGCTTCCCTATCTGGGCTAATTGTAAGGAACAAGTGAAATCATGCACACCAATGTGCTTTAAACCGGTAAAACTCTGCCCCAAGAAGCTATGTGCCCTTTTGAGACTCCCTAGACGTGGACAGAAACATAAAATTTCTGCCTTTCTACCTTTTCCTTGGTCACCATTGCTAAGCACATGCTCCAGTCTCTCCCTCAGGCGGTCATTGAGACTGATGGACTCCTCCAGGCGCTGGCGCAGGTTCTGTATCTCAGCAAGATTCTTTTCCAGCAGGTTGGCCCCTACTGCAAACCACCAAGACATAGGAGAGGTAGGAGGTAGGGAAGCCTGATCATCCCTGGGCAGCTGTGGGGCCTGCGTGGCATCTCTCTGCAAGATCCCTACCTATCTCTATCCTTCTGTCAGCTTCTTCCTCTCTCCTGGGCATTCAGGAAGCACCAGGCAACTTTACTTAAAAGTCCTGGGCTTTCAATCACAGGGTGGCCCCCTGTAAGGAAACACCACAGGCCTCCTCCCAGACAGAGACCACCAAGTACATCTAAGGGAGATGGACACAGGGTGAGAAACTGCTAAAGGCCTCTAGGCAGAACTGGCCTAGTAATGGGAAAGGCTGTCTACCTCCTTGGTATGGAAAACAATCCAGAGAATCTCCCTCTCTACCTCATCCCTCTCCCCGATGATGATCCCGACTCAACAGCCTTTGAGATTTCACTCACTCACAGACAGAAAGACCAAGGTAAGTGCATATGAAATTAAACCAGGCTGTGAATAATGAGTGATAGTGAATGTTCTCCTTTAACCAGTTTTGGCAAAGAGGAACATGGAAGAGCTTGGGAAGGTATCAGGATCTGAAGGGGGGGAACGGGAGAGAAGGGAACAATCTCCAAGGAAGGAAAAAGATGCACAGAGAGAGGAGGCTGAGAATAGGCTTCACCCACTGGGAGATTTTGCGTAGGGTCAGGTTTTTCTCTGAGAATTTAAAATGTCTTATTGTTACACTACCTGGGACACAGAAATGGAGCTGCTTCAAGCCATTCCTCTAAATAGCTGCACTCCTAGCTGCCGGGTGCCAGGATGTTTGGCTCCAAATCCAAAAGCAATGTTTATGGGGGCAGGATTGGCACGTGGTTGTATGCACAGTGTGTGTGAAAGATGTGTGTGAAAGAGTGGAAAGAGTGTGTAGGGGTGGGTGACTCTGTAGAAATAGTTTCCCATCCGACAGTAGCTCCTGACCTAAGGAAGACCTTCCCCATGGAAATCTGAGCTTAGCATTCCAGGACAGTCTTAATCTAGGCCTAAGAAGGTTGTAGCACAGAAAGAAGGCAACATTTAAGTGTGAGGTAACTTATCCTCCTTGTAGAGCACCTCAGAATGTCCCTGACTTCTCCTACTCTCCTGCCCAGAGTGAGTTCCTAGGTAGGGTGGCTAGGAGAAGGCACTTACAAAGAACAAGCACTGAGCTGGTTCTCACTGTCTGGCTGATCTACATATTGTCCTATCATTTTTTATGAACCAGGTTCTAACAGAGGAACCAAAAAATCCTCTGGCCAGGAAAGGAATGTGTCATTCCTATCAATGGGCTCGATTTCACTAAGTGCTCCTTTGTGTTTTACCAGAGGTTTCGGAGTTGGGTTGGTACAAAGAGGAGAAGGAGGCTAGGTCTCCAGATGCATTCATTTTTTGAGGCCTCATCTCTTCCCATGGGCCACTGCTACCGTGTTCTAGTGTCCTGCTCTGCTGGGCCAGTGCCGCTCGAAGGATGGAAGGGCTGGGCAGACCTGGTTCCTTGGTTGCTGGGCAAAGCAGCTGAATCAGCAGAAATGGCAGGGCTGGCATCTGTCCAGAAAGGAATGTGAGTGAGAAACCAACAGGGAAGTCATACATGAGTGTTTTAAAGGTAATTATAGTGAGTTGAATAGTGTCCTCCAAAAATTCATTCAGTTCACTTGGAACTTCAGAATGTGATCTTATTTGTAAATGGGGTTTTTGTAGATATAATAAGTTAAGATGAGATGATACTGAATTGGGGGTATGTCTTAAATCCAACATGACTGATGTCCTTATGAGAGGAGAGGAGACACAGAGATAAAGAGACACACAGAGAAGGACACCATGTAACAAGAGAGGCAGAGATTGGGGTGATGTGTCTACAACCCAGAAACCACCAGAAGCTAGGAAGAGGCAAGGAAGGATCCTTCCCTGGAGTCTTCAGAGGGAGCATGGCCCTGCTGACTCCCTGATTTTAGACGTCTTCATCTCCAGAACTGTGAGAGAATACATTTCTGTTTTAAGACGCCCGGTTTGTGTTTTTTTGTTTTGGAAGCCCTCGAAAGCTAATAAACCAATCCACGGAATGAAGACTAAGGCAGATGTCATCAGACTCATTTCCCAAGGACTCCCCATTTCACCCTAAAGTAACTGGCATTTCTCAGCCTATGACATAAGCAGTAGTGTTAGTTGTAATACCTGAGCAGCGCACACACAGGAAAAATATGGGGCCCCTCTCCTAGCTCCCTTTATGATTCCCAATGCTGGAATGATCCTGGGGAGGTACTTCAGAAATGTTTCTCCTAATAGCAGGACTCACAGCCAATCCTAGGAGTTCAGACAGTGAGGGGTGAAGCATTTTGTTGGTCTGTAAACAGGTGACTATTTATTCAACATTCTATGCCCTTGCCAGAAACACACCAGCTACTCCTTCCTGGGATTTTTCTACACTGAGGCTGTTGGAGGAGGAGGAGAAAATGGCCTCCACTTCTGGACAATGTGCAGAGAACCTAGAGAGTGTTGCTTCCACTCCTGGTGGTTCTCTCTGTGGCCTCGGCTGACTCTGGACCTGCAGTGAAGCTGAGGGGGTGTCTGTCTAAGGCAAGTGGTGATTTGGATTCCACCTAGAATGGCTTTTGACACTGCAAAAATAATTCTTATGTACAGCTCACATTGTCTGGCTCCTGTCCATAGAATAGCTAGTGTACTCTTGCATAGAGGATTGTAGAATCACAAAATACATGGCATCTTACAGCTCAATGATGCCATGAGAACATGGCCAGATCCTCTGGGCCCTTCATTACTGTCTCCCTTTGAGAGAAAAACCCAGCTGGGGTGGCAGGGCCGTAATTCAGAGAAAAGTTTTAGAGTCTTTCCCTTTCAAGGATTATTATCAAGGGCTAAAGAATAGACAAGTTTCTCCTCTGAGCAGGTGGGAGTGAGGTTTCTGTTTGCCCTCAACAACATCACGTTCTTTTAGGAACTGTATATTTAAATCAGTATCCAGTAGGTCTCTCCTTCTCCAATTTATAAAATATCAGATACTAATTAGAATCACTGTGAGATAAAGAGTAACGACAACTATGTTAAGTCTTTAATAAATGCCTGACTTAAAGTAGGAACTCAATCAAAATGTGATTACCACCCCCTTTCAAACCTCCTTTATCTCAGAAAATCAGTTTACTCTCAACCATGGCCATAGGAAGTTCTAAGTTTTATCAGTAACAGTGATCAGTGTTTTAACGTTCCCTGGCCATACCACACGGGGAACATGCCCTACACTGCAGATGGAAAGCAACAGAGACTAGACTTTTCTGAAGGAAATTTGGCCTCACAATGTAGCTGTCATGCCAGTGCACTACAGGTTGACTGTTCTAGAAATTTTGGTTCAAAAACCAAAGAGGAAGTGGTGATAAACAGTTGCCCCTGTGAAAGGACAGTGACTTCAAGTGGGAAAGAGAAGGGCTTCGATCTCCCTCAGGAAAGATAGTTGTGGCAAAAAGTAAAGCCGGTGCTCTCCAGAAGCATCATTCCAGAGGCCACACCTCACTGCAGGCAGTGGCAGGGATTGCAGGTAAGGGAAGCATGGGCTTGCCCTTCTGCCATCTCTTGGGGCAGTGCTGAGGTTGAAACAAGTGCCTCTGGGCAACTGAATCAAGGATGCACGTAAAAGTCCCATTGGCCCCTTGGAATAGGTGATGTACATATCAAGGGCAGCTCATCTATTTACAAATTCTTAGATAGAAGTGTAATATGTGTAAGGTCTTGTCCCATCTTCAGAGGCCAGAACTCTGCTGGGTGCACAGAGCAGAAAAAGTGGAATGAGAAAAACCCTGGCTCCAGAAGCCTAGCAAAAGAGGTGCTGAGAAGGAGTGAGCACCCTTTGTATGCAGCCCCTGACTTCTCAGACTGCAGAGTGAAATGCTCAGAACCTGAGCTTTGAGTCAGGTAGACTCAAAGTGTATGTTACCCCAAGCTGCTTTGTCTTCAGTAAGTTCCTTAACTTTGCTGAGCTTCAGTGTCCTCCACTATAAAAGCAGAAAACCACTACCTATTTGAGGGGATCACTGTGTCAATTAAATGAGGAAATATATGTATAGTGGTCAATATTGTGAGCATAATAGGTGCTCAATCAATGAGAAGTTCCTGTCTTTCCTTGGCTGCTATAATCTTAGAGGAAACATTTTGCCGCTTTGCTCCTCATTGTGAAATGAGAAACAGGAATAGTACCAGATCAAAACCCATTATGGGCCGGGCATGGTGGCTCATGCCTGTAAGCCCAGCACTTTGGGAGGCTGAGGCAGTTGGATCACCTGAGGTCAGGAGTTTGAGACCAGCCTGGCCAACACGGTCAAACCCCATCTCTACTAAAAATATAAAAATTAGCCTGGCGTGGTGGCAAGCACCTGTAATCCCAGCTACTTGGGAGGCTGAGGTAGGAGAATCACTTGAACCCGGGAGGCAGAGGTTGCAGTAAGCTGAGATTGTGCCACTGCACTCTAGTCTGGGCGACAACAGCAAAACTCCGTCTCAAAAACAACAACAACAACTAAAAACCATTATGGCTCACTCATTACTTAAAATTGCCAATTTAGAAAAAAACACCAGATACAGCCAGGGACTAAAAATAATTTCTTGGTATTGTCCACATTAGGATATGATTCATACTGGCCTAAAACTTCAAACACTTTTCTCAAGAGGAAAATTAAAGAGAAAACTGAGCAGGAGAAAAATGAAAGTCTGGTTTAAAACTTAATCTCCTCTTCCCGTCTCTATCAAGGCTATCCCAAGGACCCTCTCAGGGAAATTCTCAGGAGGGACACGCTGGTTGGTGATAGACTCAGCTTGAACCTCACAGCATGGCCCCATTCACTGATGGTTTAGAGGGTGTTACAGCAAACTTATTAGGATGATGGATGGGATCTGTAAATGCATAAATGATAAAGATGATTTAGTGATGAACAAAAAATAGGAACTATGGCTCTTTACCCCAGGGATTCCAGGATTAAGTGCACAATGTTAGCAACACTCACGTCCCTAGTTTGAAAGATGACATAATTGTGTGCAGTGAAGAGGAACTATTTGCCCCCTTTCTCCCCTTCCCAACCCATGCCCCCCAAGACCAACACCATGTATGTGCCAGAGGGGATCTAGTGACTGATGACGTGTGAGACTGGGAATGGAGAAAAGCTACCTGAAAACCTTGGGGCTTATGCTCAGCACTGAGTCCTGGAGCTGTGCCCGACCAGGAACATCACGGTGGATCTACAGGGCCCGGCTGCAAAGATGCCACCTCTTGGCCTAGACAATGCATGAGCCCCCAAAAACTGGAGCCATGTGGCTACTCACTGACTACAGTCACTGAAGGATGCACTTCCTCCTTGTCAAGCTGTGGAGACGTGCTGCTCAGGGAGTGATGTGGGGTAGACTGGGTGTGGTTGCTGCACCAGATCTGGGGCTGAGTCTGGGACCGGGCATCCCACTTGGTCTCTAGGACTTCTGTCACTTTACTCATATTATGCATCTTCCTCAAGATACTAGTGGGGTAAGAAAGAAGAAAAAATAAAGGTCACCTAATGCCACAGCTGTACTAATCTGGAGGCTCACAGGAGATGTAAAGGGGAGGTCAAGAGGATCATTCCTTCAGAGGAGAAGCCAAACAAATCATTTCTGTTTCAGGATAGAGTATGGAGGGAAGGCGGGGACAGAGAGAGCAACAGTTGTCCGGTGCATTGGCTACAAACATCCTGAGGAAAAACGAAGCCATAATGGGCCCCTTAAATAACACTCATGATTCCTTCACAAAACACCCAAAGACCCATAAGAGTTCAACTCCAGGTATGGGCATGGCGGTACATGCCTGTAATCCCAGCAATTTGGGAGGCCAAGGCAGGAGAATTGCTTGAGTCCAGGAATTCAAGACCAAACTGAGAAACATAGTGAGACCCTCTGTCTACAAAAAATAAAAATAAAAAATGAGCTGGGTGTGGTGGTGTGCACCTGTAGTCCCAACTATTTAGGAGGCTGAGGAGGATCACTTGAGCCCAGGAGGTCAAGGATGCAGTGAGCAGTGATCGTGCCACTGCATTCCAGCCTGGGCAACAGAGCAAGACCTCATCTCAAAAATAAAATTTTAAAAATGTAAAAAAAAAAAGAATTCAACTCATTCTGTGAACATAATTTTTAAAATAGTATTTGCCATAGGCCATTTAAAACAGATTCCCCAGGCAATGTAGCCTCACTGGTGTCTTGCAGTTTCTAGATCTCCTTCCCTAAGTATAGAGACACAGTATAAACTTTTGTTTGCAAGGAAAATTTGTAGCTGTTTTACATCTTCCAGCACTCCTTGGATCACCCTTGAAGAAATCAGATATAATCTTACTCTGGTCTTTAAATAAGGGAAACCAGAGGTGATCCCTGGAGGTTCAGAAGACTCCTAAGACCCAGATAGGTTAGAGCAGCTCTATCTTACTAAATTGGTGAATTAATTGGTGAAAATAAAAGAATAATATATTTTTTAAAAAATTTTAAAAATGAGACTGCCTTATCGCTAAGGATACATAATGGTTTAATGGATAAATAAGCTATTTGTTTTTTACTGGCCATGTATGCTCCTGTTTCTTTGAGCTTCTGGCTCTTCCTTCTGGATCCTTCACCAGATTACATCTTCGACAGCCCCTGAAAATTTGGAGTTACCTGAGAGTCGAAGACACCTGTCCTACTTGATTCTTCTTACTTGTACAGTCATCTGAGAACAAAATTCAAAAAGGCCAGTCATGCTTTAAGCAGGTCTCATTTCCCAGACTGCAAACAAACATGGAGGTCTATCTGGGACCAGAGACTTGACTACCTGATGCTTGCCTTGATTCCAGGATACTCTGAATTTTCTCAGATCTTGGGTTGAGTCTTTAGAGAGCTTGCCTGGCAGGCTTTCCTGAGCCCACCATGAAGGTCATCATCTCCACTTGCTTTGCCCTGAGTCACAGCAAAAAGCTAAAAATGTCTTTCTTCCCACATATCATGGAACACATATCCACTCCAGCCAAAGCCTCCAAGTCCTGGCACAAGGCCAGCACCCAAACCCATGGCTGTGTGTTCCACCATAGCTTTCATGCAGAACTTCCTCCCTTCTCCAAGGAGATGATAGACATCCGTGTCCCACCTACCATCAGGAGACAGCACAGTGAACTCAAGCCTTCTGCTACTATGGGCCCTTGGGTTCTCAAGGAGGAATTTCATGTAAAATGCTCCTGAAACAGCTAATTATCTCACCACCGTGTACTAGTACACACAGTGCCTGAACCATGCCAAAGTCAGCATGATTCTTTATCATTTTTTTGAAGTGCGCCGATTAATGTTACTTATTTAATCCCTAGAAAAATCATGCAACATTCAAGGGCTGGAATTATTTGACTTAATTTTTTAGGTAGAGAAACAGAAATCAAAATAAATATTAACCTGTCCAGAGCTGGTGAGGAACACATATAAGCTAGAGGTAGGGTTTTTGGATTCCCAGTTCAGGGCCCTTCACAAAAACCAGCTGCCCCTGTTCCTTCTGTCTTTCTGCCAATTAGTTTCAGATGAATACCATCATCCCTGGGGATGCCTCCTGCCCTAACAGTCATATTCCATGAGGGATGGAGGTGCTGGTGATCATCATGGCATCCTCAACCCTTCTTCTTGGAGCTCCTCTCCAGCCAGTCCTGACTCTGTCATGGTCTTAAGGTGGTGATTACAAAGCAGGACACCAGGTTGAAAAGTGACATGTGAATGGGGGTGGGATCCTGTGAACTTAGGACCTTGGGAGAGACTGAAAATCTTCCTAAGCTCTGCGGCCAACTTACCTGTGCTGAATTTTCTGGCAAGGCTCTCTGCCAGCTGGCTTCCTTTGGCCAGCTGCTCGCAGTAGTGCTGCTCCATATAGTGGTCAATGTTATTGCTCTGGAGTAGCTCCTCAAAGGTCTTTAGTGTGTTCTTGACATGCTGGATGAGAAGAGCAGAGGCCACTCTCCCAAGCTTCATCTTCTGCCGTAGGTGGGTTAACTCTTGAGCCTGATCCTGAATCAAGGAATGATACTTCCTAAAGTAGAAAAAAAGAAGTAAAGGTAGATAGGAATAACTGATAGGTTATAGCAATTTAGGAGAAGGAACTTGAGAGTATCACCAAAGGAGGCCACACACTGAATTCTAGCATATGTTTAGTGTCCTGAATATGGTAAAAGGAATGAAGGAAATGAAAACAATCTTTATGTGAAAGATCCCTTCTAAGATTGTCATTTTCCCTGCCACTTGCTAAAGAAGAAAAATCACTTGATCATATTAATAGATGAAGAAAAAGCATTTGACAAAATTCAACACTCATTCATCATAAAAACTCTCAACAAAGTGGGAATAGAGGAGACCTTCCTCAACTTGATAAAGAACATCTATAAAAACTCTACACTAATGTCATACTAGAAACTAGAAGCTTTCTAACATCAACAATAAGGCAAGAATTTCCCCGCTTATCACTTCTTTTCACCATCATACTGGAAATCCTAGCTAATGCAGTAAGATAAGCAAAGGAAATAAACGGTATACAGATTAGAAAAGATGAACTAAAACTGTCTTTGTACACACATGATGCAGTTATTGTATTATAGAAAATCTCCAACATGGTGAAACCCTGTCTTTACAAAAAATACAAAAATTAGCCGGGCATGGTGGCATGCACTTGTAATCCAGCTACTTGGGAGGCTGAGGAAGGAGAATTGCTTGAATCCGGGAAGCAAAGGTTGCAGTGAGATGACATCGTGCCACTCTGCACTCCACCCTGAGTGACAAAGTGAGACACTGACTCAAAAAAAAAAAAAAAAAAGGCCAGGTGCGGTGGCTCATGCCCGTAACTCCAGCACTTAGGGAGGTCGAGGTGGGCGGATCATGAGGTCAGGAGATCGAGACCATCCTGGCTAACACGGCGAAACCCCGTCTCTACTAAAAAAACAAAATAGTAGCCAGGCTACTCAGGAGGCTGAGGCAGGAGAATGGCTTGAACCCAGGAGGCGGAGCTTGCAGTGAGCCGAGATTGAGCCACTACACTCCAACCTGGGCGACACAGTGAGACTCCATCTCAAAAACAAAAAGAAAAGAAAAGAAAATCTGAAAGAATTGACAACAAAAATCTCCTGGAACTAGTAAGTGATTATGTCAAGGTAAAATCTAACAAAACATGTACAAGATCTGTATGAGGAAAACTGCAAAACTCTGTTGAGAGAGATCAAAGAAGCACTAAATACACAGAGAGATATTCTGTGTTCATGGACAGGAAGACTAAATATTGTCAAGATGTCAGTTCTTCCCAACTTGATCTAAAGATTCAATGCAATACCAATCAAAATCTCAGCAAATAAATTTTGTGAATATCAACTAATAGATGCTAAGGTGTACATAGAGAGGCAAAAGACCCAGAATGGCCAACACAATATTGAAAAGGAACAGAGGGCTGATATGACCTGACTTCAAGACTTACTGTAAAGCTACAGTAATCAGGACAGTATAAGATTTGTGAAAGAATAGACAAATAAGTCAGCGGAACAGAATAGAGATTCCAGAAGACTCCAAAATATAGCAGATTGATCTTTGACAAAGGGACAAGGGCAATACAATGGAGAAAAGATAGTATTTTCAAAAAATGGTGCTGGAACAGCGAGACATCCACATGCAAAAAAAGTGAATCTAGACACAGACTTCACATTCTTCATGAAAACTTACTCAAAATGGATCATAGGCCTAAATGTAAAACATAAAATGATAAAAAAAAAAAAAAACCCTAAAAGATAACAACAGCTGAAAATCTAGATGACCTTGGGTTTGGTGATGGCTTTTTATTTATTTTATTTATTGATCTAAAGATTCAATGCAATACCAATTTTAATTTAGAGACAGAGTCTCTAAATAAATTAATTATTTTATTTATTTGTTGGAGGGCATGATCATGGCTCACTGAAGCATTCCTTGGGCGTGATCATGGTGTGATTATGGCTCACTGCAGCCAAACTCTTGGGCTCAAGTGATCCTCTTGCCTCAGCCTTCCAAAGTGCTGGGATTACAGGTGTGAGCCACCGAGCCCAGCTATATGATTACTTTTCAGATATAACACAAAAGGCATGATCCACACAAGAAATAATTGATAATCTGGACTTCATTAAAATTAAAAACTTCTGCTCTGCAAAAGGCACATCAAGAGAATGAGAAGACAACACACTGGGAGAAAATATTTGCAAAAGACATATCTGGTAAAGGACTATTAAACCAAATACACAAAGAACTCTTAAACTCAACAATAAGAAAATGAACCACACAATAAAAAATGGGCAAAAAACCCTGAACAGACACCTCACCAAAGATGATGGCAAATAAGAATATGAAAAGATGCTCAACATCATATGTCATTAGGGAATTGCAAATTAAAACAACAAGATACCACTCTACACCTATTAGAATGGCAAAATCCAGAACACTGATAACACCAAATGCTGGTAAGGATGTGGAACAACAGATATTCTCATTCTTTGCCGGTGGGAATGCAAAATAGTACAGCCACTTTGGAAGACAGTTTGTCATTTTCTTGTGAAACTAAACATACTCTTACCAAATGACCTAACCATCTGCTCCTCAGTATTTTCCCAAGCGAGCTGAAAACTTAAGTTCACACAAAAACCTGCACATGATGTTTATAGCAGCTCTATTCATAACTGCAAAAACTTGGAAGCAACCAAGATGTCCTTCAGTAGGTGAATGGATAAATTTTGGTACATGCAGTCAATGGAATATTATTTGGTACTAAAAAGAAATGAGTTATGAAGCCATGAAAAGACATGAAAGAACCTTAAGTGTGTAAGTGAAAGAAGCCAACCTAAAAAAGCTACATACTGTATGACTCTGACTATATGACACTATGGAATAGGTAAAACAGTGGAGACAGTAAAAAGATCAGTGGTTGCCAGGTGTTAGGAGGGAAAGGAGAATGAATAGGCAGAGCACAGAGAATTTTTAGGGCAGGGAATAGTCATTCTTTATTACAATGGTGGATACATGCCATTATACATTTATACTTGTGTCAAAACCTATAGAATATACACCACCAAGAATGAACCCCACTGTAAACTGTGGACTTTGGGTGATGATGAATCAATGTAGGTTCATCAGTTGTACCAAATGTTATCACTCGGGGGCAAGATGTTGATAGTGAGGGAGGCTGTGTCCGTGCAGGGGTAGGGGGCATATGGGAACTCTCTGTTACTTTCCACTCAATTTTGCTGTGAACTTAAAGCTGCTCTTAAAAAGTCCATTAAAAAAAAGAATGATCACAGAAGTATAGTTTTTAAAAATATATTTGATGAAGTGGGTGTAGTGTAGCCTTTGTGAATCGAGAGCACAGGATTCTAATGTTATCTCTGCCAGAGGCTATTATGCAACTTTGATCAAATGACTATCTCTTAGGGCCTAAGTGTTCTCAGTTCTAAAATGAGGTAATGAGACTAACTGACTCTAGAGTTTTTTGGGTGTTTTGTTTTGTTTTGTTTTGTCTGAGATGGAATCTTGCTCTGTCATCCAGGCTGAAGTGCAGTGGCGCTATCTTGGCTCACTGCAATCTCCACCTCCTGGGTTCAAGCAATTCTCCTGCCTCAGCCTCCCAAGTAGCTGGGATTACAGGTGCCCACCACCATGCCCAGCTAATTTTTGTATTTTTAGTAGAGACGGGGTTTCACCATGTTGGCCAGGCTGTCTCCAATTCCTGACCTCAAGTGATCTGCCCACCTCAGCCTCCCAAAGTGCTGAGATTACAGGCGTGAGCCACTGCGTCTGGCCTAGCGTTATTTTAGCCCTAACTAACATTATTCTCTGGGTCAGTGAAATTTAAGTGGAATATATTGGGCAGTGACCTAATGGAGCATGAAGCAGGATTTGAATCACTTCCAAAGCTGTGCACCAACCACTTAGGCAAATTAGTGATTTCAGTAACTTAGTATTTCAGTAACTGGTGCTCACAGGCAAATGCATAATGGATTAACCCCATATTATTTAAATGCTTCCAAAAAGCTATAGGAAAATGGCCATTAAAAACAAACTGACAAATTTAGCCAACAGGTCACTATTTGACAATTCTGCAAGCTTATTTTTAAAATTCAGCTTATCAAAACTGCCATTCCAGAAGCCAGGGACCTGAGTTTCCATAGAGGATGGAGTAGAATGGAGGGGCCTCTGTATAAATCTACCTCCTCGGGAACTGGGACAGTTCAGCATTCACCAGAGTAACATATGAAGAAACAGGAGATTCCTACATGTTCCTGGGGATCCAGAAGAGAGACCACTCACATGACTGGAAGATTTCCAGCTCAGGTAACCACAAAGGCCATATATTTGGTGAATACATGCAATGTTAGTTAGAATAAAACCAAATTTCTCTGACTAATATAAAGTCATTACTAATAAAACTTTTATAGATTTTTCTCTGAAGAAATTTCCAGGAAGGTGTTAAGAGAAAGCCCTACAATTAAGGTATGGAGGCTGGCTGCAGGCCCTGAAAGCTACTCTGACGAGCAATGACTTAATGCTGATAGTGGGAAGTCTCTTGCCCACTGCAGGATACAGAGAATTCTTCCTCAACCCGAGGCTTCTGCTCATTCACTCCCTTCTCAGCAGGTCCCTTCTTCTCTGAGGGCTGATGCATCCCAGCCTTCTGCTGGGACATTTTCTCATGAAGAGCTCTCTTACAGCCGTCTTTGAAAGGAAGGACAGAGAAGAAAGATGTCTATGTCTTCACAATGGCCAGGCTTTTCTCCAAAACTACCTAAAGCAATTGAAACAAAATTATGGCTTACAGAGGTTAGATTATTAGTGGAGATCCTGTAGGACGATAGAATCTCAAGAGCAGAGCCTACCAGGAAGTAGAGTGAAGCCTACAACTTCCTCAGCCATGAGGACCCAACAATCCACTGGGTAAAAGAAAGATGCAGCAAGTGCTGGGGTGGGGTCGGGGTGGGTGCTGTTATGAGAAGGAAGGGGAGGTCCCACAGGTGTTTAGAAGAAAAAACAGGCAATAAATGAATGAAAACAAATGGGGTTTAAACTAAGCTAAGAGATGAGTATTTTTGTTTCTTATAGCTGAGATAATGTTCTTATGAAGTTCCCAGGGAATGTCCCTTCAGAGGTCAGGAAGCATTTTGCTTCCACAAGTTTTGAGAGTCATGAAGGCAGGAACACATTTTGAGATGCCAGAGCTCAAATCCCATGTCACTGGGACATCAACAATAGTGCTATGGGGAAGACTCAGGGTGCCAGCTCTTGAGTCACAATCACAGAATTAGAATGTGGAAGTAGCTACAGAACCCAAGGAAGCCCTGCCTTCTGATAGCCACACTCAATGCAAGGCTGCGTATTTCACCCTGGAGGTCTCTATAACAGGGGAGGCCACCCCCTCAATAGCCAGCTTTTTTACCCTTTTGCTTATGTTGTCAACCAATTTCTAACCACAGCAAAATAACCTAAGTATACCTCTCCTTGAAAACATCAAAACATTTTCTCAGCAGCTTTTATTTTCTTGAAGACAATTTCAGTAAAAACAATTCTTGCGGATTTTCCTAAATGAATTTTTTTTTAACTTCTAGTGATTCTTACTCTTCGTTTTTAGGAACTCTCCAGGTTTTCACTTCCTACATTCTTTCAAGAGTATAGTGACTAAAACTGGAGAATAATCATTTAAGTCTGACTAATAAATTTAGCCTCATGTTGTATTACCTTTTAATACATAATAAATAATATATCCCAATGCGATACTTGCTTCCTTTCCCTTGCAGTAGCAATGTGTAGGGGTTTCATTTAATATGAGGTCGATTTTAACCTTCCAAACTCCCATTCCACCCACCTTTGCTTGCACTCATGGGAAGGTTCAGTCTATATCTGGTTTGCCCACATTCCTAGGCTATAGACCTCTAGGACTCCCAATTTGAGAGGCGCCATTTTTTTGGAGGGTAGTGAATTTTGATTTCTGTCTCCTTTGCATCCTTCCCAATGAAAACTGCTTTCAGCCACTCTCTGCTAGCCTCTCACCAGCACAGAGCTGAATTCACAAATGCCTTGAGGGGAAAACCTTTACCAAGTGTTCAGTTCATATCTCAATTCATTCTAGAATCTTGGCTTTTCAAGTCAAAATACCTGGACAGCTCCACATGTCGACCCACTCCCCACCCCCATGAGGTTACTTAAAGTGCTGCTGTTTTCTCTGGTTTTTAACCACTGCCCTCTTCCCAGCTTCTCAGCCTCTTGTCCCTTGCCAAGAACTAGCAAATACCCTGAGGGGGGAAAAGTTGTTTCATTCCAATGATCTTCTTTCTCTCTCTCTCTCTCCACCTGCTTTCTGTAGCTGGCCCTGTGGGTCCTAGCTTTTCAAAGACTTCAAACAGAATTCCTTTAAACCAGATTTTATCTGCTTCTTTTCGAAGGGAGTGCTGGTTTGCCACAAAACTCCATCGTAACTGAAAGAGGAAATCTTCTACAAATTCCAGGTAAATCAAATTTTCCTACCTTGATTTCTGAAGAAAACAAAAAAAAAAGAGAAGAGGCCATTGGTAGGTATATACTTGCATTTTTCTTGTAATCCTTGCGTAAGTCTGAATGGGTATTAAAGGCTCTTGCTAGAATCATGTGCCAAAGATTGTCTACCATGACCTAAACAATCAGGCCTGTCCAAGGTCCAAGAATTTGATCAGGTTGGATCCAGTCCTCTGGTGCACTAACAGAGATCCTGTCGGAGGATAGAATCCTGCTGTAGGATTCTACGTCTGTACTTTGAGTAGACACTTCAAGTAACCAGTTTTTCAGACACCTGGCCACTAATATGGGGAGAAGAGGTCAAAAAAACCATTGAATATTTCTAATTTATTTTAGGGAATGTTAAAATTTCTCACTGGTAGAGTTAGAAATGAAAACAAAGACATAATAATAATAGTAATAATAATAATAACTGTTTCAAGAGCATTATTATGTGACTGGCATGGTTTCTAAGTGCTTTACTGTGTAGTAACTTATTTAGTCCACATAACGACCCTACAAGATAGTGTTGATTTTTTTGTTTGGTGGTTGTTGTTGTTGTTGTTGTTGTTGTTGTTTGAGATGGAGTCTCTCTCTGTCATCCAGGCTGGAGTGCAGTGGTGTGATCTCAGCTCACTGCAACCTCTGCCTCCCAGGTTCAAGCAATTCTCCTGCCTCAGCCTCCTGAACAGCTGGATCACAGGCCCCACAACCATGCCCAGCTAATTATTGCATTTTTAGTAGAGGCAGGGTGGTTTCACCATGTCAGTCAGGCTGGTCTCAAACTCCCGATCTCAGGTGATCCACCTACCTTGGCCTCCCAAAGTGCTGGAATTCCAGGCTGAGCCACCCCGCGCAGCCGATAGTGTTGATTATTACAACCCCTTGTTGCAGATGAGAACATTGCACTGAAAGGCTGAGCTTACCTTTCCAAGGTCCCATCATCTCTATGAGAGTGAGAGCCAGGACTCATCCAGACCCTTGCTCTGAGCCATTAGGCTTGGTGGTAACTAAGAAGATCTCACTAAGATGCGCATTCCCTCCTTCTTGCTCAATCTCCAAGATTTCGAGGACAAAATGGAAATTAAAAGTAAGGCCTACAAGATGGCTATTATTTTAAAAAGAAGGAAAGAAAATTATCAGTGTTGGTGATGATGTGGAAAAATTGAAACCCCTGTGCACTGTTGTTTGGAATGTATTAGGTTGGTGCAAAAGTAACTGCGGTTTTTGTCATTACTTTTAATGCCAAAAATCGCAATTACTTTTGCACCAACCTAATATAATGGTACAGCCACTGTGGAAACCCATATGGTGGTTCCTCAAAATATTAAAAATAATTATCACATGATCCAACAAATTTACTTCTGGATATATACTCAAAAGAACTGAAAGCAAGGATTCAAAGAGATATTTGTGCACCTACATCAATAGCAGTATTACAATAGCTAAAGAAGGGAAACAACCCAAGTGTCCAACAACAGGTAAATGAATAAACAAAATGTGGCAAATACATGCAATGGAATATTATTCAGCCTTAAAAAGGAAAAGAAATTCTGACACATGCTACAACATGGATGAACATGAGGACATTATGCAAAGTGAAATAAACCAGTCACAAAAGGAAAAATACTATATAATTCTGCTTATATGAAGTACCTAGAGTAGTCAAATTCATAGAGACAGGAAATAATGGTGGTTGTGCCAGGGGCTAGGGAGGGAAGAATGGGAAATTAATGGGTATAGCGTTTAGGAACTTTAGTCTAAGAAAGTAGAATATTGGATGCCAGAAATTCAGTTTTCTTTCTGTTCCAAGATCCCTTTAGCTAGAGCGACATATTGAAGTCAGAGTTCCTAAGGGAAAATCATTGTGTATGGAGATCATCCTTGTGGATCAAATGTGAATCAATAGTAGATCAAAAGATATTCCACTTTTGCAGATATTGACATTTGTTGGACCCGTAAGATTTTATCTAGTATTATATATATAAGATTTGAACCACTTCTCAACACTGCAGACTCAAATACTAGGAAATACTAAGAACCTCAGGACAAACAAATAGCCAGTCCAAAAAGACTCACAGACTAGATAAGCTGTCATCTACCACCTAACAGATAATGTATCCCTGTTAACCACTATCCCCAGATGTTCATTTCATAAAATCAAAAACAGAATTCCATGTGGATCATGGAAAAAAATAGTTGACAATGTACAAATGAGACAGAGAAAAAATACTTGTCTAAGAATTACATTTAGTGTCTAAAAGCCAAATAGCTCAATTTCTGCTCATGAGATTCAACAGATGAACTGAGGGAACATATGCCAATAGCTCTGAGATTACAGGTCCGCATGGGATGCCCATAAGGTGCAGGATTCTATTAGCTAAGATTATATGTCTCAGGTGGGCAAATCTTTGTGGACATAGCAAGAAAAAAGAAAAACTGTCAAGGAATAATATAGAGACAGTGTGATGGTTAATTTTATGTGTTAACTTGGCTAGACCACAGTGCCCAGGTATGTGGTCAAATATAATTCTGGAGGTTTCTGAGAAAGGGTATTTTGGATGAGAGTAACATTTGCATTAGTAGACTTTGAGTAGAGCAGGTTGCCCCATGTCATGTGGGTGGACCTCATCCAATCAGTTGAAGGCCTGAATGGAATGAGATTGACCTTCCTGGAAGAAGAGGAAATTCTACCAACAGAATATCTTAGGACTCAAATAACAACTCTTCCCTGGGTCTCCAGCCTGCCTGCCTTGAACTTTCACAATCATGTGAGCTAATTCCTTAAAATAAATCAATAAAAATAGATGATAGATGGATGATTCTGTTTCTCTGGAGAACCTTGACTAATACAGATAGCATACTAATTCACCCTTGCCATTTATAGAGGAAAGAGTGGAGTAATAAATATCAGAAACCAATAACGTTTTTCCTCCTTTGTGTAAGCTGCTTGGCACAAAGCTATTAAAGAGGTGACTCTAGCCTGGTCTTCTCCAGACCTGGTCACCACAGAAACAAATTATAGCTATACAAAATATCTTGGAAGTTTAGCTGAAGAGATGAGGAGATACTCTACTGCTCAATGTGCGCCATGTCATCTGTTGTACTCCCCTTAGTTAAGTCAGGAGGGCAACACTCCCTTTATTTTTTATTCTATTTTGTATGTATGTGTGTGTGAGATGGAGTCTCGCTCTGTGGCCCAGGCTGGAGTACAGTGGCGTGATCTTGGCTCACTGCAACCCTGCTTCCCAGGTTCAAGTGATTCTTGTGCTTCAGCCTCCCGAGTAGCTAAGATTACAGGCACAGGCCACCACCTGTGGTAATTTCTGTGTTTTTAGTAGAGATGGGGCTTCGCTATTTTGGCCAGGCAGGTCTCGAACTTCTGACCTCAGGTGATCCGCCCACCTTGGCCTTCCAAAGTGCTGGGATTACAGGTGTGAGCCACAGCTCTCGGCCCCTCTATTTATCAGACAGATGTATAGAAAGTTTATTGTGCTAGCAAGAGTATGAAGAAAAGGACTCTCTGAATTGAAAAAACAAATTGGAGTATAAATTGGTACCACTTCTATGGAAGGCAAATTTACAGGGCTTATTAATTAAAATAAAAAATGTGTACTGTAACCACTATGATACAGCAGTTGTGCTTCCAGAACTCTACCCTATAGAAATCCGTGTACAAATAGCAAAAGATATTTGTACAAGAATGATGACTGCAGCATTATGTGTAATCGTAAAATCATGGAACAAACTTAACTTAAAAAACAACATGTAAAGGGTTAGATGATGGAATAAACAAAAGAAGAAATGCCTTCATCAAAAATAATGCAGAGGATAATAACAATCTTGAGTCTACTGATAACATTATTGATCGAGCAATTATTAAATCTAGGCACATCCTGCAAATGCGGTATTATTACCATCCTCATATTACAGTTGAAAAAATATTGAGGTACAAATAGCTTGTCAATAGCCCAAAGGCACAAAGAGAAGCAAGATTTCACCCAGAACCCGGGAACAGATCACACAAAGTTTCTCTTGTTCCCTGGTCCAAGGAACTTCTGTACCTTCCAACTACATTTCTTTCCAGCAGAGACCTTCTTGGAGGATGAGAAGCAGCCACTAGTTGACAGGAGGGGAAGTGAGGCATGTAGTCTTCAAGGGAGCAGACCACCGTGGGAGTTATAAAAGATCAGCGACACCTCTGGGTAGGTTCGAACCACCAACCTTTCGGCTAACAGCCAAACGCGCTAGCCGATTGCGCCACAGAGACATGGCTGAACTCCTAATTTCGTTCTAAAAGAGGGTAAGATGTCACTAAACACTAGCTAGCACCATCCGCCTTTTGCGAAATGACTGGGTAATCTCCAAAGCCTCGGAAAGCCGGAGCAGTCAGAGCGACGAATCTACTTGTTTGTCAAGTTTGAAACCTGTGCATTGAGTGATTCCGAAACGCCCCGCACCCCGCCTTGCCCCCTCACCTGCCTCAGAAGCCGGCGCTTCCGGAGATGCCGGGATCGCGACTCCTGTTAGAGCGACTTGGGCCCCAGGGAAGCTGAAACGCCCAGGGCGCTCAATTAGGACTTGTTGAATTAATAATACATTTGAGAGACAGAATATACAATCGAACAATGGCCGGACTATACGTAAAAATATAACTCTGATCCACAACCTGGGGCCACCTGCCCAAGAAATCAACTTCCTTATCTACGAATAAACAACCGGGGAAGCCAGCCTGCTATTATATAAGTCAGACTCACAGGGAGCCAGGCAGTTATCTGTAGTAACAAACAATAACATCCATAACAATCGGCTCCAAATGGCAAGAGCTTGGTTAGTAACTGACACTTTCCCTAATTTATGTTCCCACTTGCAACTTAGGACCAACCAGGGAAAGCCAAATATGCACCCCTAACCAAGCACACTGGATGTACCCCTTCTAGTTAGCCCACAGGCAGCTTCCCCACACCAGCAGTCTCCAATCAGGGCACACCTGAAGCCTTCCCTTTCCTCAGCTATAAAGCTGTCCCACTCCTCTACCTGCCTTCTAAGCTCTGTCAAAATGCAAGTGCCCTTGGCTGATGCCGGTGGCTGACACCCTTGCGTCAGAATAAATAACCATTGCTTTTTTCATTTGATGGGCCTTCGTTTTCACACTTTGTCATCTTTAAGCTTTTAGCCCTTTGAAGGATTCTGAGACTGGAAAATAAATGAAAGGATTTTTCAAAGGGGGAAGTTCTTTTTTTAAAGGCTTTATTCTGGTCAATTGATTTCCAAGTGTGCAATGTCCCATGGGGTAGGCCACAAAGAGGCCTAGAGTGCACCATCTGTGCTGCTGCAGCTCCTGGCTCTCAACAGAACTGAGATCTAAGTCCTCATGATCTGATCAGCTTCCGAGGGCCTAAACCTCCTATTACCACCAACTTGGGGATTAGGAGTTCAACAAATAAATTTGGTGAGGGGACGCAGACACACAAACATTCAGACCATAGCAATGCATAAAGGTAGCTCATCACTGAAGTTTTAATTTGTGTTTCCCTAATGAGTAATGATTTTGAACATTTTTCTTACGTCTTTTGGGGTCAGTGGGCAAGATCAGGAAAGGGGCAGGGACCAAAGGAGACATGAAGAGGGAAACAGCAGGGACAATGACACCTCCCAGGAGACTTGTGCAGAGGCAAAGGCTGGATCCTGAGAGATGAGAATTGTTTTTGTCATGTATTTGAATGGGAAGAAATAGAAAAAGGACATGAAAGAGAAAAAACGCAAGAACTTGTAGCTATCCAAGAACAAAACAGGAAAATATCATGGATATTTTTGCATCAAAAATATTAAAAGCAGTCCACTGGCAACCCCAGGTTTATGGTGCACCATGATGATATAATAGTGCTCTTCATTGTGACCGAAGCAACCTTGGCTGGAATTGGAGCCACAGTAGCATCTGGCTTCCTTCTTGGCAAGATTTGGTATGTGTTACAGTTTCACTTTTTAAATCCCCTTACCAACTGCACCCAGTAGCTGTGGTGAGAGAGCAGAGTTTACTGTGTCTCCCTGTGACGCAGTCAGGACAAGAGAAGGAAACCCCCACAGTGCACTAACCTACGGCAGAACCTTTGGGGAAGGTTAGAAGGGACCGTGTGTCTGAGCATGTGCAGGAACCATCTCAAAAGGTAAAGCCCTGACTCTTCAGGAGCCTTGTCTGTAGCTTCAACTGACGTAATGGTGTGGTAATAACCATTTTTCTGGCTGAGATATTTCAAAGGTCAGTAAGGCCTTTTTAGATGCAATGGCAATGAGCTTTGTATGAGTTCTCATTCAACAGGGTATTTTACAATAAAATCTGATCATATAAAACCCAATAAATGTAATAGAACCTAAACTTGATGCCATCCTCTACCTCCCCCACCTAATTATTTGGTGGGGGAATGGGAGCGCTAATAGTACATTATTGAAGTATAATTCACATAGAGTAACATGCACAAATCTTAAGGGCATAGAAACGTAACCATCGCCTAGATCAAGTTATAGAAAATTTCCATCAGCCCAGAAAGGTCAATAACCTCCTTTAGATTCCCATCCACCTTCCTTTCATTTAGACAAACCATTCTGATTTCTATCTTCACAGACGAATGTTGACTGTTTCTGAAATTCACATAAATGAATATACTTTTTTGTGTCTGACTTCTAATTTCCTGCAGCATAATGTTTTTGAGATGCATCCATGTTTTTAGTATATTATTTTGGTGTTATTGATGACTGTTATTTCTGTGTGGATGACTGGGTTATTTCCAATTCTGGCTCTCGTGAACAAAGCTGCTATATTCTAGTACAATTCTTTTTGTAGACATATGCACCCATTTTTCTTCAGTTTATACCTGGAAGTGGAGTTGCTAGGTCATGGAGTAGGTCTAAATTTAACTTTATTATAAACTGCCAAACAGTTGTCCAAAATGGTTGTGCTATTTTACCTCCTCACCAGCAATGAGAGTATGGTTACTCCACATTCTTGTCAGTACTTCTTGTCTTTCAAACTTCTTCTATTCAAGCTGTTAAAATACCTTAAACTGAGTAGCTTACAAATAACAGAAATTTATTTCTCACAGTTCTAGAGGCTGGGAAATCCAAGTTCAAGGTGCCAGCAGACTCTGTGCCTGATGAGGGCTCACTCTCTGGTTCATAGGCTGTGCCTTCTCCATGTGTCCTCACATGGTGGAAGGGCAAACAAGCTCCCTCCAGCCTCTTTTATAAAGATACTAATCCTATGCATGAAGGCAGAGTCCTCATGATCTGATCAGCTTCCAAGGGCCTAAACCTCCTATTACCACCAACTTGGGGATTAGGAGTTCAACAAATAAATTTAGTGGGGGGAGGCAGACACACAAATATTCAGACCATAGCAGTGCATAAAGGTAGCTCATCACTCAAGTTTTAATTTGTGTTTCCCTAACGAGTAATGATTTTGAACATTTTTTCTTATGTCTTTTGGCCATTTAGAAATTTTGTGTGTGTGAAGAAAGCCTATTCATGTATTTTGCTCATTTTTAAATAGCTTGGCTTTTATTATTAATGTCTAAAAGTTCTCTCTAAATATTCAATATTTGAGTTACTTTTCAAATAAGCATACTGCAAATATCTTCTCCCAGTCTTAACAAGGTTTGCCTTCTTTCTTGTGGTAATTTTTTGATAAGCAGTTTTTAATTTTGATGAAATCCAATTTTCTTATTTTTTGTGACCTCTAAGACATCTTTCCTACCCTATGATTGTGAATATATTTTCCTACATTTTCTTCCAGAAACGTGTTTTTATTTTTATTTTTAAATCTATAATTCTTCTTAATTTCATCTCCTGATCTCAGCACAATGCTTAACCACTATAAAATCCACAACTTGCAGACCAACAGTTCAATCTCCCAGAAACTTGTATAACCCTTGATGTAACAACATTTACAGTAGTTTCCTGCTGTGCTCTTTGACAACTATAGATCCTTGCGCTTCCACCCCACCGCCCCCTTGCCTTCTCCCTTCTTTCTCCTCTTTTCACCCCTACAAGGTGAGAAAACCAGAAAGACCTAAAACTGAGGAGAAGAAAGACCTGGTCTAATCTGTGCTCAAGATATTAGAGCACAAGAAGAAGAAAGACTGGGTCTGATCTGTGCTCAAACCACACCTGTATTCTGGTTTGTAAGTCTAGTTCTGCCCCTGTGTGGCCTTGGATAAATAACTTAAACTTTATGTGCCTCAATCTTTCTTCTGTAAAATGGGGCTAATAAGAGTAGTCTTAGGCCAGGCGTGGTGGCTCATGCCTATAATCCCAGCACTTTGGGAGGCCGAGGCAGGCAGATCACTTGAAGTCAGGAGTTCAAGATGAGCCTGACCAACATGGTGAAACCCCATCTCTACTAAAAATACCAAAATTAGCTGGGCATGCTGACAGGCACCTGTAATCTCAGCTACTCAGGAAGCTGAGGCAGGAGAATTGCTTGAACCTGGGAGGCGGAGGTTGCAGTGAGCTGAGATCACACCACTGCACTCCAGCCTGGGCAACAGAGCAAGACTCCATCTCAAAAAAAAAGAAAGAAAAAAAAAGAAAAGAAAAAAGTAGTCTATTTCATTTTGCCATTGTTAGCTGTGTCTGGATATGGTTGACGATTAATTAGTAATCAATCAGAATGATCTTCCTCATTGTCATTTTCCTCTGCATTATTTTTGAAAGCAACTATGCTGATGTTTTGCATCTTAAATTAGTTTTTCTTCTAAGAATTCCAGTAGATGGACTCATGGAGTATGCCTACTGTTATGTCCAGTTCTTTCTTTCTGCATAAAGTCTCTGAGTTTTATTCACACTGTTGAGTATATCAGATGTTCATTCCTTTTTATTACTGAGTAGTATTCCATTGAACGAATATACCACAGTTTATTTACCAGTGTCCTGATAATAGACACTTAGATTGTTTGTAGTTTTGGGTATGTGAATAAAACTGCTATGAACGTTCTTGTTATAATTTGTGTGTGTGTGTGTGTGTGTGTGTACATGTGTTTTAAAGTCTCTTGGAAGAATAGGTGAAGAATTGCTAGGAAAAAAAATGTTTATGTTTAAATGTATAGGAGACTGTCAAACCAAAGTGATTATAACATTTTACATTCCCTCTAAAAATGTATGAGTTCTGGGTGTTCCACATCTTCACCAAGATTCGGTGTTTTCTGACTTTATAATTTTGCCATGCTAAAATGGCGGAGTGGTATCTCAATTTTGTTTAAGTCTATTTCTCTCACAACTAATGATATTGAGCACTCTTTTATGAACTGACTGGCCACTAGTATATTTTCCTCTCTGAAATGTCTGTTTAAGCTTTTGCCCATTTTTAAAAATGGGTGTTTCCATTTCTAATACTGAATTGTAGGAGCTAATTGTATACTCTGGATACAGGTTCTTGGTCAAATATGTGTTGTGAATATTTTCTCCTCATCCATGGCTTGCCTTTTCAGTTACTTAATGGTGTCTTTGGATGAAAAGACATATTTCATATCAACAAAGCCTAATTTATAATTTTTCTGTTTTATTTATTTATCTGTGTAATATTTAGAAAATATTTGCTTTCTGCCAAGTCTTAAAGACATTTTCATGCATTTTCTTCTAAAACTTCATAGTTTGTATGGTTTGTTCTGTGATCCAACTCAAATTAGCTTTTGTGTATGTTGTGAGGTAGGGATTGAGATTTTTTTCCTCACTAGTAGATATCTAATTGGTCCAGCACTACTCATTGAAATGACACTTCTTCCCCATTGTATTGCTTTAGTACCTTTTTTGAAAAAAAAAATCAATTGACCATATAACAAGGATCTGTTTTAGGTGTCTCACTTCAGTTTCATTTATCAATATGTGTATCCTTTTGCCACATTCACACTGTTTTGTTTATAGTAATAAACAGCTTAATAGTAAGTCCTCTAGGTTTGACAGCTCAATAAACCTGAAATGTGTACATCCTATGGTGCCACCATGAAAATCAAGACATGCTGTCACTTAATCTCTCTCATTTCACTAGAGGACACATGCTCTCATAAATAATGGTTGACCCCTTAGCCAAAGATCCTCTATTGTACCCTCTGGAGAAAATAAATCTCTAGTTACCTTAAGAGCTGATCTAGAGGTAAAATGTCTGCAACATTCAGCAATGAATTTAGATTTTCTTTGAAAAAAAGTTCATTTTCAAGGTAGTTTTTTTTGTTTTGTTTTGTTTTGTTTTTTTTGCCAAAGAATTTCTTTTTTTTCTGTTACTTAGTAGCGTGAAGTACAATGTTTGGTTTGCAATTTCTGTTCTTTGTAGGAAGAAAAACTTTAGTGGAAACAACCAGTACTTAAAGACCATTTTATGAGGCTGTCATTTACATATTATCTCTTTTGCTGTTTTTGTTAAAATGATATAAGGTGGGTTTTATATGCTTTCTGTATATCCTTTGGAATGTGTATTTAAATTAAAAACTTAAAATTAAAATATTCATCCTAGACTCAGGTTAAGTTCCACCAACAGTACACTTAAAATAGGATGAGCCCAACCTAAGCGTACAACCTACCTGCTTCAAGTGTGTAGTTGGTGTGTGTGATACATTCTCAACAGTATTTGTGTTCCCTGGTGTAGTGATTTTCGTGTTCCTCCCATCCTTGAAAGTCCTCGACTTAAAACCCATCTAGAACATTTCCTTTGCTAAGACTTTAAAGTATTCTTTCTTCAAGTTAAGGGCAGTTTTTAAATAGTTATCAGTTGCATTCTTGGAATTCACAGAAAGCTTGGGGAGAAACAATCCGACGGCACAAGTTCAAGTGCCCAACGGGGTGGAGAAGGGACTGCATACTCACTGGTTGCCAGGCCGAGGTTGTCCGCCTTGCCTGCTTTGGCTGAGACTGGAGACGGAAACTCCATTCAACAGCGACTGGAGGACTGAAACAGGGCGCAAGAGGGCGGCTGCCCTTCACCTACCGGTCCCTCCCTGCCTTGGCGCCTTCGGAGTTCGGACTGACCCGGGATGTTGCTGGAGCCGGCAGGAACTGCAAACTCACCGCGCGCGTCCCTGCACACCCGCACCTGCGCCTCGAGAACTCCTGGCCAGTTGAATACCCGGTCTGCCGCCGAGCTTCGCTGCAGGTCACAGGAAAGGGGTGCAGGGTTGCGTACCCGGCGGGAGAAGCCGCGCGGAGAGGACCAGGTACTGCTACTGGCCTCCGAGAAGACAGGCCTAGAGTAGCTGATTTTGACCTGCAGGGCCAAAGTCTAACGGCGGCCTAAAACCCTAACGTCTGGGCGAGCCGCGGGTAGCGAGTTGAAGCGATCTCTATGCCTTGCTTGTCGTTTGCCAAAATTCAGACCAAGAAAGAGAATAGTTGTGTGGATCAAAGTCTGCAATTAACCAAAAAAGAAACATAATCCTGTGTTAGCTTACTTAGGAAAAAAGGAAGAAGGAAGGAAAGAAGGAAGGAAAGGAGGAAAGGATGGAGGGAGGAAAGAAAGATGAAAAAATCAACCAAAAAAAGAACATGATTTCCTAACTAATCGGATGTGGGTCATGAGAGAAAGACCTGCGTCGAGTTTTTGGCCTGAACGTGTGGAGGGTGGAGTTGCCATTAACTAACCTGGGAAAAGGCAGGTGTAGTACGTTGTAGAGAAAATATCCGGAATTCCGTTCAGGGCCCTGGGGTCTTCCTTGAAAGAGTTTTCCATCCAGGCCGTCTCGGTTTCCGCATCCGTCTGAGTCGTTTATGATGTCGGGAATGCAGGAATCTGAGTCCTTTATGATGTTGAGGGTGCCACGGTCTCACCCCGGGCGCCTCCCCGCTCCAGCCTCCTCCCGGAAACCTGGTGCGCTCTGGCCCCGCCGACCAGCGACAGTCTCTCCACGCGGTGCCGCCTAGCAAAGGCGCATCTTTAGGTCGGTAGTGAGGTGCGGCCGGGACGCTGCAACTCGCTCCGGGACTTGTAAACCTGGCAGGTGTTCGAGGAGCGCCACTGGCTGGAAGGAAAGGAGAGAGCTCTGCACGTCGCGTGTGGGCTCGCAACTTGGAGAAAGCAGGGAGAGGACAGTCTTTTGGGACTATTCCTTGGATGGGCGGGTGGTACCAGGAAGGGTAGATGGAGCTTTCTAGAGGTCAATGTCAGCGTAATTTCTGCTGAAGCAATTGAAGGAGGAAAAAAAAAAAGTATGCGCTTTGTGGTTCCCTGGTAGTCTAGTGGCTAAAGTTTGGCGCTCTCACCGCCGGGACTGGTTGATTCCAGATCAGGGGACTGGGTCTCGGCCTCACTGTGAGGTATTCTTTCCTGTGTTTGCCATCTACCACCGCTGTGGCTCAATTATTTCAAGACTGCTGGAGAAATGGAATTAATGTCGATCCTAAAATTTAAGCTATTTATCTAGGATAAATTCCAAATAGTGGAACTGCTAGGTGAAATTTATTGTGAATTTAAGATTCCGATGTATACAGCACTACAACGTATAAGCACCAATTACATTCCCCAAAGTGTGTGAGACTGCGTCTTTTCCCCAGAATTTAAAACCAATGCTAGAAATTATCAGTCTTTTAGAGATAATTTTAAGCTTATTTATCATCAAAGGATTTCTTCATAGTCAATTTCCCCTTAGACTATAAATCCGCAAGAGATGGCAAAGCTGGAAGAACTGCCTAGAATTTCAGCAAACTTGAATTCAATAGTCTCTCTGTTCTTTCCTGTTTTGGCACCTACCCTTTTCTTCCAGTTAAGATTGGACGCAATAGAAAAATAATTAATAAATGTAATAAAAATGTAAGCCTGGACGTTTTGCTCACAGTGTTCTCACTGGGTCTAAATTTTGTGAATGTGGTTCCTTGGATGGTCTCATGGGTATGCTTGAGACTTTAGGCCCTTGGGACACCTGGTGCACAGAAGGGTCCCAAAACCCATCTTTGGAAGTGTTGGCAGAGTAAATAGGCACCAGTAATAAAGGCAATGGCGCCTGAAGACCTAAGGCTGGTTTAAACCAAAGCAGATTTTTCAAAACCAGAGAGGGCTTGTGTTCATAATTTAATAATTTAATTTTTATTTTGATGAAATTTAAATTTGATTTAAATTTTCATAATTTAATTTTCATTTTGATGGCCACTTTATTTTGACAAAGACACTAGTGGAGGAAAGTCTCTTTATTGGATCATCGATTTCCCTATAAATCTTTGTCTCAGAAAAATTTAATAATAATTTCATAATAAATTATAATAAATAATGTTTCACATCTTATATTATTCACTTTTGATTTAGTTGGCTTGTGCTGTCAATATGTTGCCCACTGTAAAACACTACCTGATGAATTACATTCAACTATGTAGTAATACATATTACTACATATACACACACATGTATACATGTGTATATGTAGTAATACGTATTACTACATATACACACACATGTATACATGTGTATATACATATACACATGTATACGTGTGTGCGTATATATGTATATATAACCATATATAATTTCAAAAGGTAAATTAAATATAATGGGACAGTGTTGGTAACCTCTTAGATAGTGTAGGGATGAGATAGCTGAATTTATGGCATGGTGTTGTATACTTCAGATATCTATGCTGTAATATTAAAATGGCATTTCCTTGGCCCACTAAATTGTCTATTTCCTGGCCCAATATGATACACGAAAGGAGTGAAAATGGGAAGAAAATAGCCTTCTGAAGGACTTGCCTAATAAACTTCTCCCTTAGCATTACTTGGAGTGACATCAGAAAATTGGGATGAAGTAATTGTGTAAAAAAGACAAATTCTCTGCTGTCTTTCTCCCCCAATCCTTAATAAACAAAGGAGGAAACCTAGACTCAGGTTAGGTTTTCTCTTCTTATTCTTTACATACCAGGACAAGTACTGAGCTTGTTTGTTACTATATGGGGACTTAGTATATTGTACAAAGGGGTGTGGCTATTACTGTCCCTTTTCTACCAGAGCATCAAAACTGGTAACTTGGCTGGTGTTAAGGGGAGCTTCTAACCTTGAATTCCCACTCCATGTGACTTCTTTCTGGTTCTCTCTTCTCAGAGAACTTGCAGCCATCAGATTCATTTGGAGAAGTTTGATAAAGGTTACTTTACGCTTAGACAGAAGAAAAAACCCTAAGGTCTTGAACTGAGCCTTATCCTCTGATACAGTTTACTGGAATTCCCTCCACTGTGGCACAAGCCCTGCCGTAAATTGTGATTATCTATACCTTGTCAGTTTTATCTATGTATATATCTTTTACAGTAATCCCCACATCCACCAGAGAACCTAGGTTATTGGCAGAATGAGGTTTGGGAATTCTGGTCCTCTGGCCAGACACTATCAGTTAGTACTCTGATTCCACCATTTTTGAAATTATATACAACAAATTTTAAGTATTGTTTATTTTGGAGAGTTCAGGTTAAAGGAAATGAAGACTATTATTCAGTATTATTTCTGTAATTTTGTAATTTTAACCATAACATAGGTTTCTTATCAAAACGTATGGAAGCCAGAAAGCAGTGAAGCAACAATATTTTCTCCAAAACAAACAGGCCAAACTTTGGCAGGAGTGACAAATCTGGCATGCAATGGTGGCTTCTGTATCAGAAATCAAGTCTTTTACTTTGTGAGAGGCAGGAGTTTTTAGTTCTTTGTCTTCCTTTTGGCTGCCAGAGGAATTGAACATTGTGAATTCATTGGCATAGTCCCAAGAAACTTTACTTGGCAAGCAAGCTATTGATTTTGGCGGGGGTGGGATGGTGTTTATCAGTCACCCCTACTAGCAGAGATGTGATAACACTGCAGTCAGAGTAGTTGAGTTTTAAATTTTTGACTTGCCAACCAACAGAACATTATTTATATGGTAAAACTTAGACATCAGAGGCTACAGGCACTCAGGCTAAATTCTGACCCATTCATTGGTGACAAATGTTAAGGGATTTTTGCCCCATTAGCCCTTTTTTTACTCATGATGGTACTCTGAACAGAAGAATCTCCTCTAACAATTTAAGACCATTCATTGTATAAGCATGTAAATCATCAATCTCAGTGACACATTTTCACAACTATACACTGAATTGGCTCAGAGGCTTCACTCATAACTTTAACTTTTTTTGCCCCTTTACTACAAGTTTTACCCAAACTCTGTCAGTTGAATTCACACTCTACAGGAACACATATCAAGAAGTTTAACACATGCACTTTAGTTACAGCAGCACCTGCCAGGAGAATATCTTACCTCCTTGACTGAGAGTTCAAGGAGTGCAGGGAGATGTGACCAGCCATCAAGAAGCAGTAGAGAGACTTCTTTCCTTAAAGTACCTGAGTCAGGTTGAGGGGAAGAGAAGAATTAGGAGCACAAAGAGAGCAGGCACACAACAGGAAGCACAACTCTGCAATTGCTTTTGGTTTTAAGAGGCTGTCCATTCAGTTTTTTGGGTTTTTTTTTTTTTTCCTTTTTTTGAAATGGAGTTGCCCAGGCTGGAGTGCAGTGGCATGATCTCAGCTCACTATAATCTCCACCTCCTGGGTTCAAGCAATTCTCCTGCCTCAGCCTCCCGAGTAGCTGAGATTACAGGCTCCTGCCACCATGCCTGGCTATTTTTTCTATTTTTAGTAGAGATGAGGTTTAACCATGTTGGCCAAGCTGGTCTCGAACCCCTGACCTCAGGTTATCCACCTGCCTCAGCCTCCCAAAGTGCTAGGATTACAGGCATGAGCCACCATGCCCAGCCTGTCCATTCAGTTTCAATGAACTTTAAACAACAAAAAATGCCATTTGGGTGGCTGGTTTCAGTCTTCCCTGTCAATGCTCAGCCTCCAAATATTCACTAACACATAGAACAATAGGAGGACTGTTACTCTCCTCTCACACCTACTACGTGGGAGAGAACATCTGCTACCAGATCCTGGAGGCCCTTCTCAAGCCCCCTAACCTGGCCCCATGTGGTTCTTTCTGTTTTTTCTCCTAGAAGGCATTGTGACCTTACTGGTCCCATGTTGGGCATCAAATCTGTGAATGGCTCACACTTGGACTTACGCACACAGCATAAGTAATAGGGGATATCTATGCATAAGAAAGATTAGTATGTTGTCAGCTCCCCACATCCATAATTCCACAGCATGACACCAAACTGGAGTTACTAGATGACAACCCAAGTGGTGGGTTGCTCTGTCAAGAAGGGGCCAATTTTATATTGCAGCTAGGCAGTTACAGTCTGTAGCTGTACCATTGAGGGGATCGGGGCAAGATGGAAATTTCCATGGCTTACCAGAAACAGGTGAGAAACTGCCTGCTGGTAGCCTGCTGCAAGACAAGGAGGCCCCCAAAAGAGAGGAGTAAGAAATAGTCTTATGATAATGCCTCACAAGACTACTTCCCTTACCATGGTCCAGGAGGGCATTTGGTCAAGGTTTGAGTCATAGTATGGTTGAGCCTTACCTATGTAAAGTTTAAGCAAAGCCATTCCCTTGTACCTTGTACCTTGAAGAGAGTTTCATTGGATATAATATCCTTAATTTGCACTTTCTTCTTTTTAATGAGTAAATTGCATTTTATTTTATTTTATTTTATTTTATTTTATTTTATTTTATTTTATTTTTTGAGATGGAGTCTCACTCTGTCACCCAGGCTGGAGTGCAGTGGCACTATCTCGGCTCACTGCAAGCTCCACCTCCCAGGTTCACGCCATTCTCCTGCCTCAGCCTCCGGAGTAGCTGGGACTACAGGCACCCGCCACCACGCCTGGCTAATTTTTTGTATTTTTAGTAGAGACGGGGTTTCACCATGTTAGCCAGGATGGTCTCAATCTCCTGATCTCATGATCCACCCAAGGAGTCTCTCTCCCTCCTTGTGTTCTGGTCTGTGAATGGCTCACACTTGAACTTAGTGTAGGCTCCTAGTGGGAGGAGCAGGGGTGGCGAAAATCCTCATCATATGGATAAACATAACCCAAACCTCTAGAGGTTTCATAATTTTCCTCTTGCTTCTAAAAACATAGTCATATCTTATGGGGTGTTATGTACTTTATATCTTAACATTTTCCACTTGCTGCTTCTTGGTTTGAGGGGAGAAATGCCAGCATGTGGCAAATGGAGAATAAGACTGATGGAAGCCTCAGGGCAAGGCCTTCACTTCCCATTGACACTGTTCCCAATTCCCTCTAGCATGAGCTGAGCCTCCTCATGCTGTGGTTGTGCAGCAGACAGGGTGTGAGGAAACCCTGCTCAGCCCTGGTTACCCAGGATGGCACTGAGTTCTAAAACGCAATGGTTATGTGGTGAGGGGCCTGGCTGAAGACCTGGTGTGGTACTTTTGTGAGCAGTGGCACCATTTGAGGCTGGGTAGGAGAGAGGTGCAGGGCCTAGCTCCCCAAAAGACCAACAGATAAACTGGGGCAGAGAGAGAGATTCCAGTGTAACCGGGAAGGCTGCAGATCATAACAACTATGGCTGCTGATTTGGCATCAAAGATGTGGCATTGTCAAAGCCACAATTGTTGAGAATGGCACCAACATGCTGCAGCTGGAGAGAGAGGGTGACCAACATTTTGAAGTGGCATAGTTGTCTGGGGTAAATACCCAAGGTTTGTTGCCTCACACCAAGGGAACTGAGGATGTGGACACACAAGAAGTGGGTTTAGGAGTGGAGGTTTACTAGGCAAAAGAAAGAGAAAGGAAAATAGCTCTCTCTCCTGAGAGAGAGAGGGTTGCCAGAGTGGAACTTCTGGTTTTGTGGTGAAGTGCACAGGGTTTTATAGGCTGGCTTGAGGAGGCAGTGTCTGATTCACATAGGGCCCAAAGATTGGTTGGACCAGGTGTGACATTTACATAGCGCTGGAAGAAGCTGGCCACCCAACCCTAATCTTCTTCTTATGCAAATGGGTTTTCTACTTTACTCGCGCCATGTTGTCTGCTCCTTACTGTACACGTGGTTAGAAAGGAAAAGGGAAGATGGAGCCACCATGTTGAACATGCCTACCCCCCAGGTAGCCTTGTCCTATTGGCACAGCCACCAGCAGTCACCTGTGCAAGCTTCCAGCTTGCTTATCTATGTCTGCAGCTCCATTTTACAGGCTGCTTTTTGTTACAAAAGAAATTATTTGGGGGCTGCTTTTCATTAAAAGGGAACCTTACCAAGGACTTCCTTACCCTAATGCCTAAATAATTTCTTTTTAACTCCTATATCAATTTGTTTGAAGAACAGATGACACTTTGAATGGCCCAGCCCACAGCCCGGAATTTCAAGGGAAGACCTTGAATTCAAGGGAGACAATGTCTCCCGTAAAATCACCTAGCCACTTACATAGCATATTTTTCTGTCCACTGTCTTGCTAGTCTGTTGTAGTTCTCTCTGTCGGCCTTGTAGGTGTGGGGTATCTCTAGCACCAGAGGATCATTGAGGTTGGGGATGCAGGGCAGTGAGCAGATGGACAAGAGAACTTTTGACAGTCAATGCTGGAGACCACTGAGACCATAGGATGTCAAAGCAGATGCCGCCATTGCTATTGATATTGGGGTGATAAATTTTGGTTGTGAAAGCAACCTTTGGGGGCTTGAACAGGCAATCCGTAGGAAAGTGGATGGTCAGGAAGAAAACACCTCCTTGGCAAGGACTGTCATTAATTATCACCCAGAGGCCCCATGGAGCACTGGGCAGGAGGATTCGTCTGCAAGTTGGTTAATTCCTTCTGGATCCACTTTAGTGCCATCCTACCCCACTGCTGGGGGCTGGGGTGGCCCAGCCACACTGCACTTTCTATATATAAGTTTTTTGAAAATGCTGCTTCACTGTTACCTTGCCTTGTTTGTTAGTGCCCATCTAATTCAGTTGCTTTTGTAACTTGTTCCACAGTGATGCCTGGAGACCTGAGTATGTTTTATCTTTAAAATCTAATAATTTTACTAGGATATTGTCTTGAAGTTGATCATCCTGGTTTAATTTTTGCTGCCACTTTATGGGCTCTTTCAATGTGCCTCATCACATAAGTAATGTCATTTTCATTTTTGTAAATCAAGTCTCCTAGATTGTTCACCTGAAAGCCTGATTCTCCTTTAGAGAAAAAAATGCTAAAAAACAAAACAAAACAACAAAAAAAAACAAAACATTATATATCGCATTACAATTTTATTCAACAAATACAGAGATTCACAGAATAGTTAAAACAAAGTAGAAAACAACTCTGGTGTTATAAGAGCAGTAGGTTCATATGCCCACTGTGCAGTAATAGACCAATACACTAAGACAGCAGTTTGCAACAAAGAATTTAATGATCACAGGGCAGCCAAGGGGAGAGATATGAGTAGACCCTCAAATCCATCTCCTCAAGAACTTCTGCGTTAGGGTTTTTAAGGGGATTGTGGAGGGTGAGGGGTTGGAAAATTAAGGTTGTTGATTGGGCAGGGGAAGGGGGATGAAATCATTAGGATTTGGAAACTGCATACTGAGTCAGTTCCTCAGTGGGGTCCTTCAGACCAGCTGACATCAGTAGTTTCACTGGTACACAGGATCTGAAAGAATATCTCTAACGGGAAACTTAACATTTCATAATGTTCACGTTGTTATGTATAGAACAGTTCAGGAGAACTATAATCTAGGGCCTGCCTGATTCTAGCACAAAGAGCACCAAACAACTGTGAGGAAGCAGGTCCAAGAGCAGGCTGCTCTCAAGAGTAATGCAAAATTGCTGCAAGCTTGTTTATTTTTGTTTCTCCCCTTCCCTTCTTCCCTGATTAATTTTATAAAGTTTATAGGGACAGTTTCAATGGCTTCAACACAGTATTGCCAGGTAAGGACTTGAACCCAAGAGGCGGAAGTTGCAGTGAGTCAAGACCAAGCCACTGCTGCACTGCCCAGTCTCAAAAAATAAAAATAAAAAAAAAATCAGGCCAACACCTGTTGACACACATTGCTAGGAATCCCTTTGGGAAAGCAAATGGGCTCACGGAACACACGAAGGCCATGGTGGGTGACAATGTTAACTAATTCTGTTCATGGTGTCCAGGGTACAGGCCTGAGGGTCCACTCGCCACCTCTGCCCAAAGCCACGTCTCCACTGCTCCCCTCATCTCCACACGGATTCCTCCCCACATGCCTCCCCTTTTCTTGGACTGCCGACACCTGACACCACCAAGGTGACTGCTCCTCCCCACAGCTTCTCTCCTTCAGGGGACTTCACTTCTTGTTCCTTGCTCCATAGTGAGGCGTGACCCAGTGGTTAGCCCAAGGTCTAGCATGCGAATCAGGGACGTGATGATTCTTTGGGATTCTAGGGATCTACATGGAGAATAGATGAAAGTAACAAAAGTTTTACATACCAATATTCAAAACTGCATCAAACTACCAGAAACACTTGCCACTTTCAAAGATAGACTATGCTAAGTAGCTCCAGGTGTGTGCCACCATGCCTGGCAAATTTTTGTATTTTTAGTAGAGACTGGGTTTCACCATGTTGGCCAGGCTGGTCTCGAACTCCTGACCTCAGGTGATCCACCTGCCTTGACCTGCCAAAGTGCTGGGATTACAGGAATGGCTCTTGACTCTAACTGCAAGGTCCCTAGATCATTAGATCATTTCCTGAATATCTTATGCTTCAGGCATTGGCCATCACTTAGGTTACCATTGTCATAAGTCAAAAGCCTCCACAACCAAGGCCCTTAAACATGGGATAGCCTGTGCAGGGCAGAAGTATAAAGAATATAGAGAAGTGAAGCACAAAACTTGTTGCATTGGCCAGGAATTAAACCAGGGTCTCCTATGCAGGCGGTGAGAATTCTACCACTGGACCACCAATCCGGCTCTTATGTGTGGTCCTGGAGAAACAATTGAAATACAATACTGAAAAAGACAGAAATTTTTCCAAAAGAAGCTCTTTGCAGTATTGACTAAAAGCTAACAGTAGACATCCAAAACCAAGGTTTTTATAGAATACTTTTACTAGACAAAACTATAAATATTAAAATAGCTTATTTGATCAAACTTTAATTCCGAAAAAGGCTCCTTCCAACTGCGTAACAGACTCCTATAGAAAAACATCAGAAATTCATCCAGGTTCCTTGTTTCTGATCCTAAATCTTCAATTTAGGACCTCAACCTCAAACTGTTGCTTTAGTGGCTCTGGGAAGGAAGCACTAACTGGCAGCATAGGTAAGTAAAGTTTTAATCTAGGGAAGAAATAAGAAGCAGAATCAGAATTAGAATTAGAAGAAGAGGAAATATGCTATACCAGAATATCATAGGCAAAAAAAGAAGATGAAGAAAGAGGAAATGAAAGGACAGAAGGTAATGCTAATGGAGTTAGTTATTTGTGGCCGTTTTTTGTAAAAGAGTAATGATCAGTCTTGTAATCATTATAATACTATTATTTGCTTTCTAAAATGTCTAAAATATTTGAAGGAATATATGATATAAAAAGATGAATAATGCTTGCAGTCAGTGTTTCATTGTTTGGAGAACCCAGTTTCCTCAGTTAATACACTTTCGTGTAATAGCTGTTTAAGGAGTAACATGGTTTAAAGACATATTAATGGCTGAAATATTAACATATTGGTCTTTTGATGAAGTTCAAATAGAGAGATTTCTTTCCCCAATTTTCCCTGGAAAGATTAAACTGAAGAGAAAAATCTGGAATATTTGCCCCACATGTTGGGTCTGGGAGTCATTATGACTTTTTCAAAGACAGGAGTTGTGTATGACATGGAATCATGCTTCTTCTCTAGTTGAGAAGCCAAGCTAGGTCCAGGCTGAGTCATAAACTTGAACCCAACAAGGAAATCACCCTTCACATTGACCTTGCAGAGCTTTGGCTCTATCTGTTCTCTGCCCAACACCCAAGACACATACTAGTTCTGGCCAACAAACCTTCACATATTGTCTGTGTCAACCAGAGCTACATTTATTCCCAAATCTCTTTCTAAAATACAAACCTGTACTTTCTACTCTCAACCCCAAAATTTACAAGAGGCCTCATATGCATCTCAGAGTCACAGATGCTAAAACTCAACACACCAGTGAGTTCCCTGTCAGCATCATGTACTACCCTCTACCTCAATGATCAGCCCCAAGCCAGCATCTCCCAAAGAGTAGTGTGTTGTTGTGGGTGTTTCAACAGACCACTAAAACCTGCTTCTACCCCTGCCTAGACACTTATCCTCACTGCTATGCATCCTGCTCCTCAAATCAGATCTTGATATCTTCTTTAAACACTCCCAATCTCCCAACACGACAATTCATTTCCAAAGAATTATAGTATTTAAATTTATTGGACTCTATACAGACTCATTCCCACTTTGTTACTACGCTGGTCCATCCATCACCTCCATTAACATAAGTAGATCAAAAACGGGCCTCTCTACAGCCTGTCTTGTCTATTCCAACCCATTTGCCACACTGTATCCTGAGTGACCTTTCCACAGTGTAAATCTGGACATACCTGTAGCCTTAAATCATATCTACCAACATAGTAGCCAAGCAACAGCAATCTCTTTTCCTTTGGTCATTAGAGTCCTAGAGACCAAGAGGATGTTGGGAAAAGAATTACCACGGATCAGCTCTCAGAGGCAGTGGGTTCTGGACTCGTGCTGGCTTTGATACGTGTACATTGGAAAAGCTCAAGTACCTGGCAATACTTGGAGATTAGGAAGAAAGGATGAAAATAAACCACTGCACTAAATAACATGACGATAATCACTTATATAAAAACTTTAAAGATAAGGAATATTTAAAGATTTATTAGTTTATTATAGCTTTATAGTTGGAGAGTGAAGAAGAAAATACCAAAGCTTTTTGTCTTAACAAAATGGTGCAGACAGATTAGCATATATTGTCACCTATGATAACCAGTCAGCATAAAAAGTATTTAGAAAGGAATGGTTATATTCTCTAAGAGGTATATTCTGATGTCATGTTTTTTGCTTTAGAGTCTATTAATATAGCCACCTTTTTGTTAATGTTTTCAGTCAAGCTCCTTTTCTCGCCTTTCATTTCCAACCTTTCTCTCACTTTCTGGTTTAGATACAACTCCTAAATATATCATATAGTTAATTTAAAAATCCAGTGTAGCAGTATTTTGGGGGTTTGTTTTACTGGATAATTTGGTCCACTTACATTTAATGTAATTGTTGATATATATTAATTTTAAATCTACCATCTTTATTTTTTTCTGTTTGTTCTGCTTGTTCTGTTTCTATGTCTTTTCTTGTCTGTTTTGGATTGGTTATTTTTAACTATTATAACATTATATTTTTTTACTTTTTTATATGCTTTGCTTCACTTTCTTCCTTATTGTATTTCCTTTAATTGTATTTCCTTTAATTGTATTTAAGTTGCTTCTATTCTTTTGTGGTTACTTTAAAAATTACAATCTTAATCCTTAATTTTTTTTTTTTTTTTTTTTTGAGACAGAGTCTCACTCTGTCTCCAGGCTAGAGTACTGTGCCACGATCTTGGCTCACAGCAACCTCTGCCTCTCGGGTTCAAGTGATTCTCCTGCCTCAGCCTCCCGAGTAGCTGGGACTACAGGTGCAGCTGATTTTTGTATTTTTTTAGTAGAGACAGGGCTTTACTGTGTTGGCCAGGATGGACTCCATCTCTTGACCTCATGATCCGCCCACCTTGGCCTCCCAAAGTGTTGGGATTATAGGCGTGAGCCACCATGCCCAGCTAATCCTTAATTTATTAAACATAGTAATAATTGATACCGTTATCCTCTTCCTGGACAATATATGGATGTTGGAATACTTTTATTCCCTTTAGTCTCATTCTATATATATGCTGTTATCATTTATTAGGTCTAAGTATTAATAGTTTTAAACCCCAGAAGACTAGACATATATTTTATGTAGTTAATGTTAATTTAGATTTATCAACATATGTGCTGCTATCTTGCTCTTTATTTCTGCTATGTCTCTGAATTTCCATATGTAATCATGGTCCTTCTGCCTCAGAAACATCATTTAGAATTTCCTTTTGTGTTGGTCTGTTTGTGAAAAACTGTTTCAGCTATTTTTCTCTGAAAGTGCCTTTATTTTGCTTTAATTATTGGAGATTATTTTTACTAAGTATGTAATTCTGGAGGCAGTTATTTTCTTTCAGCATATTGAAGATATTTGCATTTGATTTTTTCTTTTCAGAAGGCAGCCAATTGTCTCGCTGCTGCTTATTTGAAGGTAACGTTCCTTTTTTTCCTCTGTTTTTTGTCTTTGTTTTTTTTTTTATTGTCTGCAGTTTTACTATTCTGTCTTTAGGTATGGAGTTCCCTTTATTTATCTTCTTTGATTGGTAGGCCTTCTAGAATTTGTTGACTTTTGAGTTTCATTTTGTCTGGAAAACTCTCAAGTATTATCTCTTCAGTTATTGCCTCTATTTTCTCTCTCTTCTACTTTTGAGCCTCTAACTAAAAATAAAATAGACTTTCTCACTCTATTTGTTATATTTTTGTGTTTGTGTATTAAATATTATTTTTTCTCCTTGTTATATATTCTGAATTTTTTTCTTCTTCCTCATCTCCCATTTTACTAGTTCTCTTTTCAGCTGTGACTGCTCTCCTGTTAAACTCTTCCATTGAGCTCTTAATTTTGTTTTGTTTTTTTTTTCCGAATTTCTATTTGCCTCTCTCTAAATCTATTCTGTCATTTTTTTGTTGTTTCCAATTGGTGTGTAAATTGTTAACAAAACCCTTTTCACCTTCTGCATGATAATTTGACCTTAATTAACTTTCTAGCTCTGTCCACCTAGAGCCTTCTAATGACAAAATGTCAACTATGTTACTAAGCAAACATTGCATATCATAAAAAAGACTCCTAACTGATGGACTACACCTGGACTGGGAAAACTAAGTATCTGGAAGAAGCCAGACTTTGAGCTTCTCTGAATGCAGTGACTCCTATAACTTGTATACACCTGGCATGGGCATTGGAAACTACTCTATTAAGTTCTTAACAAGAGATAATGGCTCCAGGATGGTGCCACATGCACCTCAACTGTCCCCAAGTAGACAATGAGGGGTGGAGAGTCAAGAGACTATCTCCTAGGTACTGTGTGGACTGCTGCTGCAGGGACTGCTCCTATAGAAATATCATGCATGATGCTGCCCTGATAGCAAGCTATAATTCTTATCCTACGTCTCTCGGATTAATCTGGTGCCAAGTACGGCCTCTGAGATTCTTGTGAGCCTGAATGTTAAGTTGAAGCTAAGAAAACATCCAAGTGGGCAAAATTCTTCCAAATTTTTGTTTCATGAATAATGTAGACATCATTGTTCTGCAGTCTTTCTAATATATCTAATATTTGGGGGCTTGATTTCAACTGCCTGACATGTCTGCTGGTTTTCACACCTGGTTTAGTTTCTTTGGGTTCATTATTATTTTTGAGTATGTGCCATATCTTGTATCTGGAAAAATATTTTTGGAATAATCTGAGATCTACAATGAAAGCTTTCTTGCCCAGCACCTGGGGGTACTTCCAGCCCAGAACCACCTTTAATCAAGTAAAAGGTGTGAAAGATGCTCTGAACTTAAACTGTGTAACATAAGGGATGTTTCTTTTATAGTTCATTTTTATCCCAAGATTATAGAAATTTAAGGTCCTATCTTATTGTAGGATTATTCTCCTGATAAACTCCCCAACTTGGGCAGACTCTGGTCTTCTATTTCTGTCCCATTAGTCACAGAAGGCTGTCAAACCCTAATATGCAGGTCAGGAAATGTCCTTAGCCAAAAAATGGTTTCTCTGCTTGCTTACGGCTCTGGATTCCAGTTTTTCCTTTACTTCAGGCCTCGTAATTCTTCAGTGTTAATCATCATTTGATGCTTTTAAAAATATTTGTTTTCTATATATTACCTAAATAGCTTAGTCAGTGTTACCAGAAATGTATCATCAACTTTTAAAATATACTAAATGCTTAAAAAAATAAAGTCATATTTTACTGCTATGGCTCTGACTTGAAACTAAGTTGATGAGGCCATGAACTGGAGCACAAATCAGTCCCCCCACTGTGAAACTGTCAGGTCACCACAAATACAGATTTTATTAGCAATGCAGAATTTTTCTTTTCCCTCTTAAGTCATCCAGTGACCAATTTGTTCTAGGCCACAAGACCAAAAACTCCGGTCTCAAAATCTAACAACCCCCAGCTGGTAATCTCACACGTGCTCAGATTTTACTTTGTAAAAGAGAATCAAGCCACATCATATAAAATTAAACATTTATTATTTTTCTTAATAGTCTAATAGAGATATACATTTGTGTATATTGGCCGGAAATTGGGCTAAAATTTTCACAAATGGAAATCAAGAATGTTACCATAGAACTATCAATGCCAACTTTAACTATCTGAATCAGATGGCATAGCCTAGTTTCCTCTACAACTGACAGCACACTCTTTGGTATTTTGGTATTTTTCAGTGTCCTTGAAATTTTTAACTACCCACTAAAGAACGGGTCACATGGAATTAATAAACAAAGGGCTTCAGTTTCCATCAAGCAACTTCAAGTGACAGGAACAGGGATTTAAATAAAAGGATCTAAGTCAGCACAGGAAAGTGACTGTGCTGCCAAAGTGACTCAAACTCAAAAGGACAGGATGAGACTTACTCAGAACTTCAAGGAAGTGTAGAGAAATTATCCACCACTTTTTATCCTAGAGGTGCCTTTGTGGTTGTGACCATACCGTAGAATGATTTGGGGATCCCTTCCAACTGGAAGGACATCTTAGACTGAGGGAACCCAAGAAACCTGATTTCTGTCACCCCTGACCATCATAAATCCCATGCAACAGGTCCATGCATTATCTAATGTTGACTCTGGGAATGGTCATTGTCATTGTTTCCTATTTGAATGGTTGTCACATTTCCTGCTTCAAATGATATCCAGAAATGATGGCTTGGGACCATATTCTCAATTTTTAGGTGGCAAATAGACTCCAGAGACATCACACATAATAAAATACTTGGACTTTGAAAGGAAACAGTCAAGTCTATGACTTACAAGCTTATAAAGATCCCTCAGATGAGTTATGTACATGGATTGAGAATCAGAAAAGGAAGGATGCTCTCTCAGGAGATAGAAAAACCAGATAAAAGGAGCAACTGAAATTATCTGACCCATCCCCTCATCGCCTATGTAGAAGGGAAATGCTTACTTTATCTAACCAGTGGATAACAGACAGCCTCTTTCATTTTGGAGCTACCAAAAAGAAAAAAAAACTGTGGTTTGTTTCAGTTCCCTTTTGACCAGTATGTTCTTGAAATTTTGAAAAAATTTTACTCTTTTTCCTTTTAGTGTTTCAGTGTGGATAATTTCATTTGATCTATTTTCAAGTTCATTTTTTAGGCCAAAATTTGTCAAATATTGGCAATTTCATATGATTCAACTTAATATATTAACCTAATGTGCAAAATTCAAATTTGTTTCTATACTACTAAATAATATCCCCCTAAAACGCTTTGCCAATTTACTCCTACTGACAGTGTATGAAAATATCCATTTTATTTCATCCTTTACAAGGTGCTATTTTCAATAATTTATACTTTTACCAATCTGGGAAGTGAAAAAGACATTTAATTGTCTTGACTTGCATCTCCCTTATTACTAGTTAGTTTAAATTTCTATTCTCCATTCATTTTTCTGTTTATTTTCTTTTGTAGTACCTACTACTTCTTGATATCTTTATTTAAGCTTTATATATTTACTTTTTACCTGTTAATTGTTGTAATCACCTACTAAAGAGTAAATTCTGGCTGGGCACAATAGCTCACACCTATAATCCCAGCACTTTGGAAGGCCCAGGTGAATGGATCACTTGAGGCCAGGAGTTTGAGACCAGCCTGGCCAACATGGTGAAACCCCATCTCTACTACAAATAAAAAAATTAGCCAGGCATGGTGATGCACACCTGTGATCCCAGCTACGCAGGAGACTGAGACACAATAATCGCTTGAACCAGGGAGGCAGAGGTTGCAATAAGCCAAGATCACACCACTGCACTCCAACCTGGGCGAGGAAAAAGAAAAAGAATCAGTTCCATCAGAGCATGGATTAAGTCTCATTCACCCCTCTAGTGCCTAGAACATTTTATGTACTCAACATATAATAGTTAAATGAATGAATGAAAGTTAGACTGTAGGGGTGTCCATGAAAGTAGATATTAGCTAAGTTCCCAGAGATTGACTCCTCTTTTCCTGGTTCTCACACTTCAAGCTCTGTTAAGCCTGGAGGCTGGAGGAGGGTGTTTTGTCTTTAAAAAGATACAGCTCCAGGTTACCCCTTTGGACCAGTTCCTGTTCTTAGGTCTCAGACTTCCTCTATTCATGAATGGTGGATATATATGATTTCCTGTGATGTTTCTTTACATTATGACCATAATGAGCGTTGATTTTTAGTTCCTGATCCCCTCATGTAATGACTGTTCAATTAATGACTTTTTGCCATAATGGCTATTATAAAGTTATGTCACTTTTTGGACAACTCCTTTTTTATTATAATGATTTGTCACCCCAAAATAAATAAACATGCTATAAGAAATTATATTTTGACATCATGGTTTCAAGCAGACACTATATAGAAGGATGTGTATGAATGAGCATGTAGGGAAGTGGCCAAAGAGGGGCCCACCCTCTGTAATCTGCTTTTTGATGCTAAGGTGAGGAGTCTGCAAACCACATCTTTTTTTTTTGCTTGCTGGCTTTATTAGTTTCTGTCAGTAAGGGGTGTTAAAAAGAGACTGAAAGGCTGGAGGAGGGATATAGGTCTGGCTGCTTCCTATTTTGTTTCTTGTTTCAATTAGCATCATCCCAGCCATAATTTTTTACTCTGAGAGTGGTCATTGTTTCCAGTTTCATTTCTTTTCTTTTCTTACAATCCCGGAGCCAGCCTCATGGCCCCCTCTCAAAGGCATGAGCATCAGCCAGTGGACACCTCTTCTTCAGAGGTCTGAGTCCCTGCTGCACTAGGTACTTCCTCCGAGTTCCAAGGCCACCAGCAACCTCTTTCTCAGAAGCCATCCTCCCAGTTATGTGTGGCCCTTCATCCAAGTTACCAAGTTCTAACAACCCAACCTTTTTACCTTTGTTTCTACAACCCTAGGGTTGATCACTGCTTTGCTTTCTACACTTACTATCTCTGTGTTACATCAGTTCCCCTTTTGCCTTCTTAGACCTCCAATACCTGTTTAATTCCTTGTGTTAAATTCCCTCTTGTATACTGTTCATTTTCTTTCTTTTTTTTTTTTTTTTTTTTTTGAGACAGGGTCTTGCTCTGTTACCCAGACTCAAGTGCTATGGTGCAATCATAGCTCACTGAAGCCTTAAACTCCTGGGCTCAAGTGAGTGTGCCACCATGCCCAGCTAATTTTTATTTTTTTTAGACACAGTGTCTCACTCTTTTTCCCAGGCTAATCTTAAACTACTAGATTCAAGTGATCCTCCCATTTTGGCGTCTCAAAGTGTTGAGATTACAGGTGTGAGCTACCATGCCCAGCCCATTTTCCTTTTAGAACCTGAATGACACACAGTACTACTCACCAATTTACCTGACATGACCATTTGTAGTCAGAGAATATTGTGTGAAACAACTTTGAATTGCATGACTGTATTAGTCTGTTCTCACACTGCTAATAAAGACATACCTGAGACTAGGTAATTTAAAAAGAAAAGAGACTTGATTAACTCACAGTTCAGCATGGCTGGGGAGCCCTCAGGAAACTTACAATCATGACAGAAGGAGATGCAAACACATCCCTCTTCACATGGCAGCAGCAAGGAGAAATGCAGAGCAAAAGCGGGGAAAAGTCCCTTATAAAACCATGAGATCTCGTGAGAACTCACTATCATGAGAACAGCATGGGGGAAACCACCCCCACAATTCAATTACCTCCCACTGGGTCCCTCTCATTATGTGGGGATTATGGGAACTACAATTCAAAATGTGATTTGGGTGGGGACAAAGCAAAACCACATCATTCTGCCCTGGCCCCTCCCAAATCTCATGTCCTCACATTTTAAAACACAATCATACCTTCCCAACAGTCCCCCAAAATTTTAACTCATCCCATAATTAGCTCAAAAGTCCAAGTCCAAAATCTCATCCAAAGGCAAGTCCCTTCTGTCTATGAGCCTGTAAAATCAAAAGCAAGTTAGTTACTTCCTTGATACAATGAGAGTACAGGCATTGGGTAAATACAGCCACTGCAAATGGAAGAAATTGGCCAAAACAAAGGAGCTACAGGCCCCAGGCAAGTCCAAAATTCAATAGGGCAGTAATTAAATCCTTAAGTTCCAAAATAATATCCTTTGACTCCATGTCTCAAATCCAGATCACACTGATGCAAGAGGTGGGCTCCCATGATGTTGGGCAGCTCTGACCCTGTGACTTTGCAGGGTACAGCCCTCTTCCTGGCAGCTTTCACAGCTGGCATTGAGTGTCTGAGTCTTTTCCAGGTGCATGGTGCAAGCTGTCAGTGGTTTTACTATCCTGGGGTCTAGAGGATGGTGGCCCTCTTCTCACAGCTTTACTAGGAAGTGTCCCAGTGGGGACTCTGTGTCGGGGCTCCAACCCCACATATCCCTTCTGCACTGCCCTAGCAGAGGTTCTCTATGAGGGCTCTGCCCTTGCAGCACACCTCTGCCTGGACATCCAGGCATTTCCACACATCCCCTGAAATCTAGGTTCCCAAACCTCAGTTCTTGTCCTCTGCACACCTGCAGGACCAACACCATGTGAAAGCTGCCAAGGCTTGGGGTTCGCACCCGCTGAAGTCATGACTCAAGGTGTACCTTGGCCCCTTGTAGCCATGGTTGGAGAGGCTGGGACACAGTGCACCAAGTTCCTAGGCTGTACACAGCAGGGAGGTCTCTGACATGCCCTGAAGACCTTTTCCCCACTGTCTTGGTGATTAACATTTGGTTCCTCATCACTTATGCAAATTTCTGCAGCCAGCTTGAATTTCTCCCTAGAAAACAGGTTTTTCTTTTCTACTACATAGGCTGCAAATTTTCCAAATTTTTATGCTCTGTCACCTCTTGAACGCTTTGCTGCTTAGAAATTTCGTCTACCAGATACCCTAAATCATCTCTCTCAAGTTCAGAATTCCACAGATCTCTAGAGCAGGGGGTAAAATGCTGCCAGTCTCTTTGCTAAAGCATAACAAGAGACCTTTCCTCTAGTTCCCAACTAGTTACCATTTCCATCTGAGACCACCTCAGCCTGGACTTTATTGTCCATATCACTATCAGCATTTTGGTCAAAGCCATTCAACAAGTCTCTAGGAAGTTCCAAACGTTCCCACATCTTCCTATCTTCCTCTGAGCCCTCCAAACTGTTTCAACCTCTGCCTGTTACCCAGTTCCAAAGTTGCTTCTACATTTTCAAGTATCTTTACAGCAGTGCCCCACTACCCAGTACCAATTTACTGTATTAGTCCATTTTCACACTGCTAATAAAGACATACCTGAGACCGGGTAATTTATAAAGGAAAGAGGTTTAATTGACTCACAGTTCTGCATGGCCAGGAATACCCCAGGAAACTTACAATCGCGGTGGAATGGGAAGCAAACATGTCCTTCTTCACATGGCAGCAGCAAGAAGTACAGAGCGAAGTGGGGGAAAAGCCCCTTATAAAACCATCAGATCTCGTGAGAATCATTCACTATCATGAGAACAGCATGAAGGTAACTGGCCCCATGATTCACCTACCTCCCACTGGGTCCCTCCCATGACATGTGGGGATTATGGGAGCTACAGTTGAAGATGAGATTTGGGTGAGGACACAGCCAAACCAAATCAATGACATATTTAGATGAACCCAAAATACTGTTTTTCATACACATGCCAAGCAAAGTGAATGAGAGGGTTGCATCTTCTATGACTCTTCAATCTGCTGTACATGTTCACCATTTCAATATTCTATAAAGCCTTTTTGTGTTTAGCTTTTATTTGGTCAAAGCCTTAAGGTAAAGGAAATTATTAATCACATTAAATTTGATATTGAATGCTGGTCTGGCACTGAATCTTCACTGACTTTGAAAGAATAATCCCCTCCCAGTCCTCCTCTATTGACCATCACCTATAACCAAGTCTCCTCTTCCTCCTTTGATGAATACAATAAAAATTCATATGTGAAAACTGTATTTATTTTATTTTTATCTATTATTTACATAAATTTAGTTTGTTTAATCTATATGTTTTCTATCTTTTGGGTATCTTGGGTTAATTTTTCTGTTTAGAATAACAAAAACTTTTTATTCACTTCACGTATTTTCACTTAGTTGTAAGATTTTCAAACATAAAGTCATTAAGCAAATGTTTGTGTACAAGACACACAGATACAGAAACTGCCAGGAGAGACTCTGATAACTTCCATACTTCTAATTTTGCCTATAAGCTGTCTTCAGGATACACAAATACTGAGGGAAGAGAAGATGCTAAATGTAAATAATATACATTTATTTATGTATTCATTATCAAGCATATGTTATCTGAATGTCTTTGTAAAGCAATATACAAATAGAATAGGAACGTGATATATTTACTTCCCCAGTTGTGGTGTAAGCATCCTCTAAAAATGCTTACACCACAATTGGGGAAGTAAATATATCATGTATATAACGAATAGACTATAAAAAAGAACACATGGGGCAGGTACGACGGCTCATACCTGTAATCCAGAACTTTGGGAGGCCAAGGCAGATGGATCACTTGAGGTCAGGAGTTTGAGACTAGCCTGGCCAATGTGGTGAAACCCCATCTCTATTAAAAATACAAAAATTAGCCGAGCGTGGTGGCACAGGCCTGTAATCCCAGCTACTTGGGAGGCTGAGGTGGAGGATCCCCTGAACCTGGGAGGTGGAGGTTGCTGTGAACTGAGATCACACCACTGCCCTCCAGTCTGGGTGACAGAGTGAGACTCCATCTCAAAAAAAAAAAAAAAGAAAAAAAGAAATGAAAAAGCAGGAACACATGATAGGGTAGTCTGAGCTCTGTACAAATAGGAACAGTAACATAGACAAGGAGTAATTAGAGTAGGCTGAAAAAAAATCAAAAGATCTTCTTGAAAAAGATCCTGAAAAAATTTATGAAACTGAGTTGACTAAGGGAATAAGGAAGCACGTGAGTAAATACAGCAACATTACCTAAATTCCCTTTCCATCATCTCTCTGTCATCTTCTCCCACCTCTCCTAACCAACCCACAGGGATTTAAAAACATCATTGAATTTTTATCTAAATCTAATGGAGGATGGACAGGAAGAGAATTACTGATTACTCTCAGTCACGATTCATCCTAGCAGCAATTATTTGTAATTTAACTGAAATAAGTCCATTTGACTGAAGAGACAGCTTGGAAATCACTAAAATGAGAAAGGAGATGTTTTAGAGAGTATGACTTCTATAAGTGAATGAAAGAGAAATCACCCTTAAACTCACTGGTTTGGGGAAGTGAAGTTCCCACAAATGTGACACACAGGAAATTGCCTTTCCACATGTGAGTTTTCTGAACTGAACCAACTGCCATCGATTTGCACTAGTAAGACAGTATTCCTAACCAAAGCAGGGAAAACAATGATATGATCCCAAGAAGTCCTTGCACTCCCAGACTTCTAGTCTCATCTGTTTAATTTGACATTGTAGGGACCAAGAAAAAGCTTCCCCTTCTATCCTCTGAAAGTTTGCTGAAAATGGACTATAGACAAATTAATAGGAGAAAAAGCCATACAAAATGTATTTAACATGTATAGCTCAGGGGAATTAAAGGAGGATGATTACCCAACAACCCAGTAAGGTCCAAATGGTTATACACCCTTTCTCATAGAGAAAGGGGAGATGAAGGGTGTAGCAGTAAATGGTTTTCAGGGGGAATGAATGAACCCAAAGAACAGTGATCTGGGACAAAGTTCCTCTGAGCTCTGGGGTCAGTGGCCAGAAGGTGAAGGACAGAACTTTACTGTGAACAAAGATTGTTTTATTATGCAGATAAAGCCTCTCAGGTACTCTCTCTGAGCTGCCCTTGGAAGTCTGTCAGGGCAAGGTGAGGACTCCTAGTTTCTTCTCTTGTGGTTAATCTTTCCTGGTTATTTCATGAGATTCCTAGGGAGGGAGTTTTAAGACAATTGCATTTCTATTTTATTTTATTTTATTTTATTTTATTATTTTATTTTATTTTATTTTATTTTATTTTATTTTATTTTTTGAGATGGAGTCTTGCTCTGTCACCCAGGCTGGAGTGCAGTGGCACAATCTCAGCTCACTGCAACCTCTGCCTCCCGTGTTTAAGCAATTCTCCTGCCTCAGCCTCCTGAGTAGCTGGGACTACAGGTGCATGCCACCACACTCAGCTAATTTTTTGTATTTCTAATAGAGATGAGGTTTCGTCATGTTGGCCAGGCTGGTCTTGAACTCCTGGCCTCAAGTGATCCTCCTGCCTCAGCCTCCCAAAGTGCTAGGATTACAGGCGTTAGCCACCGTGCCCAGCAATTCTTTTGGAAAGAATCTTTCTTAGTCAGCTGAGGAAATTCCATAGAGAGTCCCTGCTAGTGCTTCAGGAAAGTAAGAGGATGGGGGTGAGGTGTAGGTAAGGGTGAGGAGAGGTCAGAGAGAGATACCTTGAGGCTGCTTCTTTAGTTCAGCATGTCAAAGTGCCATATTTTGGGGTATTGTTTTCTGAGCCCCAGCAGCATCAAAGGTCATAGTTCCTGAAACTGCAGAGACAGCACTGAAGACTGCCATGTAGGAAACAGGATGTCTCTAAAGTGAAAAGAGCCAGGACTTGGATCTAGAAGTGAGTAGTAGAATGGGAAAGAATCTAGTCGTAACTTAGAAACCACCTCAGTCCTTCCTGGGTTAGCATTTGTCATCGTTTACTTAGGCTGCTGCTGAAGGGATTTGATTCAAGCCTCTGTGACTCAGCAGTGGGCACAAGCATTGCTATCCCCCTTTTTTCTAGGAAAATGTTCAAAAGAAAACCTTGACACAAACTACGCATTAACCCTATATTACAACATCTTCATAGAGTCAGGTGAGAAGAAGGGAGGCCAGAGGATCCAGTCTTGAATGCTAACGGTATTTTAAACAAGGTCTTTATTGAGTTCTACCTTAGTATGGTAAATTATAGTTGTAAGGAGAATGGTCTCCCCTTTGTCCCTTTTGACTACAAGAAGCCGGTGCTCACCCTCTGAAAAGTCAGAAGATGTACAACATCTGCTATTCCTACCAAATGCTAAGCCACTATGAGGATATAATGCTTTATTTTTATTTATTTATTTATTTAGAGACAGAGTCTCACTCTGTCACCCAGGCTGGAATGCAGTGGTGCAATCATGGCTCACTGCAGCCTCAAACTCCTGGGCACAAGTGATCCTCCTGCCTCAGCCTCCCAAGTAGCTGGGATTATAGGCATGAGCCACCAGGCTCAGCAATGCTTATGTTTTTTTGTGCGTGTGTGAGACAGAGTCACCCAGGCTGAAGTGTAGTGGCACAATCTCAGCTCACTGCAACCTCTGCCTCCCGGGTTCAAGCAATTCTCCTGCCTCAGCCTCCCAAGTAGCTGGGACTACAGGCACACAACACCACGCCTGGCTAATTTTTGTATTTTTTTAGTAGAGACGGGATTTCACCATATTGGCTGGTCTTGAACTTCTGACCTTGTGATCCACCCGCCTTGGCCTCCCAAAGTGCTGGGATTACAGGCGTAAGCCACCGTGCCCAGCCAACAATGCTTTATTTCTTGACTCTCTTTCTACACCCCTACTGCAAAAGACTAATTTTCCCAAAAGAGGACCTGATTTTGACTGAATTTTAGCCTCTTCCTCTTCCACATGATAAAGCTGCTAATTGCCTGAGAGAAGACTGCTGAGTTACAGTGTAGAGGGAAGCATACTCAGGGACAATTAGCAACAATTCTGTTTCTGTTAAACCTTATAATTCTTATATCACTACTGCACAGAACTAGACATGGAGCTAGTTTATGTCTCACTGTACCATTTACTAATTTTTTGACCCTGATGAAGTAACTTAACCTCTTGTAGCTTTATCTCATGTACAAAATTGAGACAACAGTAAGATGTTCTCATCTAAGTAAAATGTTGAAATGTTGGAGTGTTCCAGGCTTGTTTAGATAGATGGAAAACACACACACACTCATTCGCTCTCTCTCTCTCTCTCTGTTACTCTGTCTTTCCAATAAGTCTTGTTTTCACTTCTTAAGAATCAGCCTAGAGGTGACTGGAGGAACAGAAACTAAGTTGTGGTGACAAAGAACAAGACTATGAGTAAGGATCACTATTACCCTTACAGACTGGATAAAACCCTAAGAAACAAAATGATTGTGCAAAACCTTTCAGGCCAGGCGCAGCTGCTCATACTTGTAATCCCAGCACTTTGGGAGGCCAAGGTGGGAGGATCACTTGAGCCCAAGAATTCAATGCCAGCCTGGGCAACATTAGAAGACCTTGACTCTACAAAAAATATAAAAATTACCCAAGCCTGGTAGTGCATGCCTGTAGTCCCAGCCACTCAGGAGGTGGGACGATCGCTTGAGCACGGGAGGTCAAGACTGCAGCGAGCCATGATCATGCCACTGCACTCCAGCCTGAGAGACAAAGCAAGACCCTGTCTCAAAAAAATTCTTTTCAAGGAATAGAACCACTGCACATGCTCCTCCTTATCCCCCAAAGTGTAAGATTTTCATGCAAATAGCTATCTCCCAGGACTTACATTAGTAAGGTATCTGGATATAAAAATCAGTGCTCCCTAAATCAGCTGTGTTTCCATTATATCAAAAATAAACTTTTAGAAATTACCATTTGAATTAACAAAGATACACACACACACACACACACACACACACACACACACGCACACACCTAGAAAGAAATCCCGTAAGATTTGTGCAGGGCATTTATGAAGAAAACTGTGCAATTTATGGGAAGTTATTAAGAAAGACCACATAATTTAATAGATACATTAAGTTTATGGTTTAGAAGACTCAATGTCATTAAGTACAAATTTTCTTCAAATTTGTTTACATATTCAATGTAAATCATCTAAATCCCAACAAATACTAAGAAAGCTGACTTGATTCAATGTGTACATTAATGAGCAAAAATCCAAGAATAACTATGAAAATCCTGAGATGATTAAGGAGATGTGCACTACCATATATAAGAATGTATTATAAAGCTATAATACTAAGACAATGTGGTATTGAGACAAAGATAAGCAAATTGCTGGTCAAATAGCCTAAGCTCTAAAAACACATATATATGAAACTTTGTGATAGAATTGTCAGTTCATATCAGAAACAGGATGATTAGGTCTTTTAAATGGTACTGACACAACTGCTTATACATAAGGGAAAAAAAGAAATTAGATACCTGCTTCACATCACCTACAGACATGGATTTAAGACTTAATTGTAAAAAGCAAAACTTTAATACTTTTAGAAGAAAATACTTTGGAATCAGCAAAGATTTCATAAGCAAGACAAAAATACTAATCGTAAAATAAAATACTGACAAATTAAACCTCATCAAAATTAAGAACTTTTGTACATGAAAAGACAACATAAAGAAAGTCAGGAGATGAGTTGCCAATCAGAAAAAAATAATTTCAACAGAAGTAAGCCATGAGGGTTTGTATCAGACTAAATTTTTAAACCTTTATAAACCAATAAGAAATAGACAAAAGTGCACACTATGAACAAAATAAAAGCCACAAACAGATATTTCATGGAAGAAACTGCATAAATGGTAAATTAACATATGAAAAAGGACTCAACCTCATCAGTAATCAGGGAAATCTAAATTAAGACTACCATAGAGTACTATTTTATAACTACAAAAATGGAAATGGGGACTAAGAAGTCTTCTTACATTATATAAACCAAAAATAAAATTGTAAGACCCCCCAAGCATCTTAATGGACCCCTCCTCTTGGCCAAGGGCATTCCAAAGTTAACCTGAAAAACTAGTTCAGGCCATGATGGGAAGGGGGAGCTGAACATGCCTCATCATACCCTCCTCCCTTTTGGAATTACTGGTAGAACAGACTCTAAGTCTGATTAAAAAAAAAAAAAAAAAAAAAAAAAACATTTACAATCTATTCTCTCTGAAGTCTGCTGCCTGGATACCTGGAGGCTTCATCTGAATGACAAAACCTTGGTCTCCACAACCCCTTATCACAAGCCAGATATTCCTTTCTATTGATAATAACGAATTGCCAATCAGAAAATCTTTGAATCTGCCTATGACTTGGAAGCCACCCCACCCCTGCCTGCTGCTTCCAGTTGTCCTGCCTTTCCAAACTGAACCAATGTACATTTTACATGTATTGATTGATGTCTTATGTCTCTGTAAAATGCATAAAACCAAGCTGCATCCTGACCACCTTGAGTACATGTTCTCAGGATCTCCTGAGGGCTGTGTCACAGGCCATTGGTCACTCATATTTGGCTCAGGATAAATCTCTTCAAATATTTCACAGAGTTTGACTTTTTTGTTGACAAATACTAAGTGTTGACAAGGGATTTAGTGACATAGAAATCCTTATATCCTATTAATGACAGGGCAAAGTAGTATAGCCATGTAGAAATTAACTTGGCATCATCTTATAAAATTAAAAATTTACACATCTATAACACCTTATTTTTCTTTCAGTACCTTTTAAAGATGTTGTTGCTACATTGTCTTCTCACTTGCATTATTTCCAACAAGAAATCTGATGTTTTCTTTGTGCCTCTGTGTGTAGCATGTCTTTTTATCTCCGATCACTTTTGAGATTTTCTCTTCACTAACTTTCAGTAATTTGATTATTAAATCCTTATGCTGTTTTCTTCATGGTTTTTGTTGTTTGGGGGGTGTTTTTATTTGTTTTTGTGCTTAGGGTTCATTGAGAATCTTGGATTTATAAATTTATAGTGTAGGGGAGAAAAAATAATTTTTCTTCTACCCTTCTGAGTTCTCAGCTGGGACTTTTATAACAAGACAGATTAACAAGAGAAAAGCAGATAATCAGGGAAAAATGAGTAACTCTCAAAGAGGTGGCCTAGAATTTTGGCTTATGTAGCATCTTCAACTAAAAGAAAGAAAGAAGGGTGTTGGGAAAGCAAGCTATGGGAAAGTGTTCAGGAAAATCAAACAAGAGTAAGGTTTATTATGCAGATTTAAATTGGTGCCTTCTCCATTGATAAGAGCCTTTTGTGATTTAGTCCTCCTTCTTTTCCCAGCCCAGAGAGGGAGATAGCCTTAGAAATGGAGATTTCTTTTAAAAATGTAAATTTCCCTTACAGAAGGGTAACTTCCACTGTGTTTTTAGAATTCTCCTGTGTCTACTGTTTCTCAAAATAATCAGCTCAAAATAATCCTTATGCCAAAAAGTCATATTTTAGGGTGGCACATGCCTGTCTCCTACAAGTTTTCATCAAGTTTGAAAACTTTTTGGTCATTCTTTGTTCAAATATTTTTTCTATCTGTTACCAGGAAGGGGTCCCAATCCAGACTCCTAGAGAGGGTTCTTGGATCTCATGCAAGGAAGAAGTTGGAGTGAGTCCATAGAGTAAAGTGAAAGCAAGTTTATTTAAGAAAGTAAAGAAATAAAGAATGACTACTCCATAGGCAGACCAGCCCCAAGGGTTACTGGTTGGCTATTTTTGTGGTTATTTCTTGATTATATGCTAAACAAGGGGTGGATTATTATTCCTTTCCAGGAAAGGGGGGGCAATTCCAGGAACTGACAGTTCCTCCTCTTTTTAGACCATATAGTGTAATTTCCTGACGTTGCCATGGCACTTGTAAACTGTCATGGTGCTGGTGGGAGTGTCTTTTAACATGCTAATGGATTATAATTAGCATATAATGAGCAGTGAGGACGATCAAAGGTCACTTTCATCACCATCTTGGTTTTAGTGGCTTTTGGCCAGCTTCTTTACCATATCCTTTTATCAGCAAGGTCTTTGTGACCTGTTCCTTGTGCTGACCTCCTATCTCATCCTGTGACTAAGAATGCCTTAACCTCCTGGGAATGCAGCCCAGTAGGTCTCAGCCTTATTTCACCCAGCCCCTATTCAAGATGGAGTTGCTCTGGTTCAAACGCCTCTGACATATCCACCTTCCTCTTTTTTCAAGGACTCCAATTGTAACGCTAAAGATTTTTGCCTTAGCCAGACCAAAGAATTGGTGTGGCGGCTGCCCGTGGCGATGGAAACACGGACCAAGAGAAAAAAAGCTGTAGGCTTTATTGAGCAGAGTGACAGTACAAAGCTTTTCAGCGTGGAAGGGGTTTCGAGCGGGTAGTCAGAGGTCGATGATGCAGTTGCTTTTGAAACTCTTTAAGGTGGGAAATACGTGTAGAGGGAAGATGTTACCAGAGCGAGAAACAAAGGCAGTAAATTATTTTGTGACATGTCTTAGATTTTGAGGAAAACCAGAATTGTAACTTAGGTTTTATTTATTTTATGACCTTGCAGCAGCATGGCAAAGGAAACGATCTTACAGGACTTTATAAAGTATGTTTACAAGGAATTGGAATTGGGAGTATAGATAAATTTCGCTGGTCATAGAAAAACAGGCATTTAATATTCCTTTTAGTTTTAGGGGAGGGGGAAGGGAGAGAGGGAGAGAGGACACAGGGAAGCTTACAGCAAAATTTTTGCTGTTTATAGCTTTTTTGGGGAAGAAAACACATGCACAAATCCTGGTGTTAGGAATATTTTAAGTATATATCTTTAATATCTTTAATATTCATTCAGGACCGAAGTAAGTTCTGATGCAGAAAATGAGTGAGTTTTACAGCTTTCTGAGCCCCTGTTTGACTCAGGAAGCCCAGCTGGCCCCCTCCTTTCAAAATTACACATATATTAGGCCACTTGAAGTTGTCCCACACCTCACTGATGCTCTTTTCATTTTTTTTTTTAACCCTCTGTTTCATTTTGGATTGTTTCTATTGCTCTGTCTTTGCATTCATTAATCTTGTTTTCTGTGGTCTAATGTGCTCTCAATCCCATCCAGCATACTGGTTTTCATCTCTAGAAGTTGGATTTTAGTGTTTTTCTATTTTCCATGTCTTAATTGAGGTAAGACCCTTCTGGGTTCTCTATCACATGCCTTGTGAATTGCGCTCTCCTTTTTTGGGAACTGGCACTATTTCCAGCCCTGTGTGAGTGTTGGGTACTGTACTAGCTAATGCTTTCAAGTGGTTCTTTCCTGGGGTAGTTTTTTCACACACATGCACCTGTGAAATTAAAAAAAAAAAAGAAGAAGAAACTTTTTATCTGAGGAATGTGAGCCCCTTTAAATTATCAGGCTCGGAGAGGCATTGGAATGAAACTGCAGTCACATCACTCCCCCTTGAGTGATTATCTTGTAAAGCCACTTGCTATACGGGCTCCAGACTAACTGATGCCAAGCAGCCATAAAATACCATATGCTGGACACCACGACTCATATCCTATAGTTCAACAGTGTATAACCAATAACTAATCAATGTCATCTCTGTAAGCCAATGAAAATTTCTATCAAAGAACTTTGTATCCACCCACTTCTTCTTACCTTTGCCTTTAAAAACCTGCTTGTAACAAAAGCTGATTGAGCACTCCGTGAGTTAACTTGGAAGTGTGTACTGGGCAGCTGTGCTCACTTTGGCTCAAGTAAACTCTTTAAATTATATCTTGTGCTTCAGCCCCTTCCTTCTAGATCAGCACACTGATTACTACTCTGCTGAATACTTGGTGGGGACCCTCAGCAGATCTCTGGAATTCTCTCTGTGTGCAGCTTTTTCATTTCCATTTCTTGGATCCATGAGCTCTAGCCACCTTGGTGTCTCCAGACTCAGCTCTGTCTCCTCAATTCTGGGACTCCACTGGGACCTGCCTGAGTTCCCCTGTACCACAGCCTGGAGACCCTCTCAATGCAGTAGGTGAGGCAATTGCAGGGCTCATCTTTTTTCTCCGTATCTCTCAGGGGTGACCGTCTTTTGTTGCCTGATGTCCACAGTTTCAAAAAAACATTGTTTCATGTATTTTGTTCTTTTGTTTAATTTTGTTTAGTTTAATTTTGTTTCAGGTGAGAGGATAAATCCAGTCTCTGCTACTCCATCTTGGCTGGAAATCTGGTATATCATTAATAATATTCTTGTTGTTAATTTGGGTTGTAGGTTTATAAATGTTCATTTTCTTATTTTGCATCATTAACCATATACACATATATATCACACATTTTTTCATTTGCGTAAAATATTAGTCAACTTTTTTAAGTTCTAAAAGAAAGTGAAGAGTCCTGGGGCGGAACAAGGGCAAAGAAGTAGGAAGAGTCTGTGGCCAACCTCTTAACTCATGTACCTTTCTGACCCCTCTACCTCTTCTACCTAGAGCCCTCCATCTCAGCCAGCTCCCCCTGTCCTTGTCACCATGACTCTGAAGGTGCCTTTCTGACACACCAAGATGGTCAAGGAAAAATGGTGCTGGGTTAGGTGACAGGGAAGATCATGATCTTTCATACCTTATGATCTGACAAGCCACTGTAGCCTCTTACATTTATATACTAAGTGAGGGTCTTTCAGAATAGCGCTTCAGTGTCTGCACCTGACTCACACTATTAGGCAGTTAAAAGCTGGGGAATGAGCTCATGTGAAGAGTTTTTCCATTTCAGATGATAGCTATTTTTAGGAACACAAGCTACATAAATGTTTTAACCCTTTTCCCATCCTTTTCCTCTTGCTGCTGTGATACAGGAAGAAAATCAAAATGGAGTGACCTTGCTATCTGGGGAAAGATGAAAACTGCATATGCAAAAGCAAACAGACTGAGATTTATAACGAGTTGATCTCTTAAAAGCTTAGGAAAGAATCTCAAGGGCACATAGGAAAATAAGCAAAGGGCTTGATAGACATATTCATGACAACACAAGAAGGTGAAGTCGGGAAGAGGAAATGGACAAGGTCATCCCAAATTGAAATAACTTATAAAAGATAAATTATAATATCTCCAGAAATTAACTGTAAACATTCCTATAAAATCATAGATGATAATTTTTTAAAATAAAAGATTGAGTAGTAAGAATAACTAAGAATAAAAAATTAATGAGTTCCTAGTGGAAACTTAAAATTGAACCACTGGGGGACTTTCTATAATGAATGGCAGTTGAAGAAAAAAATCGGGTAAACTTTATATGAATATTTGAGAAACACCTCAAGCATTAGCAACTACATAAAAGTTATACATTTCACCTGTCCAAGAGCTGTTACAACAGTATACAAAACATATTAAGCAAAATTGTACTATAGACAATTACTTATATGCAATTCTTTACTTAAAATTTAGCAGATACATTTGAATAGTTTCTAAAACACATGATCATCAAAGAAGGAATTGAGTAGGAAATAAAGCATTACTGTTTTTTACTCATAAAGAGATGAAAATAAAATAAATTATTGGTCAATTCTTTATGAGATTTAAATTATCTTAGCATTTATTTGTTTGTTTTTGAGACAGGGTCTTGCTCTGTCACTCAGGCTACAGTGCAGTGACACAATCACAGTGCACTGCAGCCTTAACCTCCCAGACTCAAGCAATCCTCCTGCCTCAGCCTCCCAAGTAGCTGGGACCACAGGCATGAACTACCATGCCCAGCTAATTCTTTTTATTTTTAGTAGAGACAGGATCTCACTACATTACCCAGGTCAGTTTCAAATTCCTGGGCTCAAGCAATCCACACACCTTGGCCTCCCAAAGTGTTGGGATTACAGGCATGAGCCACTGCACCCAGCCTATCTCATCTTTTAAAAAAAAACATATCAAATAATTGTTCATAAATCATTTTCTGTAGTAGAGAGCAATTTTTCTTAAAATTGGCAAATAAGATTTTGCATCTACCTTTGAGAAAATTGTATTTGTAAAGTGATTTTAAAAGAATGAAGCCTATGAGTATGATGGCATTATAAAAGTATCAGTGGCCAGGCGCAGTGGCTCATGCCTGTAATCCCAGCACTTTGGGAGGCTGAGGCAGGCGGATCACAAGGTCAAGAGATTGAGACCATCTTGGCCAACATGGTAAAACCCCGTCTCTACTAGAGATACAAAAATTAACTGGGCATGGTGGTGTGCACCTGTGATCCCAGCTACTGGGCAGGCTGAGGCAGGAGAATTGCTTGAACCTGGGAGGTGGAGGTTGCAGTGAGCCAAGATCATGCCACTGCACTCCAGCCTGGGTGACAGAGCGAGACTCCATCTCAAAAAAAAAAAAAAGTATTAATATATGGAAATACAAATGTCATATATAGATGTAAATTCTCCTAATTGTTCTTCTGAGCATCATGATTTTTTTCCATGAATTTTTATTTTAAGTTCCAGGGTACATGTGCGGGATGTGCAGTTTGATTACATAGGTAAACGTGTGCCATAGTGATTTGCTGCACAGATCAACCCATCACCTAGGTATTAAGCAAAGCATTTATTAGCTCTTCTACCTGACATTCTCCCTCCCCCAACCCCACCCGACTGGCCACAGTATGTGTTGTTCCCCCACCATGTGTTCGTGTCTTCTCATCGTTCAGCTCCCACTTATAAGTGAGAACAGAGCATCATGATTTTCATTGCCCATCAAATGCTAGAAGACTACTCTGCTTTTGTTACTATGTTTGCCCCATTTTTCTAGCTCTTCTTACATGAATTTAAACCTACATCAATGGCTATTTCCTCAACATTTGGAAACAACAATACTTATTAGAAAGAAAGTATTTTATCCTTCCAGGCTATAGATCTTACATTCCTCTTACACAACAATCCTAATTCCCTCATGTTATCCTGATCAATGAAATGATTTCACTTATTTTTCAAAGAAGTAGCTATTTTACTACAAAGCAGGAATCGCAAGGCATGGGGTGGGCACTGTTATACTCCATCAGTGAGTATGTAAAGGAAATCAAACTGTCTGATTTTGAATCCTGCTTCTATTTTTTACAACCTTGGACAAATTACTGATTTCCTCTTTCACTAGGTTTATCATTTGTAAAATGGAGATACTAGTGTCTACTCATGGATTATTGTGAGGCTTAAATAAGAAAACATGTATCAAGCATATTTGTCTGGCATGTAATAAGCACTCTAAAATTTATGCAGTAATGAGGATAATGATCATAGACAATCTGATAGCATCTTATCCAAAGGAAAAAATGCGCATTTCCTTTGAGTAAGCACTACTGATTCTAGGAATGTGTCCTAAGGAAAAAATAAGTCAAATGTTTAAAGGTAGTCACAAGACTATTTTGGTAGTAAGCAGTCTTTTTTACTGGTCACACAGTAAAAAATTAGAAATAACCTACATGTTCATGAAGAGAAGTTGGTGAAATAAATTATGGTACATGCATACAGTAGAAAACTTTGGAGACAAAATAGTAAAATAGTTACAGATATAGGCTTTGAATATAAATTTTAACAAGCTGAGGCTTCTCTCGTCTCTTCAGAACACCCTGAGTTCTTCCCGGCCTTTCTTCCTTGCTTTTCATTTGTGTCAGTCAGCTCTTGCTCGTATAGCAATCTTCAAATCTCAGTAGCATATAAAGGTAAGCATTTAGTTCTCACTTACAAGTTTGCAGGGCAGGTGAGGCAGCTCTGCCTCAAGCCACAATGTCTAGGACAGCTCTGTTTCGCACTGTGGCTGACTAGCTAAAAAATGTTCTTGTCTCAGCAATCACAGGAGAACAAGAGGGTGAGAGATAATGTGTGAAGCTTCCTAAGTGCTAAGTTTGAAATTAGCACCATGTCATTTCCATTCACATTTCGCTGGCCAATGAAAGTCTCATGATGAGCCACAGTCAAGAGTCAGAGACGTACCCTCATGAGGCTGTGGAGAGAGTGTAGATTCAGGGAGCGGTGAGAAACTGGGGCCAGTACACCAATCTACAGCATGATTTGTCATCATTTTTCATTCTCTGCTAGTAAGATTGCCAAAGTCTCTCTGCACTCATTGAATTCATCCTAGTTTCCATTTAGCTCTCTTTCTCTCTTACCACAATACCTAAAAATCTTTTTATGGGGTTACAACTCTGTCTCAGGAGCCACCTCAGTTTGGTGGCACAGAGCTCCCCACTTGTACTCTGAAACTCTTTTCTTGAAGATATTGCTATCCATGTGCATGAGTTATTTTTCTTCTCCATAGCATCTACATTAAACAATTAATTACCTTGGATTTAGCCAAAATAAACACTCCAAATTCATGATGTCTTTCAGGAAGAGAGTTTGTTTTCTTTTTTAACCAAAATGGGAGATTGATCCTGTCTGTGTCCCCTAGAGGAGCAGAGGCTGGTTTGTATTAGGGCAGCTCTTGTAGATGAGTAACTTTTCCCATGGCCTCATAGAGGCTGATATAGAAACTTCTGGATTCAAATGATTGTTTGGAGGCATTAGCCAGGCATTGAACCAATTATAAAGAGTGAGGTTTTGCCATATTCTAACCCTAAGAAACAGAAATGGTAGAGGGTAAAAATAGAATAGAATGTCAATACAACTTTAGCCTTTTCCCTGGATTCTGAGAGTTCATAACCTGAAAATCAGAGATTCAAACTGGGAGAGATGGGCTAACAGGTATGAGCATGGGAAAAGTATGTTTCAAGAATTTGAGATGTATTTCCCAGAAAAGGAACATGATGAAAATGGTCAGAAAAGGCAATTTCCTTCCTCTTTTCTAATTTGGCTCTGGAGCCACCAGCAGAACCTCTTCAATATCTTGCATGTTACAGATTTCACTGCTCCCACCAGCTTGGAGACAACATGTGGTTCTTGACAACTCTGCTCCTTTGGGGTAAGTTGGACTCAGAGGGGACAGTTAGAAGGGTACAGGCTGTGGCTGTTGTGAGTCAAGAGTTTTGTCTTCCTGTGGTAACTCTGGGTAGAACTCATGAGTATGAAGCAACTTGTATCTGTGCTTCCATGGTTTATTAGAGCTTATTTTATGAAAAGGATGGGAAGGGCAACCCTGAGGTAGCATTAAGCCTGGACGCACCGCAGTGAAGTTTCCTTGATAACCACCTGTAGCTTGTTCAGTTCTGTTAGTACTGGATTTTGAGAAAGAGAAATAGAAACTCAAGAGATCTGAGTTGATCCCTCAGAGTCTACATTAATTCTGTCTCCCCAATTCTCTCTTCCTCATTATTTTCCTTGGACCAACTGATATCTTTATTCTCTGATCTCTTGCAGTTCCAGTTGACGGGCAAGTGGGTGAGTGATCTCTAACTCAGCTTCTCCTTCTATGCCACTTTCCTACTTCCAAAGGATGGGTCCTATTAACCTGCAAAAGAGCATATAGGGAAAGCAGAGAAAGAAGAAAGATTTATAAATTATGTAAAATCTCCCATATTCAGAGCATGATTTTCATAAAAACTATGATTTGTAAGCTTTCTTTCTAAAGTTTTCTGAATGAGCTCTTTCCTCTGAACGAAATGCCTGAATGTATATATAACAGCAGGAAAGGGCCAGAATTGCACAAACACTAAAGTAGTCTGCTGACACTGAAGTAGTCTGCTGGGTTTCCCAACATCCCGTAAACCAGTCCCCTTTACAAGAAAGCAGAGTGGGTTTTTTCTCCTCAGAAAGAGCCAGGCAAATACTGAAGGCTTCAAAGAGAGGAGTTTAAACCTCCGTTTCCAATGTACAAGCTGCTGAAGCCCTGCAATGTACTCTCAGAGACAGTATAGCTCAGAGGATAAGGAAAACAGCTCCGCTTGGCTTGCCCAAGTCTAAAACCCTGCTTCATTGCTCCCAACAGAAAAACCTACATCAGTAATTTAATCCTCAGGAGCCCCAGATTCCCAACACCCAGATGAGGATTTAATAACAATGAACAGAGGTCTCTGCAGCAGGAGGACACTCTTAAAGGCTGGCTTTTGTAGGTTTCCACTTGCCTATTTTTCAAATAAATCTAAATATGTATTTTTCCCTTGTGCTATCCACAAAAGCCTTACGAGTTGCTCAGAGCCCTCCCCTTTACTCCACTTGATCTTTTTCTTTTTCTTCTTGTAATCTCCAAGTAGACACCACAAAGGCAGTGATCACTTTGCAGCCTCCATGGGTCAGCGTGTTCCAAGAGGAAACCGTAACCTTGCACTGTGAGGTGCTCCATCTGCCTGGGAGCAGCTCCACACAGTGGTTTCTCAATGGCACAGCCACTCAGACCTCGACCCCCAGCTACAGAATCACCTCTGCCAGTGTCAATGACAGTGGTGAATACAGGTGCCAGAGAGGTCTCTCAGGGCGAAGTGACCCCATACAGCTGGAAATCCACAGAGGTAATTATGACTTGGACCAGGAGGGCCGGAAACTACAAGGTCTTCCTCTGCGTTCTCTCCTTTCTGGATGTCAGATGTGTGTGTGTCGATTTATCTGGGTGCAGGTCTCAGCACTATGTACCTACCAGGTGAAACTAAATCAGTATACTCAAAACATCACAGCAGGGTCCTTAAACTGTGTACCAACAGTACCTCAGCTGGGCCAGCTCTAAGTAGGATGTCTAGAGTAAGATTTAGGCCCTAAGATTGTATCATTATTCCAAATGTATGCCTGTACATAGTAAATAATAATAATTCAAACAAATGAGCAATAATGAACAATGAAATATCTTCCTCTCACCCAAAACCCTAGATCTGCAGTCACCTTCCACAGAAACAAAACTGCTTATATATACATATTATGCATATATATGTATATATTAGCATTATTATATATAAACTATATATATATACACACACATATATATAGTTTTAAAGCTGTGGGTGGTAGAACACTTTCTAAGTATTGTCCTATATCTTACTTTTATCACTTAAAATACCTTGAAGTTCTGTTTATATTAATAGAAATCCACTTTAAAATGTCTGCTGCACAGCTGTACCAGAATTAATTTAACCATTCTGCCTATTAGCAAATTTATAAGATGTTTCCACTCTTTTGATTTTACAAGCATTGCTGCAATAATTATCTTTATACATACATTCCAGGGGCACATTTCATAGGGTATCTGTAAGATAATATTCTGGACATGGAATTATTGTCATATTTTAATAAATAGAAGCAGAAAAGCCCACCACCCACTTAAACCTGTAAGGAGTTTCTATTCATCAAGAGATGGAGACTGCAATATTCTTCAGGGAAAAATGCTTCATTCAATATGCAAGACAAAATAACCAAATGTATTATTTAGTTATTCAGAAGTGATGAGTTTAAACTTCTTTAAAAATGATAATGCAAAAGTTAATCCACACTGGAGGCAAAATTGCCTTTATGCAGACATGGTTGCTGTTAGAGGAAATGTGTTTCAGCCAAGGAAATGTTGAGAATGTCTGAGGGAAGGCTTGATGTTCCTCATGTGTCCCTTAGGTCTCTGTAAATAAGTTCTTAGGATGGAGAGGTTAGGGAAGCTGACAGAGCTGTTTCCTTTTTTTTTTTTTTTTTTTTTTTTTTTTGAGACAGAGTCTCACTCCGTTGCCCAGGCTGGAATGCAGTGGTGCGACCTTGGCTCACTGCAACCTCTGACAGAGCTGTTTCAACAAGACACTTTGGGTAATTCAAGCAGAAGTGTTTCATGGTTCAAGTGACAACAAAAGGACTAGGGCTGGGAAGAGTCCATTTTCTTTACCTCTACACAGACTCTAGGACACTCAGCATCAGTGACTTACTGAGAATCATATCTTTTTTACATTACATTTTAATGTGAATTTTCATTGAAATATAACTTATGTACAACAAGCCATAAATGTACGCCACAGTAAATTTTTTCAAAGTAAACAGCATCCAGATCTATTTTAGACATTTCCAGCACCTCAGAAACTCCTTCTTGCCCATTTCTAATCCACCCCTGACACTGACTTCCAGCACCATAGGTTTTTTGCCTATTTTTGAACTTCATATAAAGGGCTACAGTATGGGACAGGATGTACTCTTTTGTGTCTGGTTTATTTTTCTCAACATTATGATTGTGAACTGTATACATGTTGTAAATTGAAGTTCATTTGTTCTTATTACTGTATATTTCATATTTTCCCATTCTGCTGAGGGGCTCGGGTTGCTTCTGGTTTTGACTACTTACAAATAGTAATGCTGTGGATATTTTTGTTTACATGTTTCAAATATTTTCTACCATTACTAATGTTTGACAGTATCTGATGGAGGTATGTTACAATTTCCCACTCTTTTGGATATACAAATGCAAATTAAGCATTTCCCTAATGACTATGATATTGACCATTTTTCACGTTTATTACCTATTTGGGTATCCTTTTTTGTAAGGTCTTTTTGATAATTTTTCTATCGTCTGTCTTTTTCTTACTGACTTACAGGAGTTATTTATATATTCTGGATATAAGTCCTTTTTCAAGTGTCTTAAATATCTTCTCCCACTCTGTGGCTTTTCTTTTCACTATAATATTAAAGTTTTGTTTGTTTTCAATGAACAAGACTTGTTAATTTTACTACAGTACAATACACCAACATTTTTGGTTGGTGCTGTCTATGCCCTATTTTAAAATGTTTTGCCACAGTCAGCCATGGGGAATTCAATTGCAGCTCACTGACTCTTAGTCATTTCAATTTAATCAGTATATGCTAAGACCAAGAAAATGCAGCTGGTTGGTGGACCCGAGCCCTAATCATATGGCTGACACCAAAGTCATGAAGATAGGGGAATGATTGTTGAGTAGGAAATCAGTAATGTCTGCTAAAAGCTGTATCTCGTGAGTTTTGATATGTAATACTACCATTACCATTTAAGTTTAAAAATTCATAAATTTCCATTATACATTATTTTATTCATGAATTACTTAGATGTTTTTTGGAGGGTAGTTTTTTGTTATTGATTTCTAATGTTATAGCACTTTGGTTAGAATTTGTGTTAAACATGGTATCAGTTCATTAGTATTTGTTGAAAATTGCTTTGTGGCCTAGTTCACACTTAATTTTTCTAATATTGCATGTGTGTTTGAAAAGCATATGAATTTTCTTTCTAAAATAGAGCATCCACAAAATCAAGCCTATTAATTGTGTCATTCAAATATTTTCTACCATTACTAGTGTTTGACAGTTTCTGATGGAGATGTGACAGCACTTCCCACTCTTTTGGATATATAAAGCAAAGATGGCAGTGTTTGGGCAGTGCAGTCTTTCAGCATCTGCTGGCTGTGGGTGGGAATAAGGGAGGGAAGAGAATTAATTCTATTTGGAAGCATTATATCAGTATCCATGACTGTAAAATTCATGCTATGTATAGCATAGAAACACCTGCCTTCCATTCTTAGATAAGTTCTGGAGGGGGAAAAGGCACTATTGTCTCTTTTCCGCCTTAGTCTCCTAAGAACCCCATTTTTACTTAGCCAAACCAACTGCCTCTGGAGAAAAGAAAAGTAGTTGAAGCATTTTTGGTTATGTGTAGAGGTGTATGTCGAAAGGAAAAACCCATTGACTTGGAGCTTGTTTTGCTAGTGATATCATTGATCTTACATATGTGAGTATTCATATCAATGTAGTAGGATGTTTATATCTGGATGTTTGCCCTTCTGTGTGTTTGTCTTAGGATGCGTGGTCCTATTAACAAATTTGTCAAGAGTTGGAGTGTATTTGTTTTCTATTGCTGTGTAACAAATTTAGCAACAACATACATTTAAGATCTTCCAGTTTCCATGGGTCAGGACTCCCATCACAGCTTAGCTGAGTGCTCTGCTGAGAGTCTTCCAAGGCTGCAGTTAGGGTGTTGACTTTGCTGTGTTTCTTTTTGCAGCTCTTCCAGGCTCACAAGGTCACTGGCAGAATTCAGTTCTTTGTGGTTGTAGGACTGAGGTTCCTGCTTTCTTGCTGCCCACCAGTGGGGGGCCACTCTCAGCTCCTAGAGGCCCTTGCCTTGTGGCACTCTTGTAGGCCCTCTCCTGGCATGGCAGCTTACCTCTTCAAGTTCAGGAGGAGACTTTCCATCCAGACTGCTAAGATAGAGTCTTACATAATGTAGCAATCCCAAGAGTGACATTTCATCACCCTTGTCATATTCTGTTGGCTAGAAGCAAGTCATAGGTTCCACCCACACTCAAGGGGATTATGCAAGGGAGTGAGTCATTGGGATCATTTTAGAATTCTGCCTACCATGCTGTATGAACTGTTTTTGTTTCAACCAACTTCTGAGATCTGGAAAGGGAAGATAAGAAAGGGCTGTGTACGCAGTTGCCAATAAAGATTGCTTTTCTTTCCACCAAAGCTAAAGATATTTGAGGAACTGGATATAGGCCTGAGATTTAGCAGAGCTCTGAGGCTGGATGTTGCAAGGAGAAAAAATAGGAAGCCCACAGGGCCAAGCTTGGGCCTCCTTGTACCTCCTCCACTGTATACGTACATTTTGGGTTCATATTTTTCAGGCTGGCTACTGCTGCAGGTCTCCAGCAGAGTCTTCACGGAAGGAGAACCTCTGGCCTTGAGGTGTCATGCGTGGAAGGATAAGCCGGTGTACAATGTGCTTTACTATCGAAATGGCAAAGCCTTTAAGTTTTTCCACTGGAATTCTAACCTCACCATTCTGAAAACCAACATAAGTCACAATGGCACCTACCATTGCTCAGGCATGGGAAAGCATCACTACACATCAGCAGGAATATCTGTCACTGTGAAAGGTATTGTATTGGAATAGTCATAGAACTGATAGTCCCTCCCCCTGAGGGACCATCATAAATATTCTAAACTCCTCACTTTAATTTACAAGTGAAGAAACTGGGCTCCAGAGAGGTAAACTGCATTACTAAAGGCCACACCATGACCAGTAGCTGGAACCAGAACTGAGGTCTCTGGGTCCTAGTCCAATACTCTTTCCAGTGTACCGCAACCCCCATCAATAATCACAGGAGCTAATGTCAATGTCAGGGCATAATGGTGATCCATTTCATCCATCATTATTTTAGTTGTAAAGAATACAGACTCACTCTAGGTAGATAGGAGAGTTAGAAAATAATACCATGGAATCTCACGGAAGCCCCATAGAAAGAGAAACCTGGAAAACATGAGGAACGGGTTATACTGTCCATCTACCTCTCAGGGACAAAGCAGCCTCTGTGGTGCCACTTCTTCCTGAGCATCTGCAGGCTAAGCAGTTTGCATATGGCCTTGTTCTGACCCTTTCACGGCCTTTCCTCTTAATACAATCACTAGCAACCTTTCTCTGTCTGAGAAAAAAAAAGTTCACTCCTGTGGGAAAGAAATTATTGTCCCAGATTATCTTTTAAAGTCAGGAACAAAAATAATGAGTCACTGAAATGTGGCGGGCACCTGTAGTCCCAGCTACTCGGGAGGCTGAGGCAGGAGAATAGCATGAACCCGGGAAGCGGAGCTTGCAGTGAGCCGAGATAGCGCCATTGCACTCCAGCCTGGGCAACAGAGCGAGACTACGTCTCAAATAATAATAATGATAATAAAGTCACTGAAATGGCAAGTGTGTGAGTCAGGGTTCACTCCTAGTTGACCACTGCCAAAAGGGCATGGTTATTGACCAGATGACACGGTCATTCAGGGAAGGATGGACCACGTAGAGCAGGGGTTCCCAACCCTTACTGGTCCGTGGCCTGTTAGGAACTGGGCTGCACAGCAGGAGGTGAGCTTCTTCATGAGCCAGCATTACGGCCTGAGCTCCTCCTCCTGTCCAATCAGTGGCGACATTAGATTCTCATAGAAACATGAACCCTATTGTGAATTGTGCGTGCCTGATGATCTGAGGTGGAACAGTTACCTTCGAAAACCGTCCCCACTTCACCCCCCGGCTGTGGAAAAGTTGCCTTCCACAAAATCCATCCCTAGTGCCAAAAAGGTTGGGGACCACTGGTATAGAGGTATCCTCAGTAGGACTCAGCAAGTTGGCAACCCTAATTATGTCTATTAGGACACCCCAAGAATGGCTCTCTGCTGGAAGTAAAAAGGGTTAATGCCTTATGGATGCATTTTCTAGGGCCAGGTTTCCCAAGGGGGTAAAGGGCATGTCTTTTGTGAAAAGGACCTGGATGCTAAACAGGCAACCCTGTCCCCCATCAACTTTCTCCTTAGAGCTATTTCCAGCTCCAGTGCTGAATGCATCTGTGACATCCCCACTCCTGGAGGGGAATCTGGTCACCCTGAGCTGTGAAACAAAGTTGCTCTTGCAGAGGCCTGGTTTGCAGCTTTACTTCTCCTTCTACATGGGCAGCAAGACCCTGCGAGGCAGGAACACATCCTCTGAATACCAAATACTAACTGCTAGAAGAGAAGACTCTGGGTTATACTGGTGCGAGGCTGCCACAGAGGATGGAAATGTCCTTAAGCGCAGCCCTGAGTTGGAGCTTCAAGTGCTTGGTGAGTGAGAATGACGGGAAGCCACTGGCACAGAAGAAGGGACTCCCTTATCTCCCATGGGACTGAGGTTTGTTCAAGGGTTTTTGGCCCAGACAGGAGGGGAAAGTCTCTTCAGGAAAAGCCCACAAGCAGGCCTTTCCATCCTTGATTCACAACATCACTCTTCTCCTCGCAAACTGTTAAATTTCCTTTCCTTTCTTTTTCCTTTGCCTTTCCTTCCTCCATTTCTTTCCTTCATTTTCTCCTCTGTCCTTCTTTTCTTCTCCTTCATTTTATTTTCCCCTCCCTCCCACTCTTCCCTCCACTCCATGACCCCCCCCTTCTCTCTCTCTCCCTGCTTCCCTGCCTCCCTCCTCCTCACCAACAATCTCACCAACAATTTATCAAGTTCTTCCTATCTGTTGTCATACGTCTGGGGACATAAAGACATTTGAGTATAGTTCTTGCTTCAGGGAGCTCACAAGGTGGATTTATCAGACAGTGATTTTGTAAACTGCAAATCACCACCTCCCCAAGTATCTCTATTTAACTGAGGCAGAGGGATTGTGAGCTCTAGAACAAAGTCTCCTTGGGGGGGAAAAAAATTCATCTTCAACCCAAATTCATTTCAAGTATTAAATGGCACAGAGATACCAGTTGTCTCTGGAACTAGGGAGTAAGTCCACTGACAGGGCCCAGCAATTAAGCTCTTCCAAGGAGCCTGTCCCTGTCTATACACCATATAGCCAGTTAGAGCTACCGCCAGTTCCTTCCTGCTCCCTGAAATGACCAGTGCCTCCCTGAGGACAGGCACATCAGGTCTCAGCCAACCTTCCCTTCCAAACATAACTCAGCCAGACCCCTCTGGTCTCTAAATAGTATCTCTTCTCTTTGTCTTTTTCTGTTTCAGGCCTCCAGTTACCAACTCCTGTCTGGTTTCATGTCCTTTTCTATCTGGCAGTGGGAATAATGTTTTTAGTGAACACTGTTCTCTGGGTGACAATACGTAAAGAACTGAAAAGAAAGAAAAAGTGGAATTTAGAAATCTCTTTGGATTCTGGTCATGAGAAGAAGGTAATTTCCAGCCTTCAAGAAGACAGACATTTAGAAGAAGAGCTGAAATGTCAGGAACAAAAAGAACAGCTGCAGGAAGGGATGCACCGGAAGGAGCCCCAGGGGGCCACGTAGCAGCGGCTCAGTGGGTGGCCATCGATCTGGACCGTCCCCTGCCCACTTGCTCCCCGTGAGCACTGCGTACAAACATCCAAAAGTTCAACAACACCAGAACTGTGTGTCTCATGGTATATAACTCTTAAAGCAAATAAATGAACTGACTTCAACTGGGATACATTTGGAAATTTGGTCATCAAAGATGACTTGAAATGAGGCCTACTCTAAAGAATTCTTGAAAAACTTACAAGTCAAGCCTAGCCTGATAATCCTATTACATAGTTTGAAAAATAGTATTTTATTTCTCAGAACAAGGTAAAAAGGTGAGTGGGTGCATATGTACAGAAGATTAAGATAGAGAAACAGACAGAAAGAGACACACACAGCCAGGAGTGGGTAGATTTCAGGGAGACAAGAGGGAATAGTATAGACAATAAGGAAGGAAATAGAACTTACAAATGACTCCTAAGGGACTGTGAGACTGAGAGGGCTCACGCCTCTGTGTTCAGGATACTTAGTTCATGGCTTTTCTCTTTGACTTTACTAAAAGAGAATGTCTCCATACGCGTTCTAGGCATACAAGGGGGTAACATGATGAGAAATGGATGTGTTATTCTTGCCCTCTCTTTTGAGGCTCTCTCATAACCCCTCTATTTCTAGAGACAACAAAAATGCTGCCAGTCCTAGGCCCCTGCCCTGTAGGAAGGCAGAATGTAACTGTTCTTTTTGTTTAACGATTAAGTCCAAATCTCCAAGTGCGGCACTGCAAAGAGACGCTTCAAGTGGGGAGAAGCGGCGATATCATAGAGTCCAGATCTTGCCTCCAGAGATTTGCTTTACCTTCCTGATTTTCTGGTTACTAATTAGCTTCAGGATACGCTGCTCTCATACTTGGGCTGTAGTTTGGAGACAAAATATTTTCCTGCCACTGTGTAACACAGCTGAGGTAAAAACTGAACTATGTAAATGACTCTACTAAAAGTTTAGGGAAAAAAAACAGGAGGAGTATGACACACACAGCAACTTGATTCTAAATTATTTGGTTTGATCCGTAAATGATGGGATGGGGCGTCGCGCTCCGAGCGTGTCCCGCGGCGGGCCCCTGGCGCCACACTGTGACCGCATGTGCATATTGCAGCCTCCGCCCGTATCTGGGGGCCGCAGCCGCCAGCGCCCGGGGACCCAGCTGCGGCGAAAGCTGTCGGGCGCGCGCTTCTCCGCAGCTCCGCGCCCCCGCCAAAACCCAGTGAGAAATTATTTGCATTCCTGGAGCCTGCAGGAGCGAGAAATGAGCTGTAGGAGTCGGTGGGCAGCAACGGCAGCAGGCGGATGGAAGAGAGCAAGGGGTCGCCGTTCGTGTCCCATTCGCCCGAGTTAAGGGGCAGCCCCCCAAAATCCCACGTCATTGTTTCCTCGGGGCCGGCAGGTGTGAAAACCCGGCGGCAGAATGGAAGTTCGGTAGTCTGCGAGGGCCCGCGGCCTCCCCAGGCGCGTAGCTAAGTCCCTCCAACCCCGCCCCGGGCCCGCCTGCTCTCGGGCCCCGGCGCGGCGCCACCTGGCGGCCGTCTGTGGAGGTTGCAGCTGCCGCCAAGCCCCGGGGATGCTGCCGGCCTCAGGTGCGCCCGGCCGAGCCTCCGCGGAGAGGAGGACTGGTAGATCACAGGAAACGGGAGGACGGCGCTGGGCTCCCAGCAGGCGCCCCAGCTTCTTGGCTTGTCGCAATAGCAGCCGGAGGCGGCGGCAGGGAGGGAGCGGGTGGGGAGTGGGAGAGGCCGCCCGCCTCCCCGTCCAGCTCGGAGGACCTCCCAGCTGGTTCCCTCACCGTCAAAAGCAGGAAGGGAGCTGGCTTGGCGGGATCAGCAAGCCAGCGGGCAAGAAGGCTCCAGGCTCCGCAGGGGCCACCCCACATGGACTCGGGAACCGCCGAGCTTCACCCACAAGGGCCCACGGCCCATCCTATCACGGATGAAAAGATTACAGGACTGACAATGAGGCCCTGGAGGGATCTGATGCAGCTGGCGGGGAGAAAGGTGGGTCGGACTTAGAGGGGTGGTGGGGTGGAGGAATATCTTTCTTCTCCCTGGGACCTACCGAGGCTTCACCTGTGAGGGTCTTGGGCCCATCCTTCAATCCGAGAGCTTCCAAGCCAAAGCACAGCTCCCCAGAGTGGACAAGTGGAGCAGAACCAGCATTAGGTTGGGAGGGTGGGTCGTTAGGGGTCGTTCTTCACCTTCCAGGCTGGGTATGGAGACCTCTAAATTCATCCTAGGGCCACAAGAGCTTCTGTAAGAGTTCAGGCCCGTTTCAGAACACTCAGAGGTTCCTAGCCTGAGAAGTAATCCCCAAAGCAGACCAACCGGTTTGGGGTAAAACAGGAATAGTTGGGTCCATTCTGGATCTTTCCTAGCTAAATGCTTTCAGGATTTAGGAATATTTTCCTAGGAGGGCCAAGGATTAGCTAGACCTGCCCAGCGATTCCAGCCCTGAGAACCAGACAGAATGGAGGTATAGCTGACAGCTGGCTGGGAGGGGGATGACGGTCCTCACTGCCACCAGGCTTAGTTGGAGACAGATTCCCCGGGCTGTAGAGAGACAACAGTAGAAGCAAAGAGACCATTTGGGAGTCTAGGTGAGAGGCAGCGGCAGCCTGGACTAACATGGTAACAGTGGAGCTATTGAGAGTGGTCACATTTGGAAGATGTTTTGTAGGAAGTGTCAACAAAGTTTCTTATTGATTAGATGTAGGGAATGTGAGAAAGAGAAGGGGGGGGAACACGTAGATTTTGGGTCAAAGCAATAAATATTCCATTGACAGAATTGAGACAGCAAGTTGGTGGAGGAGGGGAACGGGGTAGCAAGAAGCAAATGTTTCATATTGGACATTTTAAGATTCCTATTTGACATTTAAGTGTAACTCTTGAAAAAGCAATGGATATATGAAGAATCCTAGACTAGAGATACAAATTTGCCAATCATCATATAGATGTGGTATTTAGAGTCAGGGGACTAGAAAGAACAATGTAAGGGGGAAGTACAGATAGAAAAAGGTCTAAGGCTGAGCCATGAAATATGCCACATTTTAGAGGTTGCGTAGAAGAGGTGGTAGCAAAGGATATTGATAAGGAGTACCAGTGAGGTAGGAGGGAAAACAGAGAATAAAACGTCTCAAGAAAGAGAGATCAACTATGTCAAATTCTCCTGAGAAAACTATTGGATTTAGAGTGGGACTGCACTAAATCTGTCGATCTTTTTGGGGCAGGGGCAGGAGGGAGAGGGTTAGGGAGGATTGATATCATTCCAACACTGACTTTCCAATCCATAAACAAGGTATAACTCTCATTTATTTATGTCACTGTTAATGTCTCACAACAATATTATAATATTCTCTCTAGATGTGTTAGATGTATTCTTAGGTCCTTCATTTTTGTGTTATCGTAAATGGTATTGTTAGAATCTTCAGAAGTAATTATTGGCCAGGTGCGGTGGTTCATGTCTGTAATCCTAGCACTTTGGGAGGCCAAGGTAGGCAGACACTTGAGCCAGGTGTTGGAGACCAGCCTGGGCAACATGGCAAACCCCATCTTTACAAAAAATACAAAAATTAGCCAGTGGCACACGCCTGTAGTCCCAGCTACTCAGGAGGCTGAAGTAGGAGGATCAATTGAGCCCAGGAGGCAGAGGCTGCAGTAAGCCAAGATCGCACCACTGCACTTCAGCCTGGGTGGCAGAGGGAAACCCTGTCTCAAAAATAAATAAATAAATAAATAAATAAATAAATGATTATTACCAGTCTCACAGCTGAGGCAGAAATTTAAAACAAATAAATAATAAGTACTGCATTTATTCACTCCAAGAAAAGTAAAAGCTAAGGCCCAGAATGTGGCAAGGCAAGGGTTAAAAAGAAGAGAACAAGTTTTCCTCTGCCTTAGCAAGCTTACTTCAAGGACAGTTATAAGATAACGCTGTCCAAATAGCCAAGGTCAAAGGAATAGGCTCCAGACACCCCTCCCTTCCAGAGCAAGGTTGAAGGAAAAAAAAGAGATTCTTTTACTGTTACTCTTTCCGCAGGCCTCTTAAGCATTATTTACAAATGTCTGTATTTAGCCAGTTTTTGTTTTTCTTTCGATGCAACTACAAGGTCACCAGCTATGCAAAGTCACAAGTTATGTTATGCTATAGATTATGTGACCTGTCACTGTATGATTAACTGCTTTTGTTTTGTGTCTGTAAGGCCGCTTATAAAAACCCCACTCTGTCTTTATTCAGTGCTCAGCTTTTTAGATGCAAACCTGCTGAGCCGTGCGTACCTAAAATAAACAACAATCCTCCTGTTTTTCCATATTGGCCTCTCCTTTCCTCAGTTTACCACAACATAGCCATAATAGTATAAAAACTGAAAGACCCTAAGACACATATACATTAAGCTTGGCAACGGAAAGCAGGATGTCACACACACACAAAGCTAGTAATGTGAAAATCTGGTCTTGCATAAGGTCTTTTAGGTACAGACCTCTTTGTTAATGCACATTGGCAGGAAAATGGGAACGAATAAAATTGCTTGCTGTCCTTCTCCCTTTATTCTCCACTTCTTGTTTTTTCTAAATGTGGGGTCAAAACTTCCATGAGGGTAAGAAGTTCAGTTTTCTGCCTTTCCCCTTCATCTCCCTATCACACATGTATACTACTCCTTAACACTTAGAGAAGATAAAAAAAGAGTAAATTGTGGAGAGGGAGCATATGTGAAAGTAAAAGATTCCCAGACATAATATGGGAGTTAATGGAGAAAGAAAATCTCTAAGGAAGACTAGAAATAATTGGGTTAGGGATTCTCGAGAAGTAAATTAAATTCCCCAACTGTGGTATTCTCTGAGAAGATAATTTTGAAGAAGCAATGGCATGATATCCAGTGAAACAGCAGTCCTGTGGAGCCTGGCTGTGACTTCAAGGCCCAGTTCTTCTGGAAGGGCAGAAAAATACTTCGAAGAGGAGAAATGAGCATTTATATAGGTTTATAAGTACCATCTTTATTTTAGAAAATAATCATTTTCTACCTTGAATTCTAGTTTATTGTGACCAAAGATTGTAAAATTTCAGGATATGGCTGAATTAAAATCTTGGTCCTGCACTTAAATAGCTCCTTGAATTGCAATTTCTTATCCCAATTATTTTATCCTTTCATTCCACTGTGAAATCTATATCATGGCACTTAATAGTCAACTTTATTATTTTAACAAATGCTTATTTACCTTTCATGGGTTATTTCATTTAGCCTTCATAATATCTGTTGTCATTGTCTCACACTCAGTCGGTGATTTTTAATACTATTCTATTATTTTGATCAATTTGTATAATATATTCTCTCCTCAGTGTTTGGTAAAGCTGTCTGGGCTTGCTTTTGTTTGTTTTTTGAGACAGAGTTTCGTTGTGTCACCCAGGCTGGAGTGCAATGGCACGATCTCAGCTAACTGCAACCTCCATCTCCCAGGTTCAAGTGATTCTCCTGCCTCAGCCTCCCAAGTAGCTGGAATTATAGGCACACGCCACCACACCTGGCTAATTTTTGTATTTTTAGTAGAGACGAGGTTTCACCATCTTGGCTAGGCTGGTCTCAAACTCTTGACTTCAAATAATTCACCCACCTCGCCCTTCCAAAGTGCTGGGATTACAGGCATGAGCTGCCGCACCTGGCCTTGGTGCTATTTTTAAGGATATGTATATCTGATTTTTTTTCTGTTTCTCTTATAGTTAATTCTTTATTCAGGTATTTTACTTTTCTTAGCTCAACTTTGGTAATTTGTATGGAAAAGTCAACATTTTGTCTACATTCGCAAATATATATCAAAAATACACATCATTTTAATATCTTCTATATCTAGTATTACTTATGTGCTTTTTCAATAGTAAGTTTACGGAAGGATTAACTCTTAATTTTCTTTTCAGGGAACACAGTGTTTGGTTTTATAAATTCCATTTTGGTGGAATAGGAAGGTATGATCTGTTTCATTGACTATGCTTTCATCTTACTTTATGCCTTCTACTTTCCACAGGTTTTTGTTGTGTTCCTTTGTTAGCATTTGAGTTAAAAACTTAATTCTCTCTCTGTTGCTCAGGCTGGAGTGCAGTGGCATGATCTCAACTCACTGCAACCCTCCGCCTCCCAGGCTCAACGATCCTCCTGCCTCGGCCTCCCTAGCAGCTGGAACTATAGGCGTGCACCACGACATCCAGCTAATTTTTGTATCTGTTGGAGACACAGGGTCCTGCCATGTTGTCCAGGCTGGTCTCCAATTCCAGAGGCAATAATTGGGAGGCCAAGGCGATCTGCCTACCAATTATTTTCTCTTAAATGCATTTTAAAGCTACAAATTTTCTCTTGACTGCTTCATGTAGGTTTTAATATTATTTGCCATGAAATATATTTCACAGTGGAATGACAGATAATTGGGATAAGAAATGGCAATTCAAGGAGTTATTTAAATATAGGGCTAAGATTTGAATTCTAGCTTACTGGGACCAAAGCTTGTGAAGTCTCAGGGTATGGCTGAATTATAGTGCTCTTGTTATTTCTAAAGAGTGTATAATTTTTATTCTGATATCCCCTTTAACCCATGTGCTTTTTCCTAAGAGTACAACTTAAAGAGGGCATGTTTGATTATTTTATTGTTTTATAATCAGTTAACTATGCCCTGGTCCTATATGGTTTCAGCTTTTCAGCACTTGTTGAGACTTAATTTGCCATCTCACTTATGGCCAATTTTTGTCAATATTCTATGTGAATTTGAAAATAATGTAACTTTCCTATTTTGAATATAAGATGTATAGGCATAATTATAGTTATGATTAATCTTATTAACCGTGTTCTTCAAATTCTCCATATCCTCAATAAGTTTCAGTCAACTAGATCTGTCAATTCCTAAGAAAGGTATATTAAACTTATCACTGTGATTGTTGACTTACATGCACATATGTGTATGTATCCTTGTTAAATGCAAACAATTCATGGTCATTCGTTAATGGAGCACTACCTTTATGAATATGATATACCCTTCTAGTGCCATATATAAATGTATTTTTAAACCGACTTTAAAAAAAAAAAAAAAAAGAGGAACTTGCTCTGTCACAAGGCCAGAGTGCAAAGGTGCAATCATAGCTCACTGCAGCCTCGACCTCCTAGGCTCAAGCAATCCTCCTGCTTCAGCCTCCTAAGTAGCTGGGACTACAGGTGCATGTAACCATGCCTGGCTAATATTTTTACTTTTTGTAGAGACAGGGGTCTTGCTTTGTTGCCCAGGCTGATCTTGAACTCTTGGCTTCAAGTGATCCTCCTGCCTCAGTTTCCCAAAGTGCCAGGATTACATGTGTGACCCACCATGTAAGCCCACATTTTTCTAACTTCTTCAGTAATAATATCTATATCCTATTTATTTATAACATAAATCTTACTTAGCTTGTTTTACTTCTCTTCACTCTTGCTTTCCCTACCACCCTTCTACATCACCTGGAATTTGAATTCCAGGTTTTCTTTTTAATTTTCTAGAATCTAAATTCACTTTGTTTAGCAATATCTTTTACCAAATACATGACCACCTTTGCTTCCATTATCTCACATCTTCCCTTATGATATTTTTAAAATTATTGCTGGAATAGAATTCTGAAAAGTCACCCACACTTAAATGATAGTTTAATTGAATTCAAAATTATTTTCCCTAGATTTTAAAAAATAATGCTTCGTGTCTTCTTATATCCAGTGGAGCCCAAATGAGTTGGATGTAAATTTGACTTCCATTTCTTCATAAGCATTTTCCCTGAATATGTTTAGAAATTTCTCTTTGTTCCCAAATTTTGTCACTGTGAATCTAGGTGAGGGTCCTTCTCATCCTGTATGCTCAGAATTTAATAGGACCTTGCAATCTAAGGATGTATGTATGCATTTAGATCCTGTGAAATATCCTCCTTTTATTCCTTTATTTTCTCATGACTATGGTTGCATACTACACAATAGTAGGTTGTACACTACACATTGGCAAATCTTACTATTCAAATGACAGCCCCTGAAATTGTGCAGTGCACAATCAGCAAATCTTATTTGGTAGATTTGTATTTTATTTCTTACATGTTCTCAATTCTCCCCTCCTCTCTAACTCCTCATCCTGTTACATGAGTTTGGAACATCTGGATCTATTTTTCATATCATTTAACTTTTCTTTCATCTCTGCATGCATCTTTTTATATGGCTTTGTGGAGGAATTTCTGGCTTATCTTGATCATCATGAGGAGGGAGAAACTCAAACTATGTGTTTCCTGTGCTTTCACACTACAACAATCAACACAGAAGACTGACGGCGGAGGGGGGTTCTCCACACAGCAAGCAAGCAATCAGTTCTGCAGTGGACACCAGCTGAGTGTACTCCAATTCAATTTTTACACTATTTATCAGGAGATCCCACAGGTTGAGGACTGAGTCTACCAGACTGCCCCCACTTCAAATGCCAGTTCCAAGTCTGGGCCTCCAGAACTTCTGACCAACCATTTCCAAGCTGGGGTTCCCATGGCTTCCTCCTTTGCATTGTATTAATTTGCTACAGCAGTTCATGAAACTCAGAGAAACACTTGGGTTTACTGGTTTATAACAAAAAATACAGATGAAAAGATGCATAAGGCAAAGTATGGGGGAAGGAGCATGGAGCTTCCATGCACCTCCACTGGGTGCGCCGCCCTTCAGGAACCTCTACATGTTCAGCTATCCAGAAGCTCTCCAAGCCCTGTCCTTTTGGGTCTTTATATGGAGGCTCCATTGCATAGGAATCACTGATTAAACCATTGGCCATTGGTGATCGGCTTAACCTTCAGCCCCTCTCCCCTCCCCGGAAGTTGGAGGTGGGCTGAAAGTCCCAACTCTCTAATCCTCCCCTTGTTCTTTCTGGTCACCAGCCCCCATCCTGAAGCTACCTAGGGGCTGCCAGACATCAGTCAACTCATTAATAAACAAAACGACATCACACTTTGGTGTTTCTAAGGATTTTAGGAGTTGTATGTCAGGAAATGGGGTTGAAGACCAAATATATATTTCATAATAGCACAATCTTTCAGCTTATTTATTTTCTCTTGGCTTTATCTATCCTGTTCTGGATTTATCCCTTGTTGAATTTTTATGTCAATAATCAAATTTTAAATTTCCAAGATGTGGGAGCGCCCAGTTACTTGGCACATTTTCCTGCCTCCTTGAACCAAATGACCGCACTCACTGCTGGGGTCAAAGATGTCAGTCACCAGCCAGACATGGTGGTTCACACCTGTAAACCCAGAACTTTGGGAGGCCAAGGTCGGTGGATCCCTTGAGCCCAGGAGTTTGAGACCAGCCTGGGCAAAATGGTGAAACCCCATCTCTACAAAAAATACAAAAATTAGCTGGTTGTGGTGGTACATGCCTGTGGTCCCAATTACTGGGGAGGCTGAGGTGGGAGGAGAGCTTGAGCCCAGGAGGTTGGGGCTGCAGTGAGTTGAGATCGTGCCACTGCACTCCAGCATGGGTAATAGAGCGAGACCCGGTCTCTAGAAAATAAATAAAAAGACTTCAGTCACCAAGGTAAGGAGATGGGTGGATATTCCTACTGTGGTACCTGAACTGTCATCCTGTCAGTTGCCCCAAGACCAACTTTTGTCTCCTGGTTCCAAAACATGTGGATCATTTCTTGGTCCACTCCTGTCTTCTGCAGAAGTCCTCCTTGGCACTCTTCACTGTTACCCCATCTGCCATCTTTGTCAATTTTTTATCATTTCTAGGAATTTGGGGTGGAATATGAGAAGAAAGCAACATATCTTCAGGACACAATCTTGAATCAGTAGCTATTTTTCACCTGTGCATTAGAGATGGGAAACTTGCAGAGCACTTAACAGGACTTCCCTACGATCACCAACTAGTATTTATTGAATTGTTTATTAGTAGGAAACATTAAGCAATTATCCTTCATAAAAACATTATGAAGTAAGCATTACTACATTCCCAGTTTTAAGATGAGAAAACACAGATTAAAAACATCCTAAAGAGCAGAGCCAAGTTACACTCCAGGTGGTCCGTCTCAGAAGCCTGAACTCTTTACTAATACACTATACGATGGCATATCCGGGTGATTTTGGGAACACATTATACTTCTACCCTGCCAGGAGGGCCAAATATATTTACTTTGTCATCTCTGTGCTGTAAGGGGCCACATTTCTACCCATCAACTCAATCTACATTACTCAAGCATGCTTATAATTCATATGTTATTTCCTCATGCCAGGAAGAACAGTCACAGTTCTGTTTCACTATGCTTTTATCTTTGAGACTCAAATTCCCCCCTCCCCACTATAAATTATTTGCACATACTAGTCTAGAAAAATTTAATATGCCACTTTCCCCCACAAACACATCTCCACAATCATAAACACCATGAAATAAACTTCTCTTAGACAAATGAAAAAGTTTCTTACCTTTTTCTCCAGGCTAAGGATCGAAATTCAAGTTTTACTTGGTTAACTCTCCTGCTAATCTGAAAACTGTCTTCTACTCTATAGATGCTTGCTGTTTCAGGGGGGCAGGCGGGAGTTATTTAAGAATAATTTCCATTACCTAATACCTTGATACTAATGTGAAAAAAATTATGAAAATCAGAGGTCAAACACTTAAAAAGATCCACGAAAAATCTCCTACAAAGACACTTAAATAAGTAAAATCATCAAATTTTCATAATGTGACAGGGAGAAGATTGAAGAAACCAAAAAAAGCAAGTATGTTCCTTTGCTGGAACTAATCCTATGGCTAATATATATACAAGTTAATCAGCATACCTTTCTCCTGCTCATTATTCTACATATAATATGGGTCTTAAGTAAGTAAACATTCCAAACTAGATGAAATACAGTTCCAGAGAGAAATTATAAGTAGTTTAAGACTTAACTCTTTGTATTAGTCAGAGTTCTCCAGAGGGACAAAACTAATAGGGGAGACATATATCTATAGATAGATGATAATAGATTAGATATAGATATATTAAAAGGAGTTTATTAAGGAGAATTGGCTCACATGATTACAAGGCAAAGTCCTACAGTGGGCCGTCTGCAAGCTGAGGAAGAAAGAAGCCAGTAGTGGTTCAGTCTGAGTCCAAAAGCCTCAAGAGTAGGGAAGCCCACAGTTCAGCCTTCAGTCTGTGGCTTAAGGCCCAAAAGCCCCAGGCAAGCCACTGGTGTTAAGTCCAAGAGTCCAAAGGCCAAAGAACCTGGAGTCTGATGTCCAAAGGCAGGAGGAATGGATGGAGGCATCCAGCACAGGAGAGGGATGAAAGCCAGAACTCTGCAAGCCAGCTTAGCCCACCTTCTCTCTCCTGCTTTGTTGTAGCTACCCTGGCAGCCGACTGGATGGTGCCAACCCACATTGAGGGTGAGTCTTCCTCTCCTAGTCCACTGACTCAAATGTTAATCTCCTCTGGTAACACCCTCACAGACACACCCAGAAACAATACTTAGCTATCTAGGCATCCTTTAATCCTATCAAGTTGACACCTAATATTAACCATCACACCCTAGGATTTAGAATTTTCTTAAGAACACTGAATGACCCTTGCCCAGGATCGTATCTGTGCTGTGTCTGAAGTCTTAGACTCCCTCCTGGCCTAAAGAATTTTCCTTCAATGCAATGAAAAATGATAATCCCACAAACTAGAAACCAAGACTTGTGCAAAATCAAAACATTGCAAAGGTGGGTGTGGGGAAATCAAGCTATTATCTTTAGGTTATTCTATTCCTAGGTGTTTAAAACACTAATATTAAAAAGTGATATGGAGCTTCACCTACCCTCTGGTAATTTGCAGTTATTGTCCTTTGATCATGTAAAGCAACTGAGATCATTTGCTCCTGACTTCACGTCACTAATCTATATCCTTCATTTTTTGCTCCAAGTGTTCCTTCTTCTGAGTGCCTAGTGCTGCTCCAGTACCTAGATATCTCTCTCTCCCCCTCTCTTTCTGTCTCAATATCCAATCAATCCCAAGCTGTATTACCTCTTTACCAACTTTGGGAAAGTGGACCAGTATCCAGGCTTGGATAAGCCAAGGAAAAATACTAAGGAACTGCTTAAAGCTCTAGTAGTTCTTCTACTTTGCTGTTTCTGGCTTTGGCCATCTAAAGCAAAGTTCCTTGGATTGGTTGACAGTGAGATAGTCTCTAGATTCTTGTGTCTCTTTTTAGTAGGACCACCTAAGATGTATCATCCATTGTGTAATGAGTTCTTGACCAAAGAAAAGAAATCTTAAGGTCTTCGGACTCTGTCATCTTTCTTGTTTGCCACTCTTTGGACTGTAATTTGAAGAGAAAAAAACCTTGTTTTCTTGCTAAAATTTTGGATGCTGAGTAGTTGACAACAACAGTAACTTCAGCTAGAAAATGCTGGAAACAATTTAATAAGCAGAAATGATTAACTCCAAAATCATCAACATGACTCCACCAACCCCATTTTTAAATTTCTATTTAAACATTTCCCAAATTATTTGCACATTCTTCTTTTGGCTGTAAGTCTTGTTTTTCTCTATGCTAGCTAATAGTTTTCTAGATAATTTCTATTCCCTTGACTTGTTCTTATGTTAAATCCTCAAAATTAAGAGCTTTCAACTCAAAAATCAGAAATAGGAAAGTGTTTAATGAAATGATTTCACTTTTTTCTGAAATTATTGACATGAAGTATTAAAAGCATCATCTGATAGAAAAAGAAAGTACTTGCCAAATGTTATATCGGCCTTTATAGAGCACTAGTAACAGACACTATAAAGTCTCTTGTTTCCTAATTTATTATTTTCCTAATGGGCCACATAGCAGACACTGAAGGTTCTACATAACAAAGGTCCTACAAGTAAATTGTGAAAATCCCTTATTGGATGGTGTTTTTAGAATACAGAAGGTCTTATTTCCTTAATGCAAGATGCTTAGGGAAGTCACTCTCAAGTCACTAGAAATCTATTAAAGCACCACTTGCTGGAAAATGGAATGTGCTCTGGAAGTACAATGGTGCTCTTGCTAGCGCCTTCCTAACCATAACAATAATAAGAACAACACTGATCAAATATTTACCATGTTCCAGCCACTGTACTAAGTGCTTTGGGTACATTACCTCATTTAATCTTCATATCAAGCCTAGAAGGTAGTTTCCATTATTTTTTCCACTTTACAGGGGAATAACTTGAGGATCAATTTGCTGTAAGGAAGTTTATTTATCACAACAAGTAAAGAAAGTTTTCCAAGGTCATACAGTCCTTACGTGGGGAAGCTATACTCAAAGCTGATGTTCATCGCCACTACAGGCTAGTGCCTTCTCAGCAAGAACTACTCTTACAGTGCTAAGAGGAGAAATGGGCAAGGTGGTAAGAGCCAGAATATCTGTTGTTGATATTACAGATACAGCTCTGAACTTAAGACCCTAAAAATGATCTCCAACCTCAGTTGCCTCTGAGATGCCTTCAGCATGATATGTGATCATGTGAGAGCCATGTTATGTGTATTCTTTTTACCACCTCTTCTGTATCCATCTGGAGATAGTTCTCTTTTCTGTTTTTTCTAGAGGAAAAAAACAACGACAAAGAAACAGGGAGATCTTAGCAGAACCAAGGCAGATTAGATATTAGCCTTGAAAATGGTGACAGCAATCAGTGATATTGAACCTGAAATAATTTAAATAATTATCGGGGACTTACCAGAGCTAAGTTCGTGGACCACTGGGATTTCTCTTATTTGGGTCTCATAGTCTTCCATAAAGTGATGGGACTATAATTGTCCATCTTCAAGTATCCTTCTATGACTCATGTATAATCCCTTGACTTTTAGGAGATTCCTGGCAGTTAATGTCAATACTGCCCTTCATAATGCTTCTGATTTGCTTAGGTAAGGTCCTTAAATACCCAATGACTTACACTCTGAGGCTTCTAAACTGGTATGTGGACCTCGGTGGTTGCAACTTCACCCAAATCCTCATTCTGTGTTGTGCTGTCCCTAATTTAGAGGGCAAAAGATTTCAAACTCAATCATTTCTTGTTAAATTCAACTCTTGGAGCTCCACCTGTCATAAACACAATCCCATTTCCCATGTACTCAGTTACTTCTGTTTCTCGAATCCATCATTCATCCCATAGATATTGAGTGCCTAATGTATTCCAGATATAGTTCTACATAATAGGGATACAGCGGTGTATGAAACAAAGCACCTACCTTCATAGGACTTATTCTGAGGAGGTAGGAGGGGAGACAAATGATATAATAACTTAGACTATATCTGAGTAATACAACAAATAAGTCTTTAAAAACAGTGGCTTGAATAAGATACAAGTTTATTTATCTTTCATGTAACAGTCCAGGGCTAACAGAGCAGTTCTGCCATCCTCATCACAGGGCTTCTGCCTCTGGGTCCAAAGTAGTTGCCCCAATTCCTGCCATCACATCTGCACCCCAGCCAGTGGAGAGGGTAAGAGGGCAAGGGCAACACATACATATTCTTTTTTAGGGCACAAACTAGAAATAATACATGCAACTTCCATTCACATCTCATTGGCCCCAAACTTTGGACAAACCCAGATGCAAGAGAAGCTGGTAAATTAGCCTTTAATTGAGAAGCCAAGTGCCCAGAAAGCAGGGAGTTAGAGTATACAAGGAAAGATCATTTTTATGGATATCAGTCTCATTCAGAAATAAACAAATAAATACATTGGTATTCAGATGGTATATGGAGAAAAATTAAGAAAGTTATGAGAGGCCGGGCGCACTGGCTCACACCTATAATCCCAGCACTTTGGGAGGCCGAGGTGGGTGGATCACAAGGTCAGGAGATCGAGACCATCCTAACACAGTGAAACCCCGTCTCTACTAAAAATACAAAAAATTAGCTGGGTATGGTGGCACTTGCCTGTAGTGCCAGCTACTCGGGAGGCTGAAGCAGGAGAATCGCTTGAACCCAGGAGGTGGAGGTTGCAGTGAGCCGAGATTGCACCACTGCACTCCAGCCTGGACAACAGAGCGAGACGCGAGACTCCGTCTCAAAAAAAAAAAAAAAAAAAAAAGTTATGAGATAAGGAATACCAAGAAGTGAGGAAAGAAAAGGAGGGGAGCTTGTTATCTTACCTAAGATGTTCAGGGAAGACCTCAATGACAGTTGGTAAAGTAACTTCTGAGCAAAAGCTTACAAGAAATTAGGAAGCCAGTCATGCAAGTATCTAGGGCTGAGCCTTTGAGAAAAGGAAATAGCAAGTGCAAACATCCTGAGATAGAAGGGCCTTGATGTATTCAAGGAAGTACAAGGAGAAAATTATGATGAAATGGAGCAAAACAGGTAAGAGAGAGGGTCAGAGAAGTGAATGTGGGCCTTGATGCTGAAGCCATTGGAGGGTTTTCTGTTGAGGAGGAGTATGGGAATGATATGATCTGACTTATGTTTCAAAAAGTGTACTCTAGCTGCTTTGTGGGAAATACAGGAGGGAGAGAGCAGAATCAAGGAGGCCATTTAAAACGCCATTGCAAATATCCAAGAGAGGTGGAAGCTTGGAGCAGGGAAACAGTGGTGGAGGTGGTGAGATGTGGTTGGATGCTGGACATATTTTGAGCCAAGAGGATTTTCTGATAAATTGCATTTGGAAAATAAGAAAAAGCTTATTCACTCACCAGTCTAATAGTCACACCAGTCTATAATCCCAGCACTTTGGGAAGCCAAGGCAGGTGGATCACTTGAATCCAGGAGTTCAAGACCAACCTGAGCAACATAGTGAGACCCCATCTCTACAAAAAAAAAACTCTAAAAATTAGCCAAGCATGTGGCATGCACCTGTAGTCCCAGCTACTCAGGAAGCTGAGGTGGGATGATCACTTGAGCCTGGGAGGTCAAGGCTGCAATGAACTGTAATCATGCCACTGCACTCCAGACTGGGTGACAGAGCAAGACCCTGTCTGGGAAAAGAAAAAGGCATGGCGGGGGGCGGGGGGGCGGGCGTGGTGGTTCACACCTGTAATCCCAGCACTTTGGGAGGCCGAGGCAGGCAGATCACCTGAGGTTGGGAGTTCGAGACCAGCCTGGCCAACATGGTGAAACCCCATTTCTACAAAAATACAAAATTAGCTGGGCATGATGGCTGGCATCTGTAATCCCAGCTACTCGGGGGGCTGAGGCAGGAGAATCGCTTGAACCTGAGAGGCAAAGGATGCAGTGAGCCGAGATTGTGCCACTGCACTCCAGCCTAGGTGACAGAGCAAGACTCCATCTCGAAAGAAAGAAAAAGAAAGAAAGAAAGAGAGAGAGAGAAAGAGAGAAAAGAAAGAATAACCACACCCCAAGAAAATCAAGCTAGGACCATGGTGAACAATGCTCCAAGAGTGTTCTGATGCTGTAAACTGAGTGTGATGTGCATAAATTGTTTTGCACTCTGCAGGTAGGAGGGTGGGATAGCCAAAGCTGTTCAATATAATAATATTAAAAAATAAAATCTCAATTGAAGTAAAATACAAATTTTCTTAAGCAATATTTTAAAGTAAATGGAAATGTTACAACCTGGATGAGGGGTGAGGAATTAATAACCTCTAATCACAGAATAAAAATGGAATGAGAATTCCATCTACCCAAATCAGACAATTAAAAAGTTGAAAGAGGTTACAGTAAAAACTGGGTAAAACTAAAACTTAAAAAATAATTTCAGAGGATACATGATATACTCGTCACACAGAAAACTCCAGTTGAACCTTATGGACTTGAGGAATGGATACCTTTGTGTCTCCATCACTTAGCACAGTAGCTGGCACCATGTAAGTTCTCACAGAATTTTCCTGAACTCTCCAACCAGAGGCAACCTTTCACTCTCCATTCACATAACATTTCCTTCTTTCTCTTCTTTTGGGAATAACATATCTTGCTTGAATTATATTTATCTTTATGCCAGTTTAATTCTCTTTTAGATTCATTTACATCTTTGTATCCTCTAGCTCATTATTTTTTCAAAATAAAATGGATTAACATAAAAAATTATTAAAGAGATAAACTAAAGGAAAATATTACAACCTGGCTGAGGGGCAAAAATTTTATGTTCAACATATATTTGATAATACATACTGAGAAAACACGGTCTACTTTTACTTTTCAAAAGTTTGTTCATGTTGACATTGTGGGGCCTAGAAGATTTTTATCAAGTTTTCTATTTTTGCCAAGTCATATGATCTGCTATAGTTCAGCTATAGTTAACCAAATGTAGAAAAGAAAAAAATTTTCCATAATATCTAGTAATTCTCCAAAACAAGCTTGTTCCTAGTTAAACACTGACATTCTTTGATAACTCTCACTTTATCCCACAGAGGTCATGTACTTATTTCCCATCTGTTGTCCTATGCTTGCATTCCAAATTCAGTTGCATTGACTTTTAGAACAGCTTTAAGAACTGCACCCAGTTTTAAAATACATTATTTGTCTAAAAATTATGACATGAGATTAAACTGTCATCTTTGTAGGTTTCTACACATACTCCAACTCATTCACCAATCCTTGAAAAGATTATGTAACCAATCTCAATGCCCTGACCCAGGCCAAGCCCATTTCTACATGTGCAGTGTTCTCTGGATCTGATATTTAAAGCCCCTTATCCTGATACTACACACCTTTTGTCTTCTGGAATGCACCTCTCTTCTCATCCTTTTTCAAGGCACTAGAAAAGCAGACCATTTCTGCAGCACCTCAAACCAGGGTGAGAAAGCTCCACTCTAATCTCATCATTTTAGCTACATAGATACATCGGCTCAAGGGAAGATGCCAAGTGTAGTACTTTACCACTCTGAGGATTTTTGAATCTATAACAGTTGTTTCAACTGGGCCAATAATTATGAAGGGCAATAATTAAAAGAGTATCCATAGTAAAGGAGTAAGAAAAAAAGTTAGAAAAAAAGTAGAGAAAAATATTTACTAGAGTATTTACTAGAACCCACCACTCTCAGATCAATTTTCTAGTGTTCTGTTGACTGGCAACCAGTCAACAAACTTTCATTGAGAAGCTATTTTATAGTAGGCATTGGGATAGCCTTTGTGGAATAAATACCAAGAAGCATATGTCTCTAGCAGAAGACAGACAAGAAAATGTAAAAACAAGAAAAAGAAATTGAGGAATAAGCCTACAGTTTACAAAGCTACACAATTATTCGTTATGCAAGGAATGAGGTCTTAAGAGAAAGACTTCCCTGTGAACTACAATGAGATGAAAAAGCTTCTCAGAGTGAGATTTGAGCAAGAGTTTAAAAGAACTGACAGACTGATAAAAAGCTTCAAGTAGTCCAGAGGACTGAGTACTAAAACTCAGAACAATGTAACAAAAGCACAGAAGACAAAGTTAAGATGCTTTACATGACAGTAGAACATTTAGGCTAAGCTGGAGGACTGGGGAGAACAAGTGAAGAAGGTAAGTTTTGGCTAGATAATAGGTGGCTTTTAGTGTCAGGATGAGGATTTGGAAGTTAATCTTTTGGTCAGTGGGTAATAAATGATGGCATTTGTGTAGTTGAGCCAGTTGACAATGCTTTAACAACTTCAAAAGGCCCTGAAAAACATGGTCCCTAATCCTTAAGAAAAAAGGAACTCCTGACTTCAGGACCCTAAGCTAGGAGGAGATTGGATAAATTCTCTTATGGCCCAACTGTATAGAAAATAGACCACCTCGGCCGTCTCACTTACTGAGTAACCTTTCCTACCAGAGAATGTGCTATATATGATTTCTTTACTTTCAACAGAAATTTTGGATTCTTAGTTATCTTTCCCTGACCTCTTGTCTGGTGATCAGAAAAAGATGACTAAACTGGGAATCTTTATTTTCTAGTGGAAAAAAAACATGTATACCGCATTTTATATCTTTTAATTGGGTGTAAATTTGAACTTCAACATCATAAAAATTAGTAAAATTCATTTTAAGCACAAAATTGTTAATTCCCCCAAGATTTATCAAGAATGGCTTAATTTCAAAGGCTGTCAAGTTAATTATAAGCTAAGATTTTCCAGTTGCACCAAGGGTATATTTTATTTGGCAAAAGAGACATCCACTGGCTTTTGTCAGGATGAGTCTTGAGTTATTCAAGTTTTGAACTGAGAGGTCTTCAGAAATTCACCCCACATATTAACTGTGGCCTTCTCTACACCACAAATTCCCCTCCACTCATCCTCAAATTGTTTCCTTTCTCAGAACATCTGTGACACAAAGACTGTGACACACCCACAGGTCGATTAACATGAGGACCCAACACCTATTAAAACATCCACACTCCTGAGAACACTAAAAACCAAACACCTCGTCAGGTCCCACCTCCAGTCTAGCTGAATCAGGAAACCTCAGGAGAATCACCTGGAAGCAGGTTTAACAAGCGCAAAGGTGACTCTTATAATTGGGAAAGTTTGGAACCAAGACAGGGTTCTTGTCCTGGAGGAAGTATTTTCCTGTGGAGAAGGACCTGTAAACAGCCTATGAAGTGCTCAGCTTTCACCAAGCAAAGAAAAACATGGGCTGATAGGGTTAAGGAAACGTTTGACTGAAGAGGATTAAATCCTGAAGGTTAGGGATGTCTTTGGGCGCTGGGGTCTCTCAATCACCAAAGATCGACATTACAGGCCAGGTAGCTCTTTGTCCCCCGAGGACTGTCCTGTGCCTTATGCTTAGCACTCCTGGCCTCTGCCCATTGGATACTTCTAGCACCCCCCCCCAACACACACACACCTGACAACCCAAAACATCTACAGATATTGCCAAATACTCCACAGGGGGTGGGGTGGTGGCAATATATCTCCCTGTTTGAAGTCACTGGAATGGAAGTTAGGAGAGGATGGCTAAGTCAGAACTTGCAAAAAGGCTAAGGGACGAAAGCACATGGCTATATTAGACAAAGTTTGTGACAGACGCCTGTAGGTATACGGTAAGGAAAACAGATTAAAACACTAAGAAATATTAACAGGTTGGACCGAGGGTTTCTCATCTGCATGGGAAATCTCATCTCGTTCATTACTTTCAGAAACAAAAAGGATAAACGACTTTAAAGATACAGGTTAAAGGCTGAAGGGGTGTAGAACCACCCCCCGCCTCCTTCCCTCCATCCCTCCCAAATATCCCAGAACGAGTCAAACCTTTCTAATCTCGTAGCACAGATAACAAGCAACTCAGTAAGACTGGACGGGGATGACTGAGGGCCAACTCATTACAGGACTACAGGAAACTCCTTAGTCCTAAACCCGAATGCATCCGTGACCATGGTAACACTCCCTACCTGACCAAAAGCTATCAAACGCTCTGACAAGTGTTTACAGCTGCTTTCTCGATTACTGAAGTGGCTCTGAAAAGAGCCTTTGGGGTTAGGTGGTTTATCTATTGCGTCCCTTGCACACTCTTACTTCGAGCTGGTGTACTTGGTGACCGCCTTGGTGCCCTCGGACACGGCGTGCTTGGCCAGCTCGCCGGGCAGCAGCAGGCGCACGGCCGTCTGGATCTCGCGGGAGGTGATGGTGGAGCGCTTGTTGTAGTGCGCCAGGCGGGACGCCTCTCCCGCGATGCGCTCGAAGATGTCGTTGACGAAGGAGTTCATGATGCCCATGGCCTTGGACGAGATGCCGGTGTCGGGGTGGACCTGCTTCAGCACCTTGTACACGTAAACGGAGTAGCTCTCCTTGCGGCTGCGCTTGCGCTTCTTGCCGTCCTTCTTCTGCACTTTCGTAACAGCCTTTTTGGAGCCCTTCTTGGGAGCAGGAGCGGATTTCGCTGGATCCGGCATTTTTGCGGGAAAACAGAGAACAGAGACTTAAAGAAGTAATCCGAACTACCGCAAAACGGGCTGGTTATGCGCTACTTATAGAGCCTGTATGCAAATGAAGACTCGCAAAGTGCTGCGCTTTAATTGGTTAACTTACAACGGTGTCGTCAGAGGGGGTGGAGTCTATGTAAATAATAGATTCTAGTCTTGCTTCCTTAATGGTCACTGTAACAAAAGTCTTGTTATCCAATCAGAATGGTCCATTTCACACTAACCAGTTTTAAGCTAGGTGAAGCGATAGTTTCAACGGCTTGGGGTTTTTTTCTTGGTTTTCACTTTCCATTAGACTTACATACGGAAGAAATCTTAACGCCAGCTAGACAAGTTAACTCTCTTGCCTCGTTTTTGCATTTTTATTCTATACTTTGTGGAAATTTTTTTCTCTTCCTTGAAATACTACCTCAGCCCACACATTTTTAAAAATCGCCAGGTATTTACTCCCGCCCGCTTAAATTACTATTCTGGCTTGGGCACCGCCTGTAGTATGCAATGAGGAAGATGCTGAGCTTTAATTAAGCTTATACAGTTCCTAAATAAACCAGGAAACCAGTTTATAATTTTTAAGGGACTCGCCCCACCCTTACACTCAGGATCTTCCACATCTAGAAACTCCCCATAGTCTCTTGCCCCCATGCAAAACTTTACCCACAGAATTGGGAGCCGGACCTCTAGCCTTAAACCAGCGTGAAAATGCTCGGCCGGAACCACAAGGACCATGCCTCTGCGGCTTTCTCTACTGCCGGCCAACTCACGGCTGGGCTTTGGGTTCTGTAACGTCACCCACCGAGTGCCCCTGGCCCCTGGCCCCTGACCGCTGCGCAAGGCAGACGCACATCAGATGGAGAGCCGGTACAGCTGCTCTTGATGAAAACGGCAGTGGCTCTGAAAAGAACCTTTAGGTCGACCACTTAAAAATATGCCTTAGGCCCGCTCCCCGCGGATGCGGCGGGCCAACTGGATGTCCTTGGGCATGATGGTCACGCGCTTGGCATGGATGGCGCACAGGTTCGTGTCTTCGAACAGCCCCACCAGGTAGGCCTCGCTGGCCTCCTGCAGCGCCATCACGGCCGAGCTCTGGAAGCGCAGGTCCGTCTTAAAGTCCTGCGCGATCTCGCGTACCAGCCGCTGGAAGGGCAGCTTGCGGATCAGCAGCTCCGTAGACTTCTGGTAGCGCCGGATCTCCCGCAGAGCCACGGTGCCGGGCCGGTAGCGGTGCGGCTTCTTCACCCCGCCCGTGGCCGGCGCGCTCTTGCGGGCCGCTTTGGTGGCCAGCTGCTTTCTCGGGGCCTTGCCGCCAGTCGACTTGCGGGCAGTCTGCTTAGTACGGGCCATGCTGTCTCATTGACACGAGAGGGTCTAGGCAGTCATATTTATAGACATAGCTTCCTCTTGATTGGGCCTGAAAAGGAAATTTTCAAACTTGTGATCTCATTGGTTAAAATTCAATCCTCTTTACTGGGGCGGAAGATTGTTCTGCTAATCTTTCTTCCTTTATTATTTCCCCCTTTCCTGATTTTTTTCTGTAATTTTATCGATCACGGATTGTTTTTGAAGACTTTCCTTTAAATTAGTGTACCTTTGTAAAAGCAATGTATAAAGTGTTTTGCATCCCATTTTAACAGAGATTTTTTTTTTCCCCCGAATTCAAGCATGCCCTTCTATGAGCTATCAGCCTGTTTCAGGTTACCTGTTACTGTAGCTCTTCTACCATAGCTAACATTTATTTCATGTCTGGCATTTTGCTCAGCAAGTTAGATGCATTGTATACCATGAATGACCGAAGCTTAGCAAAAAAATATGTAATTGAAGGAATGAAAAAATTGATCTTATTTACTTGACCTTGGAACCCAGCCAAAGCCATTTCATGTGGGTAGTGTGCTGACCTATATTGACCTGATATTAGAGCCTCTGCCTTCCTTTAGTCTTTTCTCCCTGTGATGTGGTTCCTTCTTCCTCACCCTCACATCAATGGCCAATTAGGTCCTGCAGATGATAAGCTTCTAAATCAAAGAAGGACAACACCAGAAATATTCATTTCTCCTTTACAATGTAGAATAGTTTGTAAATTAGTGCTTATTAGCCAGATTACAAGTTAAAGTTTCAAAGCAAATTATTCATCAATTGCTGACTTGCTAACATTTTATTCAATAAAGTATTTTATAATGCTTAAAAGTTTAATATTTTTTTCTGTTCTCTATGAAGAGAGTAAAGATGCTTTGCTTTTTCAATTTCATGTGCTTTGAAGTATGTATTGTTCAGAACAGTAAATATCATAGTGGTTATGTAGAAGCAACTGTTACTTAAAAGTTGTAGTAGTTAATATAAAACTTTTAATCATATGCTTATTTTACTAAAAAAATCATTACAAACTATAAAAACTCAAACCTGAGAAAAGCAGGCCTGAAACGCTTAAAACTTACTTTGATGGTGTCATTATGAACTATCTTCCTACTGAAGTCAAAGTAAAGTAAAAGTGATTTCAAGGGGACTTCCTGAACACTAAACACAAAGTAGAAATCTGTGAGCTTAATTAATATCTTCAAGAGTCTCTCATGGGCAGAAGCATCCTCCTCTCGAGAGATCTAAAATGTACAAAAGTGTAACTGATGTGAACAAATGTTATCCCTCTCTGTGGTAGTTTTGTAATAATGCCTTACAGACAGCAGGCACTACTCAGTGTTTAAAGTTCTTCTACATACACTTTATCATTTAATCCCTACTCTGTGAAATAGATCTTACTCTTCTCACTTTACAGATAAGAAAACTGAGTCTCAGAGAAATTATGGCTTGTCCTGGGTAAGTAACAAAGCCTGTGTAATATTCTAAAGCAAAAGAATGAAACTGTAATGATGAAACTTTCTATTTCATTAGGCTTAGAGGATAACTTTTTTTTTTTTTTTTTTTTCATTTGAGATGGAGTCTCACTCTGTCACCCAGGCTGGAGTGCAGTGGTAGGATCTCTGCTCACTGCAGCCTCTGCCTCCTGTGTTCAAGCAATTCTCCTGTCTCAGCCTCCTGAGCAGCTGGGACTATAGGCGCAAGCCACCACCCCCAGCTAATTTATTTATTTATTTGTATTTTTAGTAGAGACAGGGTTTCACCATATTGGTCAGGCTGGTCTCGAACTCCTGACCTCAGGTGATCCACCCTCCTCGGCCTCCCAAAGTGCTTGGGTTACAGGCATGAGCCCCACGCACCCAGCCAACACAGTTTAAAGCACAAAAGCGTTTTCCCATCATGCAATCACATCATCTAGTATTTCTCAAACATCTACACCCAACTATTCCCATTAGAAGGGAAAACTACCCCATGGAATCTGGATGATAGCCCAAAGCAGCCCACCCAAGCATCACATTTCTTTGCAATATACTTTCTCTATGATGTATGCAGTCTTGACCATAATGTAGGATGTGTTCATTTAAATAAGAAAATGGCATTCAATCAGACTTTAATGGCTATAGGTATCATTTCTCAGAATAAAACAATCAGATGTATAGTTGCCTTAAAAGTCATCTTTAATAACAGAATTCAGAACAATTGTTAGTTCAATTTCACCTAGTCCCCACATTGGACACTAGAGTGACATTTCTGTGAAAGGTCTCAATCCACCACTATATCAGAAGCAGCTTTATGGTGCAAAAGAAGCTCTGCTTTTCTTCAGTTGTAACAAAGACGGAATATTCCTCCTAAAATTTTTGAAGTGTCCTTCAGCAGAAATTATAAGGCTGTGCAGCTTGAATACTGAGAACAGAAATTTCATTAGGTAGCACGGGGGAATAGACAAGAGAAGATTAAAATTTACCTAACAAGAAATAAGCAGGCAAAAGAAAATATTAATAAATGAATTATTAGGCACATAATGTTTTGTATGTACATGTGTTTACTTTTAATACAAAAGTAACGGACTAAGTTAACATAGATGTTCCAATAAGATAATTTATGTTTCATTTTTGGCTTCAAGTATCCTCAGGGTTACAAGTATCATAAGCTGAGACCAGCTGAATTGGTTTGTGGGTTGATGAGGCCCTATGCCTGATTTGAATTTCTCTTGAATGGTCTGCAGCCCTGGACCAAGTTGAAGAAGCCATGAGAGTCTCAGCTTTTTTCCTTACCCCATTATGAGATAAACTCATTCCTTAAATATCTTGCTCATTTGATAAAACTTGGCACCCTTCTCCTTTCTACTGGTCCCTAATACTTACTACCTGTACTGTAAGCTCAAATTTTTTACAATTTCTGCCTTTATTATGTAACGTATTCCACTGGAATATGTGTTACAGGAAAGGGGTCCCGATCCAGACCCCTAGAGAGGGTTCTTGGATATCCGGCAAGAAGGAATTCAGGGCCAGTCCATAAAGTGAAAACAAGTTTACTAGGAAAGTAGAGGAATAAAAGAATGGCTACTCCATAGAGAGAACAGCCCTGAGGGCTGCTGGTTGCCCATTTTTATGGTTATTTCTTGATTATATGTTAAACAGGGGTGGGGGGGTGGACCACGCCTATAATCCCAGCTACTCCAGAGGCTGAGACAAGATCATTTGAACCCCGGAGGCAGAGGTTGCAGTGAGCTGACATCGCTCCACTGCACTCCAGCCTGGACCACAGAGGGAGAATCCGTCCCCCGCACCCCGCCCCCCCCAAAAAATCACTGCCAGTAAGGAACAAACAGCCAAGACGAAGAAGTACTAAGATGTAAAGACATGTAAAATAGGCCGGGCGCGGTGGCTCACGCCTGTAATCCCAGCTCTTTGGGAGGCCTAGGCGGGCAGATCACGAGGTCAGAAGATAGAGACGATCCTGGCTAACACGGTGAAACTCCGTCTCCACTGAAAATATTTTTTTTAAAAAAATTAGCCGGGCGTGGTGGCGGGCGCCTGTAGTCCCAGCTACTCGGGAGGCTGAGGCAGGAGAATGGCATTAACCTGGGAGGCGGAGCTTCAAGTGAGCCCAGATCGCGCCACTGCACTCCAGCCTGGGTGACAGTACGAGACTCTGCCTCAAAAAGAAAGAAAGATGTAAAATACTGTGATACATTCTGCAAGAGTTATGACAGAGTCAGAAAGGGGCAAGCGTGTTTCTTCTCTACCCTGAAGCAGCCAAGGGAGAAGAAGATATCTGTTGCCAACGCTGGGGTGTTACAAGTGCACACTGCCATGCCCGGCTAATTTTTTGGATTTTAGTAGAGACAAGGTTTCACTGTGTTGCCCAGGCTGGTCTCGAACTCCTGAGCTCAGGCAATCCACCCGCCTAGGCCTCACAAAGTGCTAGGATTACAGGCGTGAGCCACCACGCCCGGCCTATATATGCATATTTTTTTCTAACACTTACATACTTTTTCTTGGTGCCAAGAATGTTTTAAACACTTTACATGTATTAACTCATTTTATCCTCACAAAACCCTGTCAAGTAGGTAGTATAAGTATGTCCATTTACAGATTGGGAGATGGAGGAATCACAGAGAGGTTAAGAAACTTTCTCATAGTCACACAGTCGGTGCCAAACCAGATTTCAACTCCAGAGTCTTCCTTTAGTCACTATACTACACTACTAATATCAAATAAGTAAGATGTTGATGCAACATTGATAGTAATTTAAAAGATTAGAAGCAACCAAGAGCCGGGGTGTAGTGGCCCATGCTTGTAATTCCAGCATCTGGGAGCCCGAGGCGGGCAAGTTTGTTGGGAGTTGGAGACCAGCCTGACAACACGGCAAAACCCTGTCTCTACAAAAAATATATAAATTAGCTGGGCGTGGTGGTGCGCGCCTGTAGTCTGAGCTACTTGGGAGGCTGAGGTGGGAGGATCGCTTGAGCCTGGGAGATTGAGGCTGCAGTCTGCAGTGAGTTATGATCACACCACTGCACTCCAGCCTGGGCAACAGAGACCCTGTCTTAAAAACAAAACAAAACAAAACCACCTCCGACAACGTAGGAATGCTGAAATGAGTTATGTTAATTCTAAGTAAAAACTCAACCTATCCCAATTAGCCCAAGACCACTACTTAGTCTACCTAAGCCAAGTCTGTTGACTTGTTACAATGAGGGAGAACGCACAACAGAGAAACTGGTGGCAGGGTGGTGGGAGGAGGGTGCTCAGCAAACAAGAGGAAAATTAGAGTTATCATTGATTTTGGGGGACGAGTGGAGTGTAGTTTTCATAGGCTCAAAGCAAAGCAGGGCTGTGTGAAAGGGTAGGCATAGGATGGGACTTTGAAGTGGATCCAGGGTCTTGTTTCCTCAGAAACTACAAAGTTGAGATAGAGGTGGAATGCTGTGTTCAGAAACCCCTTACTTGAAGTTTTTGCACCTGGGTTGAAAATTACTGCTGGTTTTTTGTGTCAAGGTGGCTTAGGTCCTCCAGACAGGAGGGGGATACTGCATTGTTACTGATTGATAGGATTTCAAGCAGCCAAAGTTCTGATAGTCTGTGATTTTGAGTACAAGTTCCTCAGTGAATAAGAAAGGAGTGGTCACTCAAAGAGGGGAGTTATGAGCCTTTATAGCTGTAGCATGCCCTTGGGAGAAGAATGTTTTCTGTCATTTCTAGTCTAGCTTTATCTCTGTTAGTGCAGCCTAATGAATGGCAGAACAGGTTTTGATTTTCTCAGTCCTAGCGAATTTCTGCTTCTTGAAGTGCATGTTAGTGGTAATGTGTTTTATATCTTACTTTATTTCTTATTTTCCCCCCCTTTAATCTATATTTTATTTTTTTTATTTTTTATTTTTTTGAGACGGACTCTCGCTCTGTCCCCAGGGTGGAGTGCAGTGGTGCGATCTCAGCTCACTGCAACCTCTGTCTCCCGGGTTCAAGCGATTCTCCTGCCTCATTCTCCTGCCTCAGCCTCCTGAGTAGCTGGGACTACAGGCGCGCGCCACTACGCCTGGCTAATTTTTGTATTTTTAGTAGAGATGAGGTTTCACCATGTCGGCCAGGCCGGTCTTGATCTCCTGACCTCGTAATCTGCCGGCCTCGGCCTTCCCAAGTGCTGGGATTACAGGCATGAGACACCGCGCCTGGCCTAATCTATATTTTAAAAATTGAACTCCTCCATGTACCCGTGAACCTAAAATAAAAGTTAAAAACAAACAAACATACAAAACAACAACAACGACAAAAAAAAAAAAAAAAAAAAACAAAAAAAAAAAAACCAGGCCGGGCATCGTGGCTCACGCTTGTAATCCCAGCACTTTGGAAGGCCGAGGCGCGCAGATCACGAGGTCAGGAGTTCGAGACCAGCTTGACTAACATGGTGAAACCCCCGTCTCTACTAAAACTACAAAAATTAGCCGGGCGTGGTGGCACGTGCCTGTAATCCCAGCTACCCAGGAGGCTGAGGCAGGAGAATCCCTTGAACCAGGGAGGCGGAGGTTGCAGTGAGCCGAGATCATCCCACTGCACTCCAGCCTGGGAGACAGAGCGAGACTCTGTCTCAAAAAAAAAAAAAAAAAAAAAGAGAGAATTCTGTACTTTGTAATTAGAGGGGTAATTCATTAATTCATGTCAGGGGCATATTATTTTATTTTTCCAAATGCTAGGAAGCAGGTATCCATTTTTGATAATATAAATTTTGGGATAATTGGCAGTCATCTGGCTCACAGGGAAAACAGGAAAAACAAGAAACCTAAATAAACTTCATATTGATTTCCCAAAAAAATTACCTTTTATTTTCAACCCTTATAGAACCCAACCTGCATCTCTTTGCCATCCATGTTCTTTTTTTTTAGAGACTGGGTCTCATTCTGTCCCCTAGGCTGGAGTGCAGTGGCATGATCATAGCTCACTGCAGCCTCAATCTCCCAGGCTCAAGTGATCCTCCCACTTCAGCCTCCCAAGCAATTGGGACCGCAGGCGCATGCCACTGTGCCTGGCTAATATTTTATTTTTTTGTAGAGATGAGGTCAATCTGCATTAAACTTCATGTTGCTCCAACACCACATTTTATCTCCCCACTTTCCCAGCAATGGACAACTAGGCTTGTGCCAATTCTCCATCACCACCAGAAATGCTGCAATGAACATTGTTGTATATATTCCCTTTTGGACCTATGTAAGAATTTCTTTTGGATAAAAACTCAGGAACAGAACTGCTGAGAAGCCAGAAACCAGCAGTTCTGTTCAGAGTTTTATTTATATCTAATTGAACTAAGGAGTGTCAGGCTCCCCTCCAGAATGCTTGTCCCGGACTTCCAATACCAAGGTAGCTGGACTCTGAGCCCACATCCAGGCCCAATCCTCAGGTCATCCAACTTTCTAAGTTTTGCCGGACTGCCTGGTGTAAAGTGGTATCTCAGCATTGCTTTCGTTTTCATTGTTCTGGGTATTCATGAGTTCAAGCATCTCTACCTGAGCTTGATAGTTTTCGGATTTCTTCTCCTGTGTATTGCCTGTTCATATCCTTTGCTCCAACATTGTTTATAGAGCACTCCCTCCCTACTTTGGCATTTGGGGTCCCCTAAACTGGCCCCCATTGCTAAAGCTTACTTCTCATGACTGACCTTTGCCCATGCTGCATGTGGTCCAGGAACAATTCTTCTGTCTTTGTTTTTGCTGTCCCCTCTTGCCTGGATTACATCATCTTCTCCAAACCCCCAATCTAAACATGTCCCAAATCCTAAATATTCTTTAGAACCAAGCTCAGATATCACCTCCTCCTGGAAGGGTTCCTTTATTTGCTCAGCTGGCCTTGGCCTTTCCCTCTTGGCTCCCACAAAGCTCAACCTGCATGTATTTTATTTATTTATTTATTTATTTATTTATTTATTTATTAATTATGTTTTTGAGACGAAGTCTTGCTCTTGTCCCCGAGGCTGGAATGCAATGGCACGATCTTGGCTCACTGCAAAGTCCGCCTCCCGGGTTCAAGTGATTCTCCTGCCTCAGCCTCCCGAGTAGCTGGGATTACAGGTGCCTGCCACCATGCCCGACTACTTTTTGTATTTTTAGTAGAGACGGGGTTTCACCGTGTTGGCCAGACTGGTCTCAAACTCCTGACCTCAGGGGATCCGCCCCCCTTGGCCTCCTGAAGTGCTGGGATTACAGGCGTGAGCGACTGCACCAGGCCTCAACCTACATTTCAAGTCACCATCTGTCACAGGATACCTTCCACTCTGGCTCTGGATATGGGGGTCACCTCGTCACAAAGACAGACAGGTTGTATGTGCATACACAGAAAGATTCAGAAGAAATATGAAGACTTTTAAAATCAGTGAGATGATTTTGACTTTCTTCTTTGTAGTTTTCTCTAGCCAGTTTTAAAAACTGTAAGTTGTAGGCCGGGCACGGTCACTCACACCTGTAATCCCAGCACTTTGGGAGGCTGAGGCGGGTGGATTACCTGAGGTCAGGAGTTCAAGACCAGCCTGGCCAATATGATGAAACCCTGTCTCTACCAAAAAATACAAAAATTGGCCAGGGGTGGTGCCGCATGCCTGTAGTCCCAGATACTCAGGAGGCTGAGGCAGGAGAATCCCTTGAACCCAGAAGGCAGAGCTTGCAGTGAGCTGAGATTGCGCCACTGCACTCCAGCCTGGGCGATAGAGCGAGACTCCATCTCAAAAAAAAGAAAAAAAAAAAAATCCAGAAAAACAAAAACAAAAAAACCTCCCCAAAACTCACAACTATAAGTTGTAATCCATAGTGCAATTAATTTACTTGGTAGAGATCATCTTTTCCTTTCATTTTGCCCTTTTGTAAGAATCATAAAATGGGAAAATATCACCAATAGTAATTATCATTTTGTGAAACTTGTTGCAATTTTTATTTTCCTGTGAATGTGACTGGGAGGCAATGTAAATGTATTTCTTTTTTCTTGTTTTTGAGACGGAGTCTCACTCTGTCGCCCAGGCTGGAGTGCAGTGGCAGATCTTGGCTCACTGCAAGCTCCGCCTCCCGGGTTCACGCCATTCTCCTGCCTCAGCCTCCCGAGTAGCTGGGACTACAGGCGCCCGCCACCCATGCCTGGCTACTTTTTTTTATTTTTATTTTTTGTATTTTTAGTAGAGACGGGTTTTCACCGTGTTAACCAGGATGGTCTCGATCTCCTGACCTCGTGATCCGCCCGCCTCGGCCTCCCAAAATGCTGGGATTATAGGCATGAGCCCCAGCGCCCGGCCAATGTAAATGTATTTCTTACTGTAGACTTGAGGTCAGGAGAGTGGGCTGTACTGTACACATATTGATATTATTTGTATCTATTCCATGTATCACTTTCTCCTAAAGCATCAAATCTCATACAAAAAAAGAAAAGCAAAACACAAAACCTAGGCTCAAATTCCACCTTGGCCATGTTTTAGCCGAGTAACTCACGTTCCCCGGTGTCTAATCTTTACCAGAAACTTCCTTATCTTTAAAATAGGGAAAAAGCCTTTTCTTCTTTCCAGGGTTGTTGTGGACTCAAACGAGAGGCTGTTAGTGAAAGGTTTTTGTGAGTTATAAAGCTCCTAGGAACCCAATTATTTCTGCTGCCTTGGCCACATAGTCTAGAAGAATCTCTACATAATTAGCATCTAGAGACTAGATAATTTACCCATTATTTTCCATGTGCTTGTCTTATTTCCCAGCATGATGGTAATATTTCCAAGGGAAAGATCTAGGATATATATCAAGTAACGTTTATCATAAAAATAATGAAATTGCTAATAACTATTAATTTATTGTCATGTTGAGACTCTGCTCTAAGTACTTTGTATGGACTGTATAGCAATTTATCCCTGCACGAATCCTATGAGGTATGTGTATTTATTGTTACTGTTTTACAGATATTGAAACTAAGACACTGAGCCTCTATTTTAGCCTCATGTCTTCTTTCCTTCCAGCTTTTCCCAGGCAAGTAAATGCAGGCCACAGTCTGCCAGCTGCCCAACCATTCAGGCTTTTCATTATTATAGGAAGCATCTGGCCAAGGACCACCAACATCTTCCTGTCCTGCCCCTGAAGCTGTGAGTTCCCCAAGTGGAGACACAGCCTGTTCCCCAACACCTACACTCATGAACACGGGAGGGTTGGTCAAAATTGCACAGCTATCATGCTTAGTTTTATACTCAGGTGTAAGTGACTGATAGAAGGGCCTTTTGGAGGTGGAGAGTGCGCAGGTTCTGAAGAGGCAAGACCGGGGAAGTCTGGACCTGCTTCCAGAGTGTCCTCCCACAAGGCTTAGTGCTCAGGACCTGTAGTGGGTTGAATATGTTCCCTAAAGTTCGTGTCTATCCAGCATCTCAAAATGTGAACGCATTTGGAAACTGGGGCTTTGAAGACGTAAGTAGTTAAGGATCTTGAGATGAAATCATGCTGGATATAGGATGGGCCTTAAATTCAATGACTGGTATCTTTATAAGAGAAAGGAGAGGGAAATTCGGACACACAGAGATGAGTAAGAAGCCATGTGAAGATGGAGGGAGAGATTGGAATGAGGCTGCCACAAGCCAAGGAACATCAGAAGCCACCAGAAGCTGAAAGAAGCAAGGAAGGATTCTCCCTGAGAGCCTTTAGAGAGAGCATGGTACTTTATTTCAGACTTCTGGTCTCCAGAACTGTGGAAGAATACAGTTCTGTTGTTTTAAGCTACCAAGTTTGTGGTCATTTGCTATGGCAGCCCTAGGAAACTAACACAGGTTGAGTATCCCTTATCTGAAATGCTTGGGACTGGGACTGTTTCGGGTTTCAGATTTTGGAATATTTGCATATATATAATGAGATATATTGGGGATGGGACCCAAGACTAAACACAAAATCCATCTATGTTTCATAAATACCTTATACACACTTACACTGTGCCCCATTTTCTCCAACAACTTGACTTTCTGTACTATAGATAAACATAAATGTTTTCGCTCCCTTTTTTTTTTTTTTTTTTTTTTCTGAGACAGAGTCTTGCTCTGTCGCCCAGGCTGGAGTGCAATGGCACAATCTCGGGTCACTGCAACCTCCTGGATTCAAGTGAGTCTTCTGCCTCAGCCTCCCGAGTAGCTGGGACTACAGGCGTGTGCCACCACGCCTGGCTAATTTTTGTATTTTTAGTGGAGACGGGGTTTCACCATGTTGGTTAGGCTGGTCTCGAACTCCTGACCTCAAGTGATCCAGCCGCCTCGGCCTCCCAAATTGCCGGGATTACAGGCATGAGCCACCGTGCCTGGCCTTGCTTTTTCTCTTTTAAAATCACTGTTACTCATGGGGTATCTGCAGGCCTTTTTGATATTTTCAACAATATCTTTATACCACAGAGCAGAGAATAAGCAAAAAAACCCCACAGTGAGTAAGGCACGTAGGTCTTGGCTCCTACATGGGGCATTATGGGGAACGTGCTGTTGATGACACTGGCCTGCACACATGCCATTTTATGACCCTTTGTGGGTGTGTGCACATTGGGGAAACCGGGCATGTGCAGAAAAAATATATCTCAGTGGAAAGGGGCTGGGAGGGCCTTTTATTTCCTTGGGGGAAATACTGTGCATTGTATGACCCGTTGTGTGAGGTCAGGTGTGGAATTTTCCACCGAGGCACCACATTAGTGCTCAAAATTGTTCAGATTTTGGAGCATAGGGTTTCGGATCTTCAGATTAGGGATGCTCAACCTGTACAACATCCTTGCAACAATCTAGGTGTGAGCTTTCCTCAAGAGCAAGAAGAGCTTGCCACTTCTGCTATATGACCACGGTGAAGCCAGCCTGTCACCCTCCTGCCCTGGATGACCCCAGGGAGCTCTACAGAGGTCCATGGCTGGGGGAGGCCAGCAATTGTCTAGGAGAGCTCAGTGCCACTTGCAAAGACGACAGATCTCTCTACAAATTCTGGGCTGAGCAGGTGAAGGAGGCTGGTCAGGCCCATGAAGGAGCCTAGTCAGCTGCAAGGAAAGGTTCACTGTGGGGCCCCCGACTTCCCATTCCTGATCTCCTTTTTACCTCTGCTGCCCACTTCCTTTCCTCTTTCCCTCCAAGTATACCTTATACTCTGCTCCTGAAGACACTCAGATCTCCCCCCGCCCCCCCCCCCCCGCCCCCGTCAAATAAAAAGAGCCTAGTGACTTTTGTAAGAACGGTGTATTCATTTCCTGGTGTTGCATTAATAAGTTACCATAAACTTAGTGGTTTAAAACAACACAAATTTGCCGGGTGTGGTGGCTCATGCCTGTAATCCCAGCACTTTGGGAGGCCAAGGCGGGTGGATCACCTGAGGTCAGGAGTTCGAGACCAGCCTGACCAACATGGTGAAAACCCGTCTCTACTAAAAACACAAAAATTAGTCGGGTGTGGTGACGCGTGCCTGTAATCCCAGCTGCTCAGGAAGCTAAGGCGGGAGAATTGCTTGAACCTGGGAGGCAGAGGATGCAGTGGGCCGACATCACGCCATTGCACTCCAGACTGGGCAACAAGAGCGAAACTCCGTCTCAAAAAAAAAAAAAACATGAAACCAAACAAAACGAAAAAAACCACACAAATTTATTCTCTTATCATTCTGGAGGTCAGAAGCCCAACATAAGTTTTAAGGGGCTAAAACAAATGTCTGAAGGACTGGTTTGTTCTGGAGGCTCCAGGTATATAATCCATTTTTTGACTCTTCCAGCTTCTAGAAACTGGCATTTTTTAGCACCTGGACAGATCACTCTAATGTCTGCTTCTGTCATCACACCCCCTTCTCCCTGATTGACCCTCTCGTCTCTCTAAGGATTCATGTGATTATATTAAGGGCTCATCTCAATAATCCAGGATAAGTTCTTTATCTCAAGGTCCTTAATTTGTTCACATTTGCAAAGTCCCTTTGCCATATAAGGTAACATATTTACAGATTCCAAGGATTGGGATGTGGATATCTCTGTGGGGCTATTATTCAGTCTACCACAAATGTGCCCTCCTTTCTAAAGTATTTATCTTCGAGCACTGAGGGGAACTCTGCCTTCAGCTAAGGCTACACAACTATCCTGATGGTGGACTGTAGCAACTTGTAGGCAAGGGGTACAGCTCAGGGCAGCTACCTCTCCCTCTTCTCGGGCCAACCTGGAGGAAGTTCCTTCCAGAGTCCAGGCTATACTTGCTTCTGGCCTGCAAATTCCTGAGAATTCTTTGAAACCTAGGAGGGGCCTGGGTATTATGCCCTTTTGAGTGAGAATTCAGAGGCCAGTGGAATTAGGGCAATCAGGCATTTCCTGATCATCTGCTATGCTCCAGGATGCTGACTTGGAGAGATGAACAAGGCAAAATGCCCATTCTGACAGCACTCAGAATTTCACGGGGAACTGGAAGGATAAATGAATCTGGGAGGAACTGCTGAAACAGGTAGGAGAGGGTAAGCTTGTTAGAACCTGAGAAGAATGCTGTCTGAAAAGGTAGAGAAGTCAGGAGAAGCAGTGAGGCCCTCAACCCTGTGTGTCACAATGCCTCCTGTCATTTCCTCTCTGAGTTTCCAGTACAAGCTTCTCGGTGGCTGTTTTCTGCCCAAGCACATGAACTTTGGAAGACCTAGCACTTTGGACAAAGTCCCTGGCCCTGACACTTAATAGTTTGGGGAACTTGGGCAAAATACTCAAAGCTTCCTAGTCTGTAAAGTGAGAATGATAAAACATCTGCCTTCCTTGCAGGATTGTTGTGGTGATGTGTAAGACATAAAATATCAAGCATAGTCAGCAGTCACTGAGCTTAAGGAATGTTAAGTTATAATCATTATTTCTGAACTTCAGTGCCCAATATGACCCTGTTGCCACCTCCTTTGCCTCCTTGGGACATACTCTCTTCTGGTGGTCCTCATCCCTTTCCAGCTATCCTCTGTCTCTTGGTATTCTCCTAATCTACCAACTCCCATCAATGTTCCTGCTTGCCCAGGGTGCCTGTCTCAGCCCTCTTCTTTTCTCCCTAACCCCTGGGAAGATCTCATCAAATTCCCTGCCTTTCGTTTTCCTTATCGATTTGCTGAGGGCTTACTCACAAGTTTCTCCAGCTGAGACCCTTTACTGATCAGAGTAATAACAACTGGTGGATGTGTTCTCCTAGGTAGAGAACAGGAATCTCAATTTTTAATGTCGGGAGGGACTTTATGCATCTTTTTGCTTTCAAAAGCAATTTCTGGCTGGGCGTGGTGGCTGATGCCTGTAATCCCAGCACTTTGGGAGGCCGAGGTGGGTGAATAACTTGAAGTCAGGAGTTCGAGACCAGCCCAGCCAACATGGTGAAACCCCGTCTCTACTAAAAATACAAAAAAATTAGCTGGGTGTGGTGGCAGGCGCCTATGATCCCAGCTACTTGGGAGGCTGAGGCAGGAGAATCGCTTGAACCCGAGAGGCGGAGGTTGCAGTGAGCAGAGATCTCGCCACTGCACTCCAGCCTGGGCAACCGAGAGAGACTCTCTCAAAAAAACAAAAACAAAAATAAAAGCAATTTCTTCTCTCTGCATTCTCCATGTTACTGAAACCTAACATCAACCCCATAGCTCCTCAGGCCAGAAGCTCCTTTATTGCATGCATTCTCCAAATGCCTAAATCACCAATTTTCTTTTTCTTTCTTTCTTTCTTTTTTTTTTTTTTTTTTTGATACGGAGTCTTGCTCTGTTGCCTAGGCTGGAGTGCAGTGGTGCGATCTCAGCTCACTGCAAGCACCGCCTCCCGGGTTCACGCCATTCTCCTGCCTCAGCCTCCTGAGTAGCTGGGACTACAGGCACCCGCCACCACGTCCGGCTAATTTTTTGTATTTGTAGTAGAGACGGGGTTTCACCGTGTTAGCCAGGATGGTCTCGATCTCCTGACCTCGTGAGCTACCCGCGTTGGCTTCCCAAAGTGCTGGGATTACAGGTGTCAGCCACCACGCCCGGTCAATTTTTGTATTTTTAGCAGAGAGGAGGGTTCACTGTGTTGGCCAGGCTGGTCTCGAACTCCTGACTTCATGTGATCGGCCCACCTTGGCCTCACAAAGTGCTGAGATTACAGGCATGAGCCATCACGCCCCGCCCTAAAACACCAAATCTTATTAAATCTATATTCTACAACTCCGTCACATCCATCACTTCTTCTCTGCCCACTCCTAGCACTGACTTAGCTGAGGACATCATCAATTCTGATCAAAGGACCCTAAGTCTAAGTAACAATACCAGTTTCATGGTAGGCTTTCCCCGGAACCAGCTGGACATAATGAGAATTTTCAAGAGAATGTGAATTGCTCTTTACTTGATTTTCTTTTTTTTTGAGATGGAGTTATCGCTTTTGTCGCCCAGGCTGGAGTGCAATGGTGTGATCTCAGCTCACTGCAACCTCCACCTCCCGGGTTCAAGCGATTCTCCTGTCTTAGCCTCCTGGGTAGGTGGGATTACAGGCGCCCGCCACCAAGCCCGGCTAATTTTTTTTTTTTTTTTTTGTATTTTTAGTAGAGATGGGGTTTCACCATGTTGGTCAGGCTGGTCTGGAACTCCTGACCTCAGGTGATCCGTCCGCCTCGGCCTCCCAAAGTGCCGGCATTTCAGGCACGAGCCACCGTTCCCGGCGATTTTCTCTTCTTTAAGACTAATCTGAAAGTGCGGAACTCTGTGTACCTGAAATGATTACATTTTGATATTGACATGAAAAAATTGGGTACTACTTTGCCCCAGTTTCTCAACCCAACAAAGACATTCCAAAAGTTTCCTATGGGGCCTAGGAAGGTTGGCCTTCACAGGATAGTGGCAGGAGTGTTAACTTTGTCCTATTACCAAAAGGTGTCAAAGCTGTTACTAAACTGTCTGTGTCAGTATGGGAAACCCCGACAGCACTGGAGAATTCCTCATGGTCCTTCCAGACCATGGTCACAGTGAGAAGCAGATTCTGTTGCCCTGGCCCTGTGGGGAAATCCCCAAGATGGCTGCTGATAGTTAAGGAAACAGTGTCCTGCCATGGCCTGACCCTAGGCTGGGTGAGAGAGAGTGGGTCAGACAGGCTGCACTTCCTCAGTGAGTGTGCATACACCTGTTCGCACTGCCTATCGTTTCCTCACCCAGTGTGAGAGCAGGGGGCTCAGTTGGGCTGAGTGGAGAATTCATGGGACCTTTCCATGGTCAAGGCCCAGAGCTTCTGTTGTGTAGCATCCCTGGAACAGAGAACAGGAGGCAGTCACAAGGCCCCAGCTTCAACCTTTGACAGTACACCAGAAAAGACCAAGTAGTGAGGCCTCCACTGTCTCACACCAGCCAAGAAAGACCAGGTCTTAGACTATCCAGTGTTCCTGCCTCTCTTTCACGGTGCTGTATCTGGGGAATGAATACTCCATTGTCATAGGAGGGGCAGATGCGGGCGGAAGAGTCAGAAGGGTCAAGGTAGGACATAGACATTCCCACTAAGCTAGAGACCCCTGAACTGCCATAGCCATGACATGCATACGTTGTCCTCAAATCCCAGGGCCATGGGCAGGTCTTGGATATCTTTGGAATTTTAAGTTGGTTGGCATCTGTCTAGTTTTAAACCTGATTTAGGTTCAGTTCAACCAGGGAGTATGATTCTTTGGGGAGAGGGCCCTGACCTAGAAATCTACATGCTCAGCGGTCTGCTCAGCCACTAATGGCTCTGACACACTGGAAAGGCACTCACCCTCTGGGAGTTTCAGACTGTATCTTTGAAAACAAAATTCAGTGGATGGGGTGCAAAGGTATTGTCCTCAACAGCTCTAAGTTACTACTTCTAACTCACAGAGTACATATCACAAAGGATCCCACTATCCATTGTCGGTCGGAGCAGGGAATGAGACTTTGGCAGACCACGAATCCTGTATTAATTTCTAGGGGGACTATAACAAAATACCACAGACTTGGGGGTTTAAACTGAGATTGCACCACTGCATTCCAGCCTGGGTGACAGAGTAAGACCCTGAGTCAAAAAAAAAAAAAAAAAAAAAAAAAAAAAAGTGTATACATGGGAGCATTCTGAGATGAGTAACTCAAAGGAGTGGTTAGAATTTGGGATCTACCTAGCAGCAGGGGAAAAGGAGGAGGAGTAAAGGACATATGGAAAACCAAATGACTTTTGAAAAGATAAATGGGCCCTTAGAATAGATGGAAGATTCGAGTCTTGTGACAATGTCTATTTGGGTGTGGTGACCACTTCTCATCTCCGAGGTTAGATTTGCTTCTAGTGCTGAAGAAGATTTATGACAACTGAGTTAAAAATTTGAGATTTGCGAGGAGGATCTGCTATTAAACAGGTAAGGGATTTTAGCTGTTTGTTTCAGCTGAAAATAATTCTTAAGTCGAAACTGGCACATTTGGAGGTAGCATGTCCTGATCCCCTTAAAAAGGGAACTGCATAGACACCGTATCTCTGATTCTGCCCAGGGTCCTGTGCCCTCTGACACCAGAAATCACCACTTCTCTCAGCCTTGTTTTGCGGTTGTTTTATCATGCTGCAATTTGGTTATGTCTTTTCTAATAGTGTTTAAAAGCAATCAAATGCAGGAACTTTTCCTTTTATAAACTATTATTGAGCTTATATTGGACACTGAACTAAGTGTCAGTTTACAAAAATGAATAAACAAAAATCACTGCCAGTAGGGAACACACAGCCAAGATGGGGGAGTAGTAAGATGTAAAGAGATGTAAAATAATGTGATAGATTCGGCCAGAGTTACTAAAGAGTCAGAAAAGGGCAAGCATGTTTCTTCCCTGTCCTGAAGCAGCCAAGGGAGAGGAAGATATCTGTTGCCAATGCTGGGGTGTTGGTTTAGGCATGTAGATGCTGTGATGCGCAGTGGAACCGTTCAATGAGCAGACAGGAGAACCAGCTTTATGCGGGGAGGGAGAGAATTGCTCCCCTCATCCCCCGTGAGTCACACCCTGGAGATTATAAGTTTAAACATTTTGATTTCGGGAGATTTTGAGTTTTGGGCTTAAAATGACTGAAGAACCACCAGGTGGATCTACGTGTCTCCAGTCCAGAAGTCTGAATACAGATTTACGATTTATGAGCACACAGAAGGTGGATCCAAGGGAGAGATTAAACAGGGCACAGAAGAGTTTTTAAAAATAATATTTTTCGGGAAAAAAACCCCAACAAAACACGATTCTTTCAGCAGAAACCGGAAGATTTTCTCATAGACTCTCCTACAGAGAGCCCTGATAAAGTAATAAACATGCTAACAGTAAGAACCCCAACCAATTTCATAGGGCAGTTTGCGGTAACTACTCCCAGTATGGAGCAGACAGTCCTCTTGTAAAACCCGATTTAGCAAACTTTGCTAGCTCCATGTGGGGCCTCCAAAGGACACAATTGGGCACTAAATCCTGGCTGAAAACAAAGGCCGATTTAGAGGATCCGTAGAAACGGATGCACAGAATATCCCTCAGTCTTCTCTATGTAGCAGGCCCTCCATATACGCGGGTTCCCCAAGACCGAAAATATTAAACAAATGAATTTCTTTTTTTAAAAAAAGTACAACAAAAGACAGTAAAAATAAAAACAGTATAACAATTACTTACATAGCATTTACACTGGATTAGGTGTTATAAAGTAATTTAGAGACTATTTAAAGTACACGGGAGGATGTGCATAGTTATGTGCAAATACTACGCCATTTTCTATGAGAGACTTGAGCAACCTGGATTTTGGTATCGGCGGGAGCCCTGGACCAATCCCCTCTCAGTTCTACCGAGGGAGAACTGTTTTGTTTCTTCCAGCACGGCTTTGACCGACAGTGTGTTGGGATTCGCTGACCTCCATGAGAAAGCTTGGCAGCATGCTGAGACCAATTTTCCCAGGGCCAGAATTCTCCTGTGTGAGCTAAAATACAGTGGCTCGGTCCAACAAAACAGAGCCTGGAGCCAGGAATTATGGCGAACCTGCTCCCTCCCGTCCTCCCTTGGCGCACAGATCCCTGGCGCCGCCGCTCTTGAGGTCGCCTCTCGCGTGTCGGCCTCATCGTCGGAACGGCGCTTCCTGAAGCTTTATATAAGCACGGCTCTGAATCCGCTCGTCGGGATTAAATCCTGCGCTGGCGCGCTCCTGCCAGTCTCTGGCCTCCATTTGCTCTTCCTGAGGCTCCCTCCAGAGACCTTTCCCTTAGCCTCAGTGCAATGCCTTCCGGGCGTCCTCAGACCAGACACAGGCCAAAGCCGCTACAGAATCCGGAAGCCCCGGTTGGGATCTGAATTCTCCCGGGGACTGTGGCGTAGCGGTTAAAAAAAAAAAAAAAAAAAAGAGTGAGAGGGACCTGAGCAGAGTGGAGGAGGAGGGAGAGGAAAACAGAAAAGAAATGACGAAATGTCGAGAGGGCGGGGACAATTGAGAACGCTTCCCGCCGGCGCGCTTTGGGTTTTCAATCTGGTCCGATACTCTTGTATATCAGGGGAAGACGGTGCTCGCCTTGACAGAAGCTGTCTATCGGGCTCCAGCGGTCATGTCCGGCAGAGGAAAGGGCGGAAAAGGCTTAGGCAAAGGGGGCGCTAAGCGCCACCGCAAGGTCTTGAGAGACAACATTCAGGGCATCACCAAGCCTGCCATTCGGCGTCTAGCTCGGCGTGGCGGCGTTAAGCGGATCTCTGGCCTCATTTACGAGGAGACCCGCGGTGTGCTGAAGGTGTTCCTGGAGAATGTGATTCGGGACGCAGTCACCTACACCGAGCACGCCAAGCGCAAGACCGTCACAGCCATGGATGTGGTGTACGCGCTCAAGCGCCAGGGGCGCACCCTGTACGGCTTCGGAGGCTAGGCCGCCGCTCCAGCTTTGCACGTTTCGATCCCAAAGGCCCTTTTTAGGGCCGACCACTTACTCATCTGAGGAGTTGGACACTTGACTGCGTAAAGTGCAACAGTAACGATGTTGGAAGGTAACTTTGGCAGTGGGGCGACAATCGGATCTGAAGTTAACGGAAAGCTACCGTGGCCCATAGCGCTCACAGCCGTAAAGACTTAAGTCGTTGACCGAAAGCGGCTTTTTCACTTACCTGGGCTTTTTTTTTTTTTTTTAAGCCTTTATCGATATGAAAGGTTGAATGCTCTAGGTTTGAGCACTGCTTTCTCGGCTTGCTCTTCTGGTGCAGTATAGGCACACCTAGAGGGCCACGTCAGTCTTTGCGATCACCAAATCTGGTTCTGAGAAATAGGCACTGGCAATTTACACATGCCTTGCTATGTAATCTCACTATATTTGCTCAGGCAAAGTGGGAGAAGCAGCCTTAGGTTTTCATTCTAGAGATGCCGGCTTTCCCACCTGATCGGCTTAGAGTTCACGATTGACTGTTTTGGGCTTCATTTCACCCTCTACATAACAAGCGGGTGGACTAGATGCCTTAGCAAGGGTCCGTGTTGTGTGGTGTCTCCAGCCACGCACTCAGCTCAATCTTAGTACAGTTAAAAAATGCCTTTCTAGCAAGTTATCTGCCCAGTGCCTGAAAAGTATCATCTCTTGTGTTCAATAAAAAGCCTCCTAATTTAATCAAGGACCTATGAGATAACTGTCTTTTAGTTGTGGCATTGCAAGGATACAAATGCAGAGATATTTTAAAGTGATCCTTCTGTAAGAGTGAACCAACGATATGATCTGAAAGCAACTTCACAGGTAATTCAGGTATGTGACTTCTACCTCTTAGGGCCTGTTGTAGCTTAGAATGAGAGACCTGCAGAAACATGCCCACCATCAATACAGAAAGCACAATTTAATTTTGACAAGGCCAAAAGCCAATTCTATATCAGCATGGCATATATTACAGCAAGCTATTCTTTACGCTACCACCTCTAAATTGCCCTAATTTGGATTAAAATGTGGGTTCACATTTCTAATCCTTATAGTTTTGCAGCCATTGCATTGCCCGTAAGATTTTTTTTTTTTCTTCATTCTAGGCTTATGCTTTTACTGTGTATGTATTTGGGAGAAGAAATTCTGTCAGCTCCCAAAGGATAAACCAGCAGTTGCTTTATTGGTCTTCAGATGTGGCTGCAAACACTTGAGACTGAACTAAGCTTAAAACACGGTACTTAGCAATCGGGTTGCCAGCAAAGCACTGGATGCAAGCCTTGCCTTCCAGAAGCTTACCAATCGGGTTGCCAGCAAAGCAGTGGATGCAAGACTTGCCCTCCAGGAGCTTACCATCACAACGAAGAAGACAAATAAATGCATAATATATAGACGACATAAATCCATACCTGTACACATTTAAGAATAAACAGTCCAGTAGTAAGAGGCAGTACATATTCAATCTGCTGAGAAATGTAGACAATAACTACCATAAGAATCCTAATGCTACAGAAGTCACTGGCTGCTGGGAAACCGGGGAAAACTTGGCTATGGACGTGGGGGCTTGTGTCGGACTCTGAATAAAGAGCAGAATGATTGGCATCCTACTGAGATACATAGTAAGGGGGGCGAGGGCAGGGAGGAAGTGGCAAGAATAACATTTGTGAAGATGTCCAGGTGAGAAATAGAGGTTTTAATGCTCAAGATGTTTCCTTTTCCCTTTTAAATCTGACCTGTGATTTCCAGCATTGCTATTTCGAATATCACTGATTGTTTTTAACTTTAAAGGCAATGCTGATGAATATATCTGATCCGCACCAAGATCCACTAAAGAAGGAGATCAAAAATTTGAAGATAAAGCAGAAAGGGAGTGGGGGAGAAAACACGTCCATTGTCTGAATTAGTGGTTCTCAAAGTGTAGCCTCTCATCTAGCAGCACTGATCACCTCGGATAAAATCTTGGGCCCCATGCCAGACCTACTGAATGAGAAACTGAGGGGTGAGACATAGTAATCGGTGCTTTAAAAAAGCCCTCCTGATACACATTAAAGGTTGAAAGCCACTGATGCAGGTAACAGCTTTTCTTTTTTTCTTTTCTTTCTTCTTTCTTTCCCTCCCTCCCTCCCTCCCTTTCTTCCTTCCTTCCCTTCCTTCCCTTCCTTCCTCTTTCTTTTTTTGAGATGGAGTCTCGATCTGTCACACAGGCTGGAATGCAGTGGCACGATCTTGGCTCACCGCAATCCCCGCCTCCCGGGTTCAAGTGATTCTCCTGCCTCAGCCTCCCAAGTAGCTGGGACTACAGGTACCCACCACCATGCCAGGCTAATTTTTGTATTTTTAGTAGAGATGGAGGTTTTGCCATGTTGGCCAGGCTGATCTCGAACTCCTGGCTTTGGGTGATCCACCCTCCTCGGCCTCCCAAAATGCTGGGATTACAGGCGTGAGCCACCGCGCCTGGCCTCTTTTTCTTTGGCATGAGCCACCGTGCCCGGCCAATTACTGAGAATTCCTGCCTTTTTCACAGGATTATTTTAAGGATCAAATGAAAAGTTCTGTGTGAAAGAAGAATGAGGCCATGAAGTGATACAGAAACCAAAGGTGACATATTTATTGCCTTTCCCACTCAATGTAGTTTGTTTTTTGTTTTGTTTTGTTTTGTTTTTTTTGAGAGATGGTTTCACTCGACTTACTGTGACCAGGCGTTGCTTGGGTACTGCTGCTACTATGGAAATAAAGACAAATCCTTACCCTGAGAAATGTTGCCAGCCTAATGCTGAGGTTAAGGAAGGGAAGGGGTATTAAGATAGGAGAGGGCAGAGGCAAGGAGGAGGGCCCAAAGAGATGAGGGCAAAGAAGAGCAAGGGAGCCGGGCACTGTGGTTCATGCCTATAATCCCAGCACTTTCGGAGGCCAAGGCAGACAGATCATGAGGTCAAGAGATCGAGACCATCCTGGCCAACATGGTGAAACCCCGTCTCTACTAAAAATATAAAACTTAGCTGGGCGTGGTGACACACACCTGTAGTCCCAGCTACTCCGGAGGCTGAGGCAGGAGAATCGCATGAACCCGGGAGACGGTGGTTGGAGTGAGCCGAGATCGTGCCACTGCACTCCAGCCTGGGCGACAGAGCAGGACTCCGTCTCGAAAAAAAAAAAAAGAAAGAAAAGAAAAGAAAGAAAGAAAAAGAAAAAACAAAAAACCAGAAGAGCAAGGGAAGGCTCATAGGGCTGAATCTTGAAGAATGGGGGTTCTCAGGGTTACAAAGAAGGGGAGGACATTCTGGACAGACATGGAATGTGTGAAGATATTGTGTACTTGGAGATTGCAGATGTCGTGTGGGGCTAAACATTCTTGTTCAGCTGCAAGAACATCTGAAACCTGGGAAGGCTGTGGGAAACAAAGAACTAGATGTATAATATTTTCAGTTTTTTTTTTTAATTAGTAACTATTAATAGAGTAGCACAAATTAATTGGGTGCTTGTTCTGGACCAGATACTGTGCTACTGTGCTAGGTCCTTTGTTTTTTTAGACATGGGGTCTCACTGCTGTTGCCGAGGCTGAAGTGCAGTGGCACAGTCACAGCTCACCACAGCCTCGAACTTCTGGCCTCAAGCAATCCTCTTGCCTCAGCCTCCTGAGTCGCTGGGATTACAGGCATGAGCACCGCAATTTACAGAAATTGTCACTTTCATGATTTCCAACAAAACAACGAGCAAGTTACTCGTTGTTTTACAAATGGGAAAAGTTAAACCTGTTGAGATTTGCTTCCTGAAGTCATGCACCTGTTTACATGGACAAGGCTAGGAATCAAACTTGGGTGTGTCTAACTCCAGAGTCCTTCCTAGTAATTAACCTCCGGTGCTCTGAACTGCCATGCAAAAGAATGTGAACTTCATTCTGAAGGGAATGGGAAGGTCGTGGAAAATTTTTAAGCATGAAAGTGACAGGCTCAAAACAGCAACAACAACCAACCAACCAACAAAAAAACCCTCAGTTTTTAAAAGATAGCTCTTGGCCGGGCGCGGTGGCTCACGCCTGTAATCCCAACACTTTGGGAGGCCGAGGCGGGCGGATCACAAAATACAAAAAATACAAAACTACAAAAAATTAGCTGGACGTGGTGGTGGGCGCCTATAGTCCCAGCTATTCCGGAGGCTGAGGCAGGAGAATCGCATGGACCCGGTAGGCCAAGGTTGCAGTGAGCCGAGCTCGTGCCACTGCACTCCAGCCTGGGCGACAGAGCGAGACTCCGACTCATTAAAAAAAAAAAAAAAAAAAAAAAAAAAAAAGATAGCTGTCATACGGAGTGGAAGCTCAATGGCAGGGCAGAAAGACCAGCCTGACTATGTAATCTACTAGACCAGAGCTGGCGAGGACTTCAGTTAAGGCATGGTCATGGGTGGACGGAGAAAAGGTGATACAATTGAAAGTCAGAAGATAGATTTAGTAATATTTGGAACTCATGAGATTTGGACAGAGGACAAGAGGAAGGGACACCCAACCAGAACAGATGGGGGTAATGAAGGTGTCTTCCAGGAAGATGGGGAATGTGGAAAGAAACAAATGGGCTTGGAAAGCAAGATGAGGCATGTGGTTTTGGAAATAAGCTGGGTTTGAAGTGCCTAGTATCCATCCAGAAGGACCTGTCTACCAGGCAGTTAGAAACATTGGTGTAGCCAGGCACAGTGGCTCACGTCTATAATCCCAGCACTTTGGGAGGCCAAGGTGGGAGGAGGGCTTGAGCCCAGGACTTCAAGACCAGCCTGGGCGATGAAGTGAGACCCTGACTCTACAAAAAATAAAAAAATTAGCTGGGCCTGGTGGTGTGTGCCCGTAGTCCCAGCTACTCAGATGGCTGAGGTGGGAGGACCCCTGAACCCAGGAGTCCAAGGTTGCAGTGAGCTTTGATTGTGCTACTGCACTCCAGCCTGGACGAGTGAGACCCTGTTTCTCTTTCTCTCTCTCTCTCTCTCTCTCTCTCTCTCACACACACACACACACACACACACACAATGTGTAGAGCTCAGGATAGGGTCTCAGCAGAAGATAGCAATTTGGGAGCGCTTAGCCAAGGGACAGAAATAGTGAAAGCAGGCAATCAATCTCACTTGAGTTGCAGGGAGAAAAGAAGATGGCCAAGGCCAGCATGGGGGAAACCAGGAATATTGATGGGGAAGAGAAAGACATGAGAAGACTGAGATGGGGACCTAGAGAAGGATAAGGGTGACCAGGAGAGTGGACCCAGGGGACAAGTCCTCTTCTAAGGAAGAAAAATCAGTGTAAACATGGCCATGTCTCTTACCACGTAGTTTCCCTCTAAACACACACACACACACACCTGTCCCCCACTAGCCTAAGGCAGAATTAAATGTGAACAAAGCACGTTTTCCACTTCATAAAAGCCACAGATTCAGAGTGGACTTACTGGCAACCAAGGTAGCCACGTAGAAGCTAGTTATTAGAGGAAGAGGTGGGTTTTTTTCGAGACAGGGTCTCACTCCCTGTCACCCACACTGGAGTGCAGTGGCACAATCTCAGCTCACAGCAGCCTCCGCCTCCCGGACTTAAGCGATTCTCCCACCTCAGCCTCCCGAGTAGCTGGGACCACAGGCAAATGGCACCACCCCTGGCTAATTTTTTCATTTTTCTTTCTGTCTTTTTTTTTTTTTTTTTGGTAGAGACACAGGGTCTCGCTATGTTTCCCAAGCTGGTCTGGAACTTTGACTTCAAGCAATCCGCCCGACTTGGCCTCCCAAAGTGCTGGGATTAACAGCTGTGAGCCACAGTGCCTAGTCAGAGGAAGAGTATTTCTTTACCCTATCTTTAATTATCCTTTAACTCTCACCTGAGGGTAGACAATGATTTAAGTACAGGGAATGATTAAATGTTAAAACTTAACATTTTAGAATGTTATCTTGTATTGATGAATTCAGCTTATGCTGGTCTCGCAAACAAATACGAAGACTGACAGATTCCTGTGAGTGCAGGCCTTCACAGTGCCAGGACCACAAGATGTAATGAATTCTATTCCTGACTGGATATAAAAAATGCCACGAAATTTTCCTTTGAGATTCAGCCAGGGAGACCTCCTGGAGTTTAGAGGTACCCAGACTGGTGAGTAAAAGGAGTGTGACCTTGTGGGGGCAGTCAGAGGACCTAGATGTCTGACACCAACATCCCCAGGTTCCAGTCTCTGCTCAGTCACTACTGGGCCTGAGAAGCTGGGTGCAGAGATAGTGACCCACCCACCTCTGAAAGTCACTACTTTTTGAAGTCAGAATACCGCCCATACATTGTGGGCCTAAGCAGGTTACGAGGGTCTCGGCAGAGACCCAGAGGCATGCTCTAGAAATTGCTGTGACCCTGGAGCAGAAACATGTGGCAGTCCCCAGCAGAGCTCACCTACGCTGCTCTCCTCGCTTAACACGCCTCAGGAAAGGCAAAATGGCAGCTTTACAAAACGAAGTTTTATTCCATTTCCCCTTCTCCCCTCTTAATTCTCATAGATCGCTGCAGTGAATGCTTTTAACCTGTCAACTGTGATGAAACAAACAGAAACCCGAAGCCCTGGCTTCTTCTGAGGTGCAAATAAATGACCGAGAAGGTGTTATCTAAGACCTCTACAGCCATTTGTATCTGGCCGTGTGTAGTGGGCTCTGCAAGACCCTGCCTCACTTTCCCACTAAGAGGCCTTGGACTTCCCAGCTCCCAGAGACTGTAGAGATCACCTCTGTGGCGTCCTGTCACGATTTCCTAAGGCGAAGAGCTTCATTTGCCCAACGGAGGCCCACGTTCTTCCTGTCTGATCTACTGTCTTCCCAAGGATCTGAACTCGGGCACCAGCGTCTGCCCACATGTCCGACGAAAACAATGTAAAGGAACTACTGAGTCTGGACAGAAAATCCAGACATACCATGCAGCTTCTAAGAGGACCGAGTGCCTTCACTGGAATAGTGAATGTCCTTCTGTGGACATGGACAGGGAACGGCTCGATTAAGCCCAAATTCACAAAATTCCGCCCACACCCCGCGCCCCCGGGAATTTTGGCTTAGGGGCAGGATATGGGGGTTACCACTGTGCTAGTGGAGGTGGCGCGGGGACTGAACGGCAGCCCCAGCGCAGTTCTCCCCCCGTTTGCCCGCAGAACCCCGGCGAGGCCGAGGTGGTCATTTCCCTCCCTAGCCGGATGGCCGCGCCGGGTGAGGCCGGTTTGGGCGCGAAGCACGGGCGTGTGGCGCTCCACTTCCGCAAAGGCCAGCCGCGCTCAGGACCGCGAGCCCTGAGCGTCCCCCTAGTGACCCCTGGCCTCGTGCCCGACGCCCCGTCTCTCCTGCCCCGGCCCCCCCGCCACGCAGGGCCCCGGTCACGCGCAGGGGGAGCCGGACCGCCAAAGCCCGCAAGCCGGCGCCCAGGAAAGCGGCCGCAGCCCGGCCAGTGCGGATAGGCCAATTGGCCGAAGTCGGCAAAGCTCAAGACGGCACCGCAGCAGGGGGACCCGACCCCGTTTTGTTGGGAGCCTAAGCGGAAGTGCCTTCCCCGCTCTAATGCCGGAGGAGCACGGAGGGCAAGCGGTACAGCTTCTTCCAAGTGCTGATGTGGGTGGCTCTGAAAAGAGCCTTTTGGATACGATGGAACCTCCGGCCGAACCGCACGCACTTCTTAAGCCCGCTCTCCACGGATGCGGCGGGCCAGCTGGATGTCCTTGGGCATAATGGTCACGCGCTTGGCGTGGATGGCGCACAGGTTTGTGTCTTCGAACAGCCCCACCAGGTAGGCCTCGCTGGCCTCCTGCAGCGCCATCACGGCCGAGCTCTGGAAGCGCAGGTCCGTCTTAAAGTCCTGCGCGATCTCGCGTACCAGCCGCTGGAAGGGCAGCTTGCGGATCAGCAGCTCCGTGGACTTCTGGTAGCGCCGGATCTCCCGCAGGGCCACGGTGCCGGGCCGGTAGCGGTGCGGCTTCTTCACCCCGCCCGTGGCCGGCGCGCTCTTGCGGGCCGCCTTGGTGGCCAGCTGCTTCCTCGGGGCCTTGCCGCCGGTCGACTTGCGAGCAGTCTGCTTAGTACGGGCCATAGCGAACCAAAACACAGGCTTACCAGCGCAGCGGCGGGGAGAGAAACGAGCTCCTAGCCCCGCGGCAGCCGTCTTTATAAGCACAGTCTTTTCCCGATTGGGCGGAACAATAATTGAAAATCCCGCGCTGGCTGTCCATTGGCTGTGACGTCACCCGTCCTAAAGTCACCGGTTGGCTTGGGCAGATTCCTCCCTAATCCCGCCCACCCCGCCTCACTTTCTACTTACCAGTTGGCGAAGTTCCGCAAGCTTGTTTTTCCCCTTTCCTTCAGGGTGAAAGTCATTTTCCATTGCAGCTTTGTCAGATTGTTCCCTTTCCGCCCTTCGCTTCCTTAGAACACACTGCCCGCAATACCCCCCTTTCTTGCTGCGCCCTGCGGCTCCCGCGTGGAACCTCATTCTTCCATTTGCCCCCCGCCCCCAGTTGCTACTTGGCGGATCGTTTTTCGCCTGTCGGGTGCCTTTTGGGTGGGAGAGGTGCCCGCCCCCAGGACGCAAGATTCCGCCTCCGAGGCCCTTACTCTCCGCCGCCAGGGCGCTTTGGAAAACAAAACAGAAACTAAGACTTAAGTCAGCTCAGTGAAGCCAAGACCCAGCTCCGCCACACTAGCGAGCACTACCCGCTCAGGGCCCTCCCCATCGGGGGTGGGGACGAGGAGCACGTCCCGCTAGTGCCAGACTAGGTCTAAGTGTCCGGCCATGGCCTGCGGAAACCACTAGGGAAGCGCGCGCTCCGCGCGCAACACTTCAGCGCGTTGGGTACTGCCCGCGGCGCTGGTGTTTGTGACTGTGTGGAGCGGACCGTGGCGGCGCCCAGGACGTTTAGTGCCTGCACCTGCCCTGGGAAGTCCTAGGACTGGGGACCCACTCATCGAAGAGCCAAGGCAGTTACGTGCTGCAGATGGAAGACGGCGCGCGCGCACACACACACACACACACCCCGCCCCGTCCCGTCAGCTCCAGGTTCGCTATTCACTACTGAGGAACGCTGGACTGAGAGTGGCCAGCATTAACAACTCTTTTATTTGAAAACGTGGGTGGCTCTGAAAAGAGCCTTTTGAGTTCACAGGTGCCCCTTCGAGACGCGGGCCGGGCTGGGCCCACTTGGGCCGGACGTCAGCCTCACTTGCCCTTTGCCTTGTGGTGACTCTCCGTCTTCTTAGGGAGCAGTACGGCCTGGATGTTAGGCAAGACGCCGCCCTGGGCGATGGTGACTTTGCCCAGCAGCTTGTTCAGTTCCTCGTCGTTGCGGATGGCCAGCTGGAGGTGACGAGGGATGATGCGCGTCTTCTTGTTGTCCCGAGCCGCGTTGCCCGCCAGCTCCAGGATCTCGGCGGTCAGATACTCGAGGACCGCAGCCATGTAGACGGGCGCGCCGGCCCCCACTCGCTCCGCATAGTTGCCTTTGCGCAGCAAGCGATGCACTCGCCCTACCGGGAACTGAAGGCCAGCGCGGGACGAGCGCGACTTGGCCTTGGCGCGGGCCTTGCCTCCTTGCTTGCCACGACCAGACATGACAGCGATAGTAGTCACCGAGAGGAACTCCTGCCTGGCGATCGGGAAAGTCGCCGAAAACGCCGCTGCTTCACCTTTTTATAGACAGAACGGCGATTGTCCACGGAGCACTTTGATTGGCTCAAGCAAATTTTGTCCCGATAGCCAATAGGATAGCTCAGCCAGAATCCACTCATTTACATAATCTCGTCTCCCTCGCATTGCGCGCCGCGGAAAACTCGCGAACCATAACGCAGCGTCATGCACACAGCCTCTGTAAGTACACAGTCGTTTCCGGTAGACCCCGAGCCTACCGCTCTGCTTGCGTTCTCGGGGGTCGGTGTCGGTCTTGGGTCTGGCCATGCCTGAGCCTGCAAAGTTCGCGCCGCCTCCCAAGAAGGGCTCCAAGAAAGCCTTCACCAAAGCCCAGAAGAAAGACGGCAAGAAGCGCAAGCGCAGCCGCAAGGAGAGCTACTCCATCTACGTGTACAAGGTGCTGAAGCAGGTCCACCCCGACACCGGCATCTGGTGCAAGGCCATGGGCATCATGAACTCCTTCCTCAACGACATCTTCGAGCGCATCGCGGGAGAGGCGTCCCGCCTGGCGCACTACAACAAGCGCTCCACCATCACGTCCCGGAGATCCAGACGGCCGTGCGCCTGCTGCTGCCCGGCGAGCTGGCCAAGCACGCCGTGTCCGAGGGCACCAAGGCGGTCACCAAGTACGCCAGCTCCAAGTGAGTCCCTGCCGGGACCTGGCGCTCGCTCGCTCCCTCCCTCCCTCCGCGGGTCGCCGGCTGCTTTGTCTCCAAAGGCTCTTTTCAGGGCCACTTAACCACCTCAGTCAAAGAATCTTTCTTGTGTTGCCAGTCCCAGTTTATGTTTTTGGCTTCACGTCTGGTTAACTTTAGGAGAGCACACAACACCAAGCACAGATAACTATTTTCTTTTCACATAGGCATTGCTATAAGTAAGCTTACATAGATTGATAGTGGTATCTTACTATGGCATAGATAGGCTGGGGCTTGCCTTAGAGGGCTGCTCTTGAAACTGGCTTTGGCCTGGTTACGTACCCGTGAATATGTGCCCAGGAGATTGTTTCCTGGTGAGAAACGCAGTGTTAATTTTGATAAGCTTGTGTAAGATCAAATTGTGTATAGGAACAAAGGTTGGGTCCGCTCTTCAGTGGTAAAATGAAGGTAGAGATTAAATGCATTGTATGCTCTCAGATGTGTACTTAAAAGGGAATAGCTCAACTTTTATATATGGTATCGAGAAACTTCTTGAGGTTTTTATATCATTGGTTCACAAACACGTGCCTACACCACCATTCATGTGAAAATTCCTTAAGGAGGTAGATGGAAGTTCGATTTTGATAACCAGGAATTAACACCGATAACACCTTCTGCGCTTTCTAGTTGAGATACCCTAAAATCTACCCAATACCATTAAATGGTTTTTTTCCCCAAGAGTTATCACTCGGAAAAGCTTGTCCAGTTTAAGGGTTTGTTCCATACAATGGCAACAAAATATACGATTTCTGAAGCCAGAGTTTGGGAGACCTGAAGAGGAGAAGGACCACCAATTTGCAAGGGAGGTTGATTAGGTTTGTTCTCTGCTTTGGGAACACTGGACTTGGAATCACACAGCCTCATTAACCTCAAAATATTATACTGATTGCTCTGGGGATTGTAAATCCTAGGCTGGCCACAATAGAAGCGAGGAAAGCAATTAGGAGGCTGTTGCAGTGTTGTGGGCTGGAACAGTGATTAAGACTTAAAGTCTCTCCAGACCAGCAGCATCAGCATTACTTGAAGTTACTAAAAATGAAAATTCCCAGGTTCCATTATTTGTGTTAAGCTTTCTGGGTGATAGTGATGTATGCTAAAGTGTGAAAAACACCGGATAAATGACATGCTGGAGTGCAATGGTGGTAATGGAAACAAATGTTGGATTTTATCTTTGAGGTAGAATTAATAGGTGTGGCTGAGGAACAGGATTTAGCTAACAGTGAAACCCCTAGATTTTTGGCTTGAGCAACTGTGTAGATAGTGGTACTATTAGGATAGAACACTGAGAGAAGATATTCGTTGGGACACTGAAGGGAGATCCAGAGTTCCGATTGAAATTTGAGAAGCTCTTTGCTATTCAAGTGGATATGTGCAGTTGACAGTTTGAGAGATGCATCTAGGGTTCAGTAAAGACAACACAAGCCTGTCTTTAGGGTCTACCTGTGAACTGTGAACACAGCAATGGGAATGATGGACATCACCTTTAAGTATTTTTCTAGACTTTATTACTCATGTGTTTGTCATGAGGTGTAACTTAGTAGTTCATAGTCCTATAATGTATGTTATTGACTAGGTAGCATTTATTTTTCTAATTGTTTCTGTTATAGTGCTGCCACATGTGTTTCCCAGAAACGCATTTCACCCACAGTTCTTAGGGTTGGCCTGATTAGTTTAATTGCTGTCTCAACCTGCTTCTTACTGTGATTAGTTCAGGAATCTAGATCAAACTAATTGGCATTTAACATTTCAGGAAGTGAACTGAGTAACAACTAACTCAGCAGGGGAGTGTAGTATGCTATTATCTTTTGGGAAAGCAGCTTATTTGCTTTCAAGAGGCAGCAGCAGGATGGACTGTCTTTAGGTATGAAGGCAAGAATGATTATAGACAATATGCAGAGGAGGACACAGTGTGGGAGAATCAGGGAACTGAGCCACTCATGGAGTTCAGCCAACCTTGGATCCCTGCTGCACCTTTGGACTTCCAGTTAAGCCAATTTGTCTGACATATTTACTTATACCAGTTTGAATCTTGAAATATTTCAGGAATAATAATTTCCTAGATAAAAGGAAAGACCTTTCATGAAAGGTCTCAAGTCAAATAGGGTCAATTAGGACAGAGTTGCTCCAATTACATATTTGGAACAAATGTCCAAATGTTAATACTTGACTAAGGCTAAAGACTAATATTACCATCACAGGAAAAATGTCCAGGATTTTTTTTTCAGATGTGAAATTTTATTTAAAAATTTTAGATAAACTAAATCAAAAAATTTTAGTAGTTGTACTAATTTCCTGGGGCTGTCAAAGTACCACAAACTGTATGGCGTAAAACACAAAGTTATTCTTTCATGGTTTTAGAGGCTAGAAGTTTGAAATCAACGTGTTGGTAGGGCCATGCTGTCTCCAAACCCACTAGGGGAAGACTCCTGTCTTTCAGTGTCTGGTAGCCCCACTTGTTCTTTGGTTTCTGGCAGCATAACTGTAATCTCTACCTCAGTTTTTTCATGTATGTCTCCATGTTTTTTTTCTTTCTTTCTTGAGATGGAGTTTCACTCTTGTTGCCCAGGCTGGAGTGCAATGGCATGATCTTGGCTTACTGCAACCTCTGCGCCCTGGGTTCAAGCAATTTTCCTGCCTCAGCCTCCCGAGTAGCTGGGATTACAGGCATGCGTCAGCACACCCGGCTGATTTTGTATTTTTGGTAGAGATGGAGTTTCATCATGTTAGTCAGGCTGGCCTCGAACTGACCTCAGATGATCCACCTGCCTTGGCCTCCCAAAGTGCTGGGATTACAGATGTGAGCCACTGTACCCGGCTGTCTCCATGTCTTCTTATAAGGGTATCAGTCATACTGGATTAGGGCCCACCCTAAAGACCTCATTTTAACTTGATTACATCTGCAAAGACCCTGTTTCCAAAGAAGGCAAAATTCTAAGGAACTAGGGGTTAGACTTCAACGTATCTTTCGGGGGGACACAACTCAACCCATAACAGTAGTCAATGGCTGTGGCAGGCTAAATGTGGCTCCCAAATATGTCCATATCCTAATCCCTACAGCCTGTGAATATTACCTTATATAGCCAAGAGGATTTTGCAGATGTGATTCTGAGATTGAGAGATTATGCCAGATTATCCAGGTAGGCCCCAAATGTAATCACCACAGTCCTTATAGGAGAGGCAAGAAAGTCAAGTGTACAAGGAGGCGATAGAAGGAGAGAGGGATTTGAAGATTAATAGGCTGCTTGCTTTGAAGACAGAGGGAAGGGACCATAAACCAGAAATAAACCTCTAGAAGCTGGAAAAGGCATGGAAATAGACCCTCCCTTAAGGTCTCTGGAGGGAGTGCAGGCTTGATTTCTACCGAGTAAAATTGATTTTGTACTTCAGACCTCCAAAACTGTAAGAGAATGACTGTTGTGTTAAAACCATTGAGTTTGTAGTAATTTGTTGCAGCAGCCACAAGAAACTAATACAACATCTATATAGAATTTTTTTAATAATTGGAGAAATTTGAATATGGATTGCATATTAATATTACTGAATCAGCATTAAATTTGTTAGGTGTAATAATGTGATTGTAGCTATTTAGGAGAATATCCTATTTTTAAGAGACATGCCACCATATTTAGGGAGAAGTGCCAACATATTTGCAGTTTATTTTCAAATGGTTCAGGGGCTGTCTGTGTACATGAGAAGACAAAGATAAGGCAAATGCAGCAAAATCGTAATAATTGGTGAATCCAGGTGAAGGGACTATGGCTGGTCTTTGTACTTTTTTTTCCAACTTTTCTGTAGGTTTAAAATTTTCAAAATAAAAAAATGGGAAATACTTTAAAAATTGTAATCAAAGAAACTTTCATAAATTAATGTATTTTATTTTTACAGTAAAATTAATTTATGTAAATTGATAGAATTTTACTAATTTCACTCCCAAGTTATATTAAAAGGCTTACATATGTTTGATAATAGCATATGTAAACTAGAACTCTGAATGATATCCATTGGTCATAATACGTACTATGTAGCGGTAATGGTGACTTTTGTGATTGCACAAGTCTAGAGATGCCCCAAATGACATTGACTTAGACATCTGGTTATTCTAAGGCTGAAACTGAAGTTGAATAGAAGGTTTTAGTCAAATACTGAGATGAAAACTGAGGCAGTCCTGGCGGGGGGCAGTGAGTGTGTGTGTATATATACACACATAGACATCATGCTTCTAAATATTTACAGAAAGAAAGGGTAGATTATCTACAAAAAAATAAGAATCAGACTGATATGAGATCTTACAAACCTAACCCCCTTCTCTTTCCTAAACTCCAGATTCCCATATTTCTGACTTCCTATTTGATATTTACACTTCGATATTTACCAGGAGTCTTCAACATTTTGTTCAAAACAGTACTCTTGGTTTTCTTCCTCCAAGACTACTCCTTACTCATATCAGCAAATAGCAGCTCTTTTCAAGTGCTCAGTGTAAAAACCTACAATTAATCCTTGATTTCTCTTTCAGTCAGCCTATACTAAATCAATTTCATTTAAAATATCTCGGCTACTACTCTGCATCTCCACTGCTACCATCTGCCTCTCCAGTCACATTCTCCAAGAGCACTCTATCTCATTTAAAAGACAAAATCTCTGCAGTGGCCTGTGATGCTCCTTAATGGCCTACATAATCCAGCCCTCAAGCACCTCCGTGATCTCTGTAAAACTTTCCCTTGGTCACTGTGCTTCAGCCACATTAACCAGCTTGCATATTTCTCACATTCACCAAGCTTGTTCCTGCCTTGGGGCCTTTGTACTTACCATGTTCTGTTCTGAGAATACTCTGCCTCAAGATATCCTACAACTATCTTACTGTATTCAGCTCTCTGCTCAAGTATTAACTGATGAAACCTGTCATCCCTACTCCACTCCATGTTCTGCTTTACTTAACAGCAATTGCACATATGGCCCCCTGAATAATATACATTTAGTCGCTTATTTTTACTTATCTGCTAATTAAAATGTAGACTTTTTCTATTCTGTTTACTGCTGTATTCCCAGCATGTTTTATCCGAATGTGCAGTGGTTTCTTTTCTTCTCCCTTATCGTGGGAAGTGATGTGCACAAATACACATAATGGAGCCTGAATGTCATATTGCTTTCATACCTGTGTGAATTTTGGTAAGAAAGGAAAAGTAGCGATTGACAGGTAATATAATTACATTAAGTCACTCTCATAGTTAGCTGTTTATTGCTTTCCTGCTCTTATTCTCAGTCCCCAGGACCAAATGTTGACCACTAACTTCCCCCACATATAATTAGGTTATTTACCGAACGCCATGCAGGTGGCTGTTAAAAGGAAGTTATATACTTACCTTATAAACTCAACTTTTCCCTGTTGTCTTTCTGTCTCACCCCTACCTCCATGCTTTAAATTAACTTTTCAGGCTTAGGCCTTATCTCTCAGTAGAGCCATATAAGGTATGTGTAAAAGCAGGAAAATGTTTCCTGGGGATGAAGCTTTGAAAAGCTTTTTTTTTTTTTTCTTTTGGCAATAAAATAAGGTAGATTCACCACAATACCTAATAACTAAAAAATCTGTTTTTAATTGGGTGGGGCAGACAGCAAGTGTGTCATCCTGGAAGATACTATTTGGGATTTTATATAGGTACATAAGAGAAAAAAGTGAACAAAAGCAAGGGGCTACCAGGATGCCGCAGTATGCTTAACATGTATTTTCTAAGTTTGTATTATGCCTTTATCTTGGTACTTTTATCTTCTCTTCTCACTTGATCTTTTTGAAATGTATTTTAAATCCTAATAAAAATATATAAAGTCTGGAATTAATAAAGGATTAAATGAAACTTTTGTATATCTCACTGCAATTCTCAGAAAAAAGGGGGGTGTGGGGAGGGGGAATTGCCTGGGGTAGCGAGTGAAAATTGTGACCAGGTTCTTACTAAGGAATATGGCAACTGCATAACCAAATGTCAGTGGTTACCAAACTTATGAATCACCTGGTGTTGTGTCATAGATTGTCTATCCTTGCCTCTCGCCCCCAGTGATTTAGATCAGTGGAACTATGTGGGGTTTAAGAAATATACAATATATATTTGTATATATTTGTGTGTCTCGAAAGCTTCAGGGTTAAATAAGTTTTAACTGTTTAGGAAACGCTATTGTTTTAGGTATCCAGTCTCACAGACGAAGGCCTTTAAAACTTATCTAATTTTTCATTACATTTCTTGCCCAGAAAATTGTAAAATACCCAACGATAACAATGGGGAATTGTCTATCAGCACTTGACTAAAAAGCTTTACTATCCATGACAGCAGCCTTTGCATTACTCAATTCTGATGGCATTTAACGTCTTGAAACCCAGGAATAAATACCTATAGATTCACAGTACCTGAAAGGAATACCAAATTGAGACAAGAGAGCCATATAAACCAAAAATTGCTTCAACCACAGAATGGAGGTCTACAGGTGCGGAAGGAAAGTTTATATGGTGAGGCTTGGTCGCAAAACTATTAGGAATATTTTCAGGTTACTACACAATTTTGCGAGCTCAATATGCAGTTAACACTTTTTCCCTCGACTCTCCTGAGCAGATTTACACTGACCGCACCCGTAGCATATCGTCTCACTTTGGAAAAGGCAAATTATGTGCACATGACCGTGTCACTACAAGCTAGTTCTCGACCAAGCTACAGATTATAGCTTTATCTTATATTCCTCTCCCATCATCTGCAGGAAAAAGGATAGGTGCTGAGGGAAAACCCCTAAGTAGAACTTACAGTAAGCAGTGGGAAAACAGCTTATTTCACTGAGGTGGTTAAGTGGCCCTGAAAAGAGCCTTTGGAGACAAAGCAGCCGGCGACCCGCGGAGGGAGGGAGGGAGCGAGCGAGCGCCAGGTCCCGGCAGGGACTCACTTGGAGCTGGCGTACTTGGTGACCGCCTTGGTGCCCTCGGACACGGCGTGCTTGGCCAGCTCGCCGGGCAGCAGCAGGCGCACGGCCGTCTGGATCTCCGGGACGTGATGGTGGAGCGCTTGTTGTAGTGCGCCAGGCGGGACGCCTCTCCCGCGATGCGCTCGAAGATGTCGTTGAGGAAGGAGTTCATGATGCCCATGGCCTTGCACCAGATGCCGGTGTCGGGGTGGACCTGCTTCAGCACCTTGTACACGTAGATGGAGTAGCTCTCCTTGCGGCTGCGCTTGCGCTTCTTGCCGTCTTTCTTCTGGGCTTTGGTGAAGGCTTTCTTGGAGCCCTTCTTGGGAGGCGGCGCGAACTTTGCAGGCTCAGGCATGGCCAGACCCAAGACCGACACCGACCCCCGAGAACGCAAGCAGAGCGGTAGGCTCGGGGTCTACCGGAAACGACTGTGTACTTACAGAGGCTGTGTGCATGACGCTGCGTTATGGTTCGCGAGTTTTCCGCGGCGCGCAATGCGAGGGAGACGAGATTATGTAAATGAGTGGATTCTGGCTGAGCTATCCTATTGGCTATCGGGACAAAATTTGCTTGAGCCAATCAAAGTGCTCCGTGGACAATCGCCGTTCTGTCTATAAAAAGGTGAAGCAGCGGCGTTTTCGGCGACTTTCCCGATCGCCAGGCAGGAGTTCCTCTCGGTGACTACTATCGCTGTCATGTCTGGTCGTGGCAAGCAAGGAGGCAAGGCCCGCGCCAAGGCCAAGTCGCGCTCGTCCCGCGCTGGCCTTCAGTTCCCGGTAGGGCGAGTGCATCGCTTGCTGCGCAAAGGCAACTATGCGGAGCGAGTGGGGGCCGGCGCGCCCGTCTACATGGCTGCGGTCCTCGAGTATCTGACCGCCGAGATCCTGGAGCTGGCGGGCAACGCGGCTCGGGACAACAAGAAGACGCGCATCATCCCTCGTCACCTCCAGCTGGCCATCCGCAACGACGAGGAACTGAACAAGCTGCTGGGCAAAGTCACCATCGCCCAGGGCGGCGTCTTGCCTAACATCCAGGCCGTACTGCTCCCTAAGAAGACGGAGAGTCACCACAAGGCAAAGGGCAAGTGAGGCTGACGTCCGGCCCAAGTGGGCCCAGCCCGGCCCGCGTCTCGAAGGGGCACCTGTGAACTCAAAAGGCTCTTTTCAGAGCCACCCACGTTTTCAAATAAAAGAGTTGTTAATGCTGGCCACTCTCAGTCCAGCGTTCCTCAGTAGTGAATAGCGAACCTGGAGCTGACGGGACGGGGCGGGGTGTGTGTGTGTGTGTGTGCGCGCGCGCCGTCTTCCATCTGCAGCACGTAACTGCCTTGGCTCTTCGATGAGTGGGTCCCCAGTCCTAGGACTTCCCAGGGCAGGTGCAGGCACTAAACGTCCTGGGCGCCGCCACGGTCCGCTCCACACAGTCACAAACACCAGCGCCGCGGGCAGTACCCAACGCGCTGAAGTGTTGCGCGCGGAGCGCGCGCTTCCCTAGTGGTTTCCGCAGGCCATGGCCGGACACTTAGACCTAGTCTGGCACTAGCGGGACGTGCTCCTCGTCCCCACCCCCGATGGGGAGGGCCCTGAGCGGGTAGTGCTCGCTAGTGTGGCGGAGCTGGGTCTTGGCTTCACTGAGCTGACTTAAGTCTTAGTTTCTGTTTTGTTTTCCAAAGCGCCCTGGCGGCGGAGAGTAAGGGCCTCGGAGGCGGAATCTTGCGTCCTGGGGGCGGGCACCTCTCCCACCCAAAAGGCACCCGACAGGCGAAAAACGATCCGCCAAGTAGCAACTGGGGGCGGGGGGCAAATGGAAGAATGAGGTTCCACGCGGGAGCCGCAGGGCGCAGCAAGAAAGGGGGGTATTGCGGGCAGTGTGTTCTAAGGAAGCGAAGGGCGGAAAGGGAACAATCTGACAAAGCTGCAATGGAAAATGACTTTCACCCTGAAGGAAAGGGGAAAAACAAGCTTGCGGAACTTCGCCAACTGGTAAGTAGAAAGTGAGGCGGGGTGGGCGGGATTAGGGAGGAATCTGCCCAAGCCAACCGGTGACTTTAGGACGGGTGACGTCACAGCCAATGGACAGCCAGCGCGGGATTTTCAATTATTGTTCCGCCCAATCGGGAAAAGACTGTGCTTATAAAGACGGCTGCCGCGGGGCTAGGAGCTCGTTTCTCTCCCCGCCGCTGCGCTGGTAAGCCTGTGTTTTGGTTCGCTATGGCCCGTACTAAGCAGACTGCTCGCAAGTCGACCGGCGGCAAGGCCCCGAGGAAGCAGCTGGCCACCAAGGCGGCCCGCAAGAGCGCGCCGGCCACGGGCGGGGTGAAGAAGCCGCACCGCTACCGGCCCGGCACCGTGGCCCTGCGGGAGATCCGGCGCTACCAGAAGTCCACGGAGCTGCTGATCCGCAAGCTGCCCTTCCAGCGGCTGGTACGCGAGATCGCGCAGGACTTTAAGACGGACCTGCGCTTCCAGAGCTCGGCCGTGATGGCGCTGCAGGAGGCCAGCGAGGCCTACCTGGTGGGGCTGTTCGAAGACACAAACCTGTGCGCCATCCACGCCAAGCGCGTGACCATTATGCCCAAGGACATCCAGCTGGCCCGCCGCATCCGTGGAGAGCGGGCTTAAGAAGTGCGTGCGGTTCGGCCGGAGGTTCCATCGTATCCAAAAGGCTCTTTTCAGAGCCACCCACATCAGCACTTGGAAGAAGCTGTACCGCTTGCCCTCCGTGCTCCTCCGGCATTAGAGCGGGGAAGGCACTTCCGCTTAGGCTCCCAACAAAACGGGGTCGGGTCCCCCTGCTGCGGTGCCGTCTTGAGCTTTGCCGACTTCGGCCAATTGGCCTATCCGCACTGGCCGGGCTGCGGCCGCTTTCCTGGGCGCCGGCTTGCGGGCTTTGGCGGTCCGGCTCCCCCTGCGCGTGACCGGGGCCCTGCGTGGCGGGGGGGCCGGGGCAGGAGAGACGGGGCGTCGGGCACGAGGCCAGGGGTCACTAGGGGGACGCTCAGGGCTCGCGGTCCTGAGCGCGGCTGGCCTTTGCGGAAGTGGAGCGCCACACGCCCGTGCTTCGCGCCCAAACCGGCCTCACCCGGCGCGGCCATCCGGCTAGGGAGGGAAATGACCACCTCGGCCTCGCCGGGGTTCTGCGGGCAAACGGGGGGAGAACTGCGCTGGGGCTGCCGTTCAGTCCCCGCGCCACCTCCACTAGCACAGTGGTAACCCCCATATCCTGCCCCTAAGCCAAAATTCCCGGGGGCGCGGGGTGTGGGCGGAATTTTGTGAATTTGGGCTTAATCGAGCCGTTCCCTGTCCATGTCCACAGAAGGACATTCACTATTCCAGTGAAGGCACTCGGTCCTCTTAGAAGCTGCATGGTATGTCTGGATTTTCTGTCCAGACTCAGTAGTTCCTTTACATTGTTTTCGTCGGACATGTGGGCAGACGCTGGTGCCCGAGTTCAGATCCTTGGGAAGACAGTAGATCAGACAGGAAGAACGTGGGCCTCCGTTGGGCAAATGAAGCTCTTCGCCTTAGGAAATCGTGACAGGACGCCACAGAGGTGATCTCTACAGTCTCTGGGAGCTGGGAAGTCCAAGGCCTCTTAGTGGGAAAGTGAGGCAGGGTCTTGCAGAGCCCACTACACACGGCCAGATACAAATGGCTGTAGAGGTCTTAGATAACACCTTCTCGGTCATTTATTTGCACCTCAGAAGAAGCCAGGGCTTCGGGTTTCTGTTTGTTTCATCACAGTTGACAGGTTAAAAGCATTCACTGCAGCGATCTATGAGAATTAAGAGGGGAGAAGGGGAAATGGAATAAAACTTCGTTTTGTAAAGCTGCCATTTTGCCTTTCCTGAGGCGTGTTAAGCGAGGAGAGCAGCGTAGGTGAGCTCTGCTGGGGACTGCCACATGTTTCTGCTCCAGGGTCACAGCAATTTCTAGAGCATGCCTCTGGGTCTCTGCCGAGACCCTCGTAACCTGCTTAGGCCCACAATGTATGGGCGGTATTCTGACTTCAAAAAGTAGTGACTTTCAGAGGTGGGTGGGTCACTATCTCTGCACCCAGCTTCTCAGGCCCAGTAGTGACTGAGCAGAGACTGGAACCTGGGGATGTTGGTGTCAGACATCTAGGTCCTCTGACTGCCCCCACAAGGTCACACTCCTTTTACTCACCAGTCTGGGTACCTCTAAACTCCAGGAGGTCTCCCTGGCTGAATCTCAAAGGAAAATTTCGTGGCATTTTTTATATCCAGTCAGGAATAGAATTCATTACATCTTGTGGTCCTGGCACTGTGAAGGCCTGCACTCACAGGAATCTGTCAGTCTTCGTATTTGTTTGCGAGACCAGCATAAGCTGAATTCATCAATACAAGATAACATTCTAAAATGTTAAGTTTTAACATTTAATCATTCCCTGTACTTAAATCATTGTCTACCCTCAGGTGAGAGTTAAAGGATAATTAAAGATAGGGTAAAGAAATACTCTTCCTCTGACTAGGCACTGTGGCTCACAGCTGTTAATCCCAGCACTTTGGGAGGCCAAGTCGGGCGGATTGCTTGAAGTCAAAGTTCCAGACCAGCTTGGGAAACATAGCGAGACCCTGTGTCTCTACCAAAAAAAAAAAAAAAAAGACAGAAAGAAAAATGAAAAAATTAGCCAGGGGTGGTGCCATTTGCCTGTGGTCCCAGCTACTCGGGAGGCTGAGGTGGGAGAATCGCTTAAGTCCGGGAGGCGGAGGCTGCTGTGAGCTGAGATTGTGCCACTGCACTCCAGTGTGGGTGACAGGGAGTGAGACCCTGTCTCGAAAAAAACCCACCTCTTCCTCTAATAACTAGCTTCTACGTGGCTACCTTGGTTGCCAGTAAGTCCACTCTGAATCTGTGGCTTTTATGAAGTGGAAAACGTGCTTTGTTCACATTTAATTCTGCCTTAGGCTAGTGGGGGACAGGTGTGTGTGTGTGTGTGTTTAGAGGGAAACTACGTGGTAAGAGACATGGCCATGTTTACACTGATTTTTCTTCCTTAGAAGAGGACTTGTCCCCTGGGTCCACTCTCCTGGTCACCCTTATCCTTCTCTAGGTCCCCATCTCAGTCTTCTCATGTCTTTCTCTTCCCCATCAATATTCCTGGTTTCCCCCATGCTGGCCTTGGCCATCTTCTTTTCTCCCTGCAACTCAAGTGAGATTGATTGCCTGCTTTCACTATTTCTGTCCCTTGGCTAAGCGCTCCCAAATTGCTATCTTCTGCTGAGACCCTATCCTGAGCTCTACACATTGTGTGTGTGTGTGTGTGTGTGTGTGTGAGAGAGAGAGAGAGAGAGAGAGAGAGAGAAAGAGAAACAGGGTCTCACTCGTCCAGGCTGGAGTGCAGTAGCACAATCAAAGCTCACTGCAACCTTGGACTCCTGGGTTCAGGGGTCCTCCCACCTCAGCCATCTGAGTAGCTGGGACTACGGGCACACACCACCAGGCCCAGCTAATTTTTTTATTTTTTGTAGAGTCAGGGTCTCACTTCATCGCCCAGGCTGGTCTTGAAGTCCTGGGCTCAAGCCCTCCTCCCACCTTGGCCTCCCAAAGTGCTGGGATTATAGACGTGAGCCACTGTGCCTGGCTACACCAATGTTTCTAACTGCCTGGTAGACAGGTCCTTCTGGATGGATACTAGGCACTTCAAACCCAGCTTATTTCCAAAACCACATGCCTCATCTTGCTTTCCAAGCCCATTTGTTTCTTTCCACATTCCCCATCTTCCTGGAAGACACCTTCATTACCCCCATCTGTTCTGGTTGGGTGTCCCTTCCTCTTGTCCTCTGTCCAAATCTCATGAGTTCCAAATATTACTAAATCTATCTTCTGACTTTCAATTGTATCACCTTTTCTCCGTCCACCCATGACCATGCCTTAACTGAAGTCCTCGCCAGCTCTGGTCTAGTAGATTACATAGTCAGGCTGGTCTTTCTGCCCTGCCATTGAGCTTCCACTCCGTATGACAGCTATCTTTTTTTTTTTTTTTTTTTTTTTTTTTTTTAATGAGTCGGAGTCTCGCTCTGTCGCCCAGGCTGGAGTGCAGTGGCACGAGCTCGGCTCACTGCAACCTTGGCCTACCGGGTCCATGCGATTCTCCTGCCTCAGCCTCCGGAATAGCTGGGACTATAGGCGCCCACCACCACGTCCAGCTAATTTTTTGTAGTTTTGTATTTTTTGTATTTTGTGATCCGCCCGCCTCGGCCTCCCAAAGTGTTGGGATTACAGGCGTGAGCCACCGCGCCCGGCCAAGAGCTATCTTTTAAAAACTGAGGGTTTTTTTGTTGGTTGGTTGGTTGTTGTTGCTGTTTTGAGCCTGTCACTTTCATGCTTAAAAATTTTCCACGACCTTCCCATTCCCTTCAGAATGAAGTTCACATTCTTTTGCATGGCAGTTCAGAGCACCGGAGGTTAATTACTAGGAAGGACTCTGGAGTTAGACACACCCAAGTTTGATTCCTAGCCTTGTCCATGTAAACAGGTGCATGACTTCAGGAAGCAAATCTCAACAGGTTTAACTTTTCCCATTTGTAAAACAACGAGTAACTTGCTCGTTGTTTTGTTGGAAATCATGAAAGTGACAATTTCTGTAAATTGCGGTGCTCATGCCTGTAATCCCAGCGACTCAGGAGGCTGAGGCAAGAGGATTGCTTGAGGCCAGAAGTTCGAGGCTGTGGTGAGCTGTGACTGTGCCACTGCACTTCAGCCTCGGCAACAGCAGTGAGACCCCATGTCTAAAAAAACAAAGGACCTAGCACAGTAGCACAGTATCTGGTCCAGAACAAGCACCCAATTAATTTGTGCTACTCTATTAATAGTTACTAATTAAAAAAAAAAAACTGAAAATATTATACATCTAGTTCTTTGTTTCCCACAGCCTTCCCAGGTTTCAGATGTTCTTGCAGCTGAACAAGAATGTTTAGCCCCACACGACATCTGCAATCTCCAAGTACACAATATCTTCACACATTCCATGTCTGTCCAGAATGTCCTCCCCTTCTTTGTAACCCTGAGAACCCCCATTCTTCAAGATTCAGCCCTATGAGCCTTCCCTTGCTCTTCTGGTTTTTTGTTTTTTCTTTTTCTTTCTTTCTTTTCTTTTCTTTCTTTTTTTTTTTTTCGAGACGGAGTCCTGCTCTGTCGCCCAGGCTGGAGTGCAGTGGCACGATCTCGGCTCACTCCAACCACCGTCTCCCGGGTTCATGCGATTCTCCTGCCTCAGCCTCCGGAGTAGCTGGGACTACAGGTGTGTGTCACCACGCCCAGCTAAGTTTTATATTTTTAGTAGAGACGGGGTTTCACCATGTTGGCCAGGATGGTCTCGATCTCTTGACCTCATGATCTGTCTGCCTTGGCCTCCGAAAGTGCTGGGATTATAGGCATGAACCACAGTGCCCGGCTCCCTTGCTCTTCTTTGCCCTCATCTCTTTGGGCCCTCCTCCTTGCCTCTGCCCTCTCCTATCTTAATACCCCTTCCCTTCCTTAACCTCAGCATTAGGCTGGCAACATTTCTCAGGGTAAGGATTTGTCTTTATTTCCATAGTAGCAGCAGTACCCAAGCAACGCCTGGTCACAGTAAGTCGAGTGAAACCATCTCTCAAAAAAAACAAAACAAAACAAAACAAAAAACAAACTACATTGAGTGGGAAAGGCAATAAATATGTCACCTTTGGTTTCTGTATCACTTCATGGCCTCATTCTTCTTTCACACAGAACTTTTCATTTGATCCTTAAAATAATCCTGTGAAAAAGGCAGGAATTCTCAGTAATTGGCCGGGCACGGTGGCTCATGCCAAAGAAAAAGAGGCCAGGCGCGGTGGCTCACGCCTGTAATCCCAGCATTTTGGGAGGCCGAGGAGGGTGGATCACCCAAAGCCAGGAGTTCGAGATCAGCCTGGCCAACATGGCAAAACCTCCATCTCTACTAAAAATACAAAAATTAGCCTGGCATGGTGGTGGGTACCTGTAGTCCCAGCTACTTGGGAGGCTGAGGCAGGAGAATCACTTGAACCCGGGAGGCGGGGATTGCGGTGAGCCAAGATCGTGCCACTGCATTCCAGCCTGTGTGACAGATCGAGACTCCATCTCAAAAAAAGAAAGAGGAAGGAAGGGAAGGAAGGGAAGGAAGGAAGAAAGGGAGGGAGGGAGGGAGGGAAAGAAAGAAGAAAGAAAAGAAAAAAAGAAAAGCTGTTACCTGCATCAGTGGCTTTCAACCTTTAATGTGTATCAGGAGGGCTTTTTTAAAGCACCGATTACTATGTCTCACCCCTCAGTTTCTCATTCAGTAGGTCTGGCATGGGGCCCAAGATTTTATCCGAGGTGATCAGTGCTGCTAGATGAGAGGCTACACTTTGAGAACCACTAATTCAGACAATGGACGTGTTTTCTCCCCCACTCCCTTTCTGCTTTATCTTCAAATTTTTGATCTCCTTCTTTAGTGGATCTTGGTGCGGATCAGATATATTCATCAGCATTGCCTTTAAAGTTAAAAACAATCAGTGATATTCGAAATAGCAATGCTGGAAATCACAGGTCAGATTTAAAAGGGAAAAGGAAACATCTTGAGCATTAAAACCTCTATTTCTCACCTGGACATCTTCACAAATGTTATTCTTGCCACTTCCTCCCTGCCCTCGCCCCCCTTACTATGTATCTCAGTAGGATGCCAATCATTCTGCTCTTTATTCAGAGTCCGACACAAGCCCCCACGTCCATAGCCAAGTTTTCCCCGGTTTCCCAGCAGCCAGTGACTTCTGTAGCATTAGGATTCTTATGGTAGTTATTGTCTACATTTCTCAGCAGATTGAATATGTACTGCCTCTTACTACTGGACTGTTTATTCTTAAATGTGTACAGGTATGGATTTATGTCGTCTATATATTATGCATTTATTTGTCTTCTTCGTTGTGATGGTAAGCTCCTGGAGGGCAAGTCTTGCATCCACTGCTTTGCTGGCAACCCGATTGGTAAGCTTCTGGAAGGCAAGGCTTGCATCCAGTGCTTTGCTGGCAACCCGATTGCTAAGTACCGTGTTTTAAGCTTAGTTCAGTCTCAAGTGTTTGCAGCCACATCTGAAGACCAATAAAGCAACTGCTGGTTTATCCTTTGGGAGCTGACAGAATTTCTTCTCCCAAATACATACACAGTAAAAGCATAAGCCTAGAATGAAGAAAAAAAAAAAATCTTACGGGCAATGCAATGGCTGCAAAACTATAAGGATTAGAAATGTGAACCCACATTTTAATCCAAATTAGGGCAATTTAGAGGTGGTAGCGTAAAGAATAGCTTGCTGTAATATATGCCATGCTGATATAGAATTGGCTTTTGGCCTTGTCAAAATTAAATTGTGCTTTCTGTATTGATGGTGGGCATGTTTCTGCAGGTCTCTCATTCTAAGCTACAACAGGCCCTAAGAGGTAGAAGTCACATACCTGAATTACCTGTGAAGTTGCTTTCAGATCATATCGTTGGTTCACTCTTACAGAAGGATCACTTTAAAATATCTCTGCATTTGTATCCTTGCAATGCCACAACTAAAAGACAGTTATCTCATAGGTCCTTGATTAAATTAGGAGGCTTTTTATTGAACACAAGAGATGATACTTTTCAGGCACTGGGCAGATAACTTGCTAGAAAGGCATTTTTTAACTGTACTAAGATTGAGCTGAGTGCGTGGCTGGAGACACCACACAACACGGACCCTTGCTAAGGCATCTAGTCCACCCGCTTGTTATGTAGAGGGTGAAATGAAGCCCAAAACAGTCAATCGTGAACTCTAAGCCGATCAGGTGGGAAAGCCGGCATCTCTAGAATGAAAACCTAAGGCTGCTTCTCCCACTTTGCCTGAGCAAATATAGTGAGATTACATAGCAAGGCATGTGTAAATTGCCAGTGCCTATTTCTCAGAACCAGATTTGGTGATCGCAAAGACTGACGTGGCCCTCTAGGTGTGCCTATACTGCACCAGAAGAGCAAGCCGAGAAAGCAGTGCTCAAACCTAGAGCATTCAACCTTTCATATCGATAAAGGCTTAAAAAAAAAAAAAAAAGCCCAGGTAAGTGAAAAAGCCGCTTTCGGTCAACGACTTAAGTCTTTACGGCTGTGAGCGCTATGGGCCACGGTAGCTTTCCGTTAACTTCAGATCCGATTGTCGCCCCACTGCCAAAGTTACCTTCCAACATCGTTACTGTTGCACTTTACGCAGTCAAGTGTCCAACTCCTCAGATGAGTAAGTGGTCGGCCCTAAAAAGGGCCTTTGGGATCGAAACGTGCAAAGCTGGAGCGGCGGCCTAGCCTCCGAAGCCGTACAGGGTGCGCCCCTGGCGCTTGAGCGCGTACACCACATCCATGGCTGTGACGGTCTTGCGCTTGGCGTGCTCGGTGTAGGTGACTGCGTCCCGAATCACATTCTCCAGGAACACCTTCAGCACACCGCGGGTCTCCTCGTAAATGAGGCCAGAGATCCGCTTAACGCCGCCACGCCGAGCTAGACGCCGAATGGCAGGCTTGGTGATGCCCTGAATGTTGTCTCTCAAGACCTTGCGGTGGCGCTTAGCGCCCCCTTTGCCTAAGCCTTTTCCGCCCTTTCCTCTGCCGGACATGACCGCTGGAGCCCGATAGACAGCTTCTGTCAAGGCGAGCACCGTCTTCCCCTGATATACAAGAGTATCGGACCAGATTGAAAACCCAAAGCGCGCCGGCGGGAAGCGTTCTCAATTGTCCCCGCCCTCTCGACATTTCGTCATTTCTTTTCTGTTTTCCTCTCCCTCCTCCTCCACTCTGCTCAGGTCCCTCTCACTCTTTTTTTTTTTTTTTTTTTTAACCGCTACGCCACAGTCCCCGGGAGAATTCAGATCCCAACCGGGGCTTCCGGATTCTGTAGCGGCTTTGGCCTGTGTCTGGTCTGAGGACGCCCGGAAGGCATTGCACTGAGGCTAAGGGAAAGGTCTCTGGAGGGAGCCTCAGGAAGAGCAAATGGAGGCCAGAGACTGGCAGGAGCGCGCCAGCGCAGGATTTAATCCCGACGAGCGGATTCAGAGCCGTGCTTATATAAAGCTTCAGGAAGCGCCGTTCCGACGATGAGGCCGACACGCGAGAGGCGACCTCAAGAGCGGCGGCGCCAGGGATCTGTGCGCCAAGGGAGGACGGGAGGGAGCAGGTTCGCCATAATTCCTGGCTCCAGGCTCTGTTTTGTTGGACCGAGCCACTGTATTTTAGCTCACACAGGAGAATTCTGGCCCTGGGAAAATTGGTCTCAGCATGCTGCCAAGCTTTCTCATGGAGGTCAGCGAATCCCAACACACTGTCGGTCAAAGCCGTGCTGGAAGAAACAAAACAGTTCTCCCTCGGTAGAACTGAGAGGGGATTGGTCCAGGGCTCCCGCCGATACCAAAATCCAGGTTGCTCAAGTCTCTCATAGAAAATGGCGTAGTATTTGCACATAACTATGCACATCCTCCCGTGTACTTTAAATAGTCTCTAAATTACTTTATAACACCTAATCCAGTGTAAATGCTATGTAAGTAATTGTTATACTGTTTTTATTTTTACTGTCTTTTGTTGTACTTTTTTTAAAAAAAGAAATTCATTTGTTTAATATTTTCGGTCTTGGGGAACCCGCGTATATGGAGGGCCTGCTACATAGAGAAGACTGAGGGATATTCTGTGCATCCGTTTCTACGGATCCTCTAAATCGGCCTTTGTTTTCAGCCAGGATTTAGTGCCCAATTGTGTCCTTTGGAGGCCCCACATGGAGCTAGCAAAGTTTGCTAAATCGGGTTTTACAAGAGGACTGTCTGCTCCATACTGGGAGTAGTTACCGCAAACTGCCCTATGAAATTGGTTGGGGTTCTTACTGTTAGCATGTTTATTACTTTATCAGGGCTCTCTGTAGGAGAGTCTATGAGAAAATCTTCCGGTTTCTGCTGAAAGAATCGTGTTTTGTTGGGGTTTTTTTCCCGAAAAATATTATTTTTAAAAACTCTTCTGTGCCCTGTTTAATCTCTCCCTTGGATCCACCTTCTGTGTGCTCATAAATCGTAAATCTGTATTCAGACTTCTGGACTGGAGACACGTAGATCCACCTGGTGGTTCTTCAGTCATTTTAAGCCCAAAACTCAAAATCTCCCGAAATCAAAATGTTTAAACTTATAATCTCCAGGGTGTGACTCACGGGGGATGAGGGGAGCAATTCTCTCCCTCCCCGCATAAAGCTGGTTCTCCTGTCTGCTCATTGAACGGTTCCACTGCGCATCACAGCATCTACATGCCTAAACCAACACCCCAGCATTGGCAACAGATATCTTCCTCTCCCTTGGCTGCTTCAGGACAGGGAAGAAACATGCTTGCCCTTTTCTGACTCTTTAGTAACTCTGGCCGAATCTATCACATTATTTTACATCTCTTTACATCTTACTACTCCCCCATCTTGGCTGTGTGTTCCCTACTGGCAGTGATTTTTGTTTATTCATTTTTGTAAACTGACACTTAGTTCAGTGTCCAATATAAGCTCAATAATAGTTTATAAAAGGAAAAGTTCCTGCATTTGATTGCTTTTAAACACTATTAGAAAAGACATAACCAAATTGCAGCATGATAAAACAACCGCAAAACAAGGCTGAGAGAAGTGGTGATTTCTGGTGTCAGAGGGCACAGGACCCTGGGCAGAATCAGAGATACGGTGTCTATGCAGTTCCCTTTTTAAGGGGATCAGGACATGCTACCTCCAAATGTGCCAGTTTCGACTTAAGAATTATTTTCAGCTGAAACAAACAGCTAAAATCCCTTACCTGTTTAATAGCAGATCCTCCTCGCAAATCTCAAATTTTTAACTCAGTTGTCATAAATCTTCTTCAGCACTAGAAGCAAATCTAACCTCGGAGATGAGAAGTGGTCACCACACCCAAATAGACATTGTCACAAGACTCGAATCTTCCATCTATTCTAAGGGCCCATTTATCTTTTCAAAAGTCATTTGGTTTTCCATATGTCCTTTACTCCTCCTCCTTTTCCCCTGCTGCTAGGTAGATCCCAAATTCTAACCACTCCTTTGAGTTACTCATCTCAGAATGCTCCCATGTATACACTTTTTTTTTTTTTTTTTTTTTTTTTTTTTTGACTCAGGGTCTTACTCTGTCACCCAGGCTGGAATGCAGTGGTGCAATCTCAGTTTAAACCCCCAAGTCTGTGGTATTTTGTTATAGTCCCCCTAGAAATTAATACAGGATTCGTGGTCTGCCAAAGTCTCATTCCCTGCTCCGACCGACAATGGATAGTGGGATCCTTTGTGATATGTACTCTGTGAGTTAGAAGTAGTAACTTAGAGCTGTTGAGGACAATACCTTTGCACCCCATCCACTGAATTTTGTTTTCAAAGATACAGTCTGAAACTCCCAGAGGGTGAGTGCCTTTCCAGTGTGTCAGAGCCATTAGTGGCTGAGCAGACCGCTGAGCATGTAGATTTCTAGGTCAGGGCCCTCTCCCCAAAGAATCATACTCCCTGGTTGAACTGAACCTAAATCAGGTTTAAAACTAGACAGATGCCAACCAACTTAAAATTCCAAAGATATCCAAGACCTGCCCATGGCCCTGGGATTTGAGGACAACGTATGCATGTCATGGCTATGGCAGTTCAGGGGTCTCTAGCTTAGTGGGAATGTCTATGTCCTACCTTGACCCTTCTGACTCTTCCGCCCGCATCTGCCCCTCCTATGACAATGGAGTATTCATTCCCCAGATACAGCACCGTGAAAGAGAGGCAGGAACACTGGATAGTCTAAGACCTGGTCTTTCTTGGCTGGTGTGAGACAGTGGAGGCCTCACTACTTGGTCTTTTCTGGTGTACTGTCAAAGGTTGAAGCTGGGGCCTTGTGACTGCCTCCTGTTCTCTGTTCCAGGGATGCTACACAACAGAAGCTCTGGGCCTTGACCATGGAAAGGTCCCATGAATTCTCCACTCAGCCCAACTGAGCCCCCTGCTCTCACACTGGGTGAGGAAACGATAGGCAGTGCGAACAGGTGTATGCACACTCACTGAGGAAGTGCAGCCTGTCTGACCCACTCTCTCTCACCCAGCCTAGGGTCAGGCCATGGCAGGACACTGTTTCCTTAACTATCAGCAGCCATCTTGGGGATTTCCCCACAGGGCCAGGGCAACAGAATCTGCTTCTCACTGTGACCATGGTCTGGAAGGACCATGAGGAATTCTCCAGTGCTGTCGGGGTTTCCCATACTGACACAGACAGTTTAGTAACAGCTTTGACACCTTTTGGTAATAGGACAAAGTTAACACTCCTGCCACTATCCTGTGAAGGCCAACCTTCCTAGGCCCCATAGGAAACTTTTGGAATGTCTTTGTTGGGTTGAGAAACTGGGGCAAAGTAGTACCCAATTTTTTCATGTCAATATCAAAATGTAATCATTTCAGGTACACAGAGTTCCGCACTTTCAGATTAGTCTTAAAGAAGAGAAAATCGCCGGGAACGGTGGCTCGTGCCTGAAATGCCGGCACTTTGGGAGGCCGAGGCGGACGGATCACCTGAGGTCAGGAGTTCCAGACCAGCCTGACCAACATGGTGAAACCCCATCTCTACTAAAAATACAAAAAAAAAAAAAAAAAATTAGCCGGGCTTGGTGGCGGGCGCCTGTAATCCCACCTACCCAGGAGGCTAAGACAGGAGAATCGCTTGAACCCGGGAGGTGGAGGTTGCAGTGAGCTGAGATCACACCATTGCACTCCAGCCTGGGCGACAAAAGCGATAACTCCATCTCAAAAAAAAAGAAAATCAAGTAAAGAGCAATTCACATTCTCTTGAAAATTCTCATTATGTCCAGCTGGTTCCGGGGAAAGCCTACCATGAAACTGGTATTGTTACTTAGACTTAGGGTCCTTTGATCAGAATTGATGATGTCCTCAGCTAAGTCAGTGCTAGGAGTGGGCAGAGAAGAAGTGATGGATGTGACGGAGTTGTAGAATATAGATTTAATAAGATTTGGTGTTTTAGGGCGGGGCGTGATGGCTCATGCCTGTAATCTCAGCACTTTGTGAGGCCAAGGTGGGCCGATCACATGAAGTCAGGAGTTCGAGACCAGCCTGGCCAACACAGTGAACCCTCCTCTCTGCTAAAAATACAAAAATTGACCGGGCGTGGTGGCTGACACCTGTAATCCCAGCACTTTGGGAAGCCAACGCGGGTAGCTCACGAGGTCAGGAGATCGAGACCATCCTGGCTAACACGGTGAAACCCCGTCTCTACTACAAATACAAAAAATTAGCCGGACGTGGTGGCGGGTGCCTGTAGTCCCAGCTACTCAGGAGGCTGAGGCAGGAGAATGGCGTGAACCCGGGAGGCGGTGCTTGCAGTGAGCTGAGATCGCACCACTGCACTCCAGCCTAGGCAACAGAGCAAGACTCCGTATCAAAAAAAAAAAAAAAAAAAGAAAGAAAGAAAGAAAAAAAAAATTGGTGATTTAGGCATTTGGAGAATGCATGCAATAAAGGAGCTTCTGGCCTGAGGAGCTATGGGGTTGATGTTAGGTTTCAGTAACATGGAGAATGCAGAGAGAAGAAATTGCTTTTATTTTTGTTTTTGTTTTTTTGAGAGAGTCTCTCTCGGTTGCCCAGGCTGGAGTGCAGTGGCGAGATCTCTGCTCACTGCAACCTCCGCCTCTCGGGTTCAAGCGATTCTCCTGCCTCAGCCTCCCAAGTAGCTGGGATCATAGGCGCCTGCCACCACACCCAGCTAATTTTTTTGTATTTTTAGTAGAGACGGGGTTTCACCATGTTGGCTGGGCTGGTCTCGAACTCCTGACTTCAAGTTATTCACCCACCTCGGCCTCCCAAAGTGCTGGGATTACAGGCATCAGCCACCACGCCCAGCCAGAAATTGCTTTTGAAAGCAAAAAGATGCATAAAGTCCCTCCCGACATTAAAAATTGAGATTCCTGTTCTCTACCTAGGAGAACACATCCACCAGTTGTTATTACTCTGATCAGTAAAGGGTCTCAGCTGGAGAAACTTGTGAGTAAGCCCTCAGCAAATCGATAAGGAAAACGAAAGGCAGGGAATTTGATGAGATCTTCCCAGGGGTTAGGGAGAAAAGAAGAGGGCTGAGACAGGCACCCTGGGCAAGCAGGAACATTGATGGGAGTTGGTAGATTAGGAGAATACCAAGAGACAGAGGATAGCTGGAAAGGGATGAGGACCACCAGAAGAGAGTATGTCCCAAGGAGGCAAAGGAGGTGGCAACAGGGTCATATTGGGCACTGAAGTTCAGAAATAATGATTATAACTTAACATTCCTTAAGCTCAGTGACTGCTGACTATGCTTGATATTTTATGTCTTACACATCACCACAACAATCCTGCAAGGAAGGCAGATGTTTTATCATTCTCACTTTACAGACTAGGAAGCTTTGAGTATTTTGCCCAAGTTCCCCAAACTATTAAGTGTCAGGGCCAGGGACTTTGTCCAAAGTGCTAGGTCTTCCAAAGTTCATGTGCTTGGGCAGAAAACAGCCACCGAGAAGCTTGTACTGGAAACTCAGAGAGGAAATGACAGGAGGCATTGTGACACACAGGGTTGAGGGCCTCACTGCTTCTCCTGACTTCTCTACCTTTTCAGACAGCATTCTTCTCAGGTTCTAACAAGCTTACCCTCTCCTACCTGTTTCAGCAGTTCCTCCCAGATTCATTTATCCTTCCAGTTCCCCGTGAAATTCTGAGTGCTGTCAGAATGGGCATTTTGCCTTGTTCATCTCTCCAAGTCAGCATCCTGGAGCATAGCAGATGATCAGGAAATGCCTGATTGCCCTAATTCCACTGGCCTCTGAATTCTCACTCAAAAGGGCATAATACCCAGGCCCCTCCTAGGTTTCAAAGAATTCTCAGGAATTTGCAGGCCAGAAGCAAGTATAGCCTGGACTCTGGAAGGAACTTCCTCCAGGTTGGCCCGAGAAGAGGGAGAGGTAGCTGCCCTGAGCTGTACCCCTTGCCTACAAGTTGCTACAGTCCACCATCAGGATAGTTGTGTAGCCTTAGCTGAAGGCAGAGTTCCCCTCAGTGCTCGAAGATAAATACTTTAGAAAGGAGGGCACATTTGTGGTAGACTGAATAATAGCCCCACAGAGATATCCACATCCCAATCCTTGGAATCTGTAAATATGTTACCTTATATGGCAAAGGGACTTTGCAAATGTGAACAAATTAAGGACCTTGAGATAAAGAACTTATCCTGGATTATTGAGATGAGCCCTTAATATAATCACATGAATCCTTAGAGAGACGAGAGGGTCAATCAGGGAGAAGGGGGTGTGATGACAGAAGCAGACATTAGAGTGATCTGTCCAGGTGCTAAAAAATGCCAGTTTCTAGAAGCTGGAAGAGTCAAAAAATGGATTATATACCTGGAGCCTCCAGAACAAACCAGTCCTTCAGACATTTGTTTTAGCCCCTTAAAACTTATGTTGGGCTTCTGACCTCCAGAATGATAAGAGAATAAATTTGTGTGGTTTTTTTCGTTTTGTTTGGTTTCATGTTTTTTTTTTTTTTGAGACGGAGTTTCGCTCTTGTTGCCCAGTCTGGAGTGCAATGGCGTGATGTCGGCCCACTGCATCCTCTGCCTCCCAGGTTCAAGCAATTCTCCCGCCTTAGCTTCCTGAGCAGCTGGGATTACAGGCACGCGTCACCACACCCGACTAATTTTTGTGTTTTTAGTAGAGACGGGTTTTCACCATGTTGGTCAGGCTGGTCTCGAACTCCTGACCTCAGGTGATCCACCCGCCTTGGCCTCCCAAAGTGCTGGGATTACAGGCATGAGCCACCACACCCGGCAAATTTGTGTTGTTTTAAACCACTAAGTTTATGGTAACTTATTAATGCAACACCAGGAAATGAATACACCGTTCTTACAAAAGTCACTAGGCTCTTTTTATTTGACGGGGGCGGGGGGGGGGGGGCGGGGGGAGATCTGAGTGTCTTCAGGAGCAGAGTATAAGGTATACTTGGAGGGAAAGAGGAAAGGAAGTGGGCAGCAGAGGTAAAAAGGAGATCAGGAATGGGAAGTCGGGGGCCCCACAGTGAACCTTTCCTTGCAGCTGACTAGGCTCCTTCATGGGCCTGACCAGCCTCCTTCACCTGCTCAGCCCAGAATTTGTAGAGAGATCTGTCGTCTTTGCAAGTGGCACTGAGCTCTCCTAGACAATTGCTGGCCTCCCCCAGCCATGGACCTCTGTAGAGCTCCCTGGGGTCATCCAGGGCAGGAGGGTGACAGGCTGGCTTCACCGTGGTCATATAGCAGAAGTGGCAAGCTCTTCTTGCTCTTGAGGAAAGCTCACACCTAGATTGTTGCAAGGATGTTGTACAGGTTGAGCATCCCTAATCTGAAGATCCGAAACCCTATGCTCCAAAATCTGAACAATTTTGAGCACTAATGTGGTGCCTCGGTGGAAAATTCCACACCTGACCTCACACAACGGGTCATACAATGCACAGTATTTCCCCCAAGGAAATAAAAGGCCCTCCCAGCCCCTTTCCACTGAGATATATTTTTTCTGCACATGCCCGGTTTCCCCAATGTGCACACACCCACAAAGGGTCATAAAATGGCATGTGTGCAGGCCAGTGTCATCAACAGCACGTTCCCCATAATGCCCCATGTAGGAGCCAAGACCTACGTGCCTTACTCACTGTGGGGTTTTTTTGCTTATTCTCTGCTCTGTGGTATAAAGATATTGTTGAAAATATCAAAAAGGCCTGCAGATACCCCATGAGTAACAGTGATTTTAAAAGAGAAAAAGCAAGGCCAGGCACGGTGGCTCATGCCTGTAATCCCGGCAATTTGGGAGGCCGAGGCGGCTGGATCACTTGAGGTCAGGAGTTCGAGACCAGCCTAACCAACATGGTGAAACCCCGTCTCCACTAAAAATACAAAAATTAGCCAGGCGTGGTGGCACACGCCTGTAGTCCCAGCTACTCGGGAGGCTGAGGCAGAAGACTCACTTGAATCCAGGAGGTTGCAGTGACCCGAGATTGTGCCATTGCACTCCAGCCTGGGCGACAGAGCAAGACTCTGTCTCAGAAAAAAAAAAAAAAAAAAAAAAGGGAGCGAAAACATTTATGTTTATCTATAGTACAGAAAGTCAAGTTGTTGGAGAAAATGGGGCACAGTGTAAGTGTGTATAAGGTATTTATGAAACATAGATGGATTTTGTGTTTAGTCTTGGGTCCCATCCCCAATATATCTCATTATATATATGCAAATATTCCAAAATCTGAAACCCGAAACAGTCCCAGTCCCAAGCATTTCAGATAAGGGATACTCAACCTGTGTTAGTTTCCTAGGGCTGCCATAGCAAATGACCACAAACTTGGTAGCTTAAAACAACAGAACTGTATTCTTCCACAGTTCTGGAGACCAGAAGTCTGAAATAAAGTACCATGCTCTCTCTAAAGGCTCTCAGGGAGAATCCTTCCTTGCTTCTTTCAGCTTCTGGTGGCTTCTGATGTTCCTTGGCTTGTGGCAGCCTCATTCCAATCTCTCCCTCCATCTTCACATGGCTTCTTACTCATCTCTGTGTGTCCGAATTTCCCTCTCCTTTCTCTTATAAAGATACCAGTCATTGAATTTAAGGCCCATCCTATATCCAGCATGATTTCATCTCAAGATCCTTAACTACTTACGTCTTCAAAGCCCCAGTTTCCAAATGCGTTCACATTTTGAGATGCTGGATAGACACGAACTTTAGGGAACATATTCAACCCACTACAGGTCCTGAGCACTAAGCCTTGTGGGAGGACACTCTGGAAGCAGGTCCAGACTTCCCCGGTCTTGCCTCTTCAGAACCTGCGCACTCTCCACCTCCAAAAGGCCCTTCTATCAGTCACTTACACCTGAGTATAAAACTAAGCATGATAGCTGTGCAATTTTGACCAACCCTCCCGTGTTCATGAGTGTAGGTGTTGGGGAACAGGCTGTGTCTCCACTTGGGGAACTCACAGCTTCAGGGGCAGGACAGGAAGATGTTGGTGGTCCTTGGCCAGATGCTTCCTATAATAATGAAAAGCCTGAATGGTTGGGCAGCTGGCAGACTGTGGCCTGCATTTACTTGCCTGGGAAAAGCTGGAAGGAAAGAAGACATGAGGCTAAAATAGAGGCTCAGTGTCTTAGTTTCAATATCTGTAAAACAGTAACAATAAATACACATACCTCATAGGATTCGTGCAGGGATAAATTGCTATACAGTCCATACAAAGTACTTAGAGCAGAGTCTCAACATGACAATAAATTAATAGTTATTAGCAATTTCATTATTTTTATGATAAACGTTACTTGATATATATCCTAGATCTTTCCCTTGGAAATATTACCATCATGCTGGGAAATAAGACAAGCACATGGAAAATAATGGGTAAATTATCTAGTCTCTAGATGCTAATTATGTAGAGATTCTTCTAGACTATGTGGCCAAGGCAGCAGAAATAATTGGGTTCCTAGGAGCTTTATAACTCACAAAAACCTTTCACTAACAGCCTCTCGTTTGAGTCCACAACAACCCTGGAAAGAAGAAAAGGCTTTTTCCCTATTTTAAAGATAAGGAAGTTTCTGGTAAAGATTAGACACCGGGGAACGTGAGTTACTCGGCTAAAACATGGCCAAGGTGGAATTTGAGCCTAGGTTTTGTGTTTTGCTTTTCTTTTTTTGTATGAGATTTGATGCTTTAGGAGAAAGTGATACATGGAATAGATACAAATAATATCAATATGTGTACAGTACAGCCCACTCTCCTGACCTCAAGTCTACAGTAAGAAATACATTTACATTGGCCGGGCGCTGGGGCTCATGCCTATAATCCCAGCATTTTGGGAGGCCGAGGCGGGCGGATCACGAGGTCAGGAGATCGAGACCATCCTGGTTAACACGGTGAAAACCCGTCTCTACTAAAAATACAAAAAATAAAAATAAAAAAAAGTAGCCAGGCATGGGTGGCGGGCGCCTGTAGTCCCAGCTACTCGGGAGGCTGAGGCAGGAGAATGGCGTGAACCCGGGAGGCGGAGCTTGCAGTGAGCCAAGATCTGCCACTGCACTCCAGCCTGGGCGACAGAGTGAGACTCCGTCTCAAAAACAAGAAAAAAGAAATACATTTACATTGCCTCCCAGTCACATTCACAGGAAAATAAAAATTGCAACAAGTTTCACAAAATGATAATTACTATTGGTGATATTTTCCCATTTTATGATTCTTACAAAAGGGCAAAATGAAAGGAAAAGATGATCTCTACCAAGTAAATTAATTGCACTATGGATTACAACTTATAGTTGTGAGTTTTGGGGAGGTTTTTTTGTTTTTGTTTTTCTGGATTTTTTTTTTTTTCTTTTTTTTGAGATGGAGTCTCGCTCTATCGCCCAGGCTGGAGTGCAGTGGCGCAATCTCAGCTCACTGCAAGCTCTGCCTTCTGGGTTCAAGGGATTCTCCTGCCTCAGCCTCCTGAGTATCTGGGACTACAGGCATGCGGCACCACCCCTGGCCAATTTTTGTATTTTTTGGTAGAGACAGGGTTTCATCATATTGGCCAGGCTGGTCTTGAACTCCTGACCTCAGGTAATCCACCCGCCTCAGCCTCCCAAAGTGCTGGGATTACAGGTGTGAGTGACCGTGCCCGGCCTACAACTTACAGTTTTTAAAACTGGCTAGAGAAAACTACAAAGAAGAAAGTCAAAATCATCTCACTGATTTTAAAAGTCTTCATATTTCTTCTGAATCTTTCTGTGTATGCACATACAACCTGTCTGTCTTTGTGACGAGGTGACCCCCATATCCAGAGCCAGAGTGGAAGGTATCCTGTGACAGATGGTGACTTGAAATGTAGGTTGAGGCCTGGTGCAGTCGCTCACGCCTGTAATCCCAGCACTTCAGGAGGCCAAGGGGGGCGGATCCCCTGAGGTCAGGAGTTTGAGACCAGTCTGGCCAACACGGTGAAACCCCGTCTCTACTAAAAATACAAAAAGTAGTCGGGCATGGTGGCAGGCACCTGTAATCCCAGCTACTCGGGAGGCTGAGGCAGGAGAATCACTTGAACCCGGGAGGCGGACTTTGCAGTGAGCCAAGATCGTGCCATTGCATTCCAGCCTCGGGGACAAGAGCAAGACTTCGTCTCAAAAACATAATTAATAAATAAATAAATAAATAAATAAATAAATAAATAAAATACATGCAGGTTGAGCTTTGTGGGAGCCAAGAGGGAAAGGCCAAGGCCAGCTGAGCAAATAAAGGAACCCTTCCAGGAGGAGGTGATATCTGAGCTTGGTTCTAAAGAATATTTAGGATTTGGGACATGTTTAGATTGGGGGTTTGGAGAAGATGATGTAATCCAGGCAAGAGGGGACAGCAAAAACAAAGACAGAAGAATTGTTCCTGGACCACATGCAGCATGGGCAAAGGTCAGTCATGAGAAGTAAGCTTTAGCAATGGGGGCCAGTTTAGGGGACCCCAAATGCCAAAGTAGGGAGGGAGTGCTCTATAAACAATGTTGGAGCAAAGGATATGAACAGGCAATACACAGGAGAAGAAATCCGAAAACTATCAAGCTCAGGTAGAGATGCTTGAACTCATGAATACCCAGAACAATGAAAACGAAAGCAATGCTGAGATACCACTTTACACCAGGCAGTCCGGCAAAACTTAGAAAGTTGGATGACCTGAGGATTGGGCCTGGATGTGGGCTCAGAGTCCAGCTACCTTGGTATTGGAAGTCCGGGACAAGCATTCTGGAGGGGAGCCTGACACTCCTTAGTTCAATTAGATATAAATAAAACTCTGAACAGAACTGCTGGTTTCTGGCTTCTCAGCAGTTCTGTTCCTGAGTTTTTATCCAAAAGAAATTCTTACATAGGTCCAAAAGGGAATATATACAACAATGTTCATTGCAGCATTTCTGGTGGTGATGGAGAATTGGCACAAGCCTAGTTGTCCATTGCTGGGAAAGTGGGGAGATAAAATGTGGTGTTGGAGCAACATGAAGTTTAATGCAGATTGACCTCATCTCTACAAAAAAATAAAATATTAGCCAGGCACAGTGGCATGCGCCTGCGGTCCCAATTGCTTGGGAGGCTGAAGTGGGAGGATCACTTGAGCCTGGGAGATTGAGGCTGCAGTGAGCTATGATCATGCCACTGCACTCCAGCCTAGGGGACAGAATGAGACCCAGTCTCTAAAAAAAAAGAACATGGATGGCAAAGAGATGCAGGTTGGGTTCTATAAGGGTTGAAAATAAAAGGTAATTTTTTTGGGAAATCAATATGAAGTTTATTTAGGTTTCTTGTTTTTCCTGTTTTCCCTGTGAGCCAGATGACTGCCAATTATCCCAAAATTTATATTATCAAAAATGGATACCTGCTTCCTAGCATTTGGAAAAATAAAATAATATGCCCCTGACATGAATTAATGAATTACCCCTCTAATTACAAAGTACAGAATTCTCTCTTTTTTTTTTTTTTTTTTTTTGAGACAGAGTCTCGCTCTGTCTCCCAGGCTGGAGTGCAGTGGGATGATCTCGGCTCACTGCAACCTCCGCCTCCCTGGTTCAAGGGATTCTCCTGCCTCAGCCTCCTGGGTAGCTGGGATTACAGGCACGTGCCACCACGCCCGGCTAATTTTTGTAGTTTTAGTAGAGACGGGGGTTTCACCATGTTAGTCAAGCTGGTCTCGAACTCCTGACCTCGTGATCTGCGCGCCTCGGCCTTCCAAAGTGCTGGGATTACAAGCGTGAGCCACGATGCCCGGCCTGGTTTTTTTTTTTTTGTTTTTTTTTTTTTTTTTTTTTGTCGTTGTTGTTGTTTTGTATGTTTGTTTGTTTTTAACTTTTATTTTAGGTTCACGGGTACATGGAGGAGTTCAATTTTTAAAATATAGATTAGGCCAGGCGCGGTGTCTCATGCCTGTAATCCCAGCACTTGGGAAGGCCGAGGCCGGCAGATTACGAGGTCAGGAGATCAAGACCGGCCTGGCCGACATGGTGAAACCTCATCTCTACTAAAAATACAAAAATTAGCCAGGCGTAGTGGCGCGCGCCTGTAGTCCCAGCTACTCAGGAGGCTGAGGCAGGAGAATGAGGCAGGAGAATCGCTTGAACCCGGGAGACAGAGGTTGCAGTGAGCTGAGATCGCACCACTGCACTCCACCCTGGGGACAGAGCGAGAGTCCGTCTCAAAAAAATAAAAAATAAAAAAAATAAAATATAGATTAAAGGGGGGGAAAATAAGAAATAAAGTAAGATATAAAACACATTACCACTAACATGCACTTCAAGAAGCAGAAATTCGCTAGGACTGAGAAAATCAAAACCTGTTCTGCCATTCATTAGGCTGCACTAACAGAGATAAAGCTAGACTAGAAATGACAGAAAACATTCTTCTCCCAAGGGCATGCTACAGCTATAAAGGCTCATAACTCCCCTCTTTGAGTGACCACTCCTTTCTTATTCACTGAGGAACTTGTACTCAAAATCACAGACTATCAGAACTTTGGCTGCTTGAAATCCTATCAATCAGTAACAATGCAGTATCCCCCTCCTGTCTGGAGGACCTAAGCCACCTTGACACAAAAAACCAGCAGTAATTTTCAACCCAGGTGCAAAAACTTCAAGTAAGGGGTTTCTGAACACAGCATTCCACCTCTATCTCAACTTTGTAGTTTCTGAGGAAACAAGACCCTGGATCCACTTCAAAGTCCCATCCTATGCCTACCCTTTCACACAGCCCTGCTTTGCTTTGAGCCTATGAAAACTACACTCCACTCGTCCCCCAAAATCAATGATAACTCTAATTTTCCTCTTGTTTGCTGAGCACCCTCCTCCCACCACCCTGCCACCAGTTTCTCTGTTGTGCGTTCTCCCTCATTGTAACAAGTCAACAGACTTGGCTTAGGTAGACTAAGTAGTGGTCTTGGGCTAATTGGGATAGGTTGAGTTTTTACTTAGAATTAACATAACTCATTTCAGCATTCCTACGTTGTCGGAGGTGGTTTTGTTTTGTTTTGTTTTTAAGACAGGGTCTCTGTTGCCCAGGCTGGAGTGCAGTGGTGTGATCATAACTCACTGCAGACTGCAGCCTCAATCTCCCAGGCTCAAGCGATCCTCCCACCTCAGCCTCCCAAGTAGCTCAGACTACAGGCGCGCACCACCACGCCCAGCTAATTTATATATTTTTTGTAGAGACAGGGTTTTGCCGTGTTGTCAGGCTGGTCTCCAACTCCCAACAAACTTGCCCGCCTCGGGCTCCCAGATGCTGGAATTACAAGCATGGGCCACTACACCCCGGCTCTTGGTTGCTTCTAATCTTTTAAATTACTATCAATGTTGCATCAACATCTTACTTATTTGATATTAGTAGTGTAGTATAGTGACTAAAGGAAGACTCTGGAGTTGAAATCTGGTTTGGCACCGACTGTGTGACTATGAGAAAGTTTCTTAACCTCTCTGTGATTCCTCCATCTCCCAATCTGTAAATGGACATACTTATACTACCTACTTGACAGGGTTTTGTGAGGATAAAATGAGTTAATACATGTAAAGTGTTTAAAACATTCTTGGCACCAAGAAAAAGTATGTAAGTGTTAGAAAAAAATATGCATATATAGGCCGGGCGTGGTGGCTCACGCCTGTAATCCTAGCACTTTGTGAGGCCTAGGCGGGTGGATTGCCTGAGCTCAGGAGTTCGAGACCAGCCTGGGCAACACAGTGAAACCTTGTCTCTACTAAAATCCAAAAAATTAGCCGGGCATGGCAGTGTGCACCTGTAATCCCAGATATTCAGGAGGCTGAGACAGGAGAATCGCTTGAGCCCAGGAGGCTTCAGTTGCAGTGAGCCAAGGTAGCGCCATTGCACTGCAGCCTAGGCGACCGAGCAAGGTTCAAAAAAAAAAAAGAGAAGAAAAGAAAAGAAAGAAAAAATATACATATATGTGGTGTTATAATGTATATTGGTTTCTGTCCACAGTTCCTGGCTCATAACTCCCGTAGCCCTTGTATGGTCTTTTTACAGAGTACAGTACACTCCAGTGTTGGGTGTGTTAGGCCCCAGAGGCAGGTCTCAGGAAACAGAATCTCTCTGACTTTCTCCTGCCCTCCTTTCACCTGCCCCAAGGCAGAACTCTAATATTTGCCCACTTTTTTAATTGAGGGTCTTAAGACCCTCCCCGGAGAGGTTCCCGCCCTATACCCTGGGAGAAGGAATGCTGACATCATGAAGCTTCCATAAAAACCCAAGAGGAGGCCAGGCGCGGTGGCTCATGCCTGTAATCCCAGCACTTTGGGAGGTGGGCGGATCACGAGATCAGGATTTCGAGACCAGCCTGGCCAACATGGTGAAATCCCACCTCAACTAAAAATACAAAAATTAGCTGGCCATTGTGACTGGTGCCTGTAATCCCAGCTACTCGGTAGGCTGAGGCAGGAGAATTGTTTGAACCCGGGAGGTGGAAGTTGCAGTGAGCTGAGATCATACCATTTCACTCCAGCCTGGGCAACAAGAGCAAAACTCCGTCTCAAAAAAAAATTAATAAATAAATAAAAATTAAAAATACTAAAGAATAATTTTTAAATGCATAGAAATATACTTTTTCACAATAACACATAAAAGCAAAAAGAGTAATTGTCTCAGACTAAGGAATGCACATAAAATGGGATAATACTAAATAAGGAAAAGGGAGATATCTCCAAATAAGTTTGCATTAAAAACAAAATTTTAAGGAGGAAATGTCAGGGGACACAGTGCAGCCATGATTCTAAGTAACGTGATATGAGCTGTGTATACAGTCGGTTAATTTGGGATGGAGGGTGCAAAACCAATCAGAAGGGAGCCATACCCAAAGCAGGAGGCCAAGTCTTGGGGACAAAGATGAGAGGACCAAGGTGAGAACAAGGGAACCAGACACAGGAATGGACAGGAGGGGAACTGTTGACTTTATTGCACATAGAAGATTGCCTGAACCTGGATAGGGGAAAGAGCAGAAAGGGAGTTGTTGGGGCAAAATGTAATCCAAGATGACTCTGCACCTTCCTGCCTGAATGACTAGGAGAATGATGCCACCTTCACAGGAATAGACAGCCTGCAAGGAGGAGCTGCTGAACAGAGTTCACTTCAGGCCACACTGGATCATAACAGTCAACTGGCAATGGCAAGTGGCCGCGTACTTCAGGCAACAGGGAGTGTGTATCTGGAGGCACATCTAGAGACCCAGTTGGCTTCTCTCATCTGCCCAGAGGAGCTGGAGAAAGCCCTGGGAGTCCCTGGGAAGAGCTTATGAAGAGGTGGCCCCGGCCGGACACAGTGGCTCACTCCTGTAATCCCAGCACATTGGGAGGGCCAAGCGGGCAGGTCACTTAAGCCCAGGAGTTTGAGACCATGGAGAAACCCCATCTCTACCAAAAATACAAAAATTAGCTGGGCATGGTGGTGCACACCTGTAGCCCCAGATACTTGGGAAGCTAAGGCACAAGGATCACTTGAACCCGGGAGGCAGAGGTTGCCATGAGCCAAGATCACGCCACTGCACTCCAGCCTGGGTGACAGAGTGAGACCCTGTCTCCAAAAAAAGAGAGAGATGATCCCAAAGATGGGCCTCTAAAGAACATCTACTCCACTTAGGGATCTGATGGGGACAGGAGGTGAGAGAATAATTTTATACTAAAATCAGGGAAAACATAATATGGGGAAATTGGACCAGATGATTTCTGGGTTCCTTCCAGCACTAATATTCTATGGTTCTATTAAACAGACATGGAAAATATGTTGCTAGATCCTCAGATTATTTGCTATTTGCAAATTTTAGACAAATGTTTTAGTAAAATTCAGGAGCACCATGGTGTATCAGGGAATGCCAAGTTATTTAAACTGCATAAATATCCATTTCTTTCTTTGTAAAATGGGGGTAATATTTACCTTTTTGGGGTTATTTTGATACAACATGATGTACTAGAAGGAAAATTCCAAGTTCTTTGACATGTCTGAACCTCAGTATCCTCCACGATAAAAACCATAACATTTACCTTTCAGGATTTGTTCTGAGGATTTGAAATGGTATGTCTATAGTATTTTGCACACTGTGGGCTTTCAGTAACTGGGAATTTTTACTTTTTACTCTTTTATTTTAAAATTAATTTAAGTCACAGAAAAGTATCTGACTTCAGACACACAGTTCCTCTATATTCCTGTAGTAGGCAAAATTCTGCGATGGCTCCCGTGAGTCCTGGCCCCTGGTACCCGTTGTTTAAATCCCCTCCCTTTGAGTATGGGCAGAACCTGTACTTGCTGTTAATCAAGAAAACTTTGCAGATGTAGTTAAGATCCTTCATCAGTTGACTTTGAGTTAATAAAAAGGGAATCCCTGACTTAGGTAAGCCTTTTTTTTTTTTTTTTTTTTTTTTTTGAGACAGAGTCTTACTCTGTTGCCCAGGCTGGAGTACAGTGGTGTGATCCAGGGTCACTGCAACCTATACCTCCTGGGTTCAAGTGATTCTCCTGCCTCAACCTCCTGAGTAGCTGGGATTACAGGCACCTGCCACCATGCCCGGGTAATTTTTATATTTTTAGTAGAGCTGGGGTTTCACCATGTTGGCCAGGCTGGTCTCGAACCTCAGGTGATCTGCCTGCCACTATCTCCCAAAGCGCTGGGATTACAGGCATGAGCCACTGCACTCGGCCTAGTGAGCTTTTTAAAAGAGGGTCAATGCCTTCCCTGAATTAGATAAAGTGGAAGCAACAGAGATGCTCTTCTGCTGGCCATTAGAAGCAAATATCCATGCTGTGACCTGCCTGTGGAGAAGGGCAGCCTCTGAGGGCCTCAATTCTACACCTGCAAGAAACTGAATTCTGCCAACAACGTGGATGAGTTTGGAAGACCCCAGGCTTCATATGAAAATGCAGCCCAGTTGACACTTTGATTTTACCCTTGTGAGATTCTAATCAAAGACTCCCACTATGCCATGCCCAGACCTACAGAAACTATGAGAGGCTAAATGAGTATTGTCCTAAGCCACTTAATTTGGGGTAATTTTTTACACATAAATAGAAAACTAAAACAGTTTTTCGCCTCCTTCATTCAGAACATGGTTTTTGTTTATCTTCTCTCTCCCTGCTGTCTCTATACTTGTCTAAGACCTCATTACTGGTTGCAGCAGCCTCCCCACTGGTTTCTGGTTTCCTGTATTCTCTTTCTTCTATGCATCCTGCACATTTCTTCAGAATAAAGATACAAAGGTCATAATAACCTGCCCAAAATATTGCTCTTGACTTGCTCAAGAACCTATACCAACTCTCCCAGGCCAGTTCCATCAACTCTGATTTTTAGCTAGTTTCACAGTTCTCGATGACCCAGGCCTCCTTAAAGAGCCTGACTGGCTCTCTTAGTCTGCCTGATGACCAAACCTGTGACCGAGGACACATTAGTGAAGTTAACTAGTCAGGAAAATCACTCCAGAGACTGCCTCCTGCAAAGCAAGTGTTCATAATCTTGAGGGATTTTTAAAAAATAGGTTAGGAATAGTGGAGACTCAATCCCAAACCTATATGTTACCTCATCCACCCTAGGGACTTCTGGAGTTTTTGTTGTTGCTGTTGCTGCTACTGTTATTAAGTTGATTGCTATTTGCATTGATGAAGTTTTTTTAACCATTTTTTAGAATTAACTACAATGTATTGAGAGTCTACTCAGTGCCAGGCAGTAGAACAGGTATTTTTAAATACATTATTTTCAACAAAAAATCTTATAGGCTTTTTTTTAATGGCCAATAATCCCACTGTTCACATAACCTCTGCTGACATTGTTTTTAAGTGAACATTGATCATAAATTTAAACAGTACTGAAAGATATAAAGGAAAAAGCAAAATCTTTTGGCCCAAGGAAATTCTTCTCCTTAAGAGTAGCCACTATTGGCCGGGTGCGTTGGCTCACGCCTGTAATCCCAGCACTTTGGGAGGCCAAGGCAGGTGGATCACGAGGTCAGGAGTTCAAGATCAGCCTGGCCAACATGGTGAAACCCCGTCTCTGCTAAAAACTACAAAAATTAGCGGGGCATGGTGGCATGAGCCTATGGTTCCGGTTACTTGGGAGGCTGAGGCAGAAGAATCACTTGAACCCGGGAGGTGGAGGTTGCAGTGAGCCACGATCATGTCACTGCACTCCAGCCTGGGCAACAGGGCAAGACTCCATCTCAAAAAAAAAAAAAAAAGAGTAGCCACTATTGGCCAGGCACAGTGGCTCATGCCTGTAACCCCAGCACTTTGGGAGGCCGAGACAGGTGGATTACCTGAGGTCAGGAGTTTGAGACCAGCCTAGCCAACATGGTGAAACCCCGTCTCTACTAAAAATACAAAAAATTGGCCAGGCGTGGAGGCACGCACCAGTAATCCCAGTTACACGGGAAGCTGAGGCAGGAGAATCACTTGAACCTGGGAGGTAGAGGTTGCAGTGAGCCAAGATCGTGCCATGGCACTCCAGCCTGGGCAACAAGAATGAGACTCCATATTAAAAAAAAAAAAAAAAAAAAAAGGTAGCCACTATTATTAGTTTTGTTATGTGAAATCCCTGGAAAGTGTTTTATTTAATATCGGTGCATACATATCAATACACACATATCCTTTTTTATTTCCACCAAAAGGGACCCTAACATTTTATTGCCACATACTAGTAGATATACAAGTAGTTTCCAGATATTTACTATTAAAAATAATAATTTTTCCCAGCGATTTGAAAAGAAGTGAGAGGATCACTTGAGGCCAGGAGTTCAATACCAGCCTTGGTACCATACCATCTCTACAAAAAACTTAAAAATTAACTCAACGTGGTGATGCCTACCTGTAGTTCTAGCTACTGGGAAGGCTCAGGTGGGAGGATCAGTTGAGCCTAGGAGTTTGAGGTTCCAGTGAGCTATGATCTGGCCACTGTACTCCAGCCTAGGTGACAGAACAAGACCTTATCTCTAAAAAAAATAATAATATTCCTCTTTACTGAAGTATTCCAGCTAATATATGAAAGAAGAGTGACAGAATATCATTATTTTGCAATTGATAATGAATTAATTGATCTAAGCATTGAGAATCAATCACTGCTGTTACCACAAAAAAAGAAGCAGCTAGACATTACATGTCTCCTGATAGAAAAGAAATAGTACCACCTATGAAGTAGTCATGTCGTGGGGTGAAAAAGTAAACCTAAATCTAATCAAGCCTCTAAGTACCAATTTACAGAAAATAGAGGACAGAGGCTCATGATAAACTACATCCTGAAGACAACTCTCTAAAGAGCACATATTCGGTTCCCCTGATCCACCCATCGTTCCACCTGAAGCAGAGTTGTAAAGAAAGGCAAACTATAATGAGAAGGCCACCTGCAGCACACAGAGGCAGGTGACCATGGTAGTTGGTGTCAATCTGGTTGGCCTGACAAAGCCATTTCCACTTTAAGGGAAGCCCTGTTGCAGGGAACAAACACACACTTTTGAGGGTCAGGGTCCATCTGCTCCAGAGAGTGCTTGATGGGCATAAACCATGTGGTCTCTGAGACTTTAACTCTTCTGTTTTTAGTGCCACACAGCTCCTTTCTGTTCCCATAGTCAGGTCAGCCTAGAAGCTCATTGGTTTCTTTAAAGGCAGTTTACACATTCTGGCCTAATCCTGCAAGATCTGGCTCTACCTGTGTAACCTCTTGATGCTGCACTGTCCTCCTTGCCCTCTAACCGCCACCTGTACTAGACTTCCTGCAGTTCTTCCTATCTACCTGAGCATGATCTTTTCCACTCTTTCCAGGCCTTTGCCCATGCCATCCACTGCCTGGTACACCCTTCCTATCCTTGTCAAGTGTCATCCTAAAGGTTCTTTCCTCAGGGAGGCCTTCCCTACACCCACCAATGTGAAGTTACGACTCCCTCCATTATACTCTCTATATCTATACTTCTACAGTCGTAATACTTGTCACACTTTCTCATAGTCACTGGATTAATATGTCTTCTCTTCTAGTCACTAGAGGTCCAGGAAGGCAGAAGCCACTCCTGTTCAATTTTCTGTCCTCACTACCTAGCAGATTGCCTGCCATCTTCACAGATAATAAACTCTTGAATGAAAGAACAAATGATATCACACCTAACAATGCTTAGGAGTCAGAGAGAAGAAAATTGGTCCCAGAATGCCGTTCTTATAGAATTTAATAATGTGCATAGATACTTAATATTTATAAAATTAGTAGATACAGATTTTCAATCACACATATTAAATGAATTATTAAACCTAGCCCCCTCGGTTACAGGGACAGTCTCTCACTTAAGGGTCAATTTCTGAAACCCAAACAGAGCTGCCCTTTAGGCCTACTCCAGAATTATTGATAAGCCATATTACAGAGCTATGACAGTGTCCTTTTGGTCCTTCATTTTTTTTTCCTTTTTTTTTTTTTTTTTTTTTTTTTGAGATAGAGTCTTCCTCTGTTGCCCAGGCTGGAGTGCAGTGGCGGCAGCCTCCACCTCCCGGGTTCTAGGGATTCTCCTGCCTCAGCCTCCCGAGTAGCTGGGACTACAAGTGCCCACCACCATGCCAAGCTAATTTTTGTAGTTTTAGTAGAGGTGGGGTTTCACCATGTTGGGCAGACTGGTCTCGAACTCCTGACTTCAAATGATCCACCCACCTTGGCCTCTCAAAGTGCTGGGATTACAGGTGTGAGCCACTGCGTGCGGCCAACAGAACCTATCTTAAAAAGTGGCTGTAGGCTGGGCGCGGTGGCTCACGCCTGTAATCCCAGCACTTTAGGAGGCGGGTGGATCACGAGGTCAGGAGATCAAGACCATCCTGCTAAGTAAGTGTTAGGTAAACTCTTAGCTTACTGCTAAGTAAGTTTAAGGTAAACAGTTAAGTGCTTAGTAAGGGGAAGCAATCATTATTTTAACAATTATTGTTATTAACCCCAACATAAGCAAATGTTTAAAGATGTCTGAGCAGGAGAAATGATCAAAGAGGTTCTTGAGGATTAATCTCACCAATTACTTCCCCTCCAGAGTTAAAATATCAAAATCTATCACCTCTTCCCCCCTTCCTCACTCTGTAACATCCTTCCCAGTGAACATCATCCCCAGGCGGAGCCCAAAACCAGCAACTAAGGCTCTCTCATGTTAGTGGAAGGATTCCAGCTGGTGAGCCCCACTACTGTGGGGACAAACTCAATTGAGTTGAGCTATAGCCTCTGGGATGAAGGATCACAGCCACCTAATCCCACCCTCAATGTACTCAGCCACCACCACCCAGGATTTATATCCAGGGTGCACTCTGAAGAGAATAAAGCCAGTGGTATTTCTTTTCAATTCTAAAGCATAGATATTTCCCCCTAAAACACAGGAAGGGTCCAGGTTTTCAGAATGACCCTGTTTCTCAAGTCGCTTAACTGCTAACCTAGGAGCTTATTCTCTGGAGAGTTTCTGAAGAAAGGCTTCTCTTTGCCTCAGTTTCCTTATCTGTAAAATGGGTGATAATAACGGAACTACTTCCTGAGGTCCCAGTGAGAATTAGATGAGTCAATACGTATAAAGGGCCTAGGACACTACCTGGCACGTAGTAAGTGCTCCGTAGGTGTTAGCTTAACTTTATTATGAACTTTATTTCTTCCATCTTATTTGTACTGCTTTCTATTTGTGATCATATATTTTTCAATTACTAAGCATTAACAGTGGACTTGTAACAGACTATTTCAGCCCCAGTGCACCTTTGGGGCAGCAGTTTGGCTGGTGGCTTATAAATAGTCATCCCCCAGATCAGAGGCACCCACGCTTTTCTACAGACACAGTGGAAGTTGTATCTGTTAATTTCATTCATTGAGAAAATACACTGTAGATAAAAGAATCCAGCAAAGCCTTTAAATTAATTGGTAACTTTATTAATAACAATAGCATCTATACACATTTGAAAACACACATGTAGGAGACAGTTAAGATCTATTCAGTCTGTGATAATGTCTAGAGCTCATTTGGATTCATCAAACCCCTGCCATCAACTCCAAAAGCCCTTAGCCAAAAACAGTTGAATCACTCATCAAACCATCAGTGTCTTCCTCGGCAGAATCAAGGGTTGGAGAGAAAGAGTAAATATTCTGCACCTCCACAAAATAAAACTAAAATGCAATTGTCCTGCATCTGAGAATACAAGGGTGGACAGTATGAGCTGCATGACTGTGAACCAATGAGGCTTCCCTTGGCCTCATTTGTAAAAAGGAGATTAACTCTGTAGTCCCGCCTATATTGCATGGCCTCCAGAAAAGCAAATGAGGTGGTAAGTGTAAATTAAAAGCTCCTCTCCTTTAAGAGGGGAACACCATGAGGGGAGAGTAAGAAAAGGAGAAGGAAAAGGCTCTTTCCAGTGACCAACACGCTGAATTTGATGAAAATCCATAAGAGGTTATGCTAAACTGAGAAGCATAAGGGTGGATCTACCATTGCCACCTCCTCTTTGTAGCAAAAAAAATCTTAACACGGCCCCCTCCCAGCTGTTGCACTGAGGTGACTAAGGATACATTTTGAGAAAGTAGCTCCAAAAACATTTCCATTTTCACTGTGCCTTCACATACATCTAATGGAAATGAACAGCACCCTTCATCCATCCACGGAAGCGATTAAGAAAAGGGTGGGATGGAAAAATTAACCCAACAATATTAGATCAATACGTAGTATTTAAGTGTCCATAATGTGCCAGGCTGAAGATGCACGGGAAAACCACACTAGCCGGTCTGTCAAGGGCTTGAGAATACCATAAACAAGAAAACAGACGAATCAATTTCAGACAGCTGCTAGAAGGAAGATAAAATGAGACAGGCAAGTATGAGAGGCGCGAATTCCTGAGTGGATGACGTAGGTCTCTGAGAGGTGACTTTTGAGCCCGTATCTACATGGTAAGTGCCTCGCAGTGACCTGGGGCCGTAGCGTTACCATTTAAAGCACAGACCATTAAATGCAGAAATTATCAACAAAAGGAGAAATAGGAATTTCAAAGTCTCAAAGTGAACGACGGAAACTGAAATCTACAAATTAGAAAAAGGCGCAGAATTTTGAATATTCTTGTCGCCCAATCAGGACAAGGCTGGGACCCGGCTGCGCGGGCTTCGTCCAAAATACACAGAACGGCTTGTATCCACAGGAGGCCCCATCGCACGGCAGAACTGGTGACCGGACACAAAAGCTGCTGCCAAGCGTCAGTCATACAGAGCTGTCACGCAGTGTTTGCGGAACCTGGGCTGAATTGTGTCCTGGAGTTCTCTTAAATGACAGCCGAACTCAGCCACTTCGTCTTAGAATGAAACAGACCCAAGGAGCCACCAGGGCGCGTGTGGGGCGGGAGTGGGGGCGGGTAAAGAGGCGGATTGCCAACAGCCTAATCGAGAACCGACTCCTGGGAAGGCTAAGCAACACAATGAGCAAAGACACGCTCTAGATTCAAAAGCAAATCCAATGACGCACTGGGGACCTCGAGTTCCAAATAGTTAAAAAGCTACGTGTGCCATTTCCCATGACCTTCACACTAAAATAACTTACTTTATGGAAAGAAACTAAGTGAATAAGTGAACAAGCTCTTTTCTAGTGATTAGGTGGGTGGCTCTGAAAAGAGCCTTTGGAGTCAAGCAGCCGGCGACTCGAGCGAGCGAGCGCCAGGTCCCGGCAGGGACTCACTTGGAGCTGGTGTACTTGGTGACCGCCTTGGTGCCCTCGGACACGGCGTGCTTGGCCAGCTCGCCGGGCAGCAGCAGGCGCACGGCCGTCTGGATCTCGCGGGATGTGATGGTGGAGCGCTTGTTGTAGTGCGCCAGGCGGGAAGCCTCTCCCGCGATGCGCTCGAAGATGTCGTTGACGAAGGAGTTCATGATGCCCATGGCCTTGGACGAGATGCCGGTGTCGGGGTGGACCTGCTTCAGCACCTTGTACACGTAGATGGAGTAGCTCTCTTTCCGGCTGCGCTTGCGCTTCTTGCCGTCTTTCTTCTGGGCTTTGGTGACGGCTTTCTTAGAGCCTTTTTTAGGGGCCGGAGCGGATTTTGCCGGTTCAGGCATGGTAAGACACAGTAGAAACGCGGCTTAGCCAAGAAAAGAAGTAAGAGAATGGGCGGGCCTGATTCTTTTATAACCACCTTATGCAAATTAGGGCTCCGAAAGTCGTTCATTTCCATTGGTCCGTGTGCGGACCTTGCGTTTTCAGCAATGCGTACGTAACAACACCGACTCTTGACTTGATTGGCCGGTTCTGAAGCCATATTAGGACCAATGAAAAACTCGTTCTTGACCCCACCCCTAGGAAAGCTTATAAAGGCTTTCCTCTTGGTTCTCTTTCAATCTTATTTTTTTGCGAGGTTCTGAGCGTTGTCTGTGTTTAACCTTGATTTCAGTCATGTCTGGTCGTGGCAAACAAGGAGGCAAGGCCCGCGCCAAGGCCAAGTCGCGCTCGTCCCGCGCTGGCCTCCAGTTCCCGGTAGGGCGAGTGCACCGCTTGCTGCGCAAAGGCAACTACGCGGAGCGGGTGGGGGCCGGCGCGCCCGTCTACATGGCGGCGGTCCTCGAGTACCTGACCGCCGAGATCCTGGAGCTGGCGGGCAACGCGGCTCGGGACAACAAGAAGACGCGCATCATCCCTCGTCACCTCCAGCTGGCCATCCGCAACGACGAGGAACTGAACAAGCTGCTGGGTAAAGTCACCATCGCCCAGGGCGGCGTTTTGCCTAACATCCAGGCCGTTCTGTTACCAAAGAAAACCGAAAGCCACAAAGCCAAAAGCAAATAAATGCAGACAAACAAAGACCAAAGGCTCTTTTTAGAGCCACCCAAGTTTTCAAAAAAAGAGCTAATGCGCTATTTTGTGATCAGCCCTTCATTTGACACTTTGGTGGCTCTTAAAAGAGCCTTTGGGGTGAATGAGTGTATGGTGTCAAACCTCTTAATTACTTGTTCTTGCCAGGCTTGTGACTCTCCGTTTTCTTGGGCAACAGGACAGCCTGGATATTGGGCAAGACGCCGCCCTGGGCAATGGTGACACCCCCGAGTAACTTGTTGAGCTCTTCGTCATTCCTCACGGCTAGTTGTAGATGGCGAGGGATGATGCGCGTCTTCTTGTTGTCCCGAGCCGCGTTGCCCGCCAACTCCAGAATTTCCGCGGTCAGGTACTCGAGGACCGCCGCCAGGTATACCGGGGCGCCTGCCCCGACCCGCTCCGCGTAGTTGCCTTTGCGCAGCAAGCGGTGCACTCGCCCCACCGGGAACTGGAGGCCAGCGCGGGACGAGCGCGACTTGGCCTTAGCGCGGGCCTTGCCTCCCTGCTTTCCGCGTCCTGACATAACGGCTAAAATTGCAGTTACAGCTTCTTTTACAAGGAGAAGAATGTGGAAAGAATAACCAATTTGATGTAATTTATAAGAGCTACCGGGAGGGGTGAAGGGAAGTCGTTTGATTGGCTAAAAGCGGAGCCGTATCTAACAGCCAATAGAAAAGCAGAAAGCCGCCTCTTGGTTTGCGTCCTGCACTGAAAGGAAATGACGGATTTTGTAAGTATCTCCCAATCGCTGAGAGCCACATTAAAGCCCCTTATTTGCATGCCAGGATCTTTAAAGAGAGCGGGCTTTCAAACAAAATGCTGGTTTTGTTTTACTGAGGGGCACTGTGGGTTTTTGTTTTGTTTTGCTTTGCTTTGTTTAGTTTACAGCCGGGAAATCCCAATATGGACCCTAAGGAACTGCAGAAGACATCCTTAGACGGAGAGTTACTCTCACGCAAGAGTAGGGGATTCTGAAGCCGATGATCCCCTTGAGCTCTAAACTACCAAGTCCCGCCCTTTCTGTCTCGTCACAGCCAAATTCCCTTTAAAAATACATGTACTACTAAGGCTGCCTCCTTTCTCGCCCCTAAACTTAAGTCGCCGGCAGCGGCGTGTCTCCGCCCCACCCCCACCCGCCTGCACTCCTCGGAATCCGGTTTGACCGAGGCTAGAATAGATTTGTCATCCTCCTCTTGACCTCCAGGTGGCGGCCTTCAAACTTGCTCCCTTGGCTTTCAAAATGTCGCCCTGTTTTTCTTCTTACCTCGCCGACTTTTCTTATCCTGCTCCCCCAATGCCACTGCCCATCTCTAAATCTGCGAGTCCAGCTGGACTGTTTCCCTGTCTCCAATTCTTCACATATTCCGAAGAGTCTTACCCATTTATATGCTTTCAACTAACGTCCAAATTTGTTTCAGAAGCTCAGACCCTTATGCCTAACTGCTTACAGAATACTTCAACCTACTTGTCCCAACGAGCACCTCAAACTCAAACTCTACCTCAGCCTATCCGAACGCGAACTCATACAAACAACCTCCCCTCTTTGCCCTCTTTTCCTGAAATGCACCAGCATACTTACAGATACCTAAGCCGAAATCTACTCTACTCTTCCCTTCGTCTTAGCATATCCAGTCAGTTGCTTCCTTAACATCCCTTCAGACTTTTTCTCCATGCTCCCTTGTCCACCTCATCATCGTCCCTTAGATTTCAGCAACAGCCGGGAAAGGGTAATTTTGCCGTCAGGCACTAATCGCTGGCATGACTCCAGCGGTCTTAGAAATCTTTCCTGAAAGCTCTCCTTTTTTTCTTTTATCCCATATAACAGATGAACCTGAAAGCTCTTGTGTTTCTTCCTCCTCAACGTCCCATCTCTGGGAGTTCTACATCTCCTACACCATTCTCACCCTTTCCTTAGTATCCCTTAAGGTCAGGTAGAATGCTAGAGAGAAAAAATAGACTTGTGGGTTTTTTGTTTGTTTTTTGAGGCGGAATTTCCTCTGTCACCCAGGCTGGAGCACTATCTCAGCTCACTGCAACCTCCACCACCGCCTCCTCCACCCCGCCCCCACCCACCCGGGTTCAAGCGATCCTCCCACCTCAGCCTCCCGAGTAGCTGGGATGACAGGCGCCCACCACCCCGCCTGGCTAATTTTTGTATTTTTAGTAGAGATGGGGTTTCATCTCTACTAATGTTGACCAGGGTGATCTCGAACTCCTGACCTCAAATCTCGAATGTTGGCCAAGGTGGTCTCGAACTCCTGACCTCAAATGATCTGCCCACCTCGACCTCCCAAAGTGCTGGGATTACAGGCGTGAGCCACTGCACCCGGCCAGAAAATACTTAAATCATTCTTTGACACTTTTCCTGATGTTTTCTCCTTTATTCTCACCAGTTTATTCAACTGGCATTTATTGGATGTGTGCTATTGGGCCATGGGTGTATAGATAATTGAAAGTAGTACAAACAAGTCTGTGATGAAATGCCTCCAGAAAATGGAGGAAATCTGGTGAACTCTGAGAGTTAAATTAGTTAAAATCAGCTACGTATAGAGATTACTCCTGATAAGAATGCTGGTATAGATTTGGGAAACACCAAAGTTCAGACAGAGGTGATGAGGGTGTAACCTAAGATCCTTCTAATCCAATTGATTATATCATTTGAGAAGATGAATGTTAACAGAAAGGTGCGGTCCACATAGAGTCCAAACAGGTGGCGATTATAGTAGGAATATGTTATGTTTTCACCAACACTAAAATATATCTGGCAGATGTAAAGTTTGGCCTAGAAAAGGTTCCTTGGTTATGAAAGCATCAACCTTTTCTCACAGCCTGGGTGAAATATTTCTGAAGACTATCCAAGTTCTTTCATTCAGATTCTGTGCTCAATTAACAACTTTCTGATTATTCTATTCCAAGATAAAAACATAAGACTGAAGTGGGGGGAGCCAGTTATAGAAAGATGTTCATCATATAATTCAATGAATTTGCATTTTGGACTATTCATAAATTTTGTGTGTACTTTGTTAGCGTGGGCCCCTCCCCAAGAAGCCAGTCAGTCCTGGAAGTTCTCATAGTGTCAACTTTTCAGACCTAAAGGGCTGAGAACAAAACCCAGATGATAGGGGACCCCACCACAATCCTGGCACCCCATAAGGCCCTGCTTGAGGGGCAAGATGACCTTCCTTTCTTTCGCTGACCTTTTTTTTTTTTTTTTTTCCCAAACAGAGTCTCACTCTGTCAGCCAGGCTGGAGTGCAGTGGCAGAATCTCAGCTCACTGCAACCTCTGCTTCTCGGGTTCAAGTGATTCTCATGCCTCAGCCTTGGACCAAATAGCTGGGATTACAGGCATGCGCCACCACATCCAGCTAATTTTTGTATTTTCAGTAGAAACAGGGTTTTGCCATGTTGTCCAGGCTGGTCTCGAACTCCCAAAGTGCTGGGATTACAGGTGTGAGCCACTGCGCCTGGACTTGACCTCTGATTTCTTTTTTACTTCTATCACGGTGCTCTGTGCCATAAGAAGGGTGAAAGAAAAAGAGATTACGTTGAAACCCTGCTATGATAAACCCTGCAGTAGTGACTGCCTACAAAGTAGATAAAATTATGTGTTTCACAAATAAACTGAAGCTTACAGGGATTAAAACAATTGCTGGGCCGGGTGTGGTGGCTCACACCTGTAATCCCAGCACTTTGGGAGGCTGAGGCGGATAGCTTGAACCCAGGAGTTTGAGACCAGCCTGGGCAACATGGCGAAACCCCATCTCTACAAAAAATACAAAAATTAACTGAATGTGGTGGGGCACACACCTGTGACCTGTGGTCTCAGCTACTTGGGAGGCTGAGGTTGGAGGATTACTTGAGCCCAGAAGGCAGAGGTTGCAGTGAGCCAAAATAGCGCCACTGCACTCCAGCCTGGGCGACAGAGCAAGACTCTATCTCAAAAAAAAAAATTGCTGAAGGTCACACAGCCACATGATTAGAGCCTAGGTCTGCCTGACTCAAATAACATGCTCCTCACCATGTCGTTCACACTCTCACTAACTAGATGTTGGGCTTAAAGAAGTCATTTAATTTATCCAGCCATTGTTTCTTCCTCTGTACAAAAAAAAGGAAGAAAGAATTATTAGATGAGATCTTCTCTACTCCCACACAAATATCCTTGCTGTGGCCACATCTCTTTGTTCATATCCTGGTGACAGCACTTACCATTCTGTACTGTGCTGTGTGTGTGTGTGTGTGTGTGTGTGTGTGTGTGTGTGTGTGTGTGTGTGAGATGGAGTTTCGCTCTGTCGCCCAGGCTGGAGTGCAATGGCATGATCTCTGCCCACTGCAACCTCTGCCTCCCAGGTTCAAGAGATTCTCCTGCCTCAGCCTCCCAAGTAGCTGGGATTACAGTAATGTGCCACCACACCTGGCTAATTTTTTTATTTTTAGTAGAAATGGGGTTTCACCATGTTGGCCAGGCTGGTCTTGAACTCCTGACTTCAGGTGATCTACCCACCTCAGCCTCCCAAAGTGGTAGAATTATAGGCGTGAGCCACCATACCTGGCCTGTACTGTGCTTTAATCTCCTTTCTGTAACCATTTCCAGAGAAAGATCATGTCTTCCTCTTATTTGAATCAAGAGTTCTTGATTCCTTCCACCTGGCCCTTAATAGTTTCCTTAAATGTTTTTGGCATGAATACATGAAACAAACTCTTAGAAAATTAGCATTTTCTTTTCTAAAATATTTAGTCAACAACCACTCTCCAAATGACAACCATAAATAGTAGATGATGGTAAACAGAATGATGGAAGATATAATAGAAGCTCATCAGTTAAATAAAAATAATATAGGCCAGGCACAGTGGCTCACACCTGTAATCCCAGCACTTTGGGAGGCCAAGGCGGGTGGATCATGAGGTCAGGGGTTCGAGAGCAGCCTGACCAACATGGTGAAACCCCATCTCTACTAAAAATACAAAATTAGCTGGGCATGGTGGTGGGCACCTGTAATCCCAGCTACTCAGGAGGCTGAGGCAGGAAAATTGCTTGAACCCGGGAGGCAGAGGTTGCAGTGAGCCGAGATCGTGCCACTGCACTCCGGCCTGGGTGACAGAGCGAGACTCCGTCTCAAAAAATAATAATAATAATAATATAGCCTACCATAATACGGTTGCTGGAATAAAGGAGAATAAATGTAAATAACCTAGTAGAGAGCTTGGGAACCTGAGAGGCCCCACAGCTAGATTAGGAGGATATGATGGTTCATTTTATGAGTCAACTTGCCTGGCCCAATAGCTAGTAAAACATTTTCTGGGTTTTGTTTTTGTTTTTTGTTTTTTTTTTTTTTGAGACGGAGTTTCACTCTTGTTGCCCAGGCTGGAGTGCAATGACGTGATCTCGGCTCACAGCAACCTCCACCTCCCGGGTTCAAGCGATTCTCCTGCCTCAGCCTCCCAAGTAGCTGAGATTACAGGCGTGAGCCACCATGCCTGGCTAATTTTGTATTTTTAGTAGAGATGGGGTTTCTCCATGTTGGTCAGGCTGGTCTCAAACTCCTGACCTCAGGTGATCCGCCCGCCTCAGCCTCCCAAAATGATAGAATTACAGGCATGAGCCACCACGCCTGGCCCATTTTTCTGGGTATTTCTGAAAGAGATTAGCATCTGAGGCCGGGCACGGTGGCTCACACCTGTAATCCCAGCACTTTGGGAGGCCAAGGCAGGTGGATCACCTGAGGTCGGGAGTTCGAGCCCAGCCTGGCCAACATGGTGAAACCCCATCTCTACTAAAAATACAAAAAATTAGCCCAGCGTGGTGGCATGCACCTGTGTAGTCCCAGCTACTCAGGAGGCTGAGGCAGGAGAATCGCTTGAACCCAGGAGGTGGAGGTTGCAGTGAGCCATGATCGGACAACTGCACTCCAGCCTGGGCAACAGAGCAAGACTCTGTCTCAAAAACAAACAAACAAAAAGTAATCTATGGTGATAAAGGTTAGAATAATGAGACTAATGATTAACTGTGGCAGGGTAATACTGACTTCCCTGGAAGTCTTCTGAGGTGCTGGGAATTTTCTTTATCTTGATATAGGCATATTCATATGTAAAATTCAGCTCTACATTTAAGATTTATAGGGGTTGTTTTGTTTGTTTGTTTTTGAGACAGTCTCCCTCTGTCACCCAGGCTGGAGTGCAGTGGCGTGATCCCAGCTCACTGCAACTCTGCCTCTCGGGTTCAAGCCAATTCTCATGCCTCAGCCTCCCAAATAGTTGGGATTACAGGTGCCTGCCACCACGCCCAGCTAATTTTTGTATTTTTAGTAGAGAGGGGGTTTCACCATGTTGGCCAGGCTGGTCTCGAACTCCTGATCTCAAGTGATCCACCTTCCTTGGCCTCCCAAAGTGCTGGGATTACAGGCGTGAGTCACCACGCCCGGCCTAGATTTATAAATCTCTTACATGTACATCATACCTCAGTAAGCACAATTTTTAAATATAAACAAAATTGAAGGAGTCATCATGGGGAAAACAATGAGTACTTTGTTGGGCATCCCAATCCTCATGTTACAGATGAGTGTTTATTATTGTTTGGTTGTTTTGTTTAATTGTGTATGAGGTGGCTAACATAATCTCTCGGTGCTTAAAGCCTCTAAAAGCCTTAATCTGACCACGACAGACCTTCATTAAATAGTAGATATTATTATGACTATATTTTTATTAGAAACAAAGACAAGAAGCTTGCCCTGTGGAGCTCGCAACTTGCAAAGCTTTCGTTTATTTTTACGACAGCAATAATAGTGAAGTTGCCGTCTCCATTCATACATCAATTCACTCATCCATCCAATATATCTTATTGAACACCTAAGTACGTCAACACTGAGCTTGGCATCACACATCTAGAATATAGTGAATACCATTCATTGTGCCTGGATCTCTCTTTCCACGTGGTTAGTTCCCTCTAGTCATTCAAATTTCTGTTTCAATGTTACCTTCACACCTAGGCTTTCCCTGACCTCAGCCTCCTACCTCTCCCTAACACTGTCACTGGATTTGCAAACTGCAAGGTCCTAACCAAAGCAAGTCCTATAGATGCCATCTTTGTAGCAGCTTTCTAATCAATGTACTTCTCTCTAGCCCATCTCGTGCCTTCACTCAGGTTATCTTTCACCCAGACTACCAACAAAGACTTTTCTACTCCTCTCCCTGCTTCTACTCTTCCCACTCCTCACCAGAGTGGCCTTTCTAATAGACATTCTGATTCTTTTCTCACCGTACACTCTCTCCCCAGGTGATCACATACCACACCCCAGCCCCACCCCCATGATCTCATTTCATCTTCAACAACCCCTAACTAAGAGATGTCTCAAATATACTTCTCACATGCTAAAATTAGTGGGAAAAAACTTAATGAGAATTAGGAAAGTAGATACACTTAGAGTATCTTCCACAATTACAGACAGAAAAGGAATTTTATAGTGGAAAAGCCTGACAGATACCATCTTAATCAAGTGATCAGAACTATCATTAGTAATAACAAAAAGATCACGTGCCCTGGTAAGGTTCACAGAGAAGAATTCAACATTACTTCTGCAGCATTCCAGCCAAAAATGCATGTGCTAAATTTTAATCATAAAGAAACATCAGACAAACCCAGATTGAGGGACATTCTACAAAATAAATGTCTGTAACTTCAAAATTACCAAAGTCATGAAAGACAAAGAAAATCTAGGAAACTATTTCAAGTTAATGGAGAACAAAGAGATATAACAACTGAATGCAACACGTGATCCTAGATTGGATCCTGGACCAGAAAATATTTCTTTTCATTTTATATATAGGATAGTAGTGGAACAATTGGCAAATTTTGAATAAGGTCTGTAGATTAGATAATAGTACCGTATCTATGTTCATTTCTAGAGTCTGACAGTTATATTCCGGCTATGTGAGAAAATGTCTTTTTTTTTTAAGTAAATATACATCAGTCAGGATTCTCTAGGGAAACAGAACGAATAGTAGATAGATTGATAGATTGATAGATAGTTTTATTATAAAAAATTGGCTTTTTGATTATGGAAGCTAATAAATCCCAAGATCCCCAAGATCTTCAGGGTAAGCTGGCAAGCTGGAGACCCAGGAGAGCTGATGATATAGTTCCAGTTCAAGTTCAAAGGCCTGAGAACCAATGGTGTAGTTCCAGTCCAAAGGCCGAGTCTAAGACCCAGATGGAGCCAGTGTTTACTTCTGAGTCTGAAGGCTGAGAAAAGCCAATGTCCGGGTCTCAAAGCAGTCAGGCAGAAGGAAGTCTCTCTTACTCCGGAGTGGGTCAGTCTTTTTGTTCTAGTCAAGCTTTCAACTGGTTGGATGGGACCCACCTATATTAGGGAGGGCAATTTACTCAGTCTACCAATTCAAATGTTAATCTCATTCAAAATACTCTCACAGAAGCACCCATATTTGGCCAAATATCTGAGCACCAATCCTCTAGAAGTTGGGACATTAACCATCACAGGCCATGCGTGGTGGCTCACGCCTCTAATCCCAGCACTTTGCGAGGCTGAGGTGGGTGGATCACCTGAGGTCAGGAGTTTGAGACCAGCCTGGCCAACATGGTGAAACCCCCCCTCTCCACTAAAAATACAAAAATTAGCCAGGCGCCATTGTCCACGCCTGTAATCCCAGCTACTCAGGAGGCTGAGGCACGAGAATCACTTGAACCCAGGAGACAGAGGTTGCAGTAAGCCAAGATTGCATCACTGCACTCCAGCCTGGGCGACAGAGTGAGACTCCATCTCAAAAAAAAAAAAAAAGTTAACCATCACAGGTAGAGTTTAATAGGCTTTATCTCTGAAACTTAGTCTCAAACAGTCCAGAAAATAATTATATATTTGTAGATAGGTACATACAAATAAAACAAACAGTGAATTGTTAATATTTGGGTAATCTAGGTATCAGGATAAAGGATATACAGGAATTATTTGAACTGTTTTTTTTAACTTTAGATGCACAAACCTTGTAATTATCCTTGACACTTTCCCTCCCACAACCAAGCCATTACCCCACCCTGTAGGTTTTACTTTCCTAATATACATCTTGTAGCCACAATTTCTCTCCATTCCCACCACCACCACCACCACCTTGGTCCAAATCATCATCATCTCTCACCTAGACTGCTACAGTAACCTCCCAACTTGTCTCCCTGTTTCCACTCCTGCCTCCTCTACAATCCATTCTTCACCCTGAAGCCAGTGATCTTTGCAGAATACAAACTTAAAGTCAGCTAAATGCAATGCATGATCCTTGATTGGTTTCTGAAAATTAAACATTTATAATGTTTACTTAGACTGTGCTGCTATTAGAAAATACCACTGACTGGGTAATTTATAAACAGAAATGTATTTTCTCACAGTTCTGGAGGCTGGGAAGTCCAAGATTATGGCACTGGCAGGTTTGGTATCTAGTGAAGGCCAGTTCCTCATAGATACGCCATCGAGGTGACCTTACATGGCAGAAGGGACAGAAGGGGCCAACTTACCCCCTCAAGCTCTTTCAAAAGGCGTTAATCCATTCTTGAGGGTGGAGCCCTCATAGCCTTATTACCTCCTAAAGGCCCCACCACTTAATACCAACACCATGGATTAATTTTCAACATGAATTCTGGAGGAGACATATTCAAACTATAGTAGACACCAATGAGACAGTTGGGGAAATCTGAATATCAACTGTATGTGATTATAGTATTGTATGAATGTTAAATGTCTTGGATGTGGTAATGGTATTGTGGATATGTATGAAAATGTCCTTGTTCTTAGGAGATACACATTGAAAGTACATAGCAATTAAGTGTAAAGAATTTTGTGGGGCCAGGCGCAGTGGCTCACGCCTATAATCCCAGCATTTTGGGAGGCCGAGGCGGACTGATGACCTGAGGTCGGGAGTTCAAGACCAGCCTGACCAACATGGAGAAACCCCGTCTCCACTAAAAACACAAAATTAGCCAGAGTGGTGGCGCACGCCTGTAATCCCAGCTACATGGGAGGCTGAGGCAAGCAAATCGCTTGAACCCAGGAGGTGGAGGTTGCTGTGAGCCGAGATCGCACCATTGCACTCCAGCCTAGGCAACAAGAGCGAAACTCCATCTCAAAAAAAAAAAAGAATTTTGTGGCTGGGTGCAGTGGCTCATGCCTGTAATCCCATCACTTTGGGAGGCTGAGGCAGGCAGATCACTTGAGGTCAGGAGTTCCAGAGCAGGAGGATCACTTGAGGTCAGGAGTTCCAGACCAGCCTGGCCAACATGGTGAAACCCCATCTCTACTAGAAATGCAAAAAAATTTAGCCAGGTATGGTGGCACCAGCCTGTAGTCCCAGCTACTCAGGACGCTGAGGCAGGAGAATCACTTGAACCCAGAAGGTGGAGGTTGCAGTGGGCCAAGATGGCGCCACTGCACTCCAGTCTGGGCGACAGAGTGAGACTCTGTTTAAAAAAAAAAAAAAAAAAAGAATTTTGGGCCAGGTGAAGTGGCTCATGCCTGTAATCCCTGTAATCCTGGGTGGCTGAGGAGGGTGGATCACCTGAGGTTGGGAGTTCCAGACCAGCCTGATCAACATGGAGAAACCCCGTCTCTACTAAAAATACAAAATTAGCCGGGCATGTTGGCACATGCCTGTAATCCCAGCTAATCAGGAGGCTGAGGCAGGAGACTTGCTTGAACCCAGGAGGCAGAGGTTGCAGTGAGCCAAGATCACGCCATTGCACTCCAGCCTGGGCAAGAAGAGCAAAACTCCGCCTCAAAAAAAAATAAGTAAATAAGATTTTTGCACCTAACTCAAGTGATTCAGCAGAAATAATTATTATTATTTCATTATTATTATACACACATACATTAAAAGAGATACAAAGCCAAGTCTGGCAAAATCTTATCAGTGAATCTAGGTAAAGAGTGGATAAATGGGTTGCTCATTGTATTAATCTTGCAAATTTTCTGGAAGTTTTAATTTTTTTTAAAGGCTAGGGAAAACAGTGTATGTCATAGTTTAAATTTCTTGAGTGTGATAAGGGTATTGTGGTTATGTATGAGAATATCTTTGTTCTTAGGAGATACATATTGGAGTAGTTAGGGGTGAAATGTCATGCTATCTGCAACTTACTTTCAAATGGTTCATCCAAAAAAGCATATAAATATATTTTAAAGTATATGTAAAGTACTTAAATATATGAGTATATATGTACAAGTATAAAATAAATATAAATGTAAAAAATGGTGGGTCAAGTGAAAGGTAGAGGGTGTTGCTTTGAACTATTCAACTTTTCTGTGGCTTTGACATTTTTCAAAATGAGAAGTTGGGGAAAAACATTTAGAAATATGTAAATATATTAAGGATACAAAATAAAATTTAAATAATTTTACAAGTTAAGAATCATCCTGGAAAAATTACATCCTGTTACATCCCTGCTTAAAACCTCAGTAGCTTCCCACTACTTCTAGGATAAAGACAAAATTGCCTAACAAGGGTTACAAGGCCTGGGGTGGTCTGGCCCGTTCCTCTCCTCCTGGTACCCTACTCATCACCATCAGCTGCCCCCTAGGCTCCAACCACACCCTAACTACACCAGAAGGAAAGACTCCCTCAAAATTCTCTCTCCTCCTGTCCTTTACACGTGCAGCTACCAAAGCCAAAACCTCACTATGAGGGACTGAGAAATGGATTCTCATGTTGTTTCTGCTGAACTGTTTCCCTAAATCTCGGAAATATTCTCTGCCCGCCCCCCATTCCACCTCTCCAACCCCGGCCAAGTCTGGGTAACTTGCCTCCTTAGCATCCTGTGTTTATCTCATCGTAGCACCTAGTACCCAGTACTGCAATTGTCCGCTCACTTGTTAGTCTTCAGTGCTCTGTTGTCTCCTTGAAAACAGGGCCTGACTTGACTCCCCAGTCCCCAGCACTAGTCTGGGGCACAGTAATTATGTATTCAATCAGACTTCCATTTTCTTGCATATAAAATAAAGGAGTTGGGCTGGATGATCTACAAGATCTATTGGCAGTAAAATAGATCTAATAATCCCAATCCCAACTGCGCGTGAATTCCCTTTTTCTTTGCATTGCTGGGTTCAGACTTTCTGACCACCTTACCAGTGGGGAGAATCCGAGACTACAGTTCCCATGATCCCTCAGGGCACCACGTGGTGCCTGCCCGTCCTACCAACGCTCAGCGAGGACTCCATTTCCCAGCGTGCCTCAGGAAGGGCGCCAGGACTGCATTTTGCTCCGGAGCGTCCAGAGTCCTGTCCCTGAGCGGGAATCGCAGTGGCCGAGGCTGAGCGGCAGGTAGAAGGGGCGTCTCCGGGGCTTCACAGGGAACACAGGGGCTTCGGCCCAACCACAAGTACGCAGTTGCACATGCCCTACTTTTGCCCATTCTTTGCAAATCCCCTAAGGAACGAACGCGCCTCGCGTGCGGGCCTTTCTAATCTTCGCTTGTCCCTTCACTTCCACAGCTGGAGGTCGAATTCACCACGTCACGTAGAGAAAAGGGGCGGTGTCTCGGGTCTCCCCGTGTGGCATCAAGGCGGGCTCCCTATAGGAGCTGGTGTGGACGTCCGGGCGTGGGGTTAGGGCGGATGCGTGGATCGCGGGGCGGGTGTTGACATTGTGCTCTCACCAGGCGGATCGCCCCGACCCTCACTCCTGGCGTCTGCGTCTCTGGCGTAGCCGATGCTGAGTGGGCGGCTGGTCCTGGGTCTGGTCTCCATGGCAGGCCGCGTTTGTTTGTGCCAGGGCAGCGCGGGATCCGGGGCCATCGGTCCGGTGGAGGCCGCCATTCGCACGAAGTTGGAGGAGGCCCTGAGCCCCGAGGTGCTAGAGCTTCGCAACGAGAGCGGTGGCCACGCGGTCCCGCCTGGCAGTGAGACTCACTTCCGCGTGGCTGTGGTGAGCTCTCGTTTCGAGGGACTGAGCCCCCTACAACGACACCGGCTGGTCCACGCAGCGCTGGCCGAGGAGCTGGCAGGTCCGGTCCATGCGCTGGCCATCCAGGCACGGACCCCCGCCCAGTGGAGAGAGAACTCTCAGCTGGACACTAGCCCCCCATGCCTGGGTGGGAACAAGAAAACTCTAGGAACCCCCTGAACCCCAAGAGAGGGAGGACCAGGATCCGAATGGGCTGGGTGAGCACGAATTACTGAGGCCTTCCCTTTGATACAGTCCAGGATTTGTAAGGGATGAAGACCCCTGGGCCCCATTCTGTTGGGGTCCATACATACTCTCCGAAGATAGCAACTTGCTTCAGGTCAAAGTGAACCCGAGAAAAGAGAAGAATCACTCACTATTGCTCTTGCCCTGGACTATTCAGGAAGGGCAGCCCGGATGTTCCATGTTAAATCGTGACAGAACTGCACCAGACCTGATGAGTTGGAAACAATCCTATACATTAAAAGAAATTACACTATGAGGCTGTGTTCTTAATGGACTGCTGAATCAGTGCCACAGGTGTTCTTGGGAGAAGAAAGATACTTGTAGACTAGTCGGGAAGGGCTTTATGAGGGAAGTGATCTAGTTGGATCTTTAAAGGAAAGCACAAAATTAACCAGAAAGGAGAGGATAGGTGCTGCAGGCAGGGAGAAGAACCTGAGCAAAGACATAGACGCTGGACTGAGAAGTGAGTTAATGGACAAGACAGGGGATATAGGCAGGGACACATTTGAATTTCATCTTGAGGGGGGGAATGTTTGGCTTTTTTACAGCCTGTTCATTTCCAAAAAGTAGTATTTGTATTTGTTTAAAAGAAAAATGTTTTTAAAAACCACTAAAGCAGTGAAAAGAGGATAAGAACTAAGAAAATGATTACAGATGATGAAGAAACCTTTATATAGCCTTTTTTCTTTCTTTTCTTTTCTTTTTTTTTGAGATGGAGTTTCGCTCTTGTTGCCCAGGCTGCAGTGCAATGGCACGATCTCGGCTCACTGCAATCTCCGCCTCCTGGGTTCAAGCGATTCTTCTGCCTCAGCCTCCCCAGTAGCTGGGATTACAGGCACGCACCACCACGCCCAGCTTTTTTTTGTATTTTTAGTAGAGATGGGGTTTCACCATGTTGACCAGGATGGTCTCAAACTCCTGACCTCTGGTGATCCTCCTGCCTCAGCCTCCCAAACTGCTGGGATTACAGGCGTGAGCCACTACTCGTAGCGTTTTTGTTTTTGTTTTTGTTTTTGTTTTTGAGATGGAGTCTCACTTTGTTGCCCAAGCTGGAGTGCAGTGGCGCGATCTCAGCTCACTGCAGCCTCCGCCTCCCAGGTTCAAGCAATTCTCCTGCCTCAGCCTCCCAAGTAGCTGGGACTAGAGGCTTGTGCCACCACACCCAGCTAATTTTTTGTATTTTATAGAGACAGGGTTTCACCATGTTGCCCAGGCTGGTCTTAGACTCCTGAGCTCAGGCAATCCGCCCACCTCAGCCTCCCAAGGTGCTAGGATTATAGGCGTAAGCCACCATGCCCCGCAATGTAGCCCTTTTTGAGCATTACAGATATTGTCATATTTCTGAGGGGAGCTCGAGTAATGTCTATAGAAGCAACTTTCCAGTAATCTCAATGTGGAAATTATTAGAGAAAAAAACTTGGTTAACATATATCTTTTTTTTTTTTTTTTTTTTTGAGACGGAGTTTTGCTCTTGTTGCCCAGACTGGAGTGCAATGGCCCAATCTCAGCTCACTACAACCTTTGCCTCGCAGGTTCAAGCGATTCTCCTGTCTCAGCCTCCCGAGTAGCTGGGATTACAGGTGCCTGCCACCATGCCCGGCTAATTTTTGTATTTTTAGTGGAGACGAGGTTTCATCATATTGGTCAGGCTGGTCTCAAACTCCTGACCTCAAGCGATCTGCCTGCATCGACCTCCCAAATTGCTGGGATTACATGCGTGAGTCACCACGCCTGGCCCGGTTAACATATATCTTGACCATTTCTAGCTAAAGAATTTAAGGTGCATGTGGTTGGGCAGTAGGGAGTCATTGACAAATTTTGAGTACAGACATGCCAGAGAGCATCTGGGGGCAGATGGATCTGGCAGTGATGTGTAAGTGAGTTGGCATGGGAGACTGGAGGAACAGAGATCAATCCAGAGTGAGGGTAGAACCCTGACTTACAAGTCATCTGTGGGAATGGAAAGGAAGGAGTTTATCTGAGAGCTACCATAAAATCAGAAAATGGTTTGATTGGAACAGAAATGGACTAGAGTGAGAGGGGAGTCAATGGTAACCCCAAGGCAGTGGTTTTCAGATTTTCTCAGGTAAGAACTCCCATGAGATTGTTTAAAATGAAGCTTCTGGCTGGGTGTGGTGGCTCACACCTGTAATCCCAGCAGTTTGGGAGGCTGTGGCGGGCGGATCGCCTGAGGTCAGGAGTTCGAGACCAGCTTGGGCAGCATGGTGAAACCCCATCTCTACTAAAAATACAAAAATTAGTTGGGTGTGGTGGCAGGCACCTGTAATCCCAGCCTCTTAGGAAGCTGAGGCAGGAGAATCGCTTGAACCCGGGAGGCGGAGGTTGCAGTGAGCCGAGATCACGCCACTGCACTCCAGCCTGGGCAACAAAGCGAGACTCTGTCTCAAAAAAAAAAAAAAAAAAAATGTAGATTCAAGGTCCCTATCCTTCCAAACCAAGAAAAAAAAAAAGGGTTCTGATTCAACAAGTCAAGAGTGGAGTCTGGAGTCTATATTTTTAAAAAGCATACCAGAAGATTTAGAGGAAAGTTATGAAACATTACTCCCAAAGTTTTCAAATCTGGGAGACTTAGAGGGCCCTCCATCTGTAGGGGAAAGATCAAGGTAGAGAGGCCAATTTAGGAAGTAAATCTGGTACACCATGTTATTCTGACCTTCAGTCCATCTCACCATTTTACCCTCCAAGGCTGTTAGGAGAATTGGATGTAGGTGGAGAGTCACAGAAGCAGGTATAGCCATTTTGTGTTTTGAGGATTTGTTTCCGTTTTATTTTTCGTCAATATTTTTCACTGCATTTTTCACATCAACAGAGTTGGGTTTAGGGTTCCCCAGGAGAGCAAGGGAGATGGATGGGTCCCTCCCAGGGGTGCAAGGAAGAGGGCTACGTCCAGCATGTGGGGAGTGAGGGACAAGGGCACAGGGCACACACTCATACACTGGGCACTGGAGAAGGCAGTCTTTTGAGCACAGACACCAAAGAGTTAAACAGTCACCACCTGGTACAGTGTTACAAAATGGGGAGAGTGACCACAGGGTTGGGGCACTGGACGCAGCATGACGAAGGTGAATTTTGATTTTCTTTTTTGTTATTTTCACTTTTTTCCTTTTAACATTTTTTTAAACATTTTACAAACATCTAAAAACTACAACACGTCACAGCTACAGTGGGGTGAGGGGAGGGCACCAAAGAAAGCAGCCACACAGAGTAGGGTGGGATGGGGCAGCCTAACCTACAGAGGCTATTGTGTGGAAGGGTAAAATGGGGAAACTGAGGCTTCTAGTCCCTGCATTAGGGGTCCCTCACTCACTGCCCAACCTCTCCCCACTCAGAGGAGCTGCCAGGAGGGCCCCTGCTTCCTGCCTCTGCCCCAGCTCCTTGTGCTTTTTGATCTGCTGGTTTGACCAGATGCCTGGTTTCTTTCCCTCCCCTGCTCCCCTCCCTGTGAGGGGACAGGTAGGGAGCATGGGAGGGCAGCTGTGCTATTCCCGCCTGTGCTGTAGTGGGTGGAGCCTGTCACTCCAGAGGAGGCCTCTGCTTCTTGAGGAGGGAAGGAGATGGGCCTTGTCAGATGCCCTCAGATCTCCCTAGACTGTGGGACTCTTATCCCAGGCTGGCCTAGGGCTCCTCCATCCCAGGCTCAACACAGAAACCAGATTAGGGGAGGAACTGTGGGAGGCAGGGTTGTGTGTGCATCCGCTGAAATTACCCTTGGCTTATATTTGAGGACAGTATAGTGATACCCCCCGCCCCATGGCACATGCACACACATATGTAAGTATACATACACATTCACACACAGTCCTGCGGAGCTGCCTCAGAACTTAATCTATTAATAAATAAGAATCAGAAAGCTAATTTCATAAAATTCAGGCTTCATATTTGCAGCCCAAATTGAGAGGGAAGTGGAGGCCAGAGGGCTGAGGTTTATTGCTTCTCCCCCAGCATCCAACAGGAGATGTGAGAGGGCACCCGAGGCCCACTCTTCAGACTCTAAGAAGTTCTTTTGGTCCATGGTCTACACCAGAGCCCCAGCCCCTAGCATAATTGCATACCTGTGGTTTCACCAGGGCCTAGGCAGAGGGAATGATGGGGAAGGCAGGAAGCCTATTCTGGAACCCCTGGAACAGGGAAGCAAGGGCCCCTCTCTAACAGGGGGAGAAGGATGGGGCTCAGCCTTCTCTTGTGCAAAGTCAAGGGTAGTGGGAAATGGGGAGTACAGCTTCATCTCAAAACTGGGATGAAGGAGCCTTCCCTATAGTCCCTGCCCACGGGGGTTACACACATGCACACGCACACGCACACACAGCTAAGACACCAAACACGGGGAGTGGGGAGTGAGGGCTCTGGAGGTCAGGATGGCAGGGCAGGGAGGGGAAGGAAGGAGTTGTTGGTCTCACAGTGTGCCTGCCAATCCCAAAGCCCTAGAGACCCCTTCACTGCAGCACCTGCCCCCGGGTCTCAGGCAGCTTCAGGGCCAGAGAGCTGCCAAGGGCAAGGGCAGCTGAGGCAAAGAGGATGGGTGCAGCCTTGGTGATTCCCACGAAGGATGTGAAGATGCTGATCCCCAGCACAGCTGCCAGCTTACACAGGGCATTCAGGAAGCCAAAAGCTGTGGTCCTGCTCAGGAGTCCCCCAGTGCAGCACGGCGCAAGGTACAGGAGGGAGGCAAAGGAAGAGTGGAGGGCAGGGAAGTGAAGTCCAGGAAGATGCAGGCAGTGTCCAAGAGGGAGAGAGAAGGTTGGAGAGATCAGAGAGGTAAAGGATGTACACCAGGAATGTAAATAAATTGAGAGACAAAGGGAAAGGAGACCAAAAATTGAGGTTAACAGTTAAGACTTCGAGGAGTAGATACAAAAGCTACCAGATTTTTTTTTTTTGAGACGGAGTCTTGCTCTGTTGCCCAGGCTGGAGTGCAGTGGTGCGATCTCGGCTCACTGAAAGCTCCACCTCCTGGGTTCAAGCAATTCTCCTGCCTTAGCCTCCTGAGTAGCTGCGATTACAGGCACCCAGCTAACTTTTTGTATTTTTAGTACAGACAGGGTTTCACCATGTTGGCCAGGCTGGTCTCAAACTCCTGACCTCAGGTGATCTGCCTGCCTCGGCCTCCCAAAGCACTGGGATTACAGGCATGAGTCACCGTGCCCGGCCAAAGCTACCAGATTTTAGAGGAGAAAATGGAAATGTATATCCTCTCACCCCTAAGGATGCTCTTCCCATTCAGCCCTCCTTCCTCACCCCACCCCTCCCCTGAATCCACTGCCCTGCCTCCACCACATTCCAACTACCTCTTGTCTGAGGGGTAGAGTTCAACAGTCAACACGTCCAGCGCATTCCAGGATGCAATGCTGACCCCGCCAAAAAGGCAGAGCAGAGCGATCATGGCCGACTCACTGTTCCCAAAAGACAGGAAGAAGCAGGAGACACAGGACATCACGCTGGAGCCAGCTGGAGCCAGGAGAGGAGAGAGCAGCATGAGCCTGGCCACGGTGAAACCCACCCACAGCCCACCCTGTCCCATCAGCTGGCTTTCAGATAGCCCAGGATGAGACTTGTTCCCAAGGTATCCAACCAAGGTATCCAAAAGGAAGGCTTTTCACTCCTCCTCAACCTCCCTTATAATTGTTTATTAATAATATCAGTAACCATCATTTATTCAATGCCAGCCATGGGCCAAGGCAATTGATGCTTTACATGCATTGATCTAGCACATCAACCCTACGACACAGGTACTATTATCACCTCCATTTTGCAGAGGAAACAACCAGGCTCATAGAGGTAATTTGCCAGAGGCCAGAGGCAGGTGGTGGAGCTGAGATTCAAAACCCATAACCTCAAAGCCTGTGCCCTAACCACTTGCAATTCTGCTTACCTCCTTTACCCCCAGAGAAGCTTCTGTGCCAGTCCCCACCCCATCCTGCAGCACCCCCTAAACAGAAAACATGAGAGAGGAACTCTCTGACCAATCTCTTCCACAGCCCAAGGTGAGAAGCCTGTTGACTGCCTCCCGCAGCCCCTGGCCCCTACTATCAGATCTGACTCAGCCTCTCCCCCTTACCAAGCATTCTGAGCCTGCCGATCTTGTCCATGAGCAGGGCAGACACGATATTCCCAGGAAGCACTGCCAGTGTCCCCAGGAAGCTCACAAAGTATACCATGTAGGCACCTTCGCCCGTCCCTGTCACGTCTAGTGGGCAGCCCTCCTTGTTGTGCAGGAATGTACTGTTTATCAGACGGCTGTTCACAAACTTGTACTCGAACAGGTCTGTGGGCAAAGGCCAAGATAAGCAGGCAGTCATAGCAGATGGGAGAGGGAGGCTGTTACGGCTTATGGCTCAGGGCTCTGCATGTATGAAAGTTAGTAGGAGGGGCTCTCAAAATTATTCACAGTGCTAATCACAAAACATCAAATAACATCACCATGGGAACTAGGGATCTTTAGAGCAGAAAATGACCATCATCTGTCCAACAGTGTGACTTTGTCCAAGTTCTCCCATTAATAGTCTTAGCTGCTTATTCATTCTTTCTGTCCGTGCTAGCTGACTATAAGCAGTAGCGATGCCGTGGACTTAGGAAATTTTTCTGAGAAAAACATTTAAAATAATAAAAAGTCCTATCCATTGTTGTTTTCCTGCAACATGGAAAAAGCTCGCCCAGTATGAGGTGGGAAATTTCAGTCTAGCTCACAAAACCAGCATTTCGTGTGCATATACTGAAGTTTGAGAATCACTATTAAAAAGGAGTGGATTCACGCAATGATCCGCACCAAATACCCCTTTTATTGATTGTTTTTCTTTTTCCCAAGAATGCTATTTTGGATGATTTTTACCTTCTTCAAAGGTGCATTAATTTTACCTCACTGAGTTATAATTTCAGCCAAAGGCAAATAAACTTGATGTTTTTGTCAGATATTCTATTACAGGAAAATGTCCAACATCCATTAGATTTTCAGAATTATTGGTGGTAGCTATCAGGCCCCTCTGCCACCTTCCCACAGGGGTCCAGGGATCTCAGCTTGAGAACCCTAAGATAGTGAATGAAAAAGGTTCCTTCTCATCAAGGTCCACCCAACCCTTTGGTCTGACACCCACCAGCCACCCCGCCTTACCAGTGTTATAGAACACAGTGTTGATGAATGTGCAGTTGCGGAAAAACGTGTTGCTGGATGTGATATCCTCAAAATAACACTCTTCAAACAGGGAATCCTCAAAGGACACTGACTTGAGCCGCAGCCCAATGAACCTGTAAGGCCAGGATGGTGAAAGACACTCCCCCGTCATCCTCATGCCCCCTCCAAGACTCACTCTTTAGCGAAGTAATGGGAAGCTGGGCATTGAGAAGAAACCACAAGTGTTTGCCCCCCAAATGTCTTGTCTTGAACCCCTAGACTCATAAAAGAGACGAGCTAGAAGGAACAGGGAAGAAGTGAAGTTTAAAAGTCCCCACATACTTGTCATTGAAGTACTGCCCGCCTCGGTGGATCTGATTCTCCAACGTGAAGTTAAAAGTTACATGCTCTACGCGCTCCCCGGGGAACACTTTGGTGCGGGATGCGTAGTCCACTGCCTGGAGATGGCGGATCATGTCAGGAAACCAGACGGTCAGGCCATAGTAGCTGAAGAGTCAAGGACAATGGAAACAGACAACAGGGCTTCAGACAAGGCTCAGAGATTAGAATCAGGCAGAGGAGAAAATGGAAATGTGTATCCTCTCCAGAACAAGGGAGAAATGGAGTCAACCTCTGTTAGGACCTTGCTCCTCTCCAGCCTCACCAGCTTCTCCCTGCTCCTCCCTTCAACAGTTGCTGTGCTCCTGGGGGACTTCAGGGTCTCGCACAGCAGCCACTATACCTTTTCTTACCTCCCAAGCATTTGCTTTTCCCTCTGCCAAAAACACTCGTCTCCACCCCAGCCACCCCCACTCCACCTGTCTGACTCCCATTCACCTTTTAGGACTTAGGTCCCCACCCCAGCCCAAGCCCCAAGTGCTCCCACTGCCCTTCCCCCACCCTTCTCTCATCACCCTGCTTCATAGCAAGTTTCGTCTCGCTTCCTTTTTTTCTTTTGAGACGGAGTCTCGCTCTGTCACCCAGGCTGGAGTGCAGTGGCGCGATCTCGACTCACTGCAACCTCCGCCTCCCGGATTCACACCATTCTCCTGCCTCAGCCTCCAGAGTAGCTGGGACTACAGGCGCCCACCACCATGCCCGGCTAATTTTTTGTATGTTAGTAGAGACGGGGTTTCACCGTAGCCAGGATGGTCTCGATCTCCTAACCTCATGATCTGCCCGCCTCGTCCTCCCAAAGTGCTGGGATTACAGGCTTGAGCCACCACTCCCGGCCTCATCGTCCTGCTTCTTGACCAAAACATAAACTCCAGGAGGACCTTGGACCACATCTGTTTCATCCCAGCACAGAATAGAAACTGAATCCTGGTCAGCCTACAGTACAAGTTTGTTGAGTGAACTAGCGAAGTAGAGGAGCTGGCTGCAGGATCAGAGGAGGTCTGCATGGCACCTTCCCTCATTGCTTGTCCCCTGCATCTCCATTCTCCCCACCTCTCTCCCAGCCCACACACCACCACAACCACCACATATCACCCAGCCCACCCATCTCCTCACCTGAATGACATGGTGAACCACACACCCATCATCATCAGAGTGATGCGCCGATATTCGGGACCAAAACAGGAGAGAAAATTCCCCCAAACCTACAGGGGACCGGACAAAGTCAGACCTTGGCTATACTAAGTTCTAGCACCCATAGATCCCCACTTTTCTGCCCTCCCACCTCCCTTCAGCTCACCCATCACCCACACACATAGACTTCAGTCCTGCCTTCTTCTCCACTTCCCCCACTCCCTTCTATCTACCACCCCGTCCACCATTACCTGCCCCCCTAGGCTCAAGGCCCGGACCCCCCAGCGCTGGTACCAGGTCCCTGTGTCCGACTGGATCTCAATCAATTCATCCTCCTGATGAATCGTCTTAATGTGGGTTACCTGGGGTCAAGAGAAGGGGTGGGCAGTCACACACTCTGTGTTTCCCAACCTCGGCCAGGTGCCTCAGTTTCTCCTGCATTAGCAAAATGGGAGGCAGGAGGTGGATATGATACCCTGAAAATCTCCTTACGGTAGAGTGTGGTCTGAGGTGGGGGGTACTCAGAGAGGGGCCAGGTAGGGGCTGGGGCTGCAGGGCATGGAGGTCTGAGTCGGGAGGGCTGTGGCTTACTGAGAACACTCGCTCAGGATGTCCTTTGGCTCGCATGTTGGTATCATGGACCTGCTTCAGCACCATCCAGGCCTCATCATGCTTTCCATTCTAGAGCCAAAGACACAATCCCCACATCCAAGTCAGCCCCTACCTGACCCAGAGTTATAGACCCCCTCCCTCCCACCTGGCTTCTGTAGTCACAGGACACTAAATGGTTCCCAGCCCTCAACCCCACCACCAAGCCCTGACCTATGGGCATGCACTCACCACTCTGAAAGAGCCCCAAGCTGAGGTATAGCAAGACAATCAGACTTGGGCAAGAGCTGCGGGTTGGGGGTGGGGAGTGTTGTCCAGGGGAAAAAGGCAAGCACAGGTCTTGGGAATTCCATAGTACAGAGGAATGTAAAAACCAAAGGTAAGGGAAATGATGGGCAAGCATGTAGTCAAAGACCTAATCCTGCTGGGGTTAGGAGGGGAAGGTATAGGGGGTGGGAATGTCTCTTGAGCTGTAAATGCAGGACAGGGCCAAGGCCCTTCCCTGCAAAATCTTAAGTCATCCATGGGTGAAGAGGTCCCCTGGTTTCTCCACCCAAGAACCCCTCAGGGACACATTCCAAGGCAAAGGATGCAAGATAAAGTCCCCTGGAGAGTGGACTCTGTGAGGAAGGCAGGCAGTCAAACAGGATCAAATCAAACTCCAGTTGGTGTTTGAACACAGAAGCCCCTGCAGCCCTCCACACTCCACAGCCCGCACCCCACCCCACCCCATGCAGCTCAGCCCCATCACCTCTAGGAAGAAACGGGGGCTCTCAGGCTGCGTGGTCAGAGCCCCAATGGCAAACACAGAAGGAAAGGCACAGACGAGGACGAAGACCCTCCAGCTGTGGAACTGGTAGGCAGAACCCATCTGAAAACTCCACCCTGGTAGGGAGAAAGTGACAGCATCAGCAGAGAGGCCAGAGGCTGGGGGAACCCACCACAGGGAGCACAGAAGAAGAGGGAGGAGGGAGATAACCTGGGGTAGATTTCCGGGGGCTGCTCACCATAGTGGGGGATGATGGCCCAGGCCATAGCAGCTGCGTACACGCCACCAATCATCCAAAACATGCAGAGCCAGCTCAAATGCTCCCCTCGTTTCTCCTGGGCCAGAAACTCGGAGAAATAGGAGAAGACAATGGGGATGGACCCTCCAATCCTAAAGTGCATTTCAAGAATTCAGCATTAGCAAATGGCCATAGTCCTGATCCCCTGCCCCACTGCTCTGGACCCCGAGCCCCTGTTGTCTTCCAGGCTTTTGAAGAGACTCCATCTCACACATAAAGCCTTACAAGCTCCCATGTGGGCCAGCCATCAAGCACCCATCCTTGGGACCATGGGAAACAGGCAAGCGAGTCTCAGGGAAAGGGAAAGAGCAAATCTTAAATCTTGAAAATGACTTACAGAGTTGGAAAGGCGGGAAGGTAATTGCAGAAAAGAGAATAAATCTCCAGAGAAAAAAGACAAGCCAAAAGCCTCCAAGGGCAGATGTTGTGGGAATGGCCAGAAAGGAGCTTGGAGTTGAAGCAGAGTAAGCGGGCCTGCCATGCTTGCAAAAGTGAAGGGGCAGTGCGGACAAGGCGTCAGGGTTCTGGCAGGTGTGGGTGTTAGCAAGGTTTGTTGTGTAATGCAGGAAATGTGTAGACTCTGGTAGGGGGTAACTCTGGGTCCACAGGAGCCCAGGGGTGGGGCTGAGGCCCACTAGGCCTCTTTGTGGAGGCAGGCTCAAAAATGGAACTAGAGGTGGGGTGGAGGACTCAGGAGTGGGCCGACAAGGAACAGCATTCTGGACAGCAGCAGACAGGTCCTGGGCAGGGAGGAGCTGGCCTGAAGATGGTTGGGGGAGAAAGGAACTCATTCATCCATTCAACTCACACAGATTTAAGGTGCATTTGGTGTGCCTGGCACTGTGCTGGGCCCTAAAGATACAACAGTGACCAAGGCACAGTCCTGCCCTCAAGGGACGTAGGAAGTGGACACTCACCCAACCCCAGAAAGTAGGCGGCAGAAGAGGAAAGTGCCGTAACCCTGGACAAAAGATGAGAAGAAGGCGAAGACGCTGTTGACTGAGAGCGAGATGAGCAGACACTGCCTCCGACCCAGCCGGTCAGCCAGACCTCCCCAGAGGAAGGCTCCCACCATCATGCCCAGGTAGACGATGAGGCCTGGAAGGAGGAGGAAAACAGGCAGAGGGGGTGTGAGCAGACACACCTTAATTCTCCCAGGAGATGAGCACTGAGGGAGCTGAAGGATCTGAAAAACTTCTAGAAGCTAAGTCTACCCAGAGATTAGAGCAAGTGAGAGAAAATGAATAGTGTAAGCAAAGATAGAAGATCATCTCTGCAGGCCAGGGGTTCAAAGGCAGGAATGAAGATATGGGAGAACCTGCAAACTCTCCACTCTCTTCGGTCTGTCTCATTTCTCACTCTGACACACACACAGTGACACCTTTACCCCTGGCTCACTTTGAAGGAGGAATGGGTGTGCCTAGGATCACAGACCACCCCAGGGTCCTCTCTATTCTCCCTGCTTTGATCCCTCAAAGCAGCAGGAGAGCTCTCATTTGTTCCTGGGGAAAGGGGCTCCAATTCATTTCATCTTCCCAGGAAATCTCCCACACAAAATCCATCCTTTACTCCTTCCAGTCTCAATATTTCTGGTCCAAAAACTCTCCTGTTTTTCACTTCCTTCATAAAACCAGAGCTGGAATTAATCTTTAAAATCATCTACTCCAAACTTTGCATTTTCCCATGCCCAAACCAAGCCCCAGGAAGAAGAGACCTGTCCAAGACCCCATGGCAATTTGGTGGCAGAGTAAGGCCTCGATTCTTTCTCTGTGAGTCTACGGGGTTCCTCCTCAGAGTCCCTGTCAGGAAAGGCCATCAAAGACTACATCCTGTCCCCTGGAAACTCCCGTCTGAGTGAGAGAAAGTCTAACCAGCTTCTCTGGCAGAAGATCCAGGACCCTCCCCCTCCCCCAACCACCCCAAACTGACTCTCCCCATTTATACCAAGGAGTTTGGATACTGGCTTCTTGTTCCCCAATCAGTGAAAGGGAACAGGATAACCAGAGGGAAAGCTATGAAGAAACATTAAATGGTAAGGACCATCCTACCACAGCCACCTCCTGCAGAATGAAGCAGACCACCACCCAACCACTGGCCCAAGCCCCAGTCCAGCTGCCCTCCCGCAAGCCCCTGTCACATTCAACTTCACCCTGACCCAAGGCCAAGAAGAGGGAGTGTGTGAGGGAAGAGTGTGCAGAGGAACCCTGAGCCCTCTGGGAACATCTTGGGTGCAGGGTCCTAGGGAACCCAGTGGTAAGGACAAGAGCAATTTCCAGGAGCAAGGAGGTTTCCAGAGTTTGAGGGGATAAGGCTGGAGCCCCCCCATGTCTTACCTAGCATGCCTTTGTTGGAGTCGGACAGGCACATGTCTTTCTCAGCGCTGGGCAGCACGAAGCCCACCACAAAGACCTCCACACCATCAGCCATCAGCGCCAGACCAAGCACAAAATACAGTGTCCACTGGAAGCGGCCGTGGCCACACTCCCGTAGGATGGCTTCATACTGTTGGGCCAGTTCTTCTCGTTCTTTCCGTCGTTGTGCCTCCCCCCGGCCCCCAGGGGGACCCTCCCCATCACTCAAGCCCCCCCTTACTCCAGCCAGGGGCGCCCCATCTGCCATCCGCTCGCCTTTGCCCCCAGACTCTGCCCGGGGAATGCCCTGATATTCCCCTTCATAGATCTCATCATCCTCGTCATGGCCCTCAGTAGCATCACTGGATGCACCACCTTCCTCCTCATCCTGGGTCCCTTCTCCTCGGTAATAACCATCACTGGGAGCAGGGAAGTCATCATCATCATCCTCCTCCTCAAAGCGGGAGTACGATCTTCGGGAATATTCGTCCTGGACTCTGTCCAGGCCCTTCACCACCTTCTTGGCCGCATGCTTTTTGACTTCCTTAGCAATGTCTTTGGCCCCACGGATGAAAGCTGCCCGGTCTCGGAAGCCCTCTTCCATGATGGGGCTTGGGGCACTTCACCGGGTCTTCTCCACCTCCTGCTTCTTTTTCAGCTTTTTGCTCAAGGACTTGTAGAGTCAAAAAGACCCCTCCCCACAGTTACTTAGATGAAGTGTGTTCCAGTACCTCTGGGCACAAAAAAAAGAGCAAACAGGTCCTAGCCAATGAGTGCCTAGGAAGGAAAAGGAAGGAGAGGAGCTTTGACCTATACCCAGTTCAGTTGGGTGGATGGGGAAGGGACAGGGGGAGCAGGGGAATGGGAAGGGGAAGGGGAGCCAGATTGGGAGGCTAAGCCAGGATAACTCAGGAAGGGTCGCCTGCTTCTCTTCCACAAGCCTCTGGAGACCTAGAAAAAATAACAGACAGCAAAAGGAAGTTGTGAGTCCCAAGGTGGTGAAGAAGGCCAATATAAAGCCTCTCAACCCAGAGCCCCATCTGGACCATGTGGTGCAGAGATGGTCTTCTCGCTTTAGGCTCCCATCCACACACTAAAAAGGGATGGCTATCTGGGCTAACCGGGTCACTCACATAGAAGTCCCCTTACTTTGACCTTGGAGGCCTGGCCTGTGGAATTTGCTCCAAAGTCGCAGTCACCTACCCCCAAACCCACCCCAGCCCTTGCTTTATCACCAATCTGCAAAGAACTAAACAGGAAATACGAGAAACCAGAATTCCCTTCTTTAGTCTTGCCTGGGTTTCTTACTGGGGGTGGAGTTGAGGAGGATGTGTAAGAGGACAAGCCCTCCAACCTGTGGCCTTCCCTCCTCTGATGGCATCTGAAGGCAGGGGCTTCCACTGTCCTTCCCTCAGGTCCCATGTTTACAGGCTTCAACAAGGAGGGATTTTCTCTCAATATAGTCTAATGGGTAAATGCTCAGCTTCCAGAGTCACAAAGACATGGGTTTGACTTCCTGTTTTGGCAAATACTAGCTAAGGGACCAAGCCTCAGTTTCTTCTTGTGTAAAAAGGGGAAAGTAAGGGTCGAATGATATAATGTATCTATGCTCCTTACCATAAGTCACCTGGCACATAAAAATGATGAATAAATATTAATTATTAATTTTGTGGTGACAGTAATATAGTGAAATGCCCTATACTACCTCATAAGGTCCCCAGATGAAAGCCATCTTGGATGCTCTTTAGGGTGAGCAGCAGGAAGGGACACTGGCAAGGAGAATCCTGGTTCAGGGCAAAGCACATGACTGTTAGGGGTGACCTAAGTTGAAATCCCAACTCTGCCACTTACTAACTGATCTCAGTCAGGGTAGTTAACCTCCCTAAGCCTCAGTGTCCATCTATTTTAACTGGGGATAATTAAATTGGGAGACTGTTTCTTGGAGTTGATGTGAGAATGTAATCTCACAGTAGATACTCTATGTTAGTTTTCTTCCTTCCTATGATGTTGAAAGTGGGAAAGAAACAGGAAGCAGCAAGGGACAGCAGGGGGGTCATACTTAGATGCTGCTGCCCAGCATCCTTGCAAACAGAGTCCCAAGACCCCCCTGTCTATGTTTCAACTAATTCCAGTAGCTGGGCCCACATTAACTACCTCCAGAAAAACTAGGGAAGATCCAGAAAAGGGGGACCTGGAACCCAAGTAAAGTGGAGGAAAGATGGAAAGCTAAGAGGTGATGACTGTCCACTGCCACCTTGCTTCAGAATGTCATAGATAGGCCCCCTTTCCACAGATGGGGGTGAGAATGGAAATGACTGTCAAATGCATACATTTCCAACATGAGGTTCTAAGGCCTACAGTTGCATCCCATCCCTCCAGGGCCTCCCTTCCTAATCCCCCTTAATCCTTTCTGCTCCTCCTCCAGGAGTCAAGGAAGAAGGAGTCCACAAACACCGCATTGCGTAGGAGGCGGATGTAGAATAAAGGGGGTTTGGGTGTCCCCCCAAAAAAGACATTCTCCAGAGGAAGGCATGGGATAGCCCCCTTCCTTCATAGGAGCAGAGGAAGCAGGCCTAGATTCTGATCAGAAATCATCCCCCTAAAAATATCCTGCCTCCGGTGCTCCCACCCATCCAGGGCCTTCATTAAATCACACACACACACACACACACACACACACACACACACGCCCTGGTAGAAGACGGTAAGCAATGCTATGTGGTTCAGAGAGAAGCACTGGCAAGCAGCGCCTTACCCCCTCAGGACAGATGTAAGCAGTGGACCACGGTGACCAGAAGCAGTGACCCCTATGTCACCTTTTCTTCATGGTTCAGGGCCCAACCATCCCCCATGAAAGAGCTGGAACTGCGGAATCCCCTCAGCGCATGGCAATTTGCTAGCTTTCCTCTCTTTCCTAACCAGGATCTCCCCGCCAGCCCTGAAGGAGGCAGGACCCACCAGGAGCCATACTCTATGTTTGTTGACCCTATTTCCCCCTGAGAGGGGCACGTAGGGCAGGGAAGCCTTCCACAACCACAGCAGGATATGAGGTCTCAACAGCCAGCTTCCTCAGGGCCAGCAAGCCCAGGAGGTCAGGAGAGAAAGAAAGAAGACAAATTCTTTGAGCTGGTGAGGAAGTGGTGCTATTTTTAGCCCCCAAAACAGCACAGGGTGGCTAAGCCTGGGGGAGTGAGACAAGACTTGGAGAGGTGGAGGTTAAAGGAGACAAGGTTCAGGGTTACAAGGTCCTAGGCTGGCTGACTTCACCTGACAGGAAAAAATGTGCCCAGGGGATTTTCTGCAGAGGGTGGAGACAGGCAGGGGACTCCAGAGCAAATGCTTCCTTCCAGAACAGCTCGTCCAGTCCTGGGTCCAGAACCCCCCACCCTCTCAGTCAAAGCCCCTGACTTTGGGGTCCACTCAGATCCCCAGGCCTTCCTAGCTCAGGTCACAAGGTCATTAAAAAGCAATCACTTATCAAAACGTCCGCGGGGGCGGGGGTAGAATGTGGGAGGTGCGGGAGCACCCCTTCCCCATGACAGCCCGGTCATCGAACCTCAGCCCCCACCCAGGACCATCAAGACTGCGCCTCCCCTCCCCACATCCTACCCAGGGTTAGGAAGATAGGAGCACCCACAGTTCTGAGGGATAAAAATGAGGGTGTCAGCTGAGAATGCACACTGAGGAATACGGAGAGGCAGAGAGGGGGACGCAGGGAGAGACCTCCGCATGCACAGACATAGAGACCGCCCCTATCAGCATTTGCAGCGACCCCCCCACACCCCATCTTGCCTCAGCTCCGGAATAAGGGAAAAGCCCCCAGAACTGACTAAATCCCTGCTCTGAGCACCTCCTCCACCCTTGGTCCTGCTGCTAGACAAGTGTCCACCTTCACTCAACATCCCTTCCCCCCACCCTGGAGCAACTGCCGCCAGCCCCCGCCATCCATGCCCCCAACACCTGGCGGCTCTACATCTCTGTCTCCCCAGTATTTCCATTCTTCACTCCCCTTCCCTCCATCCTTCACCTGCCCTTCTTCCCCTGCCCCCCCACCCACCCAAGTCCAGGCGTGCACACTGAGGCAGCATCCATTCTCCAGCCCCAGCCAAGGTCATTTATCATTCATCCTGGGGGTGGGGGGACGTCAAGGTGAGGAGGGGATAGGAGTTTGAGGGAACCTCATCCCACCTCACAACCCCACCACCACGTTAATCTCCGAAGGGGATAGTGGGGACTTGGTTATGGTAGAGAAAAACACCCCTCCTCCCCATTCACCAATATTATACATATGCGTGCGTGTGTGTGTGTGTGTGTGTGTGTCCTGAAGAGCACAACTGAAATAAATGTCCATCCCCAAACCACCACCAACCCACCAACCCCCCTCACCCCTAGAGAGGGGATCGTCACCCTCCCCATAAGCAAAGCATCGGAGGATAAAATGGCTGCAAGGCAAGGCAAAGATGCTTCTGCCAGGGGCGGGGAGGAGGTGAGCGACTGAGAAAGGGGTCTCACCTGGTCTAGGTTCCCCGGGTAAGGAGTCCCGGGCGAGGACGGGGGTCCCGGCCGCGGGCGGAGGCGGCAGCGGCGACTGCTCCCGGCACCAGGGAAGCGGCAATGCAGACCTGCCACCCCCCTCCACCACTCCAGCCCCGCCTCCGCCCCCCCCTACCCCGCGCCACTGAGCATCGGGAGAGACCATTGGTGGGGAGGGGAGAAAAAAGGATGGGGAGGGAGTCAGGGCACGGGGAGAAATGATGAAAGGGCCGGAGGTGGTCACAAGAACAGCTGGAAATGGCACCCAGCCCTTCCCAGGCCCTTCCTAGTAAAAGATAAAAGGAACTAAAGAAAAAAACAGTGATGTTAGGAAGACAAGTGGGAAGACAGGGAGATGGAGAATGTGGCAGCCCCTTCCTTAGCACCCCAGTCTCAGTATGGCAGGACCCAATAATTTCAGGGGCTTTTGCTGCCTTCAAAACACCTCCCTTGCCTTCTCCACTGCTCTCAAACTCCTTTTTCACAACAGTCTCCCAAATCCAGAGTGCTCCTATTCCAAGTTTACCTGGACATTTTAGAGAAAGCAGAGATAACAAGGTGTGGTTTTTATCCTGAACTGCCAGAGTCAGAGACCCCTGGATTCCTTCCATCTCTTTCCTCAAAAAACAGTCCAGGTTACTTATTTACAGTGGACACCTCCTCATCCTGTCCATTCAGTTGGTGGTAGCAGAAGTACTGGGGAAGTTGAGGGATTTTTACAGACCTGACCAACCGGACAGTTCCCCTTCCATTAATTTGCTCCAATGACTCAAAAAGGATCCTCTCAATACCCTTCTCCATTTTCTCTTACTCTCCTCTACCTCCCTCCCCTCCCCTCCACACACTTGTACTTCCCGGGCAGGAAGAAGTAAATTGTTTCAGCTTTTCCCTTCATCTTTCCTTTGCTCTTGCACCAATAACCTGGACTCAGAGATCCAAGACATGCCACTTGGTGACACTTGATGACCATCCCTGCCGAAGGAGTGAGAGGGAATACGGTGATTTGGGGAAATACATCCTGAATGTGTCTATGCCAGATAAGGTCAGGACCTTCCAGACAGCACTGACCTGGGCTTGGACCTGGGTTCTCACTGCTAACAAGCTGTCAACTCTTGGTCAAGTTCTCCACATCTGTGAACTTCAGGTTTCTCATCTGGAAAAGGGGGGCTTGGACTAGATACTGCATCAGGTCCCTCTCAGATCTAATAGCGTGTGATTCTGCCTTACTAAATGTGGAGGCTTCAGAATGCTGAGATATATACATGGAGAAGGCTGACAGGCTATGTCCGAAGAGACCACACAGGTAACATTTGCCAGGTTGAATTTACCTCTGACAGGGACACGGGCCTGGGCTTTGCAGACTCCAAAGCTGGATCTTGGAAATAATCATTCATGCCAACAAAGTTCACAATCTTCTGAAATATAAAACCATAATACATAAATATTAATTTATCATAAATATTTAACTGTCACTCAGACTGAAAACTCATATCTACATGTCTAGTACATTCTCTCCCTGAAGCCAAATCAGAATCATAATGTCAATGTATAAATGCACAATGACATTACTGGAGGATTTGTATCTTTAATGGCATCTGGCCATCTGCAATAAGCAGCCATGCCAATGGGTCCAGAAAACTCTTCTTGGCAACAATCTTCTACCCCCACCTCTTTGCTATTGGCAGCCTTGCCAGCACTCCTGGACTACTCTGAATCTGACGGCTTTCCAGGATGGTGCTTGGACTGGCCTCAGGGACTCTCCCTTTACTAGACTTTCATTGCTGACCCGTCTTCAGGTTAACACACATTCTTTTTCTTTTTTTTTTTTTTTTTTTTGAGACAGAGTCTCACTCTGTCGCCCAGGCTGGAGTGCAGTGGCGCAATCTCAGCTCACTGTAACCTCCACCTCCGGTGTTCAAGTGATTCTCCTGCCTCAGCCTTCCCAGCAGCTGGGACTACAGGCACGAGCCACCACTCCCAGCAGCTGGGACTACAGGCACGAGCCACCACACCCAGCTAACTTTTTTTTTTTTTTTTTTTTTTTGAGACAGAGTCTTGCTCCGTCGCCCAGGCTGGAGTGCAGTGGCACAATCTCGGCTCACTGCAAGCTCCACCTCCCGGGTTCATGCCATTCTCCTGCCTCAGCCTCCCGAGTAGCTGGGACTACAGGTGCCCGCCACCACACCCGGCTAATTTTTTGTATTTTTAGGAGAGACGGGGTTTCACTGTGTTAGCCAGGATGGTCTCAATCTCCTGACCTTGTGATCCGCCCGCCTCAGCCTCCCAAAGTGCTGGGATTACAGGCGTGAGCCACTGCGCCTGGCTAACTTTTGTATTGTTAATGGAGACAGGGTTTCACCGTGTTGGCCAGGCTGCTCTCGAACTCCGGACCTCAAGTGATCCACTCACCTCTGCCTCCCAAAGTGCTGGGATTACAGGCATGAGCCACCACACACAGCCAGGTTGACAATATTCTTTATTTAAATATGTTAACATTTTCTTTTTTTTTTTTTTGAGACGGAGTCTCGCTCTGTCGCCCAGGCTGGAGTGCAGTGGCGTGATCTCGGCTCACTGCAAGCTCTGCCTCCTGGGTTCACACCATTCTCCTGCCTCAGTCTCCCGAGTAGCTGGGACTACAGGCGCCTGCCACCACGCCTGGCTAATTTTTTTGTATTTTTAGTAGAGACGGGGTTTCACCGTGTTAGCCAGGATGGTCTCAATCTCCTGATCTCATGATCCGCCCACCTTGGCCTCCCAAAGTGCTGGGATTACAGGCGTGAGCCACCGCACCCAGCAAAATATGTTAACATTTTCAATTAGGTTATAGCCAAGTCCAGCAGGAGAGCATTTGGCCAGCAGGGAGCCATTTCTTCCCTTTAAGTTGACTTTGCCTACTCTCCACTGATACCTTATTTGCTAAAATAGAAATCTTGTATACTTTTAGAGTGAAAACTTATACCATCAGCCCTCCATATCCATGGGTTTGGCATCCATGGATTCAACCAACTGTGGATGGAAAATGTAGTTAGGCCTATGATGGTTGCATTTGTACTGAACATGTATAGACATTCTCCTCTTGACATTTATTTCCTAAACAATACAGTATAACAACTACTTGCATAGTATTTACATTGCATTAGGTGTCACAAGTAATCTAGAGATGATTTAAAACACACTGGAGGATGTGCCTAGGTTATATGCAAATGTGCCATTTTATATAAGAGATTTGAGCATTTGTGAATTTTCTTTTTTTTTTTTTTTTTTTTTTTTTTTTTTTTTTTTTTTTTTTTTTTTGAGACGGAGTCTCGCTCAGTCGCCCAGGCTGGAGTGCAGTGGCGCGATCTCGGCTCACTGCAAGCTCCGCCTCCCGGGTTCACGCCATTCTCCTGCCTCAGCCTCCCGAGTAGCTGGGACTACAGGCGCCCGCTACCACGCCCGGCTAATTTTTTGTATTTTTAGTAGAGACGGGGTTTCACCGTGTTAGCCAGGATGGTCTCGATCTCCTGACCTCGTGATCCGCCCGCCTCGGCCTCCCAAAGTGCTGGGATTACAGGCGTGAGCCACCGCGCCCGGCCTGTGAATTTTCATTATCTGTGGAGGGTCCTGGAACCAATCCCTTGAGAATACACAAATGACTGTATATATTTTCAAGTTCTGAGGGAAGACCTCATCATTTTCCCCCAGGTGCCAGTGCCCTGTCCCACCAACCACTCCTTTGTAGTCTCCTTTGCTGGGGCCATTTAATTTTAGAGTTCCTATGGGCTCAGTCCCAGGGGCGGGAAGCCTTCTACTCTCTTCTTGCTCACCACAGGCAGTCCCGACTTTAATACTGCCTATATGCTGATGATTCCCATTTATATCTGCAGTCCAGACCTTCCCATCAAGCCCAGACTCAAAATCTCTGTCTATTCAATATCACCACATGAACATCTAATAAGCATATCAAACTGGGGCAGCTAGAATTTCCGAGCCAACAGCCTCCAGGCTGAAGCAGCTGCCTCCCCTTACCTCAATTTTGTTTCAAATGGTTCCCTGCCATGATGTGAAAAAGGGCTGAAAAATGGTTTTTGGGAGCTCCCTAACTGGCTCTGACCTCGGCCTGCCTCCAATCCCAAACAGCTCTAGTGCATTATGCACCATGCTATTTATCAATCTGTTTCTCCTCAGAAACATCCCATCCACCTGGATTGAATTTCTCCTTGCCTGGGAAAGGTCTATCCTTCCTTTAAGATTAAATGCAGGTATCACTTTTTTCCCAGGACTTTTCTTTTTTTGAGGTGGGAGGTGGGGGACAGTTTCGCTCTTGTTGCCCAGGCTGGAGTGCAATGGCTTGATCTCGGCTCACTGCAACCTCCACCTACCAGATTCAAGCGATTCTCCTGTCTCAGCCTCCTGAGTAGCTGGGATTACAGGCGCCCACCACTGCACCTGGCTAATTTTTGGTATTTCTAGTAGAGACGGAGTTTCACCATGTTGCCCAGGCTGGTCTCGAATTCCTGACCTCAGGTGGTCTGCCCGCCTCAGCCTCCCAAAGTGCTGGGCTTACAGGCGTGAGCCACTCACTGTGCCTGGCCGTTTTCCTGGACTTTCATGCCAGAATAGGTAACTTTCTTCCTGCTCTCAAAATATTTTGTTTCATTAACAATCTCTTATGTGTCAGTTTTGACAGCAGAACTGCCTTGCTTATCTTTGAATCCTCAGCTGCCACCAACAGACAGCCTTTGCAGGTACCATAAAAATGTTAATGAGAATGATGGACGAGAACAAGAGGGCCATGCTCACTTCTTGCCTAGAATTTAGTAAAGTTCACAGTTACATATGCCAGAGGGCACTTCAAGAAAGGGGTGACTTAACAGGATTAATGTGGCAAAGAACATGGGGGAGAAAAAGGCCATTGGATTTGGTCTACTGAAGTCTTTAAACTGAGATTTACACGTGATGAAAATCAAGTTTGGAAGGACTGAGAAATGAGAAAAAAAATTGAAATACAAACTCCTTATCTGAGATGACTGTTTACAGACATCTGTAGGAACAGAACAAAATGGAACACGTATGGAACATTTACTGTCTCCATTTACTCATTTTGTTTTGTAATTATGTAAGACATCTATATTGTTCCAAATGAAAAACACATTAACACAGTATACTCAGAGAATCCAGCTTCCCTCAATATCCACTCCCTCCCCAGTGTTATCAATTTCCATTAGTATTTGGTTTATCCTTTTTTTTTTTTTTTTTTGAGACAGAGTCTCGCTCTGTCGCCCAGGCTGGAGTGCAATGGCGTGATCTCGGCTCACTGCAGCCTCCGCCTCCCAGGTTCAAGTGATTCTCCTGCCTCAACCTCCTGAGTAGCTGGTTTACCCATTTTTAAAAACGTTAAGTAAATACATATATATATATGCTACCCTTAGAGAAGGTAGCACACTACACACATTATTTTCTTCACTTGGAGATCTCTCCACAGCAGTACGATCTTCACTTGGAGATCCTTTTTACAGCTTTTTTTACATTCCTTCTTACAGCTGCACAGTACTCTGCTGCATGAATTTATCAGTTTATTCAACCGTCCCTTTATTGATGGAGATGTGAGTTTCCAATCTACTGCCATTATAACAGTGCTGCAATGAACTGCATAGTGCATGTTACTTCATTTTTGCCAGACTATCTCCAGATACATCTGTTCACTTTAAAACAATAGTCCGGCTGGGTGAGGTGGCTCACGTCTGTAATCCCAGCACTTTGGGAGGCTGAGGCAGGGGTGATCACTTGAGCCCAGGAGTTCAAAACCAGTCTGGGCAATATGCCGAAATCTCACCTCTATAAAAAATACAAAAATTAGCTGGGTGTGGTGGCACACACCTGTGGTCCCAGCTACTTGGGAGGCTGTGGTGGGAGAATCACCTGAGCCTGGGAGGTTGGGGCTGCAGTGAGCCATGATCGTGCCACTGCACCCCAGCCTAGGCAACAGAGCAAGACCGTGTCTCCAAATAAAAAAAAGAAACAAAAAAAATGATGATCCTATGCTATATATATTGGGTCCCTATCTTCCAAACTAGAAGATAAGCTCTACATAAGGAAACAATTACTCTAGTGCACAGCAAAGCTCAGCAACTGCAACAGCACATTACAGAATAAGCCTTTAAAATGTGGAGTAAGCACCCTTGCTCCTACTCCTACCTTACCATTCTTTTCATGATACTGACATCTCTTCTTAAAAGAAAAAGAGAAAAGTTACTATTGTCAAGGAAAACACCACAAATAAACAAGGAGTTTAGTTTTATTTTCTCTGTGCATTTGCAAAATACTCAGGACCAACATAAAAAAGAAATACCTCCTGTGGAAAAAGTTACATTAAAAAGGGGAATGGAGTGGGGGTGCTGAAAGGGATTAGTACCTTTGCCCCAAGGAGCTACAGCATCTCTGATTGGTCCAAGGAATAGAAAAGATATTGGGAAGATGTAACAGGAGGAAGGAAAATGTGAATTTACTGAGGGAGAGGGCCTCGAAGTGGGCCTCGAGGGGGAACTGGTGGCCGGGGAGTGGGTCTGGGTGGAGGGAGAGGCCCCCGCTGGTAGCCATAGGGTGGGGGTCGTGGAGGGCCAGTGTATCCATGGGGGGGCATCAGTGGAGGAGGTCCACGCATACCATGCGGAGGCATAGGACCTGGGTGACCTGCAAAGAGTAAAAGAAAAGTTAGTAAGGGCACGGGACAAGGGGTGTGCCTACAGGAAGCTGTAAGAACATGATAAGTGCAGATGAGGGAGGTGGCTAGAGCCGACTTACCCATGGGAGATCCGAATGGAGGCCCTCGGGGGGGCATGCCCATTGGAGGAGGTCCAGGATGAGGCATTCCAGGTGGTGGTCGGGGCGGTGGCTGGCCCCCAGAGCCTGGGGGTCCAGCGTGGGGATGTCCTAAGCCATGAGGGCCATGGTGTGCAAGCTGCATCTGAGACATCCCTATGAAAATAAAATAGACACAAGAAGAAAAGAGACAAAGAGAAGGAGGCAAAGAAAATAGAGAAAGGAAGAAAACAAAATTAGAAAGAAAGTGACATCAAAAAGAGAACTATATAGAAAAAAGGGTATAGAAAATAAGGCTGGCTGGGCACAGTGGCTCATGCCAATAATCCCAGCACTTTGGGAGGCCCTAGGTGGATCACTTGAGCCCAGGAGTTCAAGAACAGCCTGGGCAACATAGTGAGACCCCAGCTCTATCAAAAAATACTTTTAATTAGCCAGGCATGGTGGTGTGTGCCTCTATTCCCAGCTACTCAGGAGGCTGAGGTGGGAGGATCACTCGGGCCTGGGACGTCAAGGCTACAGTGAGCCAAAACTACGCCACTGCACTCCAGCCTGGATGACAGAGTGAGACCCCATCACCAAAAAATAAAAATAAAAAAAGAAGGGTGGTAAAAAGTGCTCCCTATCCTTGACCCTATTCCAACAGCACAAACCAACCAATCAACCAATTACTCAATCAACTCCTTACCCTATTTGCTTGCTTCTTCCATGATTTAGGTACTGTAATAGTAATGATGAAGTATATAACAAGTGGAGTAATAACTCTGTTGATAGGATTTGAGAAAGTAGCAGAGGACATACTGTCTAAGCAAAGATCTAATTCTAAAGGATGAATACTTCAGGAGGATAAGATCATGGGAAGAAAGCATCCAAGCAGAAAGATTACCATGTGCAAGTCACAGGTGTGGCAAACAGCACAGTATGTTCCAGGAAATGCCAGGAGCAAAATGCAGTTATAGAAATGAGGGGCAGGGGCCAGATCATAAAGAGCTGTGAATGCTATGGTAATGAGTTTGGGTTTTACTCTGTAGGTCAAAGGGAGCAACAGAGGAATTCTGAGCAAGTGTGTGCACATCTGTGTCTTAAAAAACCTACACTGTGAAAGTAGATCAAAGTTAGGGAAAACTGGAGTCAAAGTGGCAGGAGATTACTACAATAAATTAAGTGTAAAATAATGAGGCAATGAGAGACTGAACTAGGGCACTGGCCATGGGGAGAGATGCCACTGATACAAATAAGACTTGGTATTAAGAGTGGGGTGATAGGGAGCAGTCAAACATAGCTCTCAGATTCATGAATTAAGCACCTGAAAAAAAAGAACGCTAGAGGAAGAATGGGTTTGAAGGAGAGGGATAGAAAAATGACGCTATCTATTAAGCAGCAGCATTAAGGATCTGGAATATCAACAGCTACGGACTAGAGATACAGACCTAGGAGGCATCAGTATATATCCAATTAAAACTATAGATATATGCAGAAAAGAGAAACAAGCACAAAAATCTAGGCACAAGTAGACATGAGTCTATCACGGTAGCTGAGATTAAGGAGTCAGAGAGAGGGGTGGAGGATCTAGAAAAGCAAAAGCAAAAAGAGACAAGAATTTCAAACAGGAGGACACAACTAGTTTCAAGTATATCAGAGGTCAAACTAGGTAAGGAGCAGAAGCGTCCCCGAGATTTGGCAATTAGGTCACCACTTTGAGGTGGAGTCAGAGAAGAGAATGGAACTAAAGGTTAAAGAAATAAAAACTGGCAAGTAGAGTCTACTTGTCAGAAAAACTTAAGAAATGGATTCAGGGTGGTAGATGTTAGAGAGCATTTTGTATGTTTTTATAATAGAATGTCTGAAGGAAAGGAAAACTCTGAAACTGTTACTGTTGAGGAACAAAGGGCAGCAGGGTGAGTGGTAACAGAGATGCTCTACCAAGCTCTTCCCTCCCTTTCCCAACAAAGCACACCTACCTGGATGGGGCATCCCACCCGGTGGGAATGGGTGAGGATGTGAGTGTCCATGACCAGGATGTCCTGCCCCTGGGGTTCCTGCCGATGGGGGGCCATGTCCTGCAGCCCCAGGAGGCATAGGTGGTGGGGGCATGGCTGGGGGTATCCCAGGTGGGAGGGCTCCAGGAGGTGGCACTGGGGGTGGGAAGGAGCCAGGAGGAGGCATGCCTATAGAGGAAATGGAAAAAGGAAGAGTTAATGGTAGTGAGGAGAAAATGTCTTTAAAGAGCCTGTCCTGATCTGGCCTCTCCAGGCAGGGTGAGCTCTTTCCCCCTCCTCCCAGTGCTCTAAAATCAAAAGCAATGTTAGAAAAGTCAACCAACTTCACCCTCCTAAAGAAACCCAACAACTTTCTTCTCCACCACTACCATCACCCCTCAGTCCTCTTCCCATCAACTCACTGACTCAATGTCCCCTGTCCCCCTTTCAGACTTGTTTTCTTCTTCCTCCTGACCCTCTCCCCCAACCTTAAGACAAACATATTTTAACCAAAAGCTTTACCTGGTGGAGGAAGCCCAGACCCCAATGATGATACCACAGGATTGGGAGCAGAGGGTGGAGGAGGTGCATCTGCAAACAGCTGATGAGGGCGATCAGCCTGGGAGAGCGGGTTCTGAGCTGCCAGAAGTCGTTCGGCTGCTGAGCCATGGCGCTCACCCTTGGAGTCCTTCTTGAAGGCATAAGATACGGTGATAGGGCGGTTACAGAGGTACTGCCCATTCATGGCTTCAATGGCTGCATCCGAAGCATCAAATGAAGCAAAATTAATAAAGGCATAACCTTTGGAGTTGCCTGTGTCAGGGTCCCGCATAATCTTGGGGGTTTGTAAGATGACCCCAAAGGCGCTGAAAGTATCATAAAGCAACTTCTCATCAATCTCGGGGTCCAGGTTCCCAATGAAAATGTTGGCCCCTACATCCAGGTTTTTGTTGTGAGCTGATGCTTTGTTCACCCGTATTGGCTTCCCATAGAGTTTGATCATGTTCATGATCTTAATGGCATAGTCAGCATCTTCCTCACTCAAGAATTCCACAAAGCCATAGCCTGGAAAAGTGGAGAAGAGGAGGTTAACAACGTAAGTAAAGAGACTGAAAATGGGGTAAAACTCATCTACCCTCTAATCACAAAGAACAAGAAAGAAACAACATCACTTTACTTAAGAATGGTTCCAGAAATAAACTGAACAGAGGCTTAAAAGAAAAAAATCTTTAGGTTGCTCATGTTATTCCAAAACAGTTGTGAATACTGCTGGGACCCTCCGGGAGCAATTCGCCCCTTGTCATGTACTCACCTTGGTGCTGGCCAGTGACTCTATCCTTTGGCATGTGGGTGTTGACTACTGGTCCAGCCTGGAGAAACAGTTCCCACAGCAGTGGTTCACTAACCTTCTCATCCAGGCCCCCCACGTACACAGTGGCATCTTGAAGGGAGGGAGCAAAAAGAGCAAGCGTGAGAGTGTAACGGGAAGGAAGGAAGTGATGGAAACATGAAGATGGAACCCAACCAGGGGAACTGGGGACCGGGGTAGGGGACAGGAGCAAAAAAAAAAGTTTAAACCCTTAAACTTCTCTCTTCCCAGGACTTCGGGAATCCTCTGAGGTCTAATTTAGTATTGTGAGTGGATTTTTTTGATTTTTTGAGTGAGAAGTCAGCAGGGGACCGGACTTAAGTATCACACCCAGAGGCCTCAGCCAGCACCCGGCCACCCCGCCCCCAACAGGCACAGGGCCGGTCTCGCGCCCTCTGGGGAAGGGAGGAGTCCAGTCTCCCACCCCTGCAGAGACACTGCTGGCTGTAGTCGGGGCCTCCTAGCCACGCTGAGCCCATTCCAGACTTTCCCCCTCCAGTTACCCTGGTTCCGCTCGGAGATCGGCCCGGCAGCCATGGCGAAAGAGATCCCGCCGTCTCCCAGCAGCGGTTCCGCCTTCTGACCTCAGCACGACTTCCACTTCCGGGGCGAAGGCAGACGTAGCGGTGGGCGGGGCCGCGGAAGAGGAGGTGCCTGGAAGCGGCTGCAGCCATCTTAGGAGCCTCCGAAACTTAACCTGGGTCGGGCGGTAGAGTCCTCGGCTCGCGTCCTGAGGTGCCGCTGCTAGTTGTCTTAGCGAGGAGGGCGGAACGGAAACGCTCAGGCCCTCTTAATGCACTGCTAGACTTGAAAGAATCACACTGCTCTCAAAAATGTAAATTCGAAAGCTAAAAGAACAAAAATTTCAGTTTTAATATATTTTGTGGACAGTGATTCTTTTTTTGTTGTCCAGAGAAGGATGTGCTGAAGAGTTCCCTCCAACCCGAGGACTTGGCTGCTTTCAGGCGCAGAGGGAGCCTTCCCTCTCGCCTGCAGCCTTCTTGCAGATTTGGCCTCACAACCCTGATTTGGGCTGGAGGTATTTGGTTTTCCCTCAGGGGAGGAGACTGCGAAATGTCTGGGCTTAGAGTGACGTCTGCGCTCACCTCGTCGTAATTGCATGGGGAGGGTGAGGGCTGCTCCGGGTTGGTGTGTGACCACAGCTGAGGGGTGGATGGGATCGGAGCTCTAGAGTCTGGATCTCTAGAACACTCTGGCCCCATCTGCCTCTAAATGGGAGACACACACAAGAGAACCCTTTCCCCAAATTGCACTTGAATTTTGCAGAGCCTCACCAAACCCAGTTCCCCTATTTCCTTAGCAATAATATGGTGGATGCCTTCCTCTCTTGGGTCATACACCCCTTTTACCCACCACTTTCCTACCTAGGAGAATCCTTTATTCAAACACAAGAAACAATGCCAGCAATGTGTATAAATACTATGCTTTAATGAGCCCCTTAAATAGAAATTCCACTACAAAAATACAGAGGAGACAGGGTGTTTCCTGTATCCGCCTCATTCCTATAGAAAACTATAAGGGAAGAAATAGAACTTGGAATTAAAGCAGCAGCAAGGCGAGGTGAGAATGCGATTTCTAGGCCATCTTGTTGGGACTGATGAACAGCATCTCTGATCTCATGATTTAACATCTGGTTATCCAGAAGGGATGGGATTGGCCTAAGAAAACCGATCAATTTCTGGATTGTTTTTGTTTCTTAATCCTTCAAATGACAAGAAGCAAAAATATTTGTAGGAACTAAGCAAGACAAGAGTTGGAGCAGTTAACACCACCATCTGCAGCAGAAACTCAGACCTTCTTAGTGAACTTAAGGGCTGAAGTGTGAAAGCTGAGGCTGCAAGTCCAGATACAAAAAAAAAAAAAAAAAAAAAAAAGATTAGACGGAACCCTCCTCTACCCCAGATCCCCCTCTGCCCTGCCTTTGAGAATGCCAGCAATTTCAGTGGGATTGAGAATGGTATGTGGATCTCTTTTCTTGGAGTGATCCTCAGGAGATATTCTTGGTGTCCATTTCCGTAATAACTCCTGAAGATGGGATAGCTCATCCTGGAGGCCAGAGATTGTGGGAGCTGAGAGGCCCATCTGGGGAGGAGGCAAAGAGGAACAGAGAGGAATACTGTTGTAGCTCTGGCCTCCTGCTTCTCTGCTACTTCTGGTGTCTTTAATTCTGTTTCCCCTTTCAGCTATGCCCTAAATTCCACTTAATCTAAGCCACAAGCACTTTCCCGCACCTCCTACACTCCCAAACCTTGTTTGATGCCAGGAGGAGTAGAACTTCACTTCCCAGACTCCCAGAGGCTTCAGCTCCTTGCCTTTCCAGCTCCTGTTCATCTGGTTCAGCAGAGTCAAGTCCCTTGTCCCACTCCCAGTCTATTTTCCCTTCTTACCTGGACCTCAGGCCTTCCCCTCAGGTAGCAGCGTCTCCAGAGCCTGATCTGGGGTCCCAGATACCCAGGCAGCAGCAGCCCTGGAGGTAAAGGGCAAGCTCCCCAATGTGAGGGGAGACCCCATTCCTGGTCAGCCAGGCTTTCAGAGGAGATAGCAGGTCGAGGGAGCCAACGAGAAGAGACTGCCAGCAGGGAGGGACTCTGCTGGCAAGGACTCTGCCGCCAAGGACAGAGCTGATTCAGGGGGGTCAATGCTCCTCTAGAGAAGAGCCACACAGAACTGGGGGGTCCAGGAACCATGAAGCTTGGCTAAAAGGAAAAGAAAATCAACTGGCAACAGAGAGACCAGATAACCCTAGTTTCCCCAATCTGGATCAGGACAGGGTGTCCTGCTGCCACCCACTCACTGCACTGGTGACTAGAACTACAAGCCTCCCCATGAGAACTCTTCTACCCTCCTCATTAGGCTTCAACTAGGCCTCAGGACTGATTAAGGTTGATTTTAGGGCACCTTATGTGTGCACGAGACAGGAAGATGAGTAAACAGACTTGAGGAAGGACAAAAAGGGTGCCCTCTATGCTATTCTAGGTCTTCTGTCTTCCTAGGGACACCCAGGGACTATAAGTGACAGCTGCAGAAGAGTAGTGGAGTAGCTTTCCCTAAGGAACTCAAGACATTTTGTCTTTCACTTCTCACTGTCTAGTAGCATGAGCCTGTGGGAACATCAAGGGAATTTAGGAAGTTTAGACACTTCACCTGTGGTCTAGGGAGCCAGGAATCTGGACAGTGTTCTGGGTCATAGCCAGGATTCTGGAATTGTAGTATCTGTGCATTGCTATAACGTAAATCCCAGTCCCAGACAGACAGCTGCAGGTTAAAAGAGTTCCCAGCTGGAGGCTGGGAGTATCCTGGGGTGTAGACTTGTGTATAGGAGTTTAACTGGACAGAGGAAGCAAGAAAAAGGATGGTTACACACAGTCCTCCCACATCTAGAGACAAATCATGAGATTCTCACCTCTTATTCTAGGAAAGATGTAGGGCAAAAGTCTCGTCCTGAAAATGAGAATAAATCTCCCCCTCCCCACTCACAGACCTCACTTCTCATAAAACAAATCAAGACCAAACTTCAGAGAGTACATCTCAATGGAAAAAAAAACACGAGTCAAAAATAGAAGTCACTGACCTGTCCGCTCTGCTTTCCGCGCTCCCAGGGGGTATTTCTCAGGAAGGTAAGGGTGTCAGGAACCCTGACACTGTCATGAAGAGCAAGAAGGAAAAACTCAGAGAATTCAAAATCAGCTGGAAACTGCTGGAGGAGCTGCCAGACACAATCAAGGAAGAGGAGAAACACCGGAGCCTGAAAAGAAATTAAGAGGTTGGAAGGGATTATTGGGACCCAAAGAGGGAGGATGACGAGATGATAAGGGAATGGGGAACACAGGGAATAGGGGGAACTTATGGAAGTTAGGGAATGAAAATCTGAATTGAGGGTAGCAGGGGCTTGTAAGGCCTCACTCATCAGGATCTTCGTCACAGCCTAACCTCGGGGCCCTTCTGACCAGATTCACCTCCAATGGATTATACAAAATAATTTCTCATTCTCTTACTTCCTTAGTAATATCCCCCCGATGCCATCCCGAATCATTCTCACCTCTTCACTGGCCCCAGTTCCCCCAAGCCGAGTCAGGAAGGGATGTCCAGCTGCCACCCACTCTCGCTGTACTAGTGATTGGAAGCCAAACAGTGTTCGGGCTTCGGGGGCTGAAAGCAGCTGGACGAGTGAAGAGAGGAGGCCATTGAGATCACGATCACCGCGCTCTGGGTGATAAAGAGGAAGAAGGGACAAAGAAGAGGGGTCCAAGAAACTAGGGCAGAAGAGAATGAGAAGAGAAATACGGCAAGGAGAAGTGAGAGGCACAGAGGGGAAAGGTTTGGAGTAGGAGGATTGAGAAAGCACATAGAAGTGAAGAGAAAACAAAGACCTTGAATGATTCACTTCCTAGACTCCACCCGGATAGAAATACCCAGTTTCACATGTAAGGGGCAGAATCACAATTCTCAAACCAGCTTCCACACTACCCTTCCCACCCCAACCCCAGTCTCCATCCACTGATGGAAGGAAAGGAACAAAGGGGCTAAGACCATCCTAGTGTCAGGGACCACAAGTTGTGATGGGGAGGCAGAGGTAGCACTGAAGGATGAGAGTAGAGCTCGCAGGTAGTTCCCAGGAACAGGAGAGGAAGAAGCCTTATGGGTCTCCCTCCCTGAATGCAATCTGGTCAGGTGGGTAAAGAAAAGAGGCAAGGAATGGAATGGGCTTAACCAAGGAACTCACCTTGAAGTATTACAGAACGAACCCTGGATGTCACTAATACTGAAATGTCACTGGCCTTTCGAAGACAAGCCCTGGAGGAGCAGGTGAGGAAGAGGGAGGAAGAATGATAAGCCTAGGGGAATGGAGTGATTTTGATGGGTCATGGGATGGAATAAGGCCGACTCCAAATCCTACCCCTCCTCCTTCTAAAGAGCAGAAAATGGCAGTCTTCTTGGGAAACCGAGGAGAAGAACTAAAGAAAGGCCATTTAGGACCCCAAGTTAACAGAAGGTTGAGGAAGGTTGAATTATAAATGATGGCTAGAAGAAGCGAGGGAGTACCTGACATAGTCCAGCCATCGTGTTCCTTCCAGGGCTGAAAGCCATTTATCCTCAGCTACAGATGAATCTGATAGAGGGTAGAAAGATCAGAAGGGCAAAGAGATTAGAATTCAGGATTCAGGATTCAGGTTGATAGCCTGCTGGGTTAAGAACAGGAATGAAAAGTAATTGTAAATGGCCAGGATGGTTTCTAAAATTAAACTGTGGTGATGGTTGTACAACATTGTAAATATAATAAAACTCACTGAATTGTATACCTCAGTGAAGGGTAAATTTTATGGTATGTACATTATGTCTCAATAAAGCTGTTTAAAGAATAAATTGGGGTCAAGAAGACAGGAAACCAGTGAGTCTGTGGGAGAGGTGGGAGAGGTGGGAGGTGAGTAGAAAACAGTCTCACTGGCCGGGCACGACGGCTTGTGCCTGTAATCCCAGCACTTTAGGAGGCCTTGGTGGGTGGATCATCTGAGGAGTTTGAGACCAGCCTAGTCTAACATGGGAACATGGTGAAACCTCGTCTCTACTAAAAATACAAAAATTAGCCAGGCATGGTGGCAGGCACCTGTAATCCCAGCTACTCAGGAGGCTGAGGCAGGAGAATCGCTTGAACATGGGAGTTGGAGGTTGCAGTGAGCCGAGATCGCGCCACTGCACTCCGGCCTGGGCCACAGAGGGAGACTCTGTCTCATCTGCCTTTTTTTTTTTTTTTTTTTAAGACAAGTTTCACTCTTGTCGCCCAGGCTGGAATGCAATGGCACATTCTCAGTTCACCCGCCTCCTGGGTTCAAGCGATTCTCGTGCCTCAGCCTTCCAAGTAGCTGGGATTACAGGCATCGGCCACCACACCCAGCTAATTTTGTGTGTGTGTGTATTTTTAGTAGAAACGGGGTTTCACCATGTTGGCCAGGTTGGTCTCGAACTCCTGCCCTCAAGTGATCTGCCCACCTCGGCCTCCCATAGTGGTGGGATTACAGGCGTGAGCCACCAGGCCCAGCCGAGACTCCGTCTCAAGAAAAAAGAAAAGAAAAGAAAACAGGCTCATTGGACTAAAGAGCTACTCATCTACAGCAAGCAAAGGGTAAACCAGGTTAGGCTCAGCAGACCTAGGGGTGAGGGTGAGGGTTAGGGGTCAAAGGTTATTCTCACCGGGCAGGCAGAGGGCCCTCAGCCTCAGGTGGGCAAGTTGGACATCTGCAAGGCTGGGCAGCTCATCCATAGTGTCTACCAGGACAACATCTGAATGCCCAGCCTGGAGCATCAACTCCACTGCTCTGGAGGGGAGGGAGTCAGGAAATAAGAGAAGGAGTCTGCCCTGAGCACCTAACCCTTGATTCTTCTCATCAAGCCTCCCTCACCTGATATCCTCCTTGTTAGGGTCACTGGCTGTATAGAAGCCTCCACAGCGGAGAAGATCACTGCCCCCAGGGTGATGCCAGGACAAGCGCTTCACATGGGGCAGAAGAGGGTCATTGTGGGAGAAATGCCTAGCTCCACGCTACCCTTGCCCCCACACTGACCTCACAGAGGTTCCTCCCTCCACGATGTCCCTGGCCCACATGACCCTCTAATCCACAGCCATTACCCTAACCATCACACTGACCGGTCCACGGCCCTGATGAAAGTGGCCAAATGCTCTCCTGACCTCACTGTCCAGAATTCGGTTAGGGACCCAGAAGTAACGGGGGAGGCTGTGAAATGAGAGTGATATTACAGTTTGGCTCAGTGACTTCATTATAATGTAAAGCTCTTATTACAAGGAAGCTGCTTCAGAGGGACCATTCCAAGGGATTTCAGGTTTAGGGATCTAGGAGGCAAGGGAGATAGCTTTGTGGGTGTCCTAGGAGGCTGGAGTTTGTGGGAAGTCCTAGCTTTAGAGGATCAAGGAACTAAGGGAAGATTGGGAGAGCAGCAGCGTTGGGGTGCACTGGGGGATCACCTAGTGGCTACGTCGAACCTCTCGTTGACCGTGCTGACCCTCCAGCCTCTGGCTGCCTGCTTCTTCCGCTCAGTCTCCCAGTCTTCCGCTGTCTCCATGAGAGGAATTGGTGGTTTTCTGGAGCCAGAACCCTGGCCTAGAACAGGAGTGAGACATAGAGGAGGAAGGAGAAAATCAGAGACAGCTTCTCAGCTCTTTGTCATCAGCCATCCTCTGCTTTTTCAGACTCTTCCTTACCCTAAAGCACTCTCACTCACCAGCCTTGCTCAGGGTTATCCCCGAATACTGCTGGGCTTGATTGCTCTGAGCTCTGGCTTGGACAATGGCCATGGTCACCTGCAGAGGAAAGGACATTCCATCCTTTTGGCTTAGGCTGAGTAAGTGAAAAGAAGGAAATGGAGCCCATGTGTTGCTCCACTCTCTTTGCCAAGAATGAAGAAGAACAGTGAAGACAGTCCCTAGAGAAGGGGGCTTCCTCAGGTCATGGGGACTGGGGTCAGGAGAACAAATCTGGAACCACAGAATCCTAGAATGATGATTCTGGGAGGAATCCTGGTTTTTCAGAGGAGGAAACTTGCCCACAGTCACACTGCTGGTAATTAATAGAGTAAGGCTAGAGTGCAGGCTCTATACTCTCATCACGCAATCATTTATCCCAGCCTTTTAGCCTTTCCTTGAGAGAAGCAGGGGGAATGATGAGAGGATCCCAGGGGCTGGAGGAGTCTCAGAAATTGTCAGGGAGAGGATCCCAAGGTTCTGAGGTGAGGAGAAAGCCTCAGGTTAGGGGCCTCTTACCTGAAAAGCCTGAGGCTCTAGGCCTCCAGCCTCAAAACCAACTCTGAGCAGCCGGAAGTCTCGGCCATGAATCAGAATCTCCTCAGGGATAAATTTATGCAGGGACCCTGGACGGAGGAGCTGGACTCGGGACAAGCCGCTCACTGAAGTCAAGAGGTACAGAACAGTGTAACCATGGACTAGAGTCTCTCCAGAAGGGACTCTTGCAGCCCATCCCACTCCATCCCTGCTGTTTTCTGAGAACAGAGGAAGGATGAGGAGGGAGTTCCAACAACCCCAGTGAACCCCTTCACCAACCCCCCCCAACTTACCAGCCTCTAATCGTCCAATGTTGACCAGGGCAAAATCGTATTCACTGTTCAAGGGAGTGTCCTAGACGAAGCATGTGACTGGGTAGACATCTGAAATCGCCCTCATTTTCCTACCCTGGCAGCCCCAACCCCTTCTAGGGGGCAACAACCCTAGAGAGAGTTCCCACTGATTATCAATGATACATTCAAAAGACAGCCCTTAACCCATAATGTTTGTCTAAATCCTGCTAGACTCCCCTACCCATTTCCCACTAGCTGTCATTTCTGTGGCCCCAACCATCTCACCTGATTCCACTGCCATCCACAGGGCTGGAAGGTGACCCTAAAGTTGGTACAGATCAGGGTTCCAGACAATTCTGGTTCCAGGCCCTTCCTCACCCCTGGGGCCCATGCTAGGATCTGCTCCCCTAAAGGGGAAGAAGGGAAGCCCTGTTATGACTGTTCCCAGTGTTGCCCACACTTGGATACACCCACCCCTCCAAGAAAGGGAGATCTAAATAGGGAAGATTAAAATCCTCCCCAAAGCCCACTACAATGTAAGCTTATGAGGAAAGATAAATGTTTTTTAATTTCTGTAACTAGAACAGAGCCTAGAACAAGGCCTGGCACATAGCAGGCACTAACTATGTATTGAATAAGTAAATTTGAAAAGGGGTAACAGGGTCAAGGAAACAGAAGGAATGTCAAGGTCCAGCTCTCAGCCAGCTCTAGAGGCTGTCAGGGAGGACAGCGAGCCTCAGGCAGAAGTACTTCGAGCCACGAGAGGAACACAGGGGTATCTTTGGTGAGGGCATGAAACAAGATTGGCGTAGGATGAAATTTGGAAGAGTCTTTGGAGAGTAATAGGGCATTATTACCTGGGAGGCATCTGGAGGCCAGGCAACTGCTAGGCTGACGACTCCTGGGCTCCGGCATCCTGTTTTCCTGGACAGACTTTGGTCCAGAGAGTTGAGGGGGGTCTAGAGTTAACCCCTAGGCTCCCCACCTCCCCAAAGGCAGCTGCCTGTAGAGGCCTACACTCTCACTCTCGGGGGAAACTGAGATCAGTGTCTGTGGGGAGCTCCAGACCTACCAGGGCTGGTAGACAGTAAAGGGAGGGGCTGGTTAATGGATAATGAGACAACGAACTTGAGACTGAGAAAGACAGACCAGGCTCCATCAGCAGAAGCTGATAGACAGACACACCCTCCTCCTCCTCCTCCTCTAGAGCCTTTGCTTCCCCCTTTTATCTCCACCTCATCCCCGTTCTCACCCTCTTGCCGACACCCCCCCAAATTCCTTCTCCTTACCCCCATCTCTGGCTCCTCCTTCTGGGGGGCAATGTTGAAACTCTGGCCCCGGCCCCCCCACCACATTTCTCTGGCTCCATCCGGGGACACAGCAGTTAAGGGTGGGAAACCTCAAGGATGCTCACCCACCTCGGGGAGAGGCTGAGTCTTCTTGAGAAGAGGGGTGTTAGGGAGAGGGGTAGGGGGTTGGACCCAAGAGAAAGGAGCATTTGACGTGCACGGAGCAGAGTTTGGGGGTCCTTGGAAAGGTGTGTCCAGCCCAGCCTGAGAAGTCTCCTCGGAAACTTCAGTCGACTCTGGAGAGGGCGGGAGAGATGCCCAGCCCCTTAAAGGAGAATACACACAATTCTGGAAAAGTGGAGAGGAAACGGTGGAGTCTGAGACGGACGGGTGGGGAAGAAATGGGGACTGAGAGAAAAACGACTCCCTTCTTTACCCCAATCCCAGACCCTGTTCTCTTCCTGTTCATGAGTACTGGAGACCGTTTGAGGGGAGCAGTTCTATTGATTATGAAGCTGGAATCATCTGGGCTACCTCTCTGGAGTGTCTCAGTGATGACTTCCCTTAAAAGCTCCGTTCTTTTGTCTTCTCAAAGGGGTTTGGGGCGGGGAGAGGGGTAGGAATGTGAAAGTGGTTCAAGCCTCCTTGCCGCCTCTTCCAGAAGAAAATGAAAATTAGACCTGGGGGGATTTTTGTCAGCAGAGGCCCAAGAATTAGGTGAGGAAGCAGGGAAACTGGTTAAAGTGGTTTTGCATATCTTTCTCTAGAGGGCATGACACAGACATCATGTGAAGACTGCAGTGGAGAAGTATAAAAA